>NW_026775573.1:42234686-42933436 GCF_030987335.1 Cornus florida | reverse complement strand
CTTGAAGAACTTGGGAGTCCAAGCAAAGACACGCGGCTCAGGAAACTCAAAACCACTGTTCCGAGTCCTTTGAGTGGGCGAGTTACTTCCAGAGCCCGATCCGGCCAATCGAAGCCTCCTCCTAGGGGTAGTATCCCCTTGATTGGTAGCTGGTCTCTTCCCTTAGGACGTACTAGGGAAAGAAGACTGAGCCTCAGGAGGTTACTGAACCCCAGTATTTTGTTGGGGTTGGGTGTTCTCCTCCATAGAGGCATTGGCGGGATGCTTGCCGAATAAGGGAAGCTAAAGACGAGACATATTTTTGGCGGCAGTCGTGATGTTAACAAAACTTTTAGAAGATAGTAGAGACAGACTGAAGGGAACATTATTCTACACGTTCTGCTTCAGGTACGGGAGTTTACTTAAACAGATCGTATAATCAAAAAGCTTATAGGCAATATCCAAGAACTGGAAAATAAACCTGCAGAAGAGAAGAAGACAATGTTTACACACACACTCATACTTATGATGTTTATGAGGAGGGTGTAACGACCCGAACCCGAGGGTACGAATCGCTAACTGGGTCCTTACCTGAACTGAGGTTGTCTAAGGGCACTATGGTCAATTCTAACGTCGATACACGATATACGTGACATCTCAAGGCTTATACAAAAAAAAATAAGATCACAAATACAAAAGATATCGAAACATTCCACTAACCCATTTAAACTTGTGGAGGAGCGTCGTCCGCCACTTCCTTCCTATGACCTGAAAAATGTAATAATATGATGTGGTGAGCCAGCCACTCAGTAGGAAGTATCTAAGACATACCTCTTACGACCCCATGAATCCACATAAAGTATAGAGTACAAGTAATGCGATCATGCTATTAGGGAACATTTTCACAACAATAACTAGAATAAGTGTATACAACGGTCATCCGACCACAATTACACAATGTATGCCAATGAGATGCAATGTCATGCCAATGTCGCTCTCCATTTCCGAAACAATTTCGTTTTACCTTTTCAAACTGTTAGTGCAGTCCGACCCATGGCAACTTCATGGCGTCACGAGACGAGGATTGGTTAGTTATCCCCGACCACATGGCAACTCCAAAGTGTCGCAGGCCTAGGTAGCTCAATCTCGCTAGGGTCTCTCCCTAACCTTTTTAGACCACACTAACGCCACGGACCACTAGACAACTCCTAGGCGCCCGAGTTTTGACAAACCATTTCAAAACGTTTTCCAAAAAATAATTTTCATTTGCTTTTCAAAATATTTTCCCTTTTTCCTTGCCAATGGAATGCATGAATGCTTCATGCTTCTCAAATTACCATAATCTCATACAATTTAACCTTAACAATATTCCATACCAATTAAGGAAAATTCTCACAAAATTATAGCAAACTTATTATTCACGAATTTTAGCAACTAAGCATTTAAAACAAGAACTCAATCACTTAAGCATGCTTCTCATATCAAATCAACAACTAATATACATATATATCACTTAAACATGAAAGCCACATGGAGATAAAATTCATATATATAACATCATGACAATTTTTCAAGAAATAATCATTATTAAACATATCATATTCAATTATAGGGGAATGAATCACAAAAAACAAAGAGATTGTAAATTAGAACACCCCTACCTCAATTTAAAGAAAAAGTCCCAAATCAGCCTAAGAATTTGAAATCCCAAATGGTGGCTAAACAGCACTTTGTTTTGATCAAAATGAAGATTTTGATGCGCTCTTTAACTTTGTTTTAAGTGGCAAAATCAAATTCCAAATGGAAGATGATGAAATCAGGCTTTATAGTTTGTGATTTAGTGAGAGAAAATGGGTTCATGTAGAGAAAGGAAGAACCTGCATGAAGGAAGAAAATAAATGGCCAGGAAATGAAGTGTGATGATATAAATTAAACTTGGTGTCACATGGGGTCCACTTCAATAATATCTCTTTTCTTTTCTTTTGTCATATATCTATACATACACATGATACAACATTTAAATAATTACTTAGCCACATCAAATGCATCAAATAATAATAAATAAAATGCAATGGACCCAAAAATAAAATCTATGTACACAAATAAATCGATGATGGGTCCCACGTGGGGCTTCCTGGCCCGAAAAATAGAAAAAATGCCAAAATGACATCTATTGCATTTTCAAGAGTCCTGTACTCAAGGATATGCCTTAACCAACTCTCAAACATACCCGGCACACCCTTCGGTGTTCGGCATGCAAAACAAAAAAAGACGAAAATACCCTAAAAAATAAAAAAAATCCCAGAAAATGGAAAAAGAGAAAAATCGAAAACATTACAGAGGGTAGGATGGAAAACCACACTTCCCAAATCTGGTAGGTAGAGTGGCTGAGTTAGGGCATTTCCAGTTCCCCCCAATAACTACCATTATGTGCCTCCAAGTTTTTTAAGAATTAGGATTACCCTTACAAAACAATCGGTTACAAATCAGGAAGAAGTGATATCGGTAATCGGCCCTCCCCGAACTCCCCATGTACCTAGTTCTTACTATTTTGTAGCAGAAGAATAGATCAACAATGGAAAGGTCCAATTCGTGGCTGTGATTTTAAGCCAGCAAAACGAAGATAATTTGTAATATGTAACACCCCTAATTTTAAAGGATAGTCTCGGTATTAATTTAATTGTTTTAATTGCATTTTATTTGATTACTTGATTTATTTGTTTAATTACTTTTAAATTGTTTACATATTTAATTGAAATAAATTGTTTATTTAAATTGTGTGCTAAATGATGTGTATAAGTTGGTTAAATGTTAAATGCTTACTTGTAATTTATTTGTTAAGAATTAAATGGTTTTTTTATTTTATTTTAATAGTTTTGGATAATAGGAATTGATCATCCAATTGAGTCACATAGATAACTTAGATAGGACACTTAATGGGTATGGATATTATCCATTGGAAGTTATGCATATGTAAATGCGTATATATGTATAGAAGGAGATTATATTTGATTATAATGTTTATTAATTTATATATATATTTATATATTCACGCAACACTCTGTGTGTGTGTGTATATATATATATTATGTATATAATATATATATATATTTTTTTTCTTTTCCCTTAAGTTAGCCGACTTAGTATTTGATTGGGATTAGGGTTAGCATATATTATATATATATATATAAGGTTGTGTCTGCAAGGGTTTCAGAACCTTATTCACATAACAGTGGAGGTAGAGAGAAAGAATAAAGAGTTTGTGAAAGAACGGAAAGAGGAAGATGGAAAGGATTGGCCAAGAACCAAGGCTGAACCAAAGAGAGGAAAAAGGGGTGTTATTCATGGGTTGAACCAAGGGCAACAGAGGAGTTGAAAACAACCAAGAGTTACCGAAAAATCTAGGAAGACGACGTTGAGATTTTAATCCGAAATCTCAAAGGCAATTTCTATTTCTATCTCCTTCCCTTTGATCTGTGTTTTATGCATGCCTAGGAAGATTCTATGAACTTTAAATCATTAAAATCAATCTTGTATGCATACTAAAAGATTAATTATAGTGTTTTAATTGTATGTATATTTGTTGATTAATTTTGTGGAATTATATTGCATGATTCTTGATAATAACTTGTTTAAATTATGCATAAAGAACTAGAATAATGTTTAGGGTTGATTGGGACTTAAAACAGTAGCCTTAAGCCCTTAACAGAGGAAGACGGAGTCGCCGGAGCCGAAGAAGATAAAGTGCCGCAGGGTCACGTCGATCGGTTTGAGAACCCGTTAACTGGTTTGGGAACCCGTCGACCGGTTTGCATGAACCGGTTGTCACCTAGGGTTTTCGGTTGACCGGCTTGTACCTTGGTGATTTGGTCAATCGGTTTGTTAAAACCGGTCAACACTTAGAGGAAACACGACGACCGGTTATTGAACTAGTCGACATGCTTGGTCCAGTTTTGGGTAGTTCACTTCGAGTGCGTTCGGGGTTATTTTATTAACATTAGAGTATGTAATTTAGTCCAATAAATTACTGGATTGCATAATATACCAAAATATGCTAAATATGGGATTTTAATTAACTGAAAAGTTAGTTAGTGGAGGTGTGTGATATTAAACTGTTTTAAATCAAATACTTGAAGTTAAATAGTTTAATTATGCTTTGGAGGTTTAATCAGTCTACATGAGATGTATATTAATTTCTTATTCTGTAAATTAAATATATGCTGCTTAGAACTGTTTCATTTCTTAGATTAAATGCAACAATAGAATATATGATATTGCTCATGATATTCTGGATTATTTGATGTACCATTTTATATTTGTACATCATAGATTAGATTGTATGATTTAATGCACTGATATGGGACAGTGGCATTCTAGGGACGGATTAATCAAAGAAGTTAAGTCCTACCTATTTGTTTATAAGGAAATGGATTAACCATAGAGTTAAGTCCTCCTTATTCGTGTCAGGCCACTGTATCAGATGGATGATATTTATTTTATACGGATCTTTATATATATGATTATGGTAACATGATATGAGCTTGAGTCTCAGGATCATAGTTAGGGTGTGTATATCACTAGGGATGTGTAGCTAGATATAGTGTAGTTGTGTACCCTAGTAGGTCTAGGTACTCATGCCTACTATATGTGCGTTTTTGCATGTTGCCTACTAATCAGGTTGAGACAACCCTATAGTCTAGTAAGGTTCCTTTAGTGTGTATGTATATATATATAGACTATTAGATATTGTCGAGTTGACTAGGATGTATATGTATATCGGGTCTCTGTTGGGATTATAGTGGAGTAGAACTTATTTGTGGGTCTGACCCATTATTATTTTTCAGGTGTTCGACAGTTCCAGTCTTAGAGCTTGACCGTGCCGAGCAGAGACAGTCATCATCACTCTACCGACCTGATGTAGTGTTTTATCTATATTATCTTCTTTTCAGTTTTATGTTTTAGTTGGGATATTATTAAGGGTCCACTAGTTGGATTCCCTAGTTGTAATGATAACGGAGGGTTTGGATATTTTCATTTGGAGGATTATTTAATTAAGAAATTCAAGGATTTATTATTTAGTTTCTCTTTCCACTCTTTTATTTATTCTTATTTATTTATCTTTTATATTCAATGCTTGTTTATTACTTAATTGTTTGATATCCCTCGGGTTTGGGATTGGGCCTGATCAACCCATGTCTCGGAGTCGAGGGGTTTCACAGTTGGCATAAGAGCACTTCAAGTTTAAGTGTCTCTAGGGATCTATAGTTTTAAGACTTCTGCATAGCGTATTTTTTTGTTTAGAGCCTAAGTTTAGGATTCATTGTATTCTTCTACGGTCCATTTAAAATCGTACTGGTGTCTATCTTTCTATGTTAACAGAATGGTTAATGCTAGAAGAAGACGGGACAATCAGAGAAACAGGTAGCAAATGACACATAGGCAGCAGGATTTCCTACGGCATCAGCAACTTGAGGAATAGCAGCAACTGCCTTGGTTTCAGGAGGAATAGGAGGAAGATGGTCAGTTACACATGGAGCAGGAGTCTCAAGATCGGGGCTACAATTAGGGTAGGGATCCAGAGTATCCTCCTCATATAAATGACCTGATTGCTCGGGCTATAGAAGCAGGTGAAGTAGCTGCACTTCAAAATCAGCCAAAGGTTCAGTAGGTACCTATACCAGCACCATTGGTTCAGACTAATCCTTGGGAAAATGCTAAGAGTTCTTTCACAAAAGGGAGCCTACCTGAATTCTCAGGCTCCACCGATGTGAAAGTAGCTCATGACATCGAGCAACATCTTCACATGGTTTAGTGCACGGAGGTTCAGAAGTAGATGCTTGCTACATTCAAGCTTGTCAGAGACGCACTCCAGTGGTGGGAGTTAGTTACTTCTGCGGAAGAAAGGACTTCATTGACCTATGATCAGTTCAGTACTCGCTTTGATGAGAAATACTTTCCCTATGCAGTGAAGATAGCTATGAAGACAGAGTTCCTTAATTTAGAGTAGGGAAACATGACAGTGGCAGAGTATGAGTAGCAGTTCATACGCTTATCTCTTTTTGCTCTAGAGGAGATGGATACCGGGGAGAAGAAACGTAATAGCTTCGTTAAGGGACTTATGTGGTCTATTAAGTGATCTATTACAAGTAGTCTAGCCTACACTACTTATACTCAGGTGGTAGATGCCGCTCTATAGTAGTATCAGTTGACTGTGGACTTCAGACTGGCTAGGGGTGAGAAACGGGGTGAGAGAGACTCTGCTAATTAGCCAGCTGAAAAAGGGAATGGCAATGGACACCGACAAAATGATAAGGGCAGATTCCAGGGACAACAGTCTTGGAAGAAACACAAGGGTGGTTCAGATATTTACAGAGATGGGGCACCTATTCAGAGACAGCAGAATGGGGGACCACAGGCAGGACAAGGTCAGCCACAAGCTAACCAACAAAGGAGGAGAATCAGCATATTCCAGAGTAGTTGCTATACTTGTGAAGAGTTTGGTCACACTTCCAAGTAGTGTCCTAAAGCAGGACATGGACAACATGTGCAGCAGGGACAGAGGGCACTATTACCTTTACCCGCTCCACAGATTCCGCACATTCAGGGACAGACTTTCTTGACTTTACCAACACCGCCACAGCCTTAGGGACAGGTACCACAGCAGTTGCATTATGAAAAAGTATATAACCCAAGCCACCTTAGGCTGTTAAGGGTATGTTTCCTATACATGGTACACATGGTCGTGTTTTATTTAATATGGGTGCTACACATTCATTTGTATCTAAATCATTTGTTGCATTATCTAGGATGACGATGAAAGTATGTGATAGACCTCATGGTATTTCTACATCTTTAGGTGATACCGCCATTTTACATTAGAGTGATGGGCCTGTGACACTAGATATTGGTAAACTCAGATTTCTAACCAATCTATTGGTCCTAGATATGCATATTTATGATGTGATACTCGAGATGGATTGGTTATCTCACTACTATGCCCAAATTAATTATAATGATAGGTCTATTGTATTCACTATATCTGGTCAGGATATGTACGTAGTCGTTATGCCACGTTCTAACGAGGTTTCTAGCACCTATTTATTCTATGTAGAGGATGAGACCGATGAGGAGATTACTGTATCATTGGAAAACATAACAGTTGTATTTTTCAGATGTTTTTCAAGAGATTCTAGGGTTGCCACCTAGTCGAGAGATAGACTTTGTCATTGACTTAAATCTAGGCACTACACCTATTGCTAGGGCACCATATAGGATGGCACCAGTGGAGATACACAAACTGAGGGATCAGATTCAGTAATTACTTAGTCAGGGTTTTACTCGTAGGAGTACTTTACCCTGGGAAGCACCAGTTTTGTTTGTAAAGAAGAAGGATGGTTTACTTCGCTTGTGTATAGATTACAGGGAGTTGAACAAGGTTACTATTCGTAACAAGTACCCTTTGCCTAGAATTGATGATCTTTTTGATCAATTAAAGGGAGCTACTTATTTCTCTAAGATTAATTTACGTTTTAGATATCATCAACTTCGGGTTAGGGAGTAGGATGTTCCTAGGACAGCGTTTCTCACTAGATATGGTTCTTATGAGTTTCGCGTCATCCCTTTTGGATTGACTAATGCACCAGCAGTCTTCATGGATTTAATGAACAGAGTTTTCAGGCCTTACTTAGATCAGTTTATCATTGTCTTCATAGATGATATTTTGATCTATTCTAAGACAGTGGACAATTATGTTAGATATCTTCGCACAATGTTGCAGACACTTTGTGAACACCAGTTGTATGCCTAGTTTGAGAAGTGCGAATTTTGGCAGCGAGAAGTGAAGTTTCTAGGTCACGTAGTGTCAGAAAAGGTGATAACGGTAGATCTAGCCAAGGTCTCAGTAGTAGTAGAGTGGGGACAGCCTACTTCACCTACAAAGATTTGGAGTTTTCTCGGGTTGGCAGGATACTATCGTAGGTTCGTTCAGGGTTTTTTGAAGATAGTAAGACCACTCACTCATTTGATTAAAAAGGGTGTATGGTTCGTATAGGATGAACACTGTCAGAAAGCTTTTAACGAGCTAAAAAGCAAGTTGACTTCTGTACCGGTTCTGTTTACGCCAGAGAGCGGGATAGAGTATATTGTCTACATAGATGCTTCTTTGCAAGGTCTTTGGTGTGTTTTGATGCAGTAGGAGAGGCTAATTTCTTATGGATCTTGAAAGCTTAAGCCTCATTAGCTTAATTATCCGACGCATTATTTGGAGTTAGCAGCTGATAAGCGCCGAATATTGCATATTCAAGCACCCTTATTTGCATTAGTTAAGTCCATTAGTTGATTATACTGTATATGTTAGCCGTAATTGCATGTTTTTTTTTCTATTTTCAGATTGGTTCCCCAAAGAGAGTTAAAAGTGACGCTTTGATAAGTTTTTGAAGATCAAAGTACGTCGTTACCAGGGACGTTCATTTTAGCCAAGTTAATGATCCATGAAACTCATGACGCTCTATGCAAAAAGTTCCAGGAAGAAGAACTGTGACAACGGGCCAATCCAAAAGTAGTAGAGGATAAATTGATAAAAGGCTGAAGCATGGCGTGTGGGAGCCCGCCTAGAATCCGCGGGCGCTAGCCCATTTGGACAGTAGCATCTCTCTAGCGTGGGGCCCCACCGTGCCTCACGGGCCCCCGCCATCAAGCACCGCGGGTGCTTGCCTAGAATCTGCGGGCGCCCGCCAGAGTGACCAGGGACCTATGGGCGCCAGCCCTGTGCCTGCGGGCGCCCGCTGATCTGCAAACAAGTGGGTATGGTCTACGTTGTTTCCTTCAAGGCTGTCCCCTTTGACCTAATATACGGTGCTGAATCTCCTAGGGATGAAAACCACGAAAATGGAGGGGTGGAGAGGTCATTTTTGGGTGTTAAATAGAGGGCTTGAGCTTTGTAAAAGGGGATCTCATATTTTTGTAAGGTTTAGAAAGAGAAATATTGAGTTTTTGATTGTGTGGGTTGTTCTTGAGCTCTAGCTGTGAAAATAGAGGGCTTCTTCATCCTTTCTCCTTCCTCTATTGCATCCATGGACAACTAACTCCCTATCTAGGGAGGTGATGAAGCCCTCTCTAGTAAGCATGTTCTTGTGTTAATTTTAATTTGGGGAATGAAATGTATATGTGGTTATTCCATGATTTAGAGCACTTTACATGTTGTAATGAACTTCAATGTCTATAAATGATCATTTTTTGAGTTGATTAGCTTATCGTAGATTGTTTCCTCTCATGGTCATATTGCTTGCATTTTCATAGTGACAATGGAAAGGAGATTGTGGAATGGTTTTAATGGCATGTTGTATGAGAACCTTGTTAGTCCATAGCTTAGGGCCTCCCTTTGATGGATTAATCTTAATTTTTAGCTTCATGTGCTTGTATCATTTAATTGAGGGCTTGATAATCTCTAGCTTAGTGAGCATGTTTAAGGCTACACCCTAGTTTAGGTAGTTCAAGCATGTGAACCTTTGATAGGTTATTCTTGCCTTTTGATTTAATGAATTTCTTGAACATAAAATGTAGCAACCATGCGTTGCTACATATCATGACTAATATATATTTTGTTCCCCCAAGTTAATCTCAACTAGCATGTTAATAGGGTAGGTAGTGGATTCACTTCCCTAGTTCTCTTTATATTATTTTCACCTCTTCAATTCCTTGCAATTAATGTTTTATGCAATCTCTAATTCTTAGTTTTCAAGTGACAAACCAATCAAAACTCTACCCCCTTTTCATCAAACTAAAAGTGATTTTACAATCTTGGTTGCCATAAACTAGCAATCCCAGTGGTTCGACTTACTCGTCCAATGGCCCTATTTTATAATGATTTGTGCTATTGCAAAGGGTTGATTATTATTGATAGTCGACGAGACCCGATCAATTTTTGGCACCGTTGCCGGGGATTGCAAACGGTTTTGTAACCGAGGTTTTAGGATTAACTTTGGGTTGATTGTGAATATTGTGTTCTTGTGGATATTTTCTTGTTGGTTTCGTTTAATTTGTGTTTTAAGTGTTCTTGTGAGATTCTAGGTACACAAGGCTTGCCGAGGGAAAATTGAAAATATCGTAAGTCTAGAGGACTCCAAGTAAGTTTTTCAATGTTCTAGTTTCAGAAATTGTGAAGCCCTTGTCGAGGCTATTTATTGTTTCTCTTTATTGCAAAGCATCGGTCCTTGTCGTGGCCATTTATTTTCTGTCTTGTTGATAATTGAGGAGAAAGGGAACATCGTATGTGGAGGTTATGGTGATGAATTATTATGTTGACTGTGTAGTGTGTTATTGATGTTTGGGCGTAGATCATTATTCTTACCAATTCTTGAATCTCCCATTGACATAAATTCGCTTAAAAGGACTCTTAGAAGAAACCTTAGGGAATCTGAAAATATAAGAGGAATTGAACTTGAATTTAATACAATGGCTGAAAATGAAGAAAATGTCAGGAATGAGGAAATTAATAATGATAGGGCAGAAATTCCAAATGTAGTTCCTATGGCTCTTAGGGACCATTTCATCCCTACAACTTATACCTCTCTTTCTTGCATAGTGATGCCAAACATCGAGGCAGCCCAATATAAGATCAAATCTAGCACAATTCAAATGCTTCCATCCTTTCATGGCTTTGAAAATGAAAACCCCTATAAGTATCTTGATGAATTCATCAAGCTTAGGGGCTTCCCTAAAAATGCTCTCCATTTGCATATCTTTCCATTCGCCTTAAAAGATAGGGCGAAATATTGGTTGAACTCCCTTGCTCCAAACTCCATCACTACATGGGCTTAATTGCAGCAAAAATTCTTAAAAAAATACTATCCTGTGAGTAAGACCAACCAAATGAGGCGTTCTATTCTTAGCTTTGCACAAATCGATGGGAAACAACTCCATGAGACTTGGGAAAGACTTCAAGACCTCCTTAGGAAATGTCCACACCACCTAATTCCAAAATGGCAATTGGTGCAAGCTTTCTATGCTGGTTTAACCGACCCCCATAGATTCATGGTTGACTCATCATGTGGAGGGATGTTCATGTCTAAAAATGCGGATGAGGCTTAGACATTACTTTAGAATTTGAGTGAAAATTCATTGCAACGTAATTCTCGTAGTGCTCCAACCTCAACCAATACAAAGAACACCAATCTATGTCAACCAAAGACACTGAGGGAAGAATCTTCTCAAGTGGATGCTATAGCTCACAAATTCTATCAATTAATGGCACCGCATCTCTCTCCTTCCTTGTCTCAAAATTCAGCCAGTACAGTGTGTGCATCATGCACTAGTCCTTGCCATCTCAAGGGAAAATTGCCTCACGCCAGAGCAATTTCCTAGTCCCACTCAAAAGCAAGCGAATGCGATGTTTTCCAGGCCCGAAAATAATCCTTGTTTTAATACCTATAATTTAGGATTGAAAGATCATCCGAATTTTTGGTGGAGGTA
Organism: Cornus florida; assembly: GCF_030987335.1. NCBI lineage: Eukaryota > Viridiplantae > Streptophyta > Magnoliopsida > Cornales > Cornaceae > Cornus > Cornus florida. The sequence goes on along the minus strand of NW_026775573.1, from coordinate 42,921,988 downwards.
ACAAACACCATAAAATTCGCAATTTCAAAATCAATGGCAACAAAATCAGCCCTCTTCTCAATTTCAAAATAGGCAATTTTAGGCCTCTTCAAGCTACCGTCCCCCTTATAATCCAAATGTCTCTAATCAACCTCCTATGTTTCCAACTGATGAGATTTTAGCTGCAAATAAGCAAATGATGGAATCCCTAAACAAGCAAATGATGGAATCTAACAAGCAACTCTTGACATCATTGCAGTCCACTCTCCAAATGGTTCATTCTTATACTCAGTTCATAGCTAAACTTGAAAATCAAGTAGGACAAATAGCTACTTCAATGAACCAACTTCTTCAAAGAGATAAGGAAAAACTTCTCGTTCAACCATTTAAGAATCCTAGAGGGATGCATGTGATTGACGAAGCCCCTCCTCCGAGTAGGCCTACTCATGAATAAGTCCAAGCAATCACCACATTTCAGAGTGGTCGAGTTGTGGACAACAAGGTTGATGGAAGAAACAATAACAAAGTTCTTCCTCCCAAAAATCCAAATCCTAGCTCCTCTAATCCAAATTCCACTCCTGAAAATTCCAAGCTTGTCACCCCAAATGTGGAGACTTCTTATGAGCCTAAGGCTTGTTTCCTCAACGTCTCTAAGAGTCGGCACATCTTGGGAACAAAAATTTTAAAATTCAAGACATGTGGGAAGTCTTCAAGCAAGTAAAGATCAACTTGCCTCTTTTGGATGCTATTAAGTAAATCCCTCCCTATGCAAAATTTCTCAAGGATTTATGCACTCAAAAACGCACTTCCAAAAATCATTTGCCAAAGAAAGTAAGATTAACTAAAAATGTGAGTGCAATCATTCAACACAGTGCTCCTCCAAAGTATAAGGATCCGGGCACCCCAACTATCTCGTGTGTCATTGGCGATAACAAGATCGAGAGGGCCCTCCTTGACTTAGGAGCTGGTGTAAACTTAATTCCATATTCAGTTTACTTACAACTTGGGTTGGGAGATCTAAAGTGAACCTCCGTGGTCTTACAGCTTGCCGACAAATCGGTCAAGCACCCACGGGGCATTATTGTAAATGTCATAATCAAAGTGGACAAATTCTACTTCCCGGTAGACTTTGTGGTTCTTAACATGGAACTAGTCCATGATCCAATGAAGCATATTCCCGTGATCCTCGGTAGGCCATTCTTAGCTACGGCTAACGCTTCAATTAATTACTGAATCGGGGTGATGGACATCGCCTTTGGAAATATGCAAGTCAAACTCCACATCTTCTATGCAACTCAACATCCTTCCAATGAGGATGATTGTTTTCTTATTGATGTGATAGATAAAATGGTCGAAGAATCTCTCCCCTTCATTCTAAGCAAGGAACCTCTTAAAACTTGCATGTCTCACTTTGACTTCTTAAACTTTGATATTGACCAAGCCATCCAAAAAGTAAACTCTTTGCTTGACATTAATGCTATCATGGACTTTCCTCCTTGGAAAATGCCAAGAGAACCACTTCCTCAACTTTCAACTACTCCTCTGGTCCCTTCCTTAAAATCTCCACCACAACTAAAGTTAAAGCCTCTCTCGGTCCACCTCAAGTATGTGTTTCTTGGAGTAAACAAAACTCTTCCAGTCATCATTACATCATACCTTTTAAAGGACCAAGAAAATAACCTTTTAGCGGTGCTACAAGAGCACAAAGAAACTATTGGTTGGGCAATGGCTGATTTGAAAGGAATCGACACTTCTATTTGCATGCATCGCATTCATATGGAGGATGACGCTAAACCTTCTAGAAAGGTACAGCGTTGGTTGAATCCTAACATGAAGGAAGTGATCATGAAAGAAGTGATCAAGCTACTAGATGCGGGAATCATCTACCCCATCTCTGATAGCAAGTGGGTGAGCCCCAGTCAAGTTGTTCCCAAGAAATCCGGTCTCACCGTTGTTGAAAACTCAGCGGGAGAGCTCATGCCTCAACGCACCACCACTGGGTGGCGTATGTGCATTGACTACCGGAAACTCAACTCTATCACTAGGAAGGATCATTTCCTACTCCCATTCATTGATCAAATCCTAGAGAGGCTAGTTGGCTAGAGTTACTACTGCTTCCCTGATGGTTATTCCGGTTATAACCAAGTGGCAATTGATCCTCAAGATTAAGAGAAGACCACATTCATATGTCCCTTTGGAACATTTGCCTATAGGCGCATGCTTTTTGGGCTATGCAATGCACCGACAACCTTCTAAAGGTGCATGATGTCCATATTTTCCTATATGGTTGAAAAGTTTTTGGAAATATTCATGGATGATTTCTCCATCTTTGGATCTTCTTTTGACTCCTGTCTCCAAAATCTATCCCTTGTGCTGCAAAGATGCAAGGAGACAAATCTGATTCTAAGTTGGGAAAAGAGCCATTTTATGGTCCAAGAAGGCATTGTCTTAGGACATGTCATTTCTAAAAGGGGAATCGAGGTCGACAAGGCCAAGGTCAAATTAATCTCTAATCTTCCTCCTCCAAATTCTGTCCAACAAATCCGTTCATTTCTTAGTCATGCCTGCTTTTATTGCCGCTTAATCAAAAATTTTAGCAAAATATCCCGGCCTTTGTGTAATATACTTGCCAAGGATATTTCCTTTAATTTTGATGAAGCCTGTTTGGAAACTTTTAAGAAGCTCCGTACTCTTCTCTTATCAGCCCCAATCATGAAACCGCCCAATTGGTCTCTTCCATTTGAGATCATGTGTGATGCATCCGATTATGCATTGGGTGCAGTTTTGGGCCAGCATGTGGACAAACTTCCGCATGCTATCTATTATGTTAGCAAAACTCTATCTGATGCTCAATTGAATTACACCACCACTGTACGCCTTGGATAAATTTTGCTCTTACCTTCTTGGATCCAAGGTCATTGTCTTTTCGGATCATGCCGCTCTTAGGCATTTGCTCGCAAAAAAAGAGACTAAACCCCACTTAATTCGATGGATACTCTTACTCCAAGAGTTTAACATTGAAATTCGGGACAAAAAAGGGACAGACAATGTTGTCGTCGACCACCTCTCTCGCTTATTTATTAAGAAATCGTCTGAATTCGCTACAGTTTGTGATTCCTTTCCAGATGAGCAACTGTTCCAGATTTCTCATTCAAATCTTCCTTGGTTTGCAGATATTGTCAACTACCTTGCGGTAAGAAAAATTCCTTCGAAATGGCCTAAACAAGAAAAAGACTGTTTTCTCCCAAGTCAAGCATTTCTTTTAGGAAAATCCGAAACTATTTAAGTATTGCCCAGATCAAATCATCCAACGCTGTATTCCCGAATCCAGCGCTGTATTGTCCTAAATTTCTGCCACACTCTTACTTATAGGGGTCACTTCAGTGCCAAGAAGATCGCTGACAAAGTCCTTCAAAGCAGATTCTATTGGCCTTCTTTGTTTTGGGATGCTTACAACTTCTGTAAATCTTGTGAGTGTTGCCAAAAGCTCGAGTCTATGTCTAGAAAAGACATGATGCCCCTCACTCCCATCTTAATCATAGAAATTTTTTATGCATGGGATTGACTTCATGGGACCATTTCCATCTTCTTATGGCTATGAGTATATTCTTGGAGCAGTAGATTATGTGTCTAAATGGGTTGAGGCCGAGGCCACCAAAACTAATGATCATAGTGTTGTGGTCAAGTTCATTCAATCAAACATTTTCAGTCATTTTGGTACGCCCCGAGCACTCATCAGTGACGGCGGATCTCATTTTTGAAATCGCTACCTCAAATCCATCCTTCTTAATTACTCCGTCATTCATAAGGTTGCCACACCTTACCACCCTCAAACGAGTGGTCAAGTAGAAGTATCTAATCATGAGATCAAGTATATTCTGGAAAAAATGGTTCGACCGGATCGCAAAAATTGGTCACTAAGACTAAATAATACGCTTTGGGCCTACCGGACAACGTATAAGATGCCCATTGGCATGTCACCATATCAACTTGTCTTTGGCAAAGCTTATCATCTCCCAGTTGAACTAGAGCACCGTGCTTATTGGGCCATAAAAAAGCTCAACTTTGATCTCAAACAAGCCGGCTCTAATTGTAAATTGTAGCTCAATGAGCTTGAGGAAATTTGCATTGATGCATATAAAAGCTCCAAAATCTATAAGGTAAAGACTAAAGCATTCCATGACGATCACATTGTCAACAAGTCTTTTGCCCCTGGACAGAAGGTTTGGCTTTTCAATTCTAGATTGAGACTCTTTCCCGGTAAACTCCATTCACAGTGGGATGATCCATATGTCATCACATCCGTCTTTCCTCATGGTGCAATCGAACTCCAAGATCCTATCGATGGATCTCTCTTTAAGGTTAATGGCCAATGGCTTAAGCCTTATGTTGATGGCATAGTCCCGATCCAAAAAGTCGAGAAAGTCCTATTGATGGACCCAATTTATGAAGACTAATGCGAAATCATAGTTCGTCTAGCTATCGACGTTAAATTTAGCACTCATAGGAAGCAAGCTTCCCTCCTTCAGGTTGCCTTAGCCAAGAATTTTTTAAAAAATAGCTAAGTATAGCCTAAATGTGACCTCTTCTGGAATTGTCTCGAATTGCATTCTAAAAGTCACATTCGGTTTTCTTAGTTATTTTAAGGTCTCGGTACCATTTTTGGAATTTTTCAAGGTCATCCTGGCAATTTTCTCGTTTAATCCAAAAATCACGAAACATTCAGGCCTCTAAAATATTACTGTTGCAATTGAGCTTTGAATCCCATCCCGAAGGTTTTACAAGGTATCTCGGGTCAATAGAAGCTTAAATTTCACAGTTGGGAATTTCTCGACTCCATTCCGGCCCCCGTAGGTCTCAGATTAGTCAAGAAAGTGGTTTGGCTTCAAGCCTTGTGGCGCCCACCACAAACCCGCGGGTGCCCGCCATATTGGGCAGCTAGATCACGAACCTGTGGGCGCCCGCCCAAAAGCCGCGGGCGCCCGCCATTTCGGGCAGTGGCTTCGTTGTTTCTGTGGGGTCCCGCCTGGCGCGCGCGAGCGCTCGCCCCCCTTCGTGGCATCATTTAAAATGGGTTGGCAAGCCCATTTTAAACATTCTAAACCTTTCCCTCCTCTCTCTCTTTCGGCACCCCAAACCTCTCTTTCGCCCTTCAACCTTCCATTTCCTCCTCTTTCATCCCATCCTCTTCTTCCATCCCCAACCTTCTTCTTCCTTCCTCAACCCCTCATCCTCATCTCTGTCAACACAAGAAAAGGGGATTTATTCTCTTCATTGTTGGGTAAGTGTCTTACCTTCTTCTTCTTTCAATTTTTTATCATGTGGAGGTTGGGATTGATCGAGTTGAAGTGTAGTTTATGTTTAGGGCTTGTATTGTTGATTGTAGGGCTAAAATTTTTGGGTTTTTCCTTCTCCAATCAACTTTTGCCTCTCTTCCTAATTTTTGTGCACGCTAGGTGTTCGCTAAAATTCCTACGCCAACTTTTTCTTCCCAAATAGCGCCCAAACCTTCCGCTAAGCGTACTCGCTCATCCGAGGGACCTTCTAATGACCCGCCCATACCAGATTGGGCTGATTGGCCCATCGAAACAGAGGCCAAATTTCTCATCCAAGACGGCTTCGACGCACATCCAGAAACGGCATGGGTAGTCCAAAAATTGACGGGCCATGGCCTCAAATCTCTTTTCAAGCCATGAGCGAGCGCTTACTATCCGCGTATGGTCCGTCTGTTTTATTTAAACATGTTTCATTCATGTGAAAACCCAGACATCATTAAGTCCACCATTAATGGCATATATTTTGAGTTCACCATTGATGACCTTGCCACGGCTTTGGCATATCCATTGGCATCTCCGATGGATGGGGCGGGCCTGCCTTTATACATTGCGCCTCCAGATAATCTGAAAGTGGAAGACATTGTGGAGGAAATCTGCCACAACCAGTATACCGGTGCACGAACCACAAGCACAAATAAATCATTCCTTCCATGCCGGCTCTGGTCTGTGGACTCTGTCTTGGCCAAAAATGTCATGCCCATCCCTAAGCATTCTGAACGCAAATGGGCTTTTCTGAGCTCCCTCTATGCTGTAGAAAAGGGGCATTGGTTTTTTATCCTGTAGCTTGTCGGGGACCAATTTCTCAAGGTCTATAATGACCTATTTGTGATACAGAAAAGCAATGCCATCACATGGGTGCTTCCTTTTCCGTATCTGGTCACCAGGCTGCTTAAAAACCACGGGTTCAAAGCACCCTATCTTAAGGAGAAGAAGACAGATGTTTTTGATTTTGACCTTGGGGTTTGGAAGTCCAGCACAGTTCAGCTTAAGACTTCCTATCAAGCCTGCATACGTGATGTGCTTGATTGGGGAGCTCTGGCTGTCCCTGTTGCCCCAGCCCCAGCTACTCCTGCTGCTCCCGCACCTATTGTGCCACCTCCGCCTGCTATGTCCCGTGCTGATTATTTCTCTCTCAGCGTTCATGTTGATGCACTTCCCATACGCATTGGGAACATCGAGGGCACCCTTAAGGAGACTCTAGAGGGACAGAAGGTCTTGCAGACCATGCTCCAGACTCTGATTGACCACGCCCCAAGCGACGCCGATGGTTCATCCTCCGCACCGATGGAGTGATTTATGCTTTCCAAATCTATTTTGATTCTAGTAGTACTATTTGGATTTATTTTAGGCCGCGTTTGGCATTTACTTTCCATTCCTATTTTGCACTTCTAACTGCAAGTCTTTTGCTATTTTGCATGGCTATTTGGTTTTTAGGTAAATAAAATTGCAGTATTTATATTCATCTTTGTTTGAATTCATATGATGCTTGTTGTGTATAGATGTGTTTTGACAGGTTTTCATAATCAAGTTTGGGGGCACGCTCTTGGAATTCACAAGGTGGCTTATTTTTGCACCGCCATTGAACTTCCTCCTCCACTTGGTATTATCGTTCTTTGTACCCTCTTTTCAGTTCCCTTTTCATTCTTTGTCTTCTCCCATTGAGGACAATGTGACATTCAAGTTTGGGGGTGCATTTTTGGTATTACATTTTTGCTTGCATGTTTAACTTGATTCATGTAAGTTAGTAAAAATCATATTTTGGAAAATAATGATAGAGTAATCTTGGAACTTGTCGGAAATTGAAGCATATGTTTAATACTTTGTGTATAGAGGCAAATGATAGTTCTGAAAATAAAGAAAAATCTGAAATGATTATGTTGATTCAATCCGTTTGTATAAATGCTTTAATTAGATTTTCGTCAGATTTCATACTTTTCTATGCTTCACTCTGCACAGATGCACACCGGAAACTCAATTGTGAGGCATGCAACCTGATTGACCTTGACCTTGACTCAGTTGATTTAAATTGATGACCCTAATGAATGGATATCTTTGGCATTGAATCTAAAAAAAAATAAAAAAATGAATAATGATAATAACTAGTTTAAGTTCGTAGCCTTGCTAACTCGAGTTATTAAGCCTTTAGAGTGTCCTTACACTTAGCACCCTAAAGCCATTTGGTTTGGGAACTACTGGCCTAACGCTTGCTACATGGGTTGGTTAGAAAGCTTAAGGAACTTAGGCATTACACGATCATTCACAAAATAAATAATTAAATAAATATGGTTCGTTAGAGTTCGTAGCCTTGCCAATTCAAGTTATTAAGCCCTAGGAGTGTCTTTATACTTAGCACCCTAAAGCCATCCAGTTTGGGAGTTGCTGGCCTAACACTTGCTACATGGGTTAGTTAGAAAGCTTAAGGGACTTCGGCATTGTATGACCATAATATGTATCTAAAAATAAATAAAAAAAAAAAACAAAAAACAAAAAAAAATTGTATTTTGAATAAATTCATGCCTTAGAGACCTCATTCAAAAGGGAAATTCAATGATTTGAAGCTTGTGTTTTGAAATTGGAAAAAGAAGGTAAAAGTCGTATATTGGAAATCTGGTTCAATTTCACTGAAATTAGAGTTGATTTCTATTCAAGAGATGACAATTGAAGTATTTATATAGACTATGATGATTGATGCATGAGAATTGAAATTTGTTAGCCATTTTGTATATCAAGGCTTCATATATGCAAGGTAGTCTGCAAAATGATTATGTCTCCATCATTCTATCTGTTCCGAGTTACATTTAAGCTATGTATGTAATTTCTTGCTCCATGGTTGCTGCATGTTGATAGCATTTTAAATGTTGTCATTTTGTTAAGAGTTTCATTTTTGGTTTCGTTATGAGACTAGCAAAATCTAAGTTTGGGGGTGTGATAAGTGCCGAATATTGCACATTCAAGTGCCCTTATTTGTATTAGTTAAGTCCATTAGTTGATTATACTGTATATATTAGCCGTAATTGCATGTTTTTGTCTATTTTCAGGTTGGTTCCCCAAAGAGAGTTAAAAGTGACGCTTTAATAAGTTTTTGAAGATTAAAGTATGCCGTTGCCAGGGACATTCGTTTTAGCCAAGTTACTGATCCATAGAACTCATGATGCTCTATGTAAAAAGTTCCAGGAAGAAGAACCGCGTCAACGGGCTAATCCAAAAGCAGTAGAAGCTGAAATGATGAAAGGCTGAAGCATGGCGTTCGGGTGCTCACCCAGAATCTACGAGCACCCGCCCATTTGAACAGTAGCATCTCGCCAGCGAGGGGCCCCACCTTGCCTCACGGGCCCCTGCCATCATGCACCGCGGGCACCCGCCAAAGTGACCAGAGACCTGCGGGCGCCCACCGATCTGTAGACAAGTGGGTATAGTCTGCGTTGTTTCCTTCAAGGTTATCCCCTTTGACCCAATATGTGGTGCTGAATCTCCTAGGGATGAAAACCACAAAAATGGAGGGGTGGAGAGGTCATTTTTGGGTGTTAAATAGAGGGCTTGAGCTTTGTAAAAGGGGATCTCATATTTTTGTAAGGTTTAGAGAGAGAAATATTGAGTTCTTGAGTGTGTAGGTTGTTCTTGAGCTCTAGCTGGGAAAATGGAGGGCTTCTTCATCCTTTCTCCTTCCTCTATTGCATCCATGGACAACTAACTTCCTATCTAGGGAGGTGATGAAGCCCTCTCTAGTAAACATGTTCTTGTGTTAATTTTAATTTAGGGAATGAAATGTATATGTGGTTATTCCATGATCTAGAGCACTTTACATGTTGTAATGAACTTTAATGTCTATAAATGATCATTTTTTGAGTTGATTATCTTGTCGTAGATTGTTTCCTCTCATGGTCATATTACTTGCATTTTCATAGTAACAATGGAAAGGAGATTGTGGAATGGTTTTAATCGCATGTTGTATGAGAACCTTGTTAGTCTATAGCTTAGGGCCTCCCTTTGATGGATTAATCTTGATTTTTAGCTTCATGTGCTTGTGTCATTTAATTGAGGGCTTGATAATCTCTAGCTTAGTGAGCATGTCTAAGGCTACATCCTCGTTTAGGTAGTTCAAGCATGCGAACCTTTGATAGGTTATTCTTGCCTTTTAATTTAATGAATTTCTTGAAGATAATGTAGCAACCATACGTTGCTACATATCATGACCAATATATATTTTGTTCCCCTAAGTTAATCTCAACTAGTATGTTAATAGGGTAGGTAGTGGATTCACTTCCCTAGTCCTCTTTATATTATTTTCACCTCTTCAATTCCTTGCAATTAATGTTTTATGCAATCTCTAATTCCTAATTTTCAAGTGACAAACTAATCAAAACTCTACCCCTCTTTCATCAAACTAAAAGTGATTTTACAATCTTGGTTACCATAAACTAGCAATCCCAATGGTTTGACTTACCCGTCCAATAGCCCTATTTTACAATGATTTGTGCTTTTGTATAGGGTTGATTATTATTGATAGTCAACGAGACCCGATCGGCAGTTGTGGTTTTTGTCTTACGCATTTGGAGGCATTATCTGTTAGGAAAGTCCTTTAGATTGTTTAGTGATCACAAGAGTCTATAGTATTTGTTTACTCAGTGTGAACTGAATATGAGACAACACAGATGGTTAGAATTTGTGAAAGACAATTATTTCTCTATACAGTACCATCTAGGGAAAGCGAATGCAGTGGCAGATGCACTCAGTCGCAGACCCTCTGCGAGTCTTTCTGCATTATTCGCTACTGAGTGGAATACTTTAAAGACAGTTGATGAATTATTAGATGTTTTCATGGCTTGTATGGTAGTTACACTTTCGATCATTCATAAGGTATTGAAGGCACAACTCACAGATCAGCAGTGTATTGACAAAGTTGCATAGATAGCTTCTAGAGATGTTCCATTTTATCATGTTAGGACTGATAGGGGCTTGAGATACAAAAGGCAGTTAGTAGTACCTTTTGCTGATGAGTTAAGGAAAGAGGTGATGACTGAGACTCACCATTCTGAGTTTTCTGTCTATCCAGAAATAGACAAAATGTATCAAGAAATAAAGCAGTAGTTTTGGTGGGAAGGTATAAAGAAGGACATTGCTATCTTTGTCTCTAAGTATAGTACTTGCCAGATGGTCAAGATTGGTCATCAGAGGCTGGCGGGATCTCTACAGCCACTACCTATACCAAAGTGGAAGTGGGAGAGCATTTCTATGGATTTTGTGGAGGGATTGCCCAATTCATTTAAGGATCACAATTCCATTTGGGTCATTGTTGATAGGTTGACCAAATCAGCTCATTTCTAACCTATTCGCACTGATTTCACTTCGGAACAGTTGGCGTGACTTTACATTATAGAGATTGTAAAGTTACATGGTATTCCGGTATCTATTATATTGAACAGGGATTTGAGCTTTATATCAGGATTTTGGAAGAGTTTTCAGCAGGCTTTAGGTATAGAGTTGCATCTTAGCACTGTTTTTCATCCTCAGACAGTTGGACAGACGGAGAGGGTTAATCAGATCATGGAAGATATGCTTCGTTCTTATGTCCTTGACTTTAAAGGCCACTGGGAGGATTATTTGCCACTTGTGGAGTTTGCTTATAACAATAGCTTTCAAAAGACTATTGGTATGACACCGTTTGAGGCATTATATGGCCGACCATATAGATCTCCTGTTTGTTGGATGGAGGTTGGAGAGAGCAGATTTTTGGGTCCTGAATTCATTAAAGATACCTCTGAAAAGATCGTTCTTATTAAGGATCGTATATGCACTGCCTAGAGTAGGCAGAAGAGTTATGCAAATCGTCGTACTCATGCCTTGGAGTTTCAGGTTTGGGATCAGGTTTTACTCAAATTTTCTCCTATGAAGGGAGTAATGCGCTTTGGGAGGAAAGGAAAGTTGTCACCGTAGTTTGTTAGTCCATTTATGATTACAAATCGAGTTGGAGCTGTAACTTATCGGTTAGCACTTCCGGACCATTTATATTGTGTCCACAATGTGTTCCATGTTTCCATGTCGTGGAAATTTCTGCGAGATGAGGATCGTTATCAACATATCGATGTTGGTAAGATTGAGTTACAGCCGGATGTAACATATATGGAACCACCGTGTCGTATTATCGACCGTAGGGACCAAATTCTTTGTAACAAGGTCATACCGTTAGTGTGCGTCCAGTGGAGTCACCACAATGAGGCTAAGTCTACGTGGGAACAGGAGGATGTCATTCTCTCACAATTTCCAGCAATAATGGAAGAAGGTAAGGGCGAATTCCGAGGACGGAATTCCTTTTGTTGGGGGGGGGGGGGGGGAGAATGTAATACCCTTAATTTTAAAGGATAGTCTTGGTATTAATTTAATTGTTTTAATTAAATTTTATTTGATTTACTTGATTTATTTGTTTAATTAATTTTAAATTGTTTACATGTTTAATTGAAATAAATTGTTTATTTAAATTGTGTGCTAAATGATGTGTATAAGTTGGCTAAATTTTAAGTACTTGTAATTTATTTGTTAAGAATTAAATGGTTGTTTTTATTTTATTTTAATGGTTTTGGATAATAGGAATGGACCATCCAATTGAGTCACATGGACTACTTGGATATGACACTTAATAGGTATGGATATTGTCTATGGGAAGTTATGCATATATATATGGGTATATATGTATAGAATGAGATTATATTTTGTTATAATGTTTATCAATTATATATATATATATTATATTTTTATTTTCTTTTCTTTTCCCTTAAGTTAGCCGACTTAGTATTTGATTGTGATTAAGGTTAGCTTATATTATATATATATAAGGTTATGTCTGCCAAGGGTTTTAGAATCCTATTCACGTAACAGTGGAGACGGAGAGAAAGAATTGAGAGTTTGTGAGAGAACGGAGAGAGGAGGAAAGAAAGGATTGGCTAAAAACCAAGGCTGGACCAAGAAGAGGAAGAGGGGGTGTTGTTCGTGGGTTGAACCAAGGGCAACAGAGGAGTTGAAAGTAGCCAAGAGTTACCAGAAAATCTAGGAAGACGACGTTAAGATTTTAATCCAAAATCTCAAAGGCAAGTTCTATTTCTATGTCCTTCCCTTTGATCTTTGTTCTATGCATGCCTAGGAAGATTTCAGGAACTTTAAATCATTAGAATCAATTTTGTATGCATAATGAAAGATTAATTACAGTGTTTTAATTCTATGTATATTTGTTAATTAATTTTGCGAAATTATATTGCATGATTCTTGATAATAACTTGTTTAAATTATGCATAAAGAACTAGAATAATGTTTAGGGTTGATTGGGACTTAAAACAGTAGCCTTAGGCCCTTAACAGAGGAAGACGGAATCGCCGGAGTCGAAGAAGAAGAAGGGCCGCAGGGTCACGTCGACCGGTTTGGAACCCGTCGACTGGTTTGCATGAACCGGTTGATGCCTAGGGTTTTCGATCGACCGATTTGTACCTTGGTGATTCGGTCGACCGGTTTGCTGAAACCGGTCGACACTTGGAGGAAACACGTCGACCGGTTATTGAACCAGTCGACATGCTTGGTTCAGTGTTGGGTTGTTCACTTGGAACGTGTTTGGGGTTATTGTATTAACATTAAAGTATGTAATTTAGTCTAATAAATTACTGGATTGCATAATATACCTAAATATGCTAAATATGGGATTTTAATTAACTGAAAAGTTAGTTAGTGGAGGTGTGTGATATTAAACTGTTTTAAATCAAATACTTGAAGTTAAATAGTTTAATTATGCTTTGGAGGTTTAATCAGTCTACCTGAGATGTATGTTAATTTCTTATTATGTAAATTAAATACATGTTGTTTAGAACTGTTTCATTGCTTAGATTAAATACAACAATAGAATATATGATATTGCTTATGATGTTCTAGATTATTTGATGTACCGCTTTATATTTGTACATCATGGATTGGATTGTATGATTTAATGTACCGGTATAGGACGGTAACATTCTAGGAACGGATTAACTAAAGAAGTTAAGCCCTACCTATTTGTTTATAACGGAATGGATTAACCATAAAGTTAAGTCCTCCTTATTCGTGTCAGACCACTATATTAGATGGATGACATTTGTTTTATACGGATCTTTATATATATGATTATGGTGTCATGATATGAGATTGAGTCTTAGGATCATAGTTAGGATACGTATATCGCCAGGGATGTGTAGCTAGATATAGTGTAGTTGTGTACCCTGGTAGGTCTAGGTACTCATGCCTATTATATGTGCGTTTTTTCATGTAACTTACTAATCAGGTTGAGACAACCCTATAGTTTAGTGAGGTTCATTTAATGTGTATGTTTATATATACGGATTATTAGATATTGTTGAGTTGACTATGATGTAAATGCATATCGGGTCTCTATTTGGATTGTAGTAGAGTAGAACTTGTTCCTGGGACTGATCCACTATTATTTTTCAGGTGTTCGACAGTTCCAGTCTTAGAGCTTAACCGAGCCGAGCAGAGACAGTCACCATCACTCTACCGACCTGATGTAGGGTTTTATCTATGTTATCTTCTTTTCAGTTTTATGTTTTAGTTGGGATATTATTAAGGGTCCATTAGATGGATTCCTGAGTTGTAATGATAACGGAGGTTTTGGATCTTTTCATTTGGAGGATTATTTAATTAAGAAATTCAAAGATTTATTATTTAGTTTCTTTTTCCGCTCTTTTATTTATTCTTAGTTATTTAGATTTTGTATTCAATGCCATTTTATTACTTAATTGTTTGATATCCCTCGGGTTTGGGCTTGGGCCTGATCAAATCATGTCTCAGAGTCGAGGGGTATCACATAATACCCCTAATTTTCAAATGATTTAATTGAATTTTATTTAATTATTTAAATTACATTTTATTTATTTATGTGGCTATTTGTTTATTTGCTTTCATATTTTATTATGTGTTTAATTGATTAATTGTTTGCTAAATTGTTTTATCTGAATTAATTAAATTTATTTATGTTAGCTAAATTATATGTGCATTCTTATTTGATTCCATGTGATGTGTTTATGTAATTGAATTATTTTAAATGTTTAATTGTGTTAGTTAAATAATTTTATTTTCGTTTTATTTTTATTTTATTTTAAATGATTTGGGTTATATCCCATGAACTAACTAGATAGGTCTTGGACTATTTGAGTGAGATCCTAAATGGGTTGGATAGTGACACATGGGGATTAGTATTTATATATAGGACAATACTTGCCTACTCACTGGTGAGTAGGAAGTTCATGCTTACCATCGATGTGGCGCAACAACAAAATGACAAGTGTTCTACAATGTAAAAATAATAATAATAATAAAAGATTTAAGAAGTTATTTGGGTTAAATCCAATATGATCCAAATCAAACCCATATCCGACTATCTTTTTCTTATGCTACTATATTGCCCTAATCTGTAAGCCATAAGGAATCGCAACTACAAGTATCTTGCTCAAATCAAATCCATGGAAGGAAATGGATTAGGATTTTTTATTGTAGGTGATAAGAATTCATGTGTGAACCAATATATATAAATATATATTTGATATTCTTTTGAAGCGTGGCTTATGCTGTTTAGCCCTTCGTTGCCTTCTTGTTGACAAGGAAAGAAATTAGGAAAAAGAAAAACCAAATTGTTTGTTTAAAGGTAGATGCTTGCACTTGTTAATGAGGTCTTGTCCCACAAGTGAAAATAAATATGAATGTATGATTGTCTTATAATTAATCAACTTAAAAGAATTCTTAAGAAAACAGATTTTATTTTTATACCAAATCATGACTAAATACTTTCTTTTATTTATTTGAATAATGTTAATAAGTCTATTTTAATGCAAATACTTTAGCAGGGAGTGGCTATGTTTACAATTGATCTCTTAAGTCTAACCATCATTAAAAAGTTTAATTCAATTCCTTCTACATAATTTTTTTTGGGTTTGATTTGGATTTTATGAGAAAGAGAATAATCAAATTAGGATTTGATTTAGATTTTATTGGTTTTAACCTAATAAATTTTCAAATCTTTTATTTTTTTATTTTTTATTAGAGGGACACTTGCCACTATGTTGTTGAGCCACATGAATGGTAAGCATGATTTTTCTATTCATCGATTGGTAGGCAAGTATTGTCCTTATATATATATATATATATATATATATATATATAATGAGGTGTATATATATATCTATATTACTTTCATTAAAAATAATATTTTATTAAATTAGTTACTTAGTTGGAATTGTCAGACGTATGTTAGGTTTAGAAGAATAGGTAGTTTATTTTATCTATATATATATATACTTAGAAAGTAGATCTAGAAAGAGAAAAGAGAAAGCTAGAGAGAGAAAGAGGAAGAGAAAGAAGGAAGAAGAAGACAAAGAAGAAGGACCAATAGAGAGGAATAGTAAGGAAGAATGAGTTTAACTTTCGATCTGAAAGTTTAAGGCAAGTTCTCTGTTCTACACTTCTCTCTTACATCTGTGATCTATATGTCTCTAGTATAACTTTAGGGATGTTTAAAATATTATTAAAATTGGAATCCATGTTTAAATTGATCTAGAACATAAGTTTTTATGGGTTTATGTTCTGGTTGTTCTTGTAGTATGAATTGATAAATTCATGGCTTAGATCTGATTTTTAATGGATTTCTATATGTTATAATGATGTATTTTCTTGCTTGTGTATTTGTAATGCCCCTAATTTTAAAATGATAGTTTTAGAATTTATTTAATTATTTTTTTCCTTTTTATTTAACTATTTGATTATGTGGCTAATTGTTTATGTGTTTTAATTGAATTGTTTATTTAAATTAATTATGTGCTTAAATGGTGTATTTTAATTAATTTGTTGTTATAAAATTATTTGCTTAATTGATGTGAAATTAGTTCTATTTAATTGTTAGGATTAAATGTTTTAATTATTTTATTATTATTATTTTAAAATTTTAAAGAAGTTGAATTTGGACAGTAGTAATGGACCAACCCAATGGGTCCTATTGACTTCTTAGATAGGAGGCTTGATGGGTATGGAGGATTACCCATGGATAGTTATATATATAGATGTGTGTGTGTGTGTGTGTGTGGATAAATATGTATATAAGGATAGTATTCTATTATTATTATTATTATTATTATTAACATTAGTATTAATATTATTATAGGATAGTCAGATATATATATATATATATATATATATATATATATATATATATATCTTAAATTATATAGATAAATTTATGCCTATACGTATATTGTTAGTATTTATTGTTTACTTGTGTGTTAGGTCTGTGATTAGTCAAGACAATGTAATAATTTTTATATTTATACGCTATTTATATTTCTTGAAAATTTTAAAATAAGTATGTGAGGGTTAATTACTTGGCCAAAAAAAAAAAAAAAAAAAGGAAAAAGAAAATTAAGGGGAGAGGGGAGGAAATGGCTTAATTAAAATAATTGGCCTTGCTGTAATGTTTTCAGTTTTTCCCATTTTTCATTTTCTAGGATTCTGAATTTCTGGGGTATTTTTATCTTTTTTTTGTTTTGCATGCCGGACACTGTGGGGAGTGCTGAGTGAACGAGAATTTTATTTTCGGGTCCATAGCATTTCATGCATAATTATTTAATGTGTTTTATGTGATGACATGCTTACTTGTGACTATTATTGGTTAATGTATATATGAATGTTAGTGGAGGTTGATTTTTTTTAATGGTCATGGGACCCACCACTATTGTAACTATTGTCTAATGACCACATGGTCACTTTTTTTTTTTTTTTTTTACTTCTTATCCTCCATTTGGCGGCAGATGCATCTTCTCTCTCTCAAAAAGTTTCTCTATCTTGATTTCAAGCTTTAAAGGTTGATTACATCATCTTGCTTTAAGATTTCAACTTTGCCTTTCATGGCAAAGTTGACAAGCTCGTTGAGGACATCGTTTTGATAGGAGCTGATTTCAATTGGCCACTTTTGGGATTTCAAATTTTAGGTTGTCTGGGGCTGAATTTGGCTTGCTTTGGTTTGCTCTTCAATTGGAGGTAGCAGTCTTTCTAATGTGTGGAGTTTTGCCTTTTAATTGAGTATATTTCTAGTATATTTGTTATATGTTATGAATCATGAAATTTTACATAAAAATTGCTGAGTTGTGAATGTCTATATGTGTAAATTATAAGTTGTTTCAATCTTGGATTAATGGCTTATTTAACCTTGTTATATGAAAAGTTATGAGAATTCTTGAACATGCCTTATTTGAGAAAATGATGTCTTTGTTGTGTTGATCTTTTAAGTATGTCATGGATTTTAATTGACTTTTATAAGATGAATTGATGATATTGTTAGTGTAATAGTGATGAACTTATTATTTAAGGTTGAAAATCATTACATTGTATACCATGGCATAGAAAGGGGATTTAGAGGAAATTTGAAAGGAAAGTTTGTTTTCTTAAAAAGTGGAGTTTCTTTTAAGGAAGGGAAAGTGTTTTTTTTTTTTAAAAAAAAAAAAAAAAAATGAACTGAATTTCGTGAGTCCGGAGCTAACTTGACCTAGAGGGAGTGCGCCCGGTTTATGGCATGAAAAAGTTAATACTAGGCCCTTTAACGGTTGCCAGGCTTTGCTAGAATTAGAACCGGGGATAGTTATCAATTTTGCCTAGGTAAAGTCAGTTAGCGGATTTCAAAAAATATGGGTTGGCTCAAGGGAGTCCAAAACTAACGCCTTAGGTGACTTTTACTGAACTTTACGCTCACCCTTATTTTCAATAATTTCAGGACACGAGAAGGAGGTGGCGGATAATAATCCACCACAGGCTTTGACTGGATTGGAAATCGTATCTAGTGATCTGTTGTATGGAAGTATATGCCATGTATTTTTGTAGAACTCGGTGGTCATTTTGTATAGCTTTCAATTTGTGGTTTTGTGATATAAAAAATCTGAACCACTTGATGTATAAATGTTCATTTTCATGTAAATGATTTTTGGGGCTATGTAAAGGTTATGTAAATTTTGTATTTTGAATGAATGGGATGTGGTGTCATGTTTGGGATGTGTTCAGACAAGTTTTGAACTAGTTTCATGATCTTTATTGAGACCATCTTTCATCATGAAGTTCATATCAGCTCAACTGCATTTTCC
Organism: Cornus florida; assembly: GCF_030987335.1. Taxonomy (NCBI): domain Eukaryota; kingdom Viridiplantae; phylum Streptophyta; class Magnoliopsida; order Cornales; family Cornaceae; genus Cornus; species Cornus florida. The sequence goes on along the minus strand of NW_026775573.1, from coordinate 42,903,525 downwards.
CATCTCGCAGGGTCATTCCGGACTATCGAAATGGTCATTCCGGATGACTGGTTGAAACGCTGGACAATTCCAGTAGCCATGTGGCTTTCAGAATCACAACCGGTCGACTGGTGGGTTCACTTCGAACGACCAGAATGGGTGTTCCGGACGACCGAAGTCCCACTTCGGACGACCGGATTGCCGAACCTTTCATTACCCTTGTTCCACCATTTTTAGAACTATTCCTATGTCTTGCAGTAGTTTTCTAGTACATGTAATGAGTTGTAATTGTGAGTTGAAGGTGTCTTGACAAGTAAATTGACGATGGTGCCCTTAAGTGACTTCGAGTTCAGGTAAAGACCCGATTAACGATTCGGGCCTATGAGTTCAGGTCGTTACACTTGCCTCTTAAAATGTCCAATGTCGGTCAAATCTAGTTTTCAGACTATTTAGCAAATCAATGAATCTTGAATGTATAACCAGGTGACCTTTAGCATAAAAAATGGGGTTAGTTAGCACTTAGCACATGCACATGACATGGAATCTTGGAAATTTTTAATAGGTTTAGGGACAAAATTTACAAATTAATTAATATTTAGGGATACACTACAAGAAAAACAGTTTTTTACCATACACTTTCTACCACGATTTTAAAATAATCGTGGTAAAAAATATATTTTCTACCACGGTTATATATAACCGTAATAAAAAATGAATTTATTTCACCACGGTTAATTAAAAACCGTGCTAGTAATTATTTTTTTTATCACGGTTAACTGTGGTAGAAAGTGGGTGCCTATACCGTGGTAGAATAAATTACTACCATGATTTTCTATTAATTATGGTTGAAAAAGCACCTTAGTAGAAAGTGAATTTAGTTTCACTCGCCTATACACAGGACCTTACTCCCGCTAGTTTCTTTAAAAAAATTTAAAAATATATATATTTTATATACAAAAATATATTTACTCACGCGTACAGTCCAAACACTTAACAATATTTTAGGGCAAATCATTTCAGCCTCCCCCTATCCCCTCCATCTCTATTCTCGTTCGCGACTCGGCCCTCCCTCTGTCTCTGCAACTGCAAAGTACAAAATCTACAAGAATCAGAACCCATATCGGCATATCATTTCAGATTGTTCAAAAAATCAAAACCCATATCCTTCAGTTTCCGTCGCCTGCTGTTCCAGTTCGGGTTTGACGTTCTCAAGCTTCAGCCTCTGTCCCGCTGTCTCTCAACTCTCAAGCCCTCTCTCTGCAACTGCTAACTTGTATGTATGGGTTTTGTTTTTATATATATATATTTTTTCTAAATCAATTAATCAAGGTCTGTAATTCTTGTTTTGCAAACTAAATCCTATTTGGTGAAATTTTTTTACGATCTTTTTTATTATTTTATGAATTTTAGTTATAAATGTTTGTGAAGATAATGACTGAAACAGGATCTCCTTTTGCAGGCTTTGAAAGAGTAATTGGTAAATTTGGGTTGAACTTGAGTCTTGAACAATCTGAAGGTTATACAGGTAAGTAATTTCTTCAATTATTCAATATAAATATTTTCAGGGCAAATCATTTCAGCCTCCCCAATCGCCTCCAACTCTATTCTCGTTCTCGATTCTGAACTTGACCTCTCTCTCTCTCTGCAACTGCAAACTACAAAATCTACAAGAATTAGAAGTTGAAAACCACCCATATAATTCAGTTTATCTATCTCTTCAGCCGCTGGCCCTCTGTCTCTCAACTCTCAAGCCCCTCTCTCTGCAACTGCTAACTTGTATGTATGGGTTTATTTATTTATTTATTTATTTGTTTATTTTTTTCTAAATCAATCAATCAGGGTCTGTAATTCTTGTTTTGCAAACTAAATCCTATTTGGTGAAATTTTTTTACGATCTTTTTTTATTATTTTATGTATTTTAGTTTTAAATGTTTGTGAAGATAATGACTGAAACAGGATCTCCCTTTGCAAGCTTTGAAAGCGTAATTGGTAAATTTGGGTTGAACTTGAGTCTTGAACAAGCTGAAGGCCCTTATACAGCTAAGTAATTTCTTCAATTATTCAATATAAATTTGGGTTGAACTGGTGTTTGCAAGGGCCAACTGTTTTGTTTATGTTACTTTATTTTGAGGTGGTTGCCATAGTTTGCCTCTTGGATGCTGTGAGTCGCTTTATGCCCCACTCTAACTTTTGCACCAGTACATGGATAGCATGTCGCGGTCATGTAAAGGATCCAAGTCTTATCCTTGTAGCATTGCATAGGAAGTTAGCAAGTAGAGGCTTATTGTGTTTTCAACTTTCTTTGCGTGTTTCTTCCAAATGTAATCGTGTTCTAAAATTATCCCCTTTGCCAAAAAAAAAAAAAAAAAACACATTGAATCATTAGTTGGTTAAATTATTTAGATGAGTACAATACATTGAATCTTAATTGATTAAATGAGTACAATGTATTGAATCTTTAAAACTATTGAGAAATTAAATGTTTTAAAATAAATAAATAATGCACCTAAAATGTATCCTTAAATTAATTAATATCTGCCTTAATTAAAATTTATGTGGTCCTAATGCTATTGTTTTATACAGGTTATACTGTAATATGTCATACCAATTAACACAACCAAGTAGCTAGATGCCAAAATCTTAACGAACATGGAGATTTAATGAATGAAGATAGGAACAATATGTTGTATCCTGATAGACAATTTCCTGATCGTGTAGAAATTTAAACTGATAAAGAGTTGTTTCACAATAAAGCTTAAAACAAATATTAGAATATAAAGATAGTTTTACTCACCCATGAGGATCTAGATTTCACACTTTTGGCTTTTAATTATTGTGTTGTAGCTTGGGTTGACACAGCAAAGGAAGCCTCAATGATTGATTGAATGTCGTCTGGTACAATTTATAATAAAGCAAAAAAAATAATAAATCAGGGTAAAACTATTAGATTCCTTGCTGGGAATATCTCCACTCAAACAATTATAGAATTGCATATATATTTGCATATTTTCTGTATAGTGCACTTTACCCTAGTAATAATGTCAAAATAGAAAGACCATTAATCAAAATACTTACTTAAAACTCATATGTACCTTTCCATGAATGATCCAAGAAACTGGTAGTGAGATTCTGAGACCTTGCTAAGAGTTGTCTCTGTCATTTTTGGGCCATGTGAATGACCTCCCATGTACACAATATATGACTATTAAAGAGACCTCTTCTTATGTGTTCGTTGCAGACATGAATCATTCATCAATGTCTAATAGTGACAGGTACAAAAGTTCATTTAAAATGTAAATATCCCATTAAATTTCATCTTGGTGCCAAAGCTTTGCCCAGCATTACTTCCTAACCGTCCCTTAAGATAATTATATTAAATAATAAAAAATTGTGAAACAGAAGTAGGGAGTACCATAACTGGACCAATTAATTCTACATCTTGAACACTGATTGCTACTTTATCAATAGGAGTTGGAAGTGGACGATAGAAATCCCTTTAGTTGTTACCTCATTATCTTTATTTTTTGTATGGTGATTGTTTGATTTGAATTCTTGATCTACAGTTGCAGCATATATGTCATTATAGTTCCAATCTTCATCATGTTCTTCAAATTTAAGATGAAACCTAGAAGTTCTATGATGACGTATAGTGAATGAGTTAGTGTGATTCTTCAAATTTTTAGAATAATCTTCCTTTAATAAACTATCAGAATTTCTTAGAAGATAATAAGTCATTATCATATGATCCATTATGATAATTGCAATTTTCATCATGTTCTTCAAATTTAAGATAAACCTAAAAGTTCTATTATTACTTATAGTGAATGAGTAAGTGTGATTCTTCATATTTTGAGAATAATCTTTGTTTAAAAAACTATCATAATTACTTGGAAGATAATCATGTATGTTCTTGTTACTTGATTTTTCACTATCATTATGATACTTGTTTATGTTTGCTTCAAAAATTGGGTAGTCCCTTTTGAACTCTAGAATTTCTTTTGAGCTACATCTAACTTCAGTATCAATATTTTTTGATGATGATCTCATGTCATTTTTCTCTAGATTTCACACTTTTGGCTTTTGATAATTGTGTTGTAGCTTGGGTTGACACAACAAAGGAAGCCTCAATGATTGATTGAATGTCGTCTGGTACAATTTATAATAAAGCAAAAATAATAATAAATCAGGGTAAAACTATTAGATTCCTTGCTGGGAATATCTCCATTCAAACAATTATAGAATTGCATATCATTGGAAGATTTGACAACAATTAACTTTTTGTCTTTCAATTTTTTAGTTTTATCAAACACTGGAAGCTCTGAATTGACCCTTGAAGGAAAAAAGGCACACAACTAATATGATTTGATATCAATGGAAGAAAGACGGATACATCATAATACCCCCAATCTTAATACATACATTTTACTTTAGGTCTTCCACATTTATAAGAGCCTAAAAACTCAATATATATAATTTTGGCAACTTTACTACTTGTTTTACATTCTCTTACTTTAACTATTACAGTTTGTAGGTCAAAGCTAGGATTGCGGGATTGCGGTTCCCATTAATTTTTTTGTTGCCGAATTATTTTTTGTATGGCTCATGATCAAGAAGTTGCATATATAGAAGAGAGAGACTAAAACAGAGCAAGAAGATATAAATAATTTTTGTTTCATTTTGGTTAAGTAAAGATATAAGCTTGTGGATCATGTACTTTTTTGAAATTTGTATATATTTTTGTATAAAATCATGATTTGGAATTGGTTATTTATATATATATGATGTTATTAGCTAGTTGTAAGTTATTTTGGTTATAATGCTATTTTTTATTTATAGGGTTTGCTGCTTGGGTCCTTGCAAGGCTAGTAGTAGGGCCAAAAAAAAAAAAAAAAAAAAAAAAAGGCCTCATAGGGGTTGTGCACAATTTTTTTAAAAAAATAATATCACACTTTCTACCATGTTTTTGTACTGTGGTAGACCGCCTTCTACTTATGACCACGGCAGTTTCTACCACGGTTCAAAATTGTGATAGAAAGCGTTTTCCACCATGGTAAAAAGCTGTTTTTTTTGTAGTGATAGTAATAAAAAATTAAAAAAGTTTAGGGGTGGCCCCCCGTCCAAACCATTGCAGCTCTGCCCATGGTTAGAGTGCTATTGTGTTCGGTTTATGTTTTTTTTGGGAGCCGCTCCCCTTTTGGGCACCTTTTATGAAATCTTTACTTATAAAAAAAATATATAAATTTAGGAATATATATATATATATATATATATATATATATATATATATAATTTGCTTCTGTGCAGCACGTGTTAAGCCACTGTAGTTTTACTTGGAATTTATTTGAGTGTGGATTATGTTTATAATCCCTCAATTTTTTGGGAGTCAAGAATGTCACTTCATGTTTTTTTATTTGTTCCCAGATTTAAGGCAAGGGACAATAGGAAGTTCAGTTGCACGATGCTAAAGTCGTCTTTAGTTCAATTTATGTATTTATTTATTTTGTCTGTCAATTTTTTATTTATTTATTTATTTTTTTTACACTTGGTTTTTATACTGTCTTTCCTTCTTGATGGTTACAATCCAGGTTCAATTGCTTCACTGTTGTTTTACACAAATAAGACACCTTATGAACTTTGGTTTAATAAAAAGCTAATCTTAATTTTCTAAGAACCTATGGTAGTACATATTGTATATTAAGAGAGACAGAAAATGCTTCTTGGGGTTTTCGTTGTGATGTTGGTGGTCAGGTGGGTATTATGGAAGATGAGTTTTGGGGTTTCTAGTGTGCTACTGGAAGATGAGTTTGGGGTTGCATGTCAATGTTGAGCTTGCGGAACTGGCATCAAGGCATCGTTTTGACTTGGACCCACATAATTCTGGCTACTATATATTTCTATCAAATAAATGTCCATTCCAATGATGGTAAATGGGAATAGAACTAGAATAGATATATTTTGTTTCCTTCTCACGCGAGCCCATATCCTTGCTTTTCTATCTACCTCTAATACTCCAGTGTACTTTGATCCATACATCATAAATCCTTGATCTATCAACAAGACATTAGAAAATTGCGTCATTTTATTAGTATGCGTTAGATTTGACAAATCTCCATAGCCTAGAGGATACATTGTTATGCCAAAAATCATTTAAGATTTTGTTGATTCATGTACAATAATAACTCTTACAGTGTTGGATATATAAGTACAAGCTCAAAAACCTAGAGTTATTTTTGAACATTCTTATAGGTTTTGTGATCAATGATGTGGAACATTCTTCTACTGCCTGGGTAGCATGGGATTCTATTTCCCGTGATTATAATGAGGGGGGCATGGCCTACAGAACATCCTTGTACAATGCTCAAGGCTGAGTAGAAGGAGCAACTTTGAATATATTATGAGCCCAAACGATCGATTTTTATGAATCTATTTGAATATGGGTTATGTTTATAGTCCCTCAAGTTCATGGATGGCAGTCAAGAGCATGGCTAGATATTTTTGGTTTGTCCCCTGCTTTGAGGTACAGTTTAGATTCCTAACAATTTGGGACAATAGGAGGTTTAGTTGCATGGCTCCAAAAATTATCCCCATTTCTACTTTTGTTCATATTTTTCTACTCAATTTTCTTTTACGCCTCCTAAAATACTTCCAGTAGAAGACATTCAATTATTTGTGGGGAATTTTTATGTGAATAAGTTTGTTTTTTTGAAAAAAAAAAAAAAAAAAAAAAAAAAATTTACTTTTTGTCTCTTAACTCAATTCTCTCAACAGTACATACATATAATTCCAACAACTTCGCATAGCATTAAATAAATGGTCTCCGTTTATCTATAGATAATGAATCACATGGGAGAAGTGTCCAACTCAAGTAGTAAACTCAAAAAAGCTTTTTCCCCAGCTACTTTGAAAACTCCTCGCATTATTTAGATAATGAATAACATGGGAGAACTGTCCAACTCAAGTAGTAAACTCAACAAAGCTTTTTCCCCAGCTACTTTGAGAACTCACATTATTTAGTGATTGCCAGTGATGAAAACTATTTTCTCTTTTTCAATCTTTTGATCGGTCACCTAAATCATATTTTCTTGATTTAGGATCGAGTAGTGCTATTAAGGGAGGCTCTCTTGGGTGTATTGACGAGCTCTCCTTTTATGCAATTAGATTAGGAAGGTTTAGAGATGCGTACTTGGTGAACAACAAACTTTTAAGGAGATCGAAAATGGAGTTTCCTTAAAAAAAAATAAATAAATAAAATAACATAGACCCAATAACGCAAATTTTCTCTCCTTTCTGTCTCTTGATCTCTTGCTCCCCTGGCTCTCCAAATCTATGCATGGGGAATATACACGACTCATCTTTTGGGATATTGCGTGATTTTTTATACATGATGGCAGATTCAAATCTTTGTCCTCTCTAATCTCTATTTTTAAATCTGTTCATTTATTTATTTTTTAATACATTGAGGTGGTGCAAATTAGAGCAAATCGGGGTTATAGTTTCACATCAACCAAAAGAGAAAAAGAATAGTAGTATCGGAAAAATAAAAGGATTAAATATTTGGATAAAAATAAAACAATAAAACAATAGTGATTTTTTTCTTTTTCACAAGAAAAATAACCATGATTAGAGTTTAGTCTTGGGATTTTACCAAAAACAACAATAAATGGAAATTTCATGAACTTCGATCTTAGAAGATTGTCTAACTAAAGATATAGTGATATAGAAAAAATTGAGATTTTTTATACGTTACACAAAGAGATTTTCTATTTTTTATTTTTTATTTTTATCATTGCAAAGGCACAAAGGCCAAACCATCAACAGAGGTACAGAAACAAAAGTCAAGTTAGAAAAGGCATACAAATCTTAAAACAAAACAAGAAAAATAAAGAACAGACTTCAGATTTATAGAAAACAAGATCTAAAGCTCTGCAACGGAAACTACCAAGGGAGAAGCGCAACAACAGAAGTGACCCAAAGGTCTAGTCATCATTAAAGTAACAGTTCTATAGTTACATTCACAAGGCGCTCCTACAGAGGAAAGACTCCTAAAATCCCGTACAAGATCAAATCAAGGAGAAAAGGATAAGATCAAGTCGGGAACAACCAAAACCGACATACATTGGAGATCTAGCAGGAGAGAAAACCGCAGATCTACTTATGCTAGCCGAAAACAAACCAAACATGAGCAAATATAGCTTAACAAAAACAAAAACGATGTTACAAAATACACAAGAACTACCTTATTGAAACATGTCGAGGTTATTGCAATCGTGGGAGGCAGAACATCACCTCCCCACTTTGGAGCAGGGAGAAAAACGGAGGGGAGGGGAGGAGGGGTCTGGTGCAGAGGAGAAAGCTTTATTCGTGTTCAACGGATTTTTGAGTTGGGAACTCCATATTCTTAATTAGGTCCTCAATCAGACTTCCCAGATAAATGTAGGATGACCCACCCTCCATCATGGCTTCTCTGCTTTTTTCTTTCATCTCATTCACCTTCTTCCTAATTTCCTCATCGATGGTCATAACTTTTCTTATCCCAGTCTCTATCTCCTCTGCCATCAAGGGCTCTGGGTAGATATCTCTCATTATATCTTTCCTATAGTCCATCTTGATCTCCACTGCTAACCCCAACTCTCTCACCATTTCAAAAGCATTCATTTGCTGCTCTGCGTACAGAGGCCATGCTGCCATGGGCACTCCACACCATACGCTCTCCAACATAGAATTCCACCCGCAATGTGACACAAACCCTCCCACCGCCGGGTGTGACAGCACTGCCACTTGTGGCGCCCAACCAATCACTTTTCCCATCCCTGCCATCCGTTCCAAGAATCCCTCCGGCAGGACTTCTTGCGGATCCTCATATTCTTTTGGAATCTCGACCTTTCCCTTTGGTTTAGGCTGAGGCAGGGCCCACAAGAAACGGTAGCCACTGCACTCTAGTGCATCCGCAATCTCTTTCACCTGTTCCTTACTGAAGCTTCCCAAACTCCCGAAGCACAAGAACACCACCGATGATGGTGGCTGATCGTCGAGCCAGCTCATGATAGCATCGGATTGGTGGCTCCACTCACCACTCTTGAGGTTGAGTACAGGTCCCACCGGGTTCTGATAGGGACTTCACTGCATGGGATTCTAGCTCCATGAACGTGTTGACCATGATGCCCTTAGTCCGTCTGAACCCTCGGGCAATTTCTATGGACAGGCTGAGCTCATCTGGGTTTTCCACATCAGATGGCAAGACCTTAGCCGGAACAGAATTTGTAAAACTTGGAACTGACAACTCAGTATCCAAGTCCTTGAACTGAGTAATGTCTATGTTTTGGTCATCGTGGATGGACTGGAGATGAAACAGGAGGCCAAGATAACCAGCACTTGATGTGAAGTAGACGTAGGATGGGACCCCCAACTCATCAGCTACATCGATCATGCCAGTGCAGAGCAGGTCAACAACAAATCCAGCAAGTCTATTATTGGTTTGGATTCCGGCAGTGACATCTCTCACTCGAGTCTTGTTGTTTTCTACAAGGGTGTTCATGAATTGTACATCGTGGATGGGCTTGCTTTTTGATTCTTCGAAAGGAAGTTCCACAAAACGTATGCGTGAGTTTGCGTCTTCAGACATTGATTGCGTATGAATACTGGTCTTGGTGTAAAGGCGCGCCTTCATTACGATTACTGTAATGAAGAGCCGTTCGTCGTGGCGGATGAGGAGGTTGGCCATTTCCACTGCCGATGCTAGGTGACCGACTGGGGGGCCAGGGATGAAGACCAGCTCTGCTACTTTCTTCATTTTTACTACTACAATGCTGATATGGTTGGGAAGACTTTGAACTTAGATTTATGGTTGATATTTGCTTTCTAGGAATTGCAGCGTGTATATATAGACCACTCTGACCATTAAACTACATACACACCGATTCGAACCTGCAATAGAAGTAAATCAGATCTAAGCATTCATCAACAAAAGCCAAATGAATGGTCATCGCATCACATTTCAGTTCAGAAACAAATCCCAAACATTCTTTTCATTTTGCCCCTCCCATCCACTGCAAGTTACAACAGATACACATATATAAAAAAATGCACAATGAAAGCTCATTTATTTGAATCGTAGAACTCAGATCAGATTACAACAAATTACAATATTAAAAAAAAAAAAAAACAAAAAATCCAAACCTTTATCAGCTCAGAAGATTCCAGAGAAACAAGAAAAGTACATAAAATATGTATCAGAGAGTCTTCATTTTTTTTATCTGCAAAACCCTTTCCTCTGCTTATGGTAATTTCTAGTTCTAGGGTTTGCGATTCTTTCTCTGTTTTTATTTTATTGTATATTCGTATCACTTTTTTTAAGTTGAAATTTTGAAGAGAGAGAGAAAATAGAAAGAGATTGGGGAGATTTGCAAGATTTCAGAAGTTATGATTACTTCTGGAGATGAGGAACTGAGGAAGAGAAAATCGATAGACAGACTAGGAGGCGGCACAATTTAAGAATACCCAAGTTAGATATCTGAATTTTTAAAACAAATAATGAATAAAAAATAAATAAATAGAAATAATATATTATAATATATATATATATATTATATATAATTCACAAATTTTTTAAGATTCAATTCATTAACTGAATTGTTCATTGCGAATTGTTAATTTTTCAAATCCAATTATGAGATCAAAAAATCAAATCGAGTTGCATGGATCGAATTGATTCGGATCGATTTAACAGATTAATGGAAAATTGCTTTCCAAATCTTCATCTTTATCTCTCTCAAGAACAAATAATCTTTGTATGGTTATCAGAGCAACGATCCGATCATTGTCGTTGCCACCGAACTGCTAGGGTGTGTACTAGCTTGTGGGTGTGATTGCTTGGAGAGTTGCAGAGGCTACAGAGTTCCCATCTGCGAATTTGCTTGGAGAGTTACAGAGCTCCCATCCGTGAAGATTCATCGGTTCTTTCGCCGGATTTTTTTTCGTTTGACGACTGCCGATCTGTTCGCTATTGCAGAGGACTCACTTTTTCCTTTTTCTGTGTGTTGATTGTTGGGTGATTGTGTTCTTGCCGTCGCGCGTGTCATCGTTGGCCGAGTCCCGATCGCGACCTACCTTTTATTCTTCTTTACAGATCGCAGTGCGTGACTGATTTGTGGTCGGCGGTAGATTTGTAGTCTTCGCCGTACTCTACAGAATTGCTCCCGGCGTCATCGGCGGTGTTTGGGAAGAAGAATAGCTCTGTTTGGCTACAGGAGTAAGCCAGCCAAAACCAGTTCTACTGGAACCCGTTTTCTTCAGTGACCCGGTTTAGATTCAACCCAGTTTTCGGACTCGATTTGACATCCGACCATATTTGGATCCGACCCGGCACGGTTCTTCTCTGAATTTTCTTGCCTTCTCTGTTGAAGCAACAACTGATCTTCTCCTAATTCGTTTTTTTATTTATTTATTTTTTTAAAAACTTGGGAGTGCGTGTGCAACCTATTTCTTCTCAGGACAGACTTGGGAGTCGGTGTGTGTGCAGGTTCCTTCATCTCGGGACAGGTAAGTTTTTTTTTCTTTGAAGTTTTATTTTTGGTTCAGCATTCCTCCATGCAAGAAACTTCAACTGTTGCCACTGAACCTACTGGAATTAAGTCCCCTGTTCCACATTTTGATCATGTCGGACTGCAAATTACCACTATGAAATTAAGTAACTCCAATTACTTACACTGGGCTCAAGCTGTGAAAATTTCTTTAGGCGCCCTATGAAAACTTAAATTTGTTACACATGACCCTCTATCTAAAACTGCAACAGGATATAATGACTGGGAAACTGATAATTATATAGTTATGTCATGGCCGTGGAATAGTATGGAACCTTCCATTGCATCCAATTTTATGTTTGTGAACACTGCAAAGGATATTGGGGATGCCGTTAAAGAAACCTACTCTATTGACACCTACTCTATGGACACGGATGTTTCTCGCATATATTCACTATATGAAAGGATGTTTCATTCTCGTCCCTCCGGTCAAGGCATAGCTGAGTATTATAGTACTTTCGAAAGCTTGTTGGATGAGTTGAATCAGTACCACCCCTTGACTACTGATCTTGAAGTTCTGAAGCGGCAACGTGAAGAATTTCATGTTTCTATTTTTCTTGCGGGATTAGATCCTAATCTTCAGAGTATTCGGGATCACATACTTGCTGGTGAGGGAGGACTCCCATCTTTGGGTAACATTTATGCCCGACTACTACGGGTTTCAGAACCCTCACATGGAACATCCACTATGAAAGAAAATTCAGCTATGATGATTCCTTCTGTCACCCCACAATTTTCTAAAAGTTGTGGTCATCCCAGTAGCAACTGAGGGTATGGAGGCAATTTGAGTGGTTCTCGTGACAATGGTGGTCGTGATAAAGGTTGTGGTCGCCGTGGACGTGGACGTACTGATACTCGTTACTGTGGCCACTGTCGGGGTACTAATCACTCTATTGAGTACTGTTGGGCTCTTCATGGAAAACCAGCATAGGCGAATCAAGTAGTCTCTTCCTCTGACACTGTTTGTTCTCCTCCCTCCCTTGGCCAAGACTGCCCACCTTCTACGGCTTCTGTATTGCCATCGAGTTCATCTACTAGTGACAGTGTCACACTATTTCGAGCCGAGTTCAGAGCCTTGGTCAACCAGGCACATCACAAGTCTGTTGATGTTGTTACCTTTGCCCAGTCAAGTAACTTTGCATGTTTTTCGGATGTACATAATTCATCCTCTCCTTGGGTTCTTGACTCTGGGGCATCTACACATCTCACGGGTAATGAATCTCTATTTTTAAATTTTCACAAGTCTGGCTTCACATCTTTTGTTACTTTGTCATATAGGGTAGAACTCGTCCCATTATTGGACAGGGCACAGTTAGACTAACTCCTTCCATTTCATTATCTTCTGTGCAACTAGTTCCTCAATTTCCTTTTAATTTATTATCTGTGAGTAAATTGACTGAAGCATTTAATTGTTCTGTGACCTTTTTATCCTTCATTTTGTGTCTTTCAGGACCTCAAAATGAAAAAGACAATTGGTGGCAGTATTAAAAAGAATGGCATCTATTACTTGGATTTCCAGTCGTCTACTAATGGAATGGCTTTTCATTCACAGGTTTCTGTACGCCAGTGGCGTTAATGATTAGGCCATCCCTCCTTGAGGTACTTGAAATATGCTTTACCTTTTCTTGAGTTAGTGTCTACTTTAGACTATGAGTCGTGTCAATTGGCAAGCACTATAGAGTGTCTTTTGCTCCCCGTATTGACAATCGTTGGCCTTCTTAATTTGAATTGGTGTATACCGACATTTGGGGTCCTGCTCGTCATGTCAGCAATTCAGGTTTTTCCTATTTTGTTACCTTTGTTATGACTATTCAAGGATGACTTGGATTTTTTTAATGAAAGACCGTTTTGAACTTTTTTCCATATTTCAATTATTTTTTAAAGAAATTAAGGTCCAATTTGGATGTGTTATACGAACTTTACAATCTGATAATGCTATGGAATATGTCAAAGATTCTATTTCTACATTTTGTGACTCTCGTGGTGTTTTGCACAAAACTTCTTGTTCTTATACTCTGCAACAAAATGGCATAGCAGAATGGAAAAATAGGCATTTAATTGAAATAGGTCGGACATTAATGATCCATATGCATCTTCCCCGTGCATTTTGTGAGATGTTGTTTTAATTGCTTGCTACTTAATTAATCGTATGCCATCTTCCGTTCTTAACTAGAAACGCCCTTATTCAATTGTTTTTCCTACTCGTCCTTTATTTGCATTATCTCCTCGTGTTTTTGGGTGTGTGTGCTTTGCTCACATATTACGTCCTGGCATTGATAAATTGTCTCCTCGTGCCATTAAATGTTTCTTTGTTGGTTATTCTCGAACTCAAAAGGGTTATAAATGTTGGGTACCTAGCGCTCGTAGTGCTTTTGTGTGTATGGACGTCACTTTTTTTGAGGACACTCTGTACTTCTCTTTATGTGGTTCATCCTTAAATACCGATTTGTTGCTTCCATTACCTATTGTGTATCCTTTACCTGAGTTTTTTTTTCACACCACAGACAATTCAAGTGTATGGTCAACGACCACATGAGCCCTCCCCCCGTTTGTCTACTTCTATTGAGGTTCCTCCTCTGGCTGATGATCGTCCTATTGCCTTGCGTAAAGGTACTCGCTCTTGTGTTATTGCACATCCCATTTTTAACTTTGTCTCCTATAATCATGTTTCACCGTCTCTCTCTTGTTTTTTATCCAAATTGTCTACTACTCTTGTTCCTAAGATTTTGCAAGATGCTCTTTCTTATCTTGGTTGGGTGGATGAAATGGATGCCCTTTATCATAATAGGACATGGGATCTTGTTCCTTTACCTCTTGGTTGCAAACCGATTGGTTGTAAATGGGTTTACACTGATAAATACCTCCATAATGGTTCTATTGAGTGTTTGAAAGTTAAACTTGTTGCAAAGGGGTACACTCAAACCTATGGTGTTGATTATGATGAGACTTTTTCCCCTGTACTTATTTCCATTGCTGTTAATTGCAATTGGCCGTTGTTTCAATTGGATGTTAAAAATGCCTTCTTACATGGTGACTTAGCTGAAGAAGTTTATATGGAGTAACCACCTGGGTTTGTTGCTCATGGTGAGTATCGTCATACTGTTTGTCGCCTTAGGAATACCCTTTATGGATTGAAACAATCTCCAAGGGCTTGGTTTGGAAAGTTCTTTGTGGTTTTAACAGATGCCAGACAGACCATTTAGTGTTTCACCAGCACACTTAAGCTGGTTTCATCTTTCTTGTGGTGTATGTAGATGACATTATGATTGCATGTTATGGTTCTGAAGGCATTGTTAAATTAAAGTTGTTTCTACAGAATCGGTTCCACATTAAAGCCTTGGGTCAACTCCTATATTTTTTGGGTATTGAAGTTGCTAGATCTAAGGAAGGTATAAGTTTATCTCAAAGAAAATATGTGTTGGATATATTAGACGAAACAGGTATGTTGGGTGGTCATCCTGTTGATTCTCCTATGGATCTAAATAGAAAACTGTTGTTAGATGAGGGTGATCTATTTGATGATCCTGGCAGATATCGATGTGTTGTTGGAAAATTAATTTATCTCACTATCACTTGGCCTAATATCTCGTATGCAGATAGTGTTGTAAGTTAGTTTATGGGAGCTCCTAGGATGCCACATTGGAATGCAGTTCTTCTGATTATCCGATATCTCAAGCAAGCCCCAGGTTTTGGTTGTTATATAAACTGAATGGACATCTAAGGATGGAAGGTTTCACTGATACTGACTGGGCTGGTTCTCCCTCAAATAAGAGATTCGCTACGAGATACTGCACATTTGTAGGCGGAAATCTTGTTATATGGAGAAGTAAAAAGCAAACAGTGGGAGCACGATCTAGTGCTAAAGTTAAGTACAGGGCGATGGCTTTTTCCTCTAGTGAGTTGACATGGCTACAACATTTTCTTAAGGAACTTGGGTTGATAGTCAAAACTCCTATTCCGTTGTTTTGTGATAACCAAGCGGCTGTTCATATTGCATCCAATCCTGTGTTTCATGAGAGAACCAAGCATATTGAAGTTGATTGTCACTTTATTCGAGAGAAAATACTAAGTGGGAATATTTCTACTCCATTTGTGAAGTCTAAAGTCTGAAGATCAACTAACTGATATGTTTACTAAGGCTCTTGGTCATAATTAGTTGAAGGCTATCTGTTTCAAGCAGGGATTATATGATATATATTGTCCAAGCTTAATTGAGGGGGAGTGTTAGAACATTTTTTATGTATATATATTTATGTTGGGCTAAATTATAATTATGTATAGTTTGTGGGTGTTATATAATTTGGCCTATCTTATGTATGTATTTCCTTTTATGTTTAGGGTTTACAGAAAATAGAAAAATGCTTTCCAAATCTTCATCTCTCTCTCTCTCAAGAGCAAAGAATCTACACATTACATTTGACAAATCTCCATAGCCTACAGGATACGTTGTTATGCCAAAAATCATTTAAAATTTTGTTGATTCATGTACACAGTATATATATATCAATACAAGCTCAAAACCTAGAGTTATTTATGAAGAATAAGATGAAAGCTCAAATCTAGGTTTTTTAATCAATGATGTGGAACCTTCTTCTGCCAGGGTAGCATGGAATTCTATTTCCTTTGATTATAATGAGGTGGGCCTTGGCCTACAGAACATCTTTGTACAATGCTCAAGGCTGAGTAGAAGGAGCAACTTTTAATATATTATGAGCCCAAACAATGGATTGTTACAAATTTTTTTGAATATGGGTTATGTATGTTTAGTCCCTCAACTTCATGGATGGGAGTCAAGAACATGGCTAGATATTTTTGGTTTGTCCCCTACTGTGATGTATAGTTTAGATTCATAACAATTCGGGACAATAGGAGGTTTAGTTGCATGATTCCAAAAATTATCCCCATATCTACTTTTGCTCATATTCCTGTACTCAATTTTCTTTTACGCCTCGTAAAATACATCCACTAGAAGACAATCAATCATTTGTGTGGAATTTTTTTTATGTGAATAAGGTTGTATTTTTTTAAGAATTATTTTTTGTCTCTTAACTCTATTCTACTCAACAGCACAGACATATAATCCCAACAACTTCGCATAGTATTAAATAACGGTGTATTTTTATCTATAGATAATTTATAACATGGGAGAACTGCCCAACTCAATTACTCAATTCAGCAAAGCTTTTTTCCCAACTACTTTGAGAACTACTCACTTTATTTAGTGATTGTTAGTGATAAAACTATTTTCATTTTCAATCTTTCGATCATCTGAACTTCTCCCTCGGGTCACCCAGATCATATGTTCTTGATTTAGGAAAGGAAAGAGATTTGTTACCAATTGATGCATGCGATAGAAGAGAATTAGAGGAGAGAAGAAAAGAGGCAAGAAGAGGAAGATACAGAAGAAGAAGAGAGAAACGGCAGTTTAAGGTATGAATCATATTTCAATAATCAATATTCAATCAGTTAGCCTGGATAATTATAAAGGCATTAATTATAAGGGAAAGTCGTGGGCAAACCCTACAAAACCCTAATTACTATATATTGATTATGATGGTTTGGACATTTGTAAAGAAGATCATTAAGTGTATAAGAGCAGTGACGTGGTTCACATTGAAGGTAATGCTAGATGAAAGGGAAGACCAAAATTTATACAGGTAGAGTTCGTCTATAAAAACATTACAACATGTGATTTGACCGGAGTTATGACCTTAAATAAAGTAGAACCGAAAACTAGGATTCTTGTAAGCAACCCAAGTCGTTGAGAAAATATTGTTTGCTATTGTTGTATTCTTTTTGTGTTTGATGCTGATATATGTTGTGTTTGTGGTCCGACTTGTACAATTGTACAGTATATTTGTTCTGCCGATTCTATGGTTGGAACCATGATATATGGGATAGGGAGATGATATAAAAGAATGCTGTCTTGTTTAAGACTATTATGTGGCCTCTGTTTCTTCTGATGGAAAGTGAGATCATAAAATAAAAATTAGGTCTACGCCATTGTATTATGCATATATACAAGCTACATTTTCAAAGAATTTATATAACTTGTTTACTGGCGCCCAATTGAAATTAGCTTCCATTTTCGTCATTTCCCCCATGTGTGCGTGTGAAGACAACTTTCTAGAAGATAGCCTTTGTTTAGCACGTGATAGTAATCTCATAATGGGAAAATACCTCAATACAATAGGATTAGCAACAGATGCAATATATATAAATCCTATCTAAATAACAGCCAATGTAAATATCATTTTTCATTAAAACAAAATAGATGCATTTGATAGCTCATTAAAGATCTGACTTCCTGTTTTGATTTAGTTCACATGCAGCTCATGGAGAACCTGTATCCGGTTGAAAATAAGTGAAGACCGCCATAGTTTGTGGAAAAGTATACGTGCACTGAGAGGCATCCTTTATTCAGATTTTTAAGAGTGGAAATCCATATTTTTAATCACATCCTCGATCAGACGTCCCAAAGAATTGTAGGATGACCCACCCTCCATCATGGCTTCTCTGCTTTTCTCTTTCATCTCATTCACCTTCTTTCTAATTTCCCCATCATCCCTCATAACTTTTCTTATCCCGGTCTCTATCTCCTCCGCTGTCAAGGGCACTGGATTTATTTCTCTTCTTGTATCTTTCCTGTAGTCCATCTTGATCTCCACTGCTACTCCCAACTCTCTCACAATTTCAAAAGCATTCATTTGCTGCTCTGCATACTGAGGCCATGCTGCCATGGGCACTCCGCACCACATGCTCTCCAGTGTAGAATTCCACCCGCAGTGTGACACAAACCCTCCCACTGCCGGGTGTGACAGCACTGCCACTTGTGGCGCCCAACCAATCACTTTTCCCATCCCTGCCATCCGTTCCAAGAATCCCTCTGGCAGGACTTCTTGCGGATTCTCATATTCTTTTGGAAGCTCTACCTTTCCCTTTGGTGGAGGCTGACGCAGGGACCACAAGAAACGGTAGCCACTGCACTCTAGTGCATCCGCAATCTCTTTCAACTGTTCCTTACCGAAGCTTCCCATACTCCCGAAGCACAAGAACACCACCGACAATGGTGGCTGATCATCGAGCCAGCTCATGATAGCATCGGATTGGTGGCTCCTCTCACCACTCTTGAGGTTGAGTATGGGTCCGACTGGGTAGACTGGCGGGGTCTTACCGTCCGATAGGGACTTCACTGCATGGGATTCTAGCTCCATGAACGTGTTGACCATGATGCCCTTAGTCTGTCTTAACCTTCGGGCAATTGCTATGAACAGGCTGCACTCATCTTGGTTATACAGCACCATCGATGGCAAGACCTTAGACGGAACAGAATTCGCAAAACATGGAATTGACAACTCTGTTTCCGAGTCCTTGAACTGAGTAATGTCTATGTTTTGATCATCGTGGATGGACTGGAGATGGAACATGAGGCCAAGAAAACCAGCACCAGATGTGAAGTAGACGTAGGATGGGACCCCCAACTCATCAGCCACATCGATCATGCAGCTGCAGAGCATGTCAACAACAAACCCAGCAAGTCTATTGGTTTGGATTCCGGCAGCAACATCTCTCACTCGAGTCTTGTTGTTTTCTGTAAGGGTGGTAATTAAGTGGACACCGGGCTTTGATTCTTGGTAAGAAAGTTCCACGAAACGTATGCGTGAGTTCGGGTCTTCAGACATTGGTTGGGTATGAATACTGGTCTTGGTGTCAAAGGGCCCCTTCATTACGATTACTGTAATGAAGAGCCGTTCGTCGCCGCCGATGAGGAGGTTGGCCATCTCCACTGCCGATGCTAGGTGACCGACTGCGGGCCCAGGGATGAAGACCAGCTCTGCTACTTTCTTCATTTTTTACTACTACAATGCTGATATGGTTGGGAAGACTTTGAACTAATGATTCTACTTATGGTCGATATATGCTTTCTAGTACTTGCTGGTGTGTGTTTATATAGACCACTCGAACCATTAAGTATGAATGCAAGTGATGTAATGGCTTTGCTGGCGGAGAAACTGACAGTTTCTCAAGTTTCCACAACGATCATGTAAATATATTATAAAGTAATAGTATAATCCAATCCAGTCTACATCTACAAGACCATTGAAAAGGGCAAAATGAAGATAATCAACAATGACCGAATTGGAATTGTATAATAACAGGACAAGAGCATTTTTGACTTGTCAATGAAGTTTCGGGGTTGGTAAGGCCTTAGATTAGATATAGGTCGAGAATTATCGTGGTTTTATGTATGGACAATATTCAATCATTACTTATTATGTAATTTTTTTTAAATGGTAATACATTAGATTAGATATAGGTCAAGAATTATCGTGGTTTTATGTATGGACAGCATTCAATCATTACTTACTGGGTAATTTTTTTTTTGTGATTAATCAAGATCATGTAATAATTTTTATATTTATATGATATTTATATTGCTTGAAAATTTTAAAATAAGTACGCGAAGGTTAATTACTTGGCAAAAAAAAAAAAAAAAAAAAAAAGGGAAAAAGAAAAATGAGGGAAGAGGGGAGGAAAAGGCTTAATGGAAATAATTGGCCTTGCCTCATGTCCAATGCCTGTCAAATCTTGTCTTCACACTATTTAGCAAATCAGTGAATTTTGAATGCATAACCTGGTGACCTTTAGTATAAAAAATTGGATTAGTTAGCACTTAGCACATGCCCGTGACAGAGACTCCTTGAAGGAATGATGTTAATTTTCTAGTAAACAATCTAATTGGCATCCTTTGTTTCGACGTACCAGTAAGAGAGATTCTAATTGTCCTCTTTATTTTGGCCCACCCCCAAGTCTTTGAAGAATATATACACAATATCACAAGTCCACCAAACAAAATCTACCCATACAGGAAGCGGTTTATGAACAGAATATATATTTCTTTAAGAAAGCTCTTAAGAATATGTATGCTATATATATGTGTGTGTGTGTGTGTGTGTGTGTGAAAAACACTTGCCTTTTTTCTTTTTTTTTTTTTTTTTTTGACCTGCCAAACAAGGCCAACAAGACAAACACCTAGTGTAGCATTTGGGAGGGCTTTCAAATCTCAAAAGGCCTTTTGGTAAGAAGGCCTTTACGTAAATAACGTTACAAGAAGACCTTTATTAAAAAAAATATGTTTAGTAAGCATCAATTTGGCAAGTTCTTTTAAATCAAAAAAGCCATTTCACGCATTTGGTGACAAAATTTAAGAAGTCCTTTCACGAGTAAAACAATTTTCAATTGACAATGTTGCTCTCAATTCATGCAGTTAAATATAATTGAGCCATATAAAAGGACCAAGGAAACTAACATTATTCTTTTCAATTGTGTCATCTATATAACTCAATTATGTATAAATAATTCACCAAATAGAAATCAATTTTATTTAAAGAAAAATAAATATGGTGGCGGACCCATTTGGAAAGAAATTCCAGTGATTGCCTAGTCCACTCATTTTTTAGTATCGCGCCTGACTTTGTGGTGGAATAGCCCAAAAGGAAACCAAGCCCATAAGGAATTTTAGGTCAAAGGTGGATTTCTATGAATGGAAGGAGAGAGAGAATGTAGAGGAGGATATTGGTTTGGAGTGCAAGAAAATTCTTTCCTAATATAGAGAAACATTTTCTTTTCTTCATCTGGCGCCGTCTGTGGGAAATGCGATGAGTGATTTCCCAATAGTTTTCCAACCCAATTGATGACACAGCTATGTTCCGGGACAATGATCGGTGAAGAAGGCAAGTAGCATCATGAGGTTAACCAGAACGATCGACAGGAGGAACTCTGGTAGCTGATATAGACCTTGCGCAAGGAGAACACGTAAGTCGTGAAGATCTTGCGCAAAGAGAACGCAAAGCTCCGATCACGATTGGAATGTAGGATGGAGCCTTATCCTCCACCACCGCTAGTAAATCAGGCAGCAATGAATGAGGTAGACCCTCGGAATGACCGCGTTGGGTCTGTACACTATGACCCCCGTTCAAAGGAGTTTGGTGGCGGACTGAGAGACCAAGTGATCGACTAAGAGAGCACCAACAGAACGATTGCTCAGAAGTCGGACACACCCCAGGTGTTCGAAGAAATATCAAAGGCAAATATCTGAACGCAAGTTCAATGAGAGGTGGGCGAACGACTTAAGGACCTAAAGGCACCTACACTAGCTAACATGGCTGCAAAGGCCTGAGATACTGAAAGAACCCAAGCCAAAAAAGTTCATCATCCTACCGTTCACGTCATTCGACGGCTCAATGGACCCAATGGATCACGTTTGCCATGTCTAGTTGAATATGACCTTTCACAACGATAACAATGCCCTGATGTGCCGAGTGTCCCAACGAGTCTAACCGGGCCAACTCTTAAGTGGTCCAAACACCTGCCGAAGGGGACTATTGGAAGTTTTTGCCAGTTATGTGAAGTGTTCATGGCACAGTATTTCAGCAATCAGCAGATTCAAAAGAGCGTATTGAGCCTGTTCACCATGAAACAACACAAGGGAGAGAGGTTACAGGCTTTCCTCACCATGTTTAACCTTAAGCCTTTGTATGGTCCAAGAATGTGATCAGAGAGCAGTAGTTGAAGCTTTCAAGCTGGCTATCATTCCTGACACTCTCTTCCATGGTGCATTGGTGCACAAGACGCCTAAGAATATGGGAGACCTCCAAAGCACAAGGCTACATATAGATGGAAGAGAAGGAGGCCATGTGAATGCATCAAGCCACCATGGTCACCATTGAGGGCTATTCGCGTAATAAGATCAAAGGGTAAAAGTTACCAAGTTAAGCGCTGCAGGCCCATAGAGGCCACCTAAGCATAAGAAGGAAGAGGAAGCCGTCACACCACTTAGGACTTCCTTGGTGAAGCTTTACCAAGAGCATGGCCAAGTTCTCACCACTGCAGCCGATCAGATAGCCGATCGAACAACGAGATCAATCCAAGCACTGTGCCTTTTTATTGTGATTTTGGACATCAAACCAACGAATGTCGAAATCTCAGAAGGCAAGTGGAGATGATGATAGCTAAGGGGGATTTGTCTAATTATGTGTTGCCTAAGGGACAATATAACCTCACCCAAACGGTAAGGTCGAACGCATAAGGAAGAGTGCATAACAAGACGAACCCTCAGGAAATCTAACCCGTAAGAATTATAAACACCATCTATGGGCGTCCTGAAGAAGATGAGGAAACTAAAACGTTACTCCGAACGCGCCTAAGACAGACATAAAACCTGAGAAGGGTGAACAATGTCAGTACTGCAAGATGAATGGAGGTGGACACCTAGATCAAGTTTGGGGGATCCGATCTATAGAGGGCCTAAACTCCACATGAAGATCCCCACATAATTAGCCTCATGGTAGTAAGTTGTGTGGTGAAATGAGTCTTAGTCGACCTAGGAAGCAATGCGAATATAATCACCAAATCAGCATTTGAGCAATTGATGATCGACCCAAAGCAGGTTAAACCTACTGGGAATCCGTTGGTGGGGTTCGATGGGAAAAGAGTGGAACCGATCGGGGTGATAGAGTTACTTGTCTGTGCAGACCAGAGGAATCTGAAAGAGAATTTTGTCATAGTGGATGTTTATCCTACGTATAACCTTTTGATGGGAAGGGGATGGATTCACCGCATGCAAGGAGTACCATCCACCCTGCACCAGATAATGAGATGCGTTAGTCTAGATGGAAGTAATGTGATCGACATCCGAGGAGACGAGGTGGCAGCAAAGTAATGTTATGCGGTAACCGTTAGGTCCAAAGACATGGGGAAAGACGTAGCCTATACCTAAAGTAACAAATAACAATTACAGTCCCCTTCGTCTGATTACGATCAGTTGAGTGAAGAGATGGAGGAGCAACTCCTCACGGAAGAGTAATTAGATGAAGTCCAAATCGACCTAGCCCACCTAGATAGAGTGGTCAGGATTGGATCATTGCAGAACGAGGGAGAAAAGGCCAAACTGGCAAAGTTGCTTAATACTAATTCAGACATCTTCGCCCGGAGCCACTTGGATATGCCCAGGGTGCACCCCGAGGTTGTATGTCACAGCCCTAATGTAGACCCAGGTTTTCGCTCTGTTCGTCAAAAGCAAAGAAGATTTGCCCTAGAGAGAAATTGGATCATAGCTGAGGAGGTTGACTGCTTGTTAGAGGCAGGGTCCATAAGGGAAGTGTACTACCCACAATGGTTGTCGAACGTGGTAGTAGTTCAGAAGAAGAATGTCAAATAGAAAGTGTGTATTGATTTTGGCAATCTAAATATGGCTTGTCCCAAGGATAACTACCCCTTCCTAAAGATTGACCAAATAGTAAATGCTACTATTGGGTTCGAACGTTAGGCATTTTTAGATGCGTATTCAAGATACAACTAGATCCTAATGGACCCTGAAGATGAAGAGAAGATGTCGTTCATCACAAAACGAGGAATATATTGCTACAGAGTCATGTCGTTCGAATTAAAAAGGCCAAGGCAACTTACCAGCGCCTTATCAATAAAATATTTAAGAGCCAGATGGGCCAAAAAGTGTAGGCTTATATCGATGACATGGTGTTAAAAAGTAAAATGAAGCGAGATCACCTTCATGACTTACAAGATGTGTTTGATACTCTAAGGAGGCATGATATGAGGTTGAATCCTTCAAAATGTTCATTTGAGGTTTCCTCGGGCCTAGACCACATAGTCAATTACAGAGGCATTGAGGCTAGCCCAATCTACGCCACAACACTAGTATAGAACGAAGAGCCCAAGTTTCTCAAACATGTGTAGGTTTTGACAAGAAGAATAGCCGCATTGAGCAAATTCATATCGCGTCTATCAGATAGGTGTAAGCCCTTCTTTGATGCTATTAGAGCAAGAGGGAAGCAGTCCTGGGGGGCTGACTAGCAAGAGGCGCTGGCCAACCTGAAAGAGTATATACAGAATTCACTGATCCTTTCTACCCCCAAATAGGGTAAGACGTTATACTTGTATCTCGCTATGTCGAATGTGACGACCAACGTAACTTTAATAAGAGAAGAGAACGGGAAACAGAAACTAGTGTTCTATACAAGCAAGAAAATGGGGGAAGTCGAACGAAAGTACTTGAAGATGGAAAAATTTATTCTCGCATTGGTTAACACGAAAACAAAATTGTGACACTACTTTGAGTCTCATCCAATAATGGTGCTAACCAGTTATCCCTTGAGGTCTATTCTGCATAAATTGAGCCTCTCCGAAAGGATCTCCAAGTGGGCGATTGAGGTGAGCCCTTTCGAGATAAGCTACAAGCCTCGCACTGCGATCAAGGGGCAGGCCATGGCATATTTTCTACTGGACCATGAGCCCGATGAAGAATTCAACGCACCCACAGAGCACCAATGGTATCCCTTCGTTGATGGATCCTCGAATCAAGCAGGGTCAGGGGTCGATGTTGTAATTAAAAATCCAGATGGAACACTCTTAGCCTAAGTGACTTGAGTTTCTGACAACAAATAACGAAGTGGAGTACGAAGCTTTATTAGCTAGTATGCGCCTAGCTAAGAGTTGCAAGTACAAAACTTGCATGTGTTCAGTGATTCTCAATTAGTTGTGAAACAGATGGTAGATGATTACATCGCCAGGGACGAGCACATAGATGCTTATCGATTGGTAGTAGAAAAAGATGCACAGAGGTTCGGCCAAATCAAATTTAACCAAATCTCTCGGGGGGAGAATTGAAGGGTCAATCAATTGGCAAGTGTAGGATCCGGTTCAGGAGATAATTTTATTAGGGTAGTCCCAATGGACACCTTAGCTTGCCTCTCCATATTAGAACCTGAATATGTCTATGTTATCCCATATGAGCCGAGATGGATTGATCTGCTCATGATTTACATCAAAACCGGTACGTTGCCTAAGAGCAAAAAGAGGCTAGAGCAATTAAGATAAAGACAGCAAAGTATGAGGTCGCCTATAGACAACTGTATCGAAGGTCATACTTAGGCCCCTATCTACAGCTAACCCTCTCTAAAGCCCAAGAGGTTCTTCGAACGTACAATGGCATGTGTAGAAATCACACCGGAGGTCAGTCATTAGCTCATAAGGCCTTAATGCAAGGCTACTTCTGGCCATATATGTCAAGGGACGTAGAGGAGTTTTCCAGAAGATTTGACAAGTGTCAAAGGTACGGGCCACTCATCCATTAACCCCCGGAGGACTTACACTTTATGGCGAGTCCATGGTCATTCGCTCAATAAGGGATGGATATGGTAGGGTCACTCCCACCTGCCCGATCACAGAACAAGAATGTTCTATTGGCAATAAATTACTTCACCAAATGGGTAAAAGCTGAGCCTTACCCATCTGTGACCCACACTCAAGTGAAACACTTCATTTACAACAACATCATCTGCCGATTTGGAATTCCTCAATCGATCGTGATGGACAACGGGACAAATCTGGATAACCAACATGTCAGAGAACTCCTCAATGAGTATGGAATCAACCAAAAATTAGCAGCCGTTAGCCACCCATGGGGAAATATCCAGGAAGACCAACTAGAGAAATCCCGTTCGCCATGGCTTACGAATCCGAGGTAGTGATCCTAACTGAACATGTGATGACCACGCTCAGAAGCACTGATTGGGACCCTTCAATAAACGATTGCCTGCTTGAACGGAACCTCGATCTGTTAGATGAGAAAAGGGAAAACGCAGTGATCTGACTGGCCTCATACCAGCAGATCCTGGCGTGAGGGCACAACCGGAAGGTGAAACATTGAACCTTCACTCCAGGAGAATTGGGTTTAAAGTGAAAGGTGGGACTGGTACAAAAAATGGAACCTCACTGGGAGGGCCCCTACCGAATAACTGAAGTCGTAGGGAAATGAGCCTATATGCTCGAAACTCTATGAGGGAAGCAAGTGAACAAACCGTGGAATGCCACCTACCTAAAGAGGTACTATCTTTAAAGTTGTATCCAAATTATAATCCGTTGTTTATGTTAGCGCTTTATCGAGTGCCAATGTATGGCGCTCGGAGCTAAGTGGTAAATAATAACCTAAAGTACAACTGTGATGAATGTATTTACACAAAAATTCCAAAGTGAGAAAGGTAAGTGGAACTATTAGCTGATCACCTATCACTTAGGAAATCCTACAAAATTTCCAAGTGAGAGAGGTAAGTGGCACTATTAGCAGATCGCCTTTCACTTAGGAAATCCTACAAAAATTCCAAGTGAGAGAGGCAAGTGACACTATTAGCCGATCGCCTAACACTTAGAAAATCTTAAAAAAATTCGAAGTGAGAGAGTCAAGTGGCACTATTTGCTGATCGCCTAACACTTACGAAATCTTACAAAAATTCCAAGTGAGAGAGGCAAGTGGCACTACTAGCTAATCGCTTATCACTTAGGAAATCCTATAAAAATTCCAAGAAAGAGAGGCAAGTGGCACTATTAGCCGATCACCCAACACTTAGGAAATTCTACAAAAGATGGAAAAACTTAGCCACCCAATCATCGGTTATAGTAAAAATATAAAAAGAAGGAAAGAATTGTGTAAAGGCTTGAATAAGATTATCACTTATTCACAACTCTAGTATTTATAGATAAAAAAGAGCACATGCTCATATTACAAGAAATGAAATAAAATAAAATCTAAATCAAAGAAAGGAAATAAAATCAAATAGAAATCAAATCGCAGAATATTCTATGGCATATTCTATAGCATAATCAGATCTATGCTAATACGGTAAGTCATTCCATAAATCGTGGCTATTATATTTGCTAACACTCCCCCTCAAGTTGGTACATGTATATCTGAGATGCCCAACTTGGACAATGCATCTTCAAACACGGTCTTGCTAGCACCCTTTTTCAGAATCTACAAGTTGCAGAGTGTAAATCTGACTAACGATGATTTTCTCTCAAATGAAGTGCTGATTAACAAATCAAAAATATCTCCTTAGACTGTAAACAACCAATCATGTCTCCTCAGACCGTAAACAACCAACAATGTCTCCTCAGACCATTTTCCTTCATACACATGTTTAAAACACGTAGATAGAAGAATCAACAATATCTCCTCAAACCATTCCTCAAACCATTCCCCTTTATACATATATTTAAACAATGTAGATGAAAGAATCAATAATGTCTCCTCAGACCATAAAAAAAAAAAAAAATAATAATAATAATAATTATGTCTCCTCAGACCATTTCTGAATGAGTGGTACCAAACTCGCAATACTCTCATTGAGGTCGGACCACCCTGTATACCCAACACCTCCCAGATGGGTGATGTCACCTTAGACCATTCCCGAATGGGTGGTGCCGAACTCGCAATACCCTCATTGCAGTCGGACCATCCTGGCTATGATACCAAGTAGAAATATAAAAAGAATGAGAGAATTGTGTAGATGCTTGAATAAGATTATCACTCATTCACAACTCTAGTATTTATAGATAAAAAAGTGCATATGCTCATATTACAAGAAATGGAATAAAATAAAATCAAAATCAAAGAAAGGAAATAAAATCAAATCTAAATCAAATTGCAGAATATTCTATTGCATATTCTATAGCATAATAAGATCTATGCTAATATGGTAAGTCATTCCATAAAGTGGCTATCATATTTGTTAACAGTTATGTTATTTGTTCAATTAAAAAGAGAAGAAGAATAGGCGAGTTGAGCGGACAAAAAAAACTCTTCTTATATAAAAAGGGGAAATAATCCCATTACATCAAATGTCTCCTTGAACAAAGGAAACTTAAAAATAATAAATAAATAAATAAAATAACAAATAGCAAATAACAAACAAAACTACAAGTTAACTCAAGTGTCCTCGTCTTGGCCTTCTGCATCTAGAGTGGGGGAGTTAAGACTAGTGGGTTCCTCCTCGATTGTAGCAGTGGCAGAAGCCATGGTTAAGTCAGTAATTTCCCTGCCATAAACTCCTCCCCCACTATGAGAAGGGAGATCGGAAACTCCTCCAACAGGAACCGATGGAAGAACGAGGGGAGGAGGAAAGAGTTCTTCCAGGGCTGTAACGTAATCCTCAAAAACCCCCTCAGCTGGGTCTTCAACCGGATCCACATAAGACCTAGGAGGATCAACGAATAGCTTCGCATCATAGGCGTTCGGAGTGGCAAAGGCCTTTTGAGGCCTATCGAGTAAAAGATAATCAAAGCACCCCTCCCTGTAACCCTTGGCATACCTCAGGGCTACCGTTCGGGAAAAGCGAACTACCACAGCTTCAACCACTCCGGGGACCCACTTCAACCCCTCCAGGGACCTGATCGAGCAGGTCCATAAGCCGAACCCTATCGAAACTAACTTCCTTCAGTTATTTCTCAGCCTCAAGCCTGGCTGCCCTCTCAACCTCCAGGGCCTTCCCCAAATTGTCCTTTTCTTCCTGGATTTAGCCAAGATAGGCCTTCGCCTTACCCATATGAGTGGAGAGGTTTTTGATTGTATTCTCCAGGGAACAGATCTTATGATCCCCAGACTAAATGGCCTTTTGCATGGTCGCCATCCCAAACATCATCTGTACAAACAATGTAAAGTTGTGAGTACCAAAGGTTAAAGTAAAACCCAACGAGAAAGGAAAAATATATAAGAGCAAGTTACCTCTATAGCATTGTTAGGGAAACGGGTAAACAACTCCCTCATGTCCAATTTCTCTTAAATCTACTGATCCCTGGGGGTCCACAGATTCTTGTAGTACAACAGAGCGATAAGCTGGTGCCTGAACATGAAGTCTAGAGGGGTCACCAGAAGGTTGTAACCCTGATCGTTCAGTTTGAAGAACTTGGGAGTCCAAGCAGAGACACGCGGCTCAGGAACCTCAGAACCACTACTTCGAGTCCCTTGAATGGGCGGGTTACTTCAAGAGCCTGATCCAGCCAAACGTAGCCTTCTCCTAGGGGCAATATCCCCTTAATTGATAGCCGGTCTCTTCCCTTGGGACATATCTAGGAGAGAGGACTGAGCCTCAGGAGGCTGCTGAACCCCCGTATTCTGTTAGGGTTGGGTGTTCTCCTCCACAGAGGCATTGGCATGACGTTTGCCGAACAACGGAAGCCGAAGAAGAGACATGTTTTTGGCTGCAATCGCGATACTAACAAGGCGTTTGGAAGATAGCATAGACGAACTGAAGGGAACGCTATTCCACATGTTCTGCTTTAGGTACCTAAGTCTGCCTAAACAGATCATATAATCAAGAAGCTCGTAGGGAATGTCCAAGAATTGGCAAATAAACCTGCAGAAGCGAGGAAGACAATGTTCACACACACGCTTATACTTATGATGTTTATGAGGAGGATAGGACGGGAGGCCACACTTCCCAAATCTGGTAGGTACAGTGGCTGAGTTGGGGCATCTCCAGTTCCCCTCAATAACTACCATCATGTGCTTCCAAGTTTTTTGAGAATCAGGATTACCCTAACAAAACGATTGGTTACGAATCGGGAAGAAGTGATATCAATAATCGGTCCTCCCCGAACGCCCCGTATACCTAGTTCTTACTATTTTGTAGCACGCAGAAGAATAGATCAACAATGGAAATGTTCAATTCACAGCTGTGATTTAAAGCTAGCAAAACGGAGATAATTCTAAAAATTGTATTAACTTGCAAAGGTGTAAGATTCGTTTTATTTAAAACAAGAGCATACAAGGAGTGCAATGGAAACCTAAGAACTTCTAAGTGTAAGGAAGAAAAGATCATCTTCCCTTCGGATAAACCCTCACCGATCTTATAATCAGGTCATTGGGATAAATCTTGAGTTCAACGTCATCTGGTATCTAATAAATTCCACAAAGAACATCAAGATCGACAAACATGGTAAAGAAAGCACCCCCCCCCCCCCCCCGGCGCAGAAACCTAGAGACAAAAAGAAAAAAAACACAAGTAACCTCGCTAAGGGAGAGACGAAATCACACCGGAAAGATTTGCTGTAAAGAAGAGATCGTCGGAGAAGACAAAGTACACAAGAGGCAGAGAAAGACAAAAGAAGTATTGGAAAAAAGTATATAAAGAGGACGAAGTAACTGTGATCAAGAAGTTCAAAGGTCAAGTAATGATGGCAGCACAGAGCCCAAGCAGTTCACGCCATACCATTACGTAGTCACACAGGAATCCACATGTATACACGTACGACCCAAGAATGTGGTTATATACAACTGCCCCACATTAATGAGAGTTGTAGGGGCAAGATGAAGAGGCATAAAATCCTATTGGGCCGAATCCGGCCCAGTCCACCCATTCGTAAAGAAATTACAGTAATTGCCTAGTCCACTCATTTTTGAGTATCGGACATGACTTTGTGGTGGAACAGCCCAAGAAGAAACTAGGCCCACAAGGAATTTTAGGGCAAAGGTGGACTTCTATAAATGGAAGGAGAGAGAGAATGTAGAGGAGGATATTGGCTTGGAGTGCACGAAAATTCTTTTCTAATATAGAGAAAAATTTTCTTGAATCTTCAATGTTATATACTGAAAATAAGTATACAAATAATAATGAAAGAACTTTTAAAATAAAAATTAATTACACGAAAATGGGGCCAATAATACAAATAATAATGAAAGAACTTTTAAAATAAAAATTAATTACACGAAAATGGGGCCAATACTTTTGATTGTTGTGTATATGACTAAGAATATCATCAAAAGAAAGAGGAACTGTTGGAAACGCAACATACAAAACATAAACTTTGGGCAAAATTTTGAGTAGGTCCCATTAAGAATTTCTTGCGGATTTATAAACGAATGCGTTCTTTTCCATAAGGAGATAAACGTTGTCTATTTACTTTCTCAAATCCGTTTCCGAGTGAATGAAAAATTAGTTCCAAAGTAAGGTATTTAATATGCTTAAATGGGTATGCAAAATGTGAGAAGTGCTTGTCCCACATTAAAAATAAAGTGAAATCAATTGGAGTTTAGCGATTTATAGAGTTCTAAAGACAGAACACTTATTTGAGTATAATTGTTATAGTGGTGTTGGAGATTTTATAGAGTTCAAAATAGAATTGTGTCCAGAATACTCCTTTAACCATCTCCAATTATATTCTAAATTTTTACTCCTCAAAATAGAAATTAAAATAGTAAGCATAAAATTGAACAACCAATTATATTCTTATAACCTTTTGATGGGTATTCAAAAGGTTATAAGGATAGAAATTGAATTGCGTATCAATGAGACAATCCCTTCGGATACGTCTGATGAAATCAACGAGTGAAACCTTCGTAAACCCATCAATATCCCTCTTTTGACAATTGAATAAACCTCTTTTATCCATTCCTTACAAACCCTAACTTTAATCTCACCTGGGCTTTACACTATGAAGGGGGAGAGAGAGAGAGAGGGTGAGAGAGAGAGAGAGAGAGAGAGGAATTACCCATTGCATGTGTTAATTGGAACCATCTTCTTCACTAGAAAGATTTGTTGGAAATTGCTCTAATACCACTTTCTGGTTTTAATCTGATACCACTTTGTTAGAAATAGTGGCCTAGATACACATAATACTCAATAATATTTTGGAAGAGAATGATATAGAGGAATACTTGAAAAAATTATTTTATTCCACTTCTCCTATTATTTGACTAGAGTATATGAGTATATAGGTCACATGAACATAGGTGTAACAATTACATTTAAGTGCCCAATTACTCACACTAACTCTCATATACTAATTCTCATTAAGATAATTTACTACCCACTAACATGCTAAATGCCCACATACACTATGTAAGACAAATACATACTTAAAATAATTAATTAAATACTAAAATCAAGTTTATTTTTCAACACCCCCCTTTAAACTTGATTTTGTAACTTGAAAAACCTTTTTATTAATCTTGGGGACTTGATCAAAAGTTAAATGGTTAATCTTCAATTCCACCTCCTTCAATAGCTTCAATCTTCTTGGCAATTTCCATTGATGTGTAGGGCTTGTGAAACTTCTTCAAATGCTTGAATAATGCCCTCTTATGATCAGCATTTATCTTCTTCACATGGGTGCACCATTCGTTTTCTCTCTTCTTGAATTTCTTATGTGTTTCTTCTTTGGAATCAAAAAATAACTCCATATTCACCCAACCCGTGTCAGTTACCAAATTCTCCGAACTATCTTGTGAAAAATAATTCGAAAAATTCTTCTCACCTTTAGCTTCAATCACATAATTAATTGGAACAATTTTCTTTAAAAGAAGTTCATCATTCTCCACAAAATAAGCATTATTTGATGAATATGAGGAAATAATAATTTCATCAAATAAGTCAAATATAACTTCTTTGAAAGTGGAATTTGTAACCATACCTGAAAATATTAACTCACCAACTTGAACTTTTGCCTTTTCTTTAGCAGTTTCTTCTTCTAAATCTTCTATTTTCACTTCATTCTCCTCCACTTTTTTAATCTCTTTTTTAACACCTTTTCTTACTTCTTCCTCATTCACCATTTCAAATTCTCCTTCAACTTTTGAATCTCCAAAATCTTCAACTTCATTTGCATGATACACCTCTTCATTCTCCACAACTTTGTCATCAAGACTTTCATAATCATCTTTCGTAAACTCATCATTCTCAAAGCATTATACCCAATACTCTATGGGTAGTGATTCACCTCTATGATTGGAAACGATGGTCTCGAGCATCTTCCAAACACAACTTGGAGTTTTGGACTCTCCAAAATACTCCCAAATTTCTTGTTGTATTGCTTTTTGCAGCACTACTAATGCATTCTCTTCTTTCTTCACACGAATCTTGTTGGACATGCCATTCTTTCGCTCTTCTCCAACAACATCCCACAAATCACATGCTTTGAGGTATGAAGTCATGATGATTCTCATTCTCTTGCAATTAGAGAACATCATCTTCTCACTAAGAAAATACATTTTCTCCTCTTCATCATCATCAAGGAGAAACATGTTTTTCTCAAAATGTTAAACCTTCTAGGATTAACTTCGTCAGGTCTTCAGGATCGTGGCTCTGATATGGAACCTGGCTCTGATACCACTTTGTTAGAAATTGCTCTAATACCACTTTTTAGTTTTAATCTGATACCACTTTGTTAGAAATAGTGGCCTAGATACATACAATACTCAATAATATTTTGGAAGAGAATGATATAGAGAAATACTTGAAAAAATTATTTTATTTCACTTCTCCTATTATTTGACTAGAGTACATGAGTATATAGGTCATATGAACATAGGTGTAACAATTACATTGAAGAGCCTAATTACTCACACTAACATAACCTTTAGGCTTAACTCCCACTACTCCCACTAATATGGTATTTAGGAGGTTTAATTTCCACTAACTTAACCATTTAGACTTAACTCTCATGACCTTTGGTTTTACATAACCTTCACCATCACACTAACTCTCATATACTAATTCTCATTAAGATAATTTACTACCCACTAACATGCTAAATGCCCACATACACTATGTAAGACAAATACTTAAAATGATTAATTAAATATTAAAATCAAGTTTATTTTTTAACAAGATTACCATACAAACCCTAATTTTGAATCGCAAACAATGATTGTACTTTTTGGTTGGTGATGATGCACTATAGAGTGGAGTATGGTATGCGAAAGGCAGTACAACCAGCTTCGCACAACATCCTCCACTATGTGGCCTTATCAGCTCTATCTTCACCTCGGCACAAAATCGCTGCTACCATTGGGAACCAGAAAAATGCAGAGAGAATTAGGGGAAAGAGTAAGCATGCCCTATATATGGATGTAATTAAATGAAATGATAAGGGTAAAATAGAGAATGCAAAATTTATTACTGTCGAGATTCTCTTTGAGTGTTACTACACACAAGCTTAAGAATGTGCATTAAGGCGAGGGTCAAGAGTTTTACATTTATAGAAGTCACTATTACCTTTCACTATAAATATAGCTAGGGCGAGTAGGGATCGTCCCAAGGGATTGTGGGGATAGAGTAATGTCGCGGAATCGTTATTAGGGCTAGTAGGTCGAGTGATCAAACAATTGGTTGGTTGGTTGATTAAAGAACAACTAAATTAAACTAAGTGATAGCAAAAGAATGCAATTAAGAGTAAGTAAGAGAGAGAGATCTTGGGGTTTAGAGATCACCACCAAGCAATGCATTTCTATATCATTGCCAAGTGATTAATGAGGGCAAATGGTGTGTTGCAATATTGGTGTGTGTGTGTGTTTTTGGTTGATTCAACAAGCAAGGATGACTAGTTAAGCATGTATTATCTAAACATCATGTGAAAGGCACAATATATCTAAGCAATGAAGCATATATTGTCTAAACAACATGTGAAAGGCACAATAGATCAAAACAAGTCATTAATCCTTTCATTAAGCTCTCAATCCAAATACAACACAAGGATAAAGACATATGCTACTTGTATTCAAAAGCTTGGATCATCAAACAACAAGCATAAATTGTCCTCCCATTTAACAATACACTACAACTACACTACATCTACATTACTAGCATGAAAATAAACTAGGGGAGATGCAAAATCCATCAAGGAATAAGTATGAACCATCAAGAAAATCACAAGAGCATTCTTTTAAGCACTATGTTTTGACAATCTCCAAATCTATAGCATCAATACACATAGACATGCATCAATAACACAAAATCTAGAGACAAGCACATGAACATCTATTCTAGCATACATAGACATATGGATAAAATAAAATGATCAATTGGAAGCATTAAACCACATAAATCATTGAACAAACAAAATCTAAATATATCAAAGTGTCAAAACATTAAGTACAACACTAATCCCTCAATAATACACAAGATTAAGATATAGAAAGCATGCTTGGGGCTAACTCTAACCCCAAGAGGATGTCTAGCCACTCATGGTGATGATGCTCCAACCCTCAAGGGCTAACTCCATGGAAGAGGCTTGCTCCTTGGTTGATGAAGAGTCTCCAATGGTGTTTTTAGCTTCCTCCTCCTCTAAGCTTCCTCTCTAAGTGATGATATGGAAACAATATTGGCTCCCCTTATAAAAAGCAATCCTTATCCTTATATAGGTAGGTTAAAATGACACCCAAAGTGAGCTGGGGTGGTGCACACAATATTCCCTAATGATTGGATAAAGGACAACTTTTAATGAGATGGAAATTTAACTTTTTCGCATTGGAGGAAGTTCGATCGATCGAACCTTGGAATTGGATCGATCGAACTAGCTGAGATCTATCGAACTTAGGTTGGATCGATCCAACTGGTTGAGCTTTTTGGGAAAAGACAAATCCGAGATATTTTGGGAGATATTTATGGGAAAAGGACAAAAGTGGTTAGTGGGTGGTACAGCTGTGAATATGATCAATCATTTGAATAAGGACAAAAGTGTTGGATCGATCAAAAGATAGTGTTGGATCGATCGAACTTTTAGACTTTATGCTTTTGGGTCTAGGCTTGGATCTATCTTGAAGTGCTGAGATCGATCATTGTTCGATCGATCGAACCTTGAACTTGGATCGATCGAACTTTGTTACTTATCACCTTTGGCTTTATTTACTTCTTTCTTTCTCCACTTTGCTCCTTTCTTTGTTTAATCCCAGAATTGCTTCAATTAAGCTCTTATTTGGTTGAGTTAGCTTATTTTCAGGATAAGTGCCTGAAAACGAAAATAATACGAAATCAATCTAAAATGGTAAAGTAAGATAGATAAAGGTGCTAGAATGCCTAAGCCTAAGGGAACATGATTGCACTTAGCACATGCAACAAGCTTTTTAAACCCCTTGGTTACCCCTAGTGGACGAGTGAAGTCTCGTGAGGGTTTCCCGAAATGGTACCCACAAACATTAAGCTCATTCTTTCAAAAGAGGCACCAATATTGCAAACAAGCATTGGGAGAAAACTACCTCAAGTATGCAATTTTTCAAACATTTCCAAGCAATCTCCCAAAATCTCAGCATCAAGCAAACAAATATGGTCCTTCACACATTAAGAAAATGATTATGCAAATCAAAACAACTCTAGAATCCTTTTGAGTGGACTGGCATCAAATGTGTTGCTATTTTAGCCAACTAAAGAATTAATCACATCCTTATCCTCAAACTAGCACACAAATCTAGTATCGATCATCAAGACAAAAAGTGGACTTTTTATTAAAGCTTTATTCATCTAGGTGCGCTTATTTTTTTCACTCGATTATTTATTTATTTATTTATTTATTTTTATAGGATCAAAGATGGAAGTATGGTGCAATGTGTTGATCTATTAAGCTTTCTAGCGATTCATAAGGTCGAGCGTTAGGTCAATGACTCCCAAACCAGACGGCTTTAGGGCATTAGGCATTCAAATACCCCCACGGACTTACAAGCTCAAATCAATTAGGCTACAAATCAAGACAACCTCCATCTAATCATTTCCCATTTCTCACCATTTGGGAAAAGTCCTCACTTTTTATTAGTTTTGCTTTTTTTTTTTTTTTTTTTTTTTTTTTTTTTTTTTTTTTTTTTTTTGTGAGCAAGTTCAATTATTAACCTAGAATTTGGGCCCTCCACCTTTCGTCGCGAGAAGTTCAGTGCTTGATGAGGCTAGAATCTCGGCTACTTAGTGAAAATGGGTTGTTATCCCACTTTATCAAGAATGAAAGCTTTCAATGCACTACTAGCCCAATTGAGATATAACCAATTCAATAATCAACAAAGCATATACCTCACAAATGAATGCTAGTGTGTTCCTGTGCTAGTGTAGAATCCCAAAGTGAATCTCAAAACAATCACAAAATCAAGATGATGTGGACCACAAGTGCAAGCATGATATCAATTTTTAAAAAAATTTACTCCTAAATGGCATCCCTAAGGCATACAAGGAGTATTAGACTCTCAAGTCAAGTAATTTTTAAATTTTAAGCAATATAGTCCTCAAAAGATCAAAATCATAGCTAGATATGGACCAATCATAGAAATATCCCTCAAATACACAAGTCATGCTCGAAATTTTGAATTTAAAACTAACACTGTAAAGCACTAGTCCCCCCAAACTTAAATGGCATAATGTCCTCAATGTGCAAGAGAACAAAGGAAAGAGTATACCAGTGCAACTAAGCAAGAATGATCGGGACTGAAGTATCTGAAGTGGGTGGCATGGCCCCCCCAAACTTGGGATGAACTGCGGTCCTGAAAATTGGCACTTGGATAAACTTATCAGATAACAAAATGGGATAATCAGTGCACAGTGGACATGCAAGTGTAAATGGGATAAACAGATAAAGAAATGAAAGAGGTGTAAGGGTGGTCCTAAAAATTGGGTAGCACTCTCTCACTGAAGTCACTGTGATGCACCTGATGGAGTCAAACATATAGATATGAGAATATAATCATATGACATCCATAACAAAAACAGATATATATAAAACAGATAAAGTGCAAGTACAACAAAAATATAAAAGCCGACAGACCGGTTGTAAAAATAATAATATACAGTGACAATAGTAAAGTGTTAAAAGGAGAGAGGGATCATAAGATAGAAAGGACTGGGAGCTCAGGAGGATGAGGTAGGACGGGCAGGTCTGGCTCTGCGGATGTATCTGGATAGATCTCTGAACATGGTCATGACATCTGTGTGGAAGGCAGCAAAATCAGCTCTGTGGGCTGTGAGGTCAGCTCGGATGGCAACAATAGCATCCTCAAGCGTCTGCAGACATACTCCAAAGCCGGGGGTCATATCTGGAGTCTCAGGCATAGATGAATCAGAAGAAAGCTCCTGAGTCTGCTCCTGCTCATGAATGGGCGACCTGGCTGGAGAGTCCTACTCTACGTCGTCTGTAAGGCGCTCTAAGTCTATGTCTAAATGCTCGACAGCTGGATCGACTGGTGCGTCGTCCGCTGCGGGATATGCTGCTGCTGCCTCTACTGGTGCCGGTGCTGGTGCCTCTGCCTAGGCCGGTGCCTCCGCCTCCTCTAGCTCTAACTCTGCTGCAGCCAGTACTGCGTGGTCCTGCAGCCTGGTAATAATGGAGCGGTAGGTCTTGTTCCAGTCCTTCTTGAGGAAGTGACAGGAACCTATCTCGGGGTGCTCCCGAGGATGGATGGGGTAGCGCTGATCGATGAGGATCTGGGTGATGAGGTGGCTGAAGGGAAGAGACTTAGCCCGTCTGGGTGTCTCCTTGCTGATGTACTCGTCATACAGCTTCCTCATCATACTCCAGATGAGCGCGGGAATGGACACCCAGTGCCTGGTGTAGAAGGAGTAAAGGGCTGTCAGATAATCGCCCCTACTCTGGATCTTGTGCCCTTCCATGTATATGTTCTAATAGAGAATGGAATCAGTAAACCAAAGGTCGTCTGGAAGGAATGTCCAGGTGGCGAAGGTCTCGCCACTAGTATGCTGACCTATGAGAAAAACTGCCATGTCGGCATAAGAAGGCCTGAATAGCCTTGGATATGTGTCCTGAAACTCTGGAGGACATCTGTGTGGACAGCGGCAAGAGCGAGCTAAAGAGTCCATTGTAATGGTGATCGGATGGCCATCGATAGAAGTGACCATCTCGGCTGTGGTACGCGACGATGGTCAGAGGTTCTGGTAGAACAACCGAACCAGCCGTGGGTAGACCGGCTCTGTGACGGAGGCAAGAATAGCGGCTAGGCGCCTCTGAATAATATTATTGTAGACGGATCGGGTCAGCACCGATCTAGAGAAGAAGGCCATGTCGAACTCTAACTCATGGTCGAGCGTCATGCGCGCATATCGAGGCATGGGCCTATCACGCTCCAGATGAGCTGGCTGAGCAGGCTGAGCTGGTATATGTGAATGCTCAGCTCCATGATACGGTGGAGATGGTGATGGAGTGAAGCAGGATGAGCTCTAGAGGTGGACGGTATGTGGTCATCCTCAGGCTCATGAGATGGTGACTGAGGTGGGGTAGCCTGTGCTGGCTCCCGCTGTGCATAAGAGGGCTTTGCTGGCTCCTCTGTCCGTGGCCTAATATGTCAGGTGGGCCCGTGTTGCCTGTTGACAACGGTCTTCTTCTTAACCATGGCATGCAAAAAGAAAAAGAAAAACTTGCAATGGGAGTTAGTGCCAAAATAAGAAATTTTTAAGCATGAAATAGAAACGTGTATGTCAAGAAAACTAGACAAAACAAATATGACACGAATCTATACAAGTGGTAGAATATGAAACATGCTAAACAATGTAAGTATGAAATGCATCCAATGTGAAATATCACAGGAATTGGGCATATATATGATAACATGAACATAAGATATGATGAATGAAGTGTGTGTGTGAGATCTGTGAAGTTCGATCGATTATAAAAAGAAGTGAGATCGATCACAAAAGTTGGATCGATCGAAAGTAAGTGAGATCGATCTCACAACTTCGATCGATCGGAGACATGAGTTTGATCGATCTCTCAAGATCGATCGGAGATACTAGTTCGATCGATCGAACTATGCGACATTGAAAACTCAAAGGTCACAGATCTGTGACCTTGGAAGCATGGGGCCCACACGAACATGTTTGTGGGCCCTACAACACATCAAATCAATAAATCCCCATCATTGAACGAGGCCCAAACTCCCAATATGAGATCAAAATCCGAAAATATGTAAAGTATATACACGAAGCAACACACACATATATATATGGAAATACAGTGCTTCGAAGCTTCAAAAATGGTGGATTTGATCATTTAATAAGCATGGATTCGACATCTAAAGCATGGATACATGAAATCTAAGCCGAAAATCAAGCATGAGGTTACGAATCTTACCTCAAATGGATGGGAAGAGATGAGATGAAGAGAGGAAGATGAAATCCGAGATCTGGAAAGATGAAGAGACGGTCGAAGCTCATTGATTTCGCCGGAGGTTCGCCGGAGGTTCACCGGAGGTGAGAGAGGTGATGATGCACAGTGACGGCGACGAGAGAGGGGGTCGGGGTTTGAGGGAGGGTGAGATCGATCTAAATGATCGATCGTGAGAACCCTCGATTCTATTTTTAAAAACATTCCCGATAGAGTTCGATCAATCGAAATCAACTGTGATCTATCGAACTTTGATGAACTCTCTTCAAAGTATTTTTGGATTTTTGAAATTTTTTAAATTGCAAACTGAAAATTAAAAATTGGAAAATAAAATAAAATATTTTTGGTTTTTTTTTTTTGGATTTAATTGAAGAAACACTAATAATTAAAAATTAATTAAAATAGAATATTTTTGAATTTTTGAAAACATTTTGAAAAATAAAATAAAATAAAGTAAAATGAAATTAAAATAAAAATAAAAATAAAATAGAATAAAATGAAAATAAAATAAAAGTGAAAATATTTTTGAATTTTTAAAAATTTGAAAAGTCAAAATAAAGTCAAAATAATGAAATGAAGACTGAGATCGATCAAAACAAGAGTTCGATCGATCAGACAGAAAGCAAAATTATGCAGGTTTTTGGCTCAAAAAATTGGCTAAGTGTTGGAACATGAGATCGATCGAACTGGGAAGTTG
Organism: Cornus florida; assembly: GCF_030987335.1. Taxonomy (NCBI): domain Eukaryota; kingdom Viridiplantae; phylum Streptophyta; class Magnoliopsida; order Cornales; family Cornaceae; genus Cornus; species Cornus florida. The sequence goes on along the minus strand of NW_026775573.1, from coordinate 42,862,551 downwards.
GATCGATTGAAGAACTTTCAGATCGATCTCGGAATGTTTCGATCGATGGGACAGAGAGTTGAAATATGCAGGTTGATGCAAGCTCAAAATTTTTCTAAGTGTTGAATCATGAGATCGATCGAACTTTGAAGTTGGATCGATCGAAGGTCTCTTGATCGATCTAAGAGTTAGTTCGAACGATAGGACAGAGAGGTGATTTGAATGCAGGTTTCTGCAAGTCAAAAAATTTTCTAAGTGTTGGATGCAGAATGGAGTTCGATCGATCGAACTCAAGTTTGAGATCGATCGAACTATGCAGAATGCTCAATACTGTCATGAAAGCTTATGCAATCCTCACTAAAGTTCCTTGAAATGCATATGAACTAAAAACAAGTATCTAGACTATGTAAGAAATAAAATGAAAGATAAAAATGGGGGAGGAATAGGGTTTTGACACCCTACGAATGCCTTTGCTAGTCTTTAATGTCTCTAACAAGACATTGGGCTCTTTTAGCCCAGATTAAAGATCTTATAATGCATCTCCTCCTTGTTGGGGTGATAGATGCTTTGAACTCCACCCAACAAATGGTTCTTTGAAGAACTTGTTGGATTAAGCTCAAAAGAAATCTTTGGTCTCTTGTCTATGTAATTACAACCTTTGGGCTTCCATACCCTTTCAAAGCAAGAATTTGAAACAAGATTTTGAGAATGCAAGGTTGAAGATGATCCTTTGGAAGTTTTGGTTTTACACAAAAGCTCATTTCCTTGACATTGAAGATCATGACATTTATCTATAACATTAACCTCTCCTTCATATTTGTCAAATGAATTGGGTGTAGGATTAAAGATATTCAACTTCACCTTCATGTGGCTAAATGAGATCTTCATTATCCCCGTCCTACAATTGATGTTGGCATTAGCGGTTGCCAAGAAAGGACGACCAAGGATAACGGGAATTTGGCTCTTAGGATTGGGAACCAGTTCCGTGTCTATGACAACGAAATCAACCGGGAAGAAGAATTTGTTAATCTTTATCAAAACATCTTCAATTATACCCCTAGGCTTCTTAATGGATCGGTCGGCAAGTTGCAAAACTACCGACGTCGGTTTCAATTCATCTAGGCCCAATTTGACATAAACCGAGTATGGAAGAAGGTTAACACTTGCTCCTAAGTCAAGAAGCACTCGATTAATGATATAATCACCAATAATGCATGATGTAGTGGGTGAACCGGGGTCCTTAAATTTTGGAAGAGTGTTATGTTGCAAAATTGAGCTTACTTGCTCGGTCAAAACCACTTTCCTTGGTGCTTGGCTCTTGTTCTTCTGCTTTTGGGTTCACAACTCCTTCAAGAATTTGGCGTAAGCTAGAATTTGCTTGATTGCATCCAATATTGGAAGATTAACTTTCACTTGCCTAAACATTTCCATAATTTCATTGGTTTTTGCCTTTTGCTTGTCTTTTGAAATGGATCCTTTTAAGGCATCCGGAAATGGAACTTTTAGTTCAAACACTTTTTCAAAATTTTCTTTTGAACTCTCTTCAACACAAGAAGTTTTTAAATCATTTTTCAACAAAACCTTTTCAAAATCATTTTTCAACAAAACCTTTTCAAAATCATTTTTCAAAGTTTCTTTTTCAAACACATCTTTCAAAACTTTCTCATTTACAGGATCATGTATATGCAATGAAGGAGGAATGGGATGTGAAACGGGATGGGTGACAACTTGAGGTTGCACCGGTTTACTCTCTTCATTGGACATTCCAACTTGATTGTCCATAATCTTACCACTTTGCAAGGTAGTCACCGTATTAACATGTTCAATGGTGTGGCCTTCCGATGAGGAATGGGTTTCCACAATACATTGTTGCTTAGGTGGGGCATTTATAGGCATTTTTCCCTTCTCTCTTACATTAAGAGTGCTTGCTATTTGCCCTACTTGGGTTTCTAGCTTCGCAATAGATTGAGAGTGAGAATGAAACAATTGAGTGTTAGCCTCTAAAGTGGCCAAAGCATTCAAAACTTTTTCTCCAAAGGTTGGACTTCTAGTATTACCTTGGGAATAAGATTGGTTGGGAAAATAAGAATTAGCAAATTGATTCCCTTGTGATTGATAAGGTCTATAACCTTGGGATCCTTGGTTTTGAAGTAGAGGTTGAATGTACTTCCTTTAAAAACCTCCTTGGGAAGGGTTTGAGCCCTCTCCTTGGTTTTTCCAAGAGAAATTCGGATGATTCCTCCAACTTGGATTATAGTGACTTCCATAAGGATTGTTCCCTTGGTTCACAAAAGCTGCATTGACTTGTTCATTAGGTTCATTTTGCACTTGTTCGTGAGGACAATGAGAAGTAGAATGAAGAACACTAGAATAAGTCATACATATTTCATTTGATGCACGATGAGAATGGTTAGGGATGGAAGATACTTGGTTCGCTGAGTTTTGGTTAATCAAAAATTGATCAAACCTTTGAGATAAAGACTTTATTTCGGTGGCTATTTCATTTGAATGGTCGACTTGATGTAAGCCAACACTCTTCATACCTTGTGAATTTATACCATTCTTGGATGATAGTGTTCTATGCAAAGAATTTTCACTCATGCTCTCATAGAGACGCCACACGTCATCCTCATGCCTATCAATGTATGAGCCACACATGGAAGCATCAACCATACCCTTATAGTTGTCCGATAAGCTCTCAAAGAAATATTGAACTAATTGCCATTTGGCCATGTCATGATGTGGACACTTCCTAAGCAATTTATTGAAGCGTTCCCATGCATTTTGAAACGTTTTTCCATCCCCATGTGAAAATTCTCGAGTTGAGGTTCTCATGACATTGGTCTTTGAAACTGAATAGTACTTCTTCAAGAACTCTTATTGTATTTCTACCCAAGAGGTGATTGAAAAAGGCCTAAGATTGTTAAACCAATACTTTGCCTTGTCTTTTAAGGTGAATGTAAAAAGTTTAAGTCTTAAAACCTCTTCCGGCATGTCCGTATATTTTACGGTGGAACATACTTCAAGAAACTCATCCAAATGCTTGTAAGGTTCTTTACTTAGAAGTCCATGATAGTTAGGAAGCATTTGAATGGTTTGTGGCTTAATTTCATAATGACGTGCTTTAAATAGAGGCAATTGGATGCATGTAGGTGCATTATACTCATTAGGCACATAATGGTCTCTTAAAGCAAGAGGTGGATTAGCTACTTGAGGTGCAACATGAACACCTTGGTTTTGAATTCCTTGATTGTTGATGGGAGGTTGTGGAGCATACATTGGCCTTGGTATTCCATATGGAACTTGGCCTTGTTGTTGTGGTGGTTGGTGAATGAATAGCCTAGGCATGCCTAAAGGTACTTGTATGTTCTTATTGTGCACATTGGGATGAAGGATACCTTGTTGGTCTATGTGACCAAGGTCCTCAACATGATTGTCATTATGGTCATCCATTGATAGATTGGCTCTATATGAACTTCCTCTTCCCCTAGGATTTCTAACGATAGATTCAAGATGTAAATCAAGAGGGACAAGAGTTGGTCTCAATGAACGACGTCCATGCATGCACAATGCAAAACACAACAAACACAAAGAATGACAAACACTATGCCTTCACAACAATGCAATTAGACTTCTTCCACAAACACTTAATTCATACTCCCATGCTTTACAACAATGATGCAAGACAATTAAAAATAAGCCTCCACGCGGGCCGACGATTTAACTAAGGGATTGAGTAGAGAAAGTCTCACAAAGGTCCTATAGCACTTCAACTCCAAGTTTAAAGCTTAGCTTAACAATTTTTTTTTAGAACTTTTAGCTTTTTACTTTTTTTGCTTGCTTGAATTGAATGCTCGATGGCTCCTTTGTTTGCTTCCTCTCCAACAATGCACCTAATCAAATAAGAACAACACAATAAGACACGATCAAAACAGTACTAATCCTAATCAATTCCACAATTCCGACGTTGCCTAATCTAATCAATTAATCCCCGACAACGGCGCCAAAAACTTGTCGAGACTCTCTTTGAGTGTTGCTATAGCACAAGCTTAAGAGTGTGCATTAAGGCGAGGGCCAAGAGTTTTACATTTATAGAAGCCACTACTACCTTTCACTATAAATATAGCTAGGGCGAGTAGGGATCGTCCCAAGGGATTGTGGGGATCGAGTAATGTCGTCGAATCGTTATTAGGGCTAGTAGGTCGAGTGATCAAACAATTGGTTGGTTGGTTGATTAAAGAACAACTAAATTAAACTAAGTGATAGCAAAAAAATGCAATTAAGAGTAAGCAAGAGAGAGAGATCTTGGGGTTTAGAGATCACCACCAAGCAATGCATTTCTATATCATTGCCAAGTGATTAATGAGGGAAAATGGTGTGTTGCAATATTGGTGTGTGTGTGTTTGGTTGATTCAACAAGTAAGGATGACTAGTTAAGCATGTATTGTCTAAACATCATGTGAAATGCACAATATATCTAAGTAATGAAGCATATATTGTCTAAACAACATATGAAAGGCACAATAGATCGAAACAAGTCATTAATCATTTCCTTAAGCTCACAATCCAAATACAACACAAGGATAGAGATATATACTACTTGCATTCAAAAGCTTGGATCATCAAACAACAAGCATAGATTTTCCTCCCATTTAACACTACACTACAACTACACTACATATACATTACTAGCATGAAAATAAACTAGGGGAGAGGTACAATCCATCAAGGAATAAGTATGAACCATCAAGAGAATCATAAGAGCATTCCTTTAAGCACTATGTTTTGACAATCTCCAAATCTATAGCATCAATACACATAAACATGCATCAATAATACAAAATCTAGAGACAAGTACATGAACATCTATTCTAGCATACATAGACATATGGATAGAATGAAATGATCAATTGGAAGCATTAAACCACATGAATCATTGAACAAATAAGATCTAAATATATCAAAGTGTCAAAACATTAATTGCAACACTAATCCCTCAATAATACACAAGATTAAGATATAGAAAGCATGCTTGGGGCTAACTCTAGCCCCACGAGGATGTCTACCCACTCATGGTGATGATGCTCCAACCCTCAAGGGCTAACTCCATGGAAGAGGCATGCTCCTTAGTCGATGAAAAGTCTCCAATGGTGTCTCTAGCTTCCTACTCCTCTAAGCTTCCTCTCCAAGTGATGATATGAAAACAATATTGGATCCCCTTGTAAAAAACAATCCTTATCCTTATATAGGTAGGTCAAAATGACACCCAAAGTCTGCTGGGGTCGTGCACACAATATTCCCTAATGATTGGATAAATGACAACTTTCAATGAGATGGAAATTTAACTTTTTCGCACTAGAGAATGGTCGATCGATCGAACCTTGGACTTGGATCGATCGAACTGGCTAAGATCTATCGATCTTAGGCTGGATCGATCCAACTGGTTGAGCTTTTTGGGAAAAGACAAATCCGAGATATTTTGGGAGATATTTATGGGAAAAGGACAAATGTGGTTAGTGGGTGGTACAGCTGTGGATATGATCAATCATTTGAATAAGGACAAAAGTCTTCGATCGATCGAAGGGTGGTGTTGGATCGATCAAACTTTTGGACTTTATGGTTTTGGGTCTAGGCTTGGATCTATCTTGAAGTGCTGAGATCGATCATTGTTCGATAGATCGAACCTTGAACTTGGATCGATCGAACTTTGCTGCTTGTCACCTTTGGCTTCATTTGCTTATTTCTTTCTCCACTTTGCTCTTTTCTTTGTTTAATCCCAAAATTGTTTCAATTAAGCTCTTATTTGGCTGAGTTAGCTTATTTTCGGGATAAGTGCCTGAAAATGGAAATAATACAAAATCAATCTAAAATGGTAAAGTCAGATAGATAAAGGTGCTAGAATGTCTAAGCTTAAGGGGTTTAAATACGCACTTTTCAGTGCTCATCAATTACTTAAATCAACTCCAGGCTTCCTATAAAGTGGTTTTCAAAAGCCTCAAAACTAGGCTTCAGCCTAACGGGCTTTTGAAGTGTGGGACTTTTTTAAAAAATCCGTTAAGAAAACTTCATGATCACCAAACAACCTAAATTTTCTAGCATATGGAAGCCCATTTAGCGGCCTCCCAAAGCCCTCCCAAACATACCCTAGATAATCAAGAGATACAATTAAGAAAAGCTAGGGCCAGAATATTAGTAGGAACATGAACTAGAGCTACATCCTGAGTGAGATCATCTTTCGACAATTTAGCAAGCTCGTGAGCAATTTTATTGCCAGTGCGACAAACATGGCTAAAACGTACCGATTGAAATGAAGGTCCTAGAAGCCTGCATGATAGCATATGGAAGCCCGTAGTATATTGTTACTCAGAAAATGACTCTAGAAGCGGGTAAATAGAGTCTTATCAATACGATACCAAATAATCCGATTTTCGAAAGTGTGTAATGATTTGGATCAGATGAATTAATATTGAAGAGACATAATAAATTCAATCATAACATAAAAGAAAAATAGAGTAAGAGATATGTGCGTGTGAAGACAACTTTCTAGGTAATAGCCTTTGTTATGCACGTGATAGTAATCTCATAATGGGAAATTACCTCAACACAATAGGATTAGCAAAAGTTTTTTTTTTTTTTTTTCGGAAGTTAGGATTAGCAATAGTTGCAATATATATAAATCCTATCTAAATAACAGCCAATGTTAATATCATTTTCCATTAAAACAAAATATATGCATTTGATAGCTCATTAAAGATCTGACTTCCTGTTTTGATTTAGTCATGCAGCTCATGGAGAACCTGTATCCAGCTGAAAAGAAGTGAAGACCACCATAGTTCATGGAAAAGTATGTGCACTGAGAGGCATCCTTTATTCCGGATTTTAAGAGTGGAAATCCATATTTTTTATCACATCCTCGATCAGACGTCCCAAAGAAATGTAGGATGATCCACCCTCCATCATGGCTTCTCTGCTTTTTTCTTTCATCTCATTCACCTTCTTTCTAATTTCCCCATCATCCGTCATAACTTTTCTTATCCCGGTCTCTATCTCCTCCGCTGTCAAGGGCACTGGATTTATTTCTCTTCTTGGATCTTTCTTATAGTCCATCTTGATCTCCACTGCTAATCCCAACTCTCTCACCATTTCAAAGCATTCATTTGCTGCTCTGCGTACTGAGGCCATGCTGCCATGGGCACTCCACACCACAAGCTCTCCAACGTAGAATTCCACCCGCAATGTGACACAAACCCTCCCACCGCCGGGTGTGACAACACTGACACTTGTGGCGCCCAGCCAATCACTTTTCCCATCCCTGCCATCCGTTCCAAGAATCCCTCCGGCAGGACTTCTTGCGGATCCTCATATTCTTTTGGAATCTCGACCTTTCCCTTTGGTGGAGGCTGACGCAAGGACCACAAGAAACGGTAGCCACTGCACTCTAGTGCATCCGCAATCTCTCTCACCTGTTCCCTACCGAAGCTTCCCATACTCCCGAAGCACAAGAACACCACCGATGATGGTGGCTGATCGTCGAGCCAGCTCATGATAGTATCGGATTGGTGGCTCCTCTCACCACTCGTGAGGTTGAGTACAGGTCCCACTGGGTAGACTGGCGGGGTCTTACCGTCCGATAGGGACTTCACTGCATGGGATTCTAGCTCCATGAACGTGTTGACCATGATGCCCTTAGTCCGTCTGAACCGTCGGGCAATTGTTATGTACCGGATGTACTCATCTGGTTTTCCACCCCAGATGGCAAGACCTTAGCCGGAACAGAATTCGTAAAACTTGGAACTGACAACTCAGTATCCGAGTCCTTGAACTGAGTAATGTCTATGTTTTGGTCATCGTGGATGGACTGGAGATGAAACAGGAGGCCAAGAAAACCAGCACCTGATGTGAAGTAGACGTAGGATGGGACCCCCAACTCATCAGCTACATCAACCATGCCGGTGCAGAGCATGTCAACAACAAACCCAGCATGTTTATTGGTTTGGATTCCGGCAGCAACATCTCTCACTCGAGTCTTGTTGTTTTCTATAAGGGTGGTCATGATTTGTACACCGGGCTTGCTTTTTGATTCTTCAAAAGGAAGTTCCACAAAACGTATGCATGAGTTCGCGTCTTCAGACATTGATTGCGTATGAGTATAGGTCTTGGTGTAAAGAGGCACCTTCATGACGATTACTGTAATGAAGAGCCGTTTGTCGCGGCGGATGAGGAGGTTGGCTGTCTCCACCGCCGATGCTATGTGACCGACTGGGGGGCCAGGGATGAAGACCAGCTCTACTAAAGTCTTCATTTTTGGGAAGACTTTGAACTTGCGATTCTATTTGTTGTTGATATATGCTTTCTAGTGCTTGCTGCTGTGTGTATACATATAGACCACTTGGAGCATTAAGTATGTATCCAAGTGATGCAATAGCTTTGCCTGCTAATAAATATATATATATTATACTATTTTATTTTAGGGTAATTTACACATACCTCCCCTATGGTTTGCCATAATTATAGGCGGTACCCTTCCTGTTCAGAAAATTATTCGGACCTCCCCTACTTTTTAAAATATTCTACACGGACCTCCCTTCCGTTACGGTCAACGACGGAAAACGATGACGTCAGCTACTATTTTTTTTTGAAATGCCGCAAATACCCTTAAAAAATAGGGGAGGTCCGAGTAATTTCCTGAACAGGAAGGGTGCCGCCTATAATTATGGCAAACCATGGGAGAGGTCTGTGTAAATTACCCTATATACACACACATATAAAACCCATTTTGTAATCGTTGTGCTATAGAACGGGTCTCTTAGGGCTGAAGAGAAGAAGAAGACGAAGCTGCTGCCGTTGTGAGAAGTTGCTGCTCTACAAAGGTTGTGTTGTGCAAATCAAGTGTTGGGAGCTTTGGAGAGGAAGAAGAAGAAGAAGATTGTTCTGGAATTTGAAGAAAAACGATGAAGAAGAAGATTGTTCTTCTGTCTGCAACTTAGGGCTCCATTTGGGTAAGTTATGTTCATCTAGAAATTAAAGGCTGAATTCTTAGCTTCGATTTGTTATCTTCAAAACAAATATCTGAATTTTCAATTTGGTTATTCAAGAATTTGAAAATTTAATTTTTGTGGGTTATGATTTGTTTTTCAAAAATTTGGAGAATAGCAAAGGTCTTGTGGGTTACGAGTTGTTCTTCAAATATCTGGATTTTCATTTCTTTTTGGAAACATGCCTACTAGTTCAAAGGGAAAAGCTTCAAGGTACATGGATCTGTATTGCAAATGTAAATCAAAAACAAAATGTGTAATTAAGGTAATAGGTTCTAATGATTATAACAATAAAGGGAAGTTGTATTATGTTTGTCCAACTAGAAGTTGTGGTGTTTAGGAATGGTGCAATCCAATAACTTGCATTACAGAGGATGTGATGGACTCTGCTACAACATGTAACGAAGAAGATGTATTTCCTGAGATTATGACAAATGTTGCTGAGATAAGTTTTGAGATTGGTAAGCTAAGGTCTGAAATTTGTGAGATAAGGTCTGAAATTGATGTACTAAGGTCTGAGATTGGTGAGACAATCTGTAAAATTGGTGAGATAAGGTCTCAATTTGCAATGTTTGAAAAACCCCTTGGGTTCATGAAGCTGCTTATCAATGCAAGTTTATTTCTTGCATTTTTCTCAGTTGTATATTGAAGGTGGTATGCCTTCAGCAATTATGTTTTGTAATGAATGATGTTCAGTTCTTAATGGAGTTCTTAATGAATGATGGAATTCTTTTGTAATGAATGAAGCTGCTATGTGTTTTGCGTTGACAAACTCTGCATTGACAAACTGCATTGACAAAAAATTCAGACCTATATGACAAACAACCCATAAATATGAACAATTTATACAAACAACCAATTATCTACAAAATATACCATATAAACAACTGAGTTACCCATAAACATACCATATCATTTACTAATAAAATTCAGAGTTGTCCAAAAGCTATAGCAAAAGTCAGTTGTCCAAAAGCTATACCAAAAGCTATACCATATATCTGTCTATTCTTTTTGCACAACTGAGTTACCCACAAAGTAGTTAAACAACAAAAGTTTCATAAATTGTCCACAAAAAAAATATAGTTAACTGTATTATGGCTGCATCTTCAACTGCCTTCTTCTCCATCTTCAAGTGTCCCTTCCATTTGTTGCTTCTTCCAGTACCTCTTCAAACTGCAAATTTAACTGCATTGGGTCTTCTTAGTTGATTTGATGTTGCAGAGCCTTGTCCAGGTTAGTTGGTGCTTGCAATGCCTTTTCCTGCTTGGTTTGACCTTGAGCTTGCATACCCTCTTCCAGCTTGGTTGGTGCTTTTTGATTGATTTGAGGTTGCATACCCTCTTCCAACTTGGTTGGTGCTTACAGTGGCTTTTCAACCTACATTCCTCATTGAGCTTTGACACCCAAATTGAGTAGCTGATGTAGGCCTCATCATCTGTGATTACAGTTAAAATAAACTTAGTCTATTTAAGAAAAATAGGAAAAAAGTTAAACCACTTTTTTTTTTTAAAAAAAAAGTTATACCTCTTCTGTTAAACTGGTAAAACTTGAACTTCCACATCCAACTTGACTGCTTCTTGGTGTACTTGTATGTCCCTATAAGTTCTTATATAGTGTCAAATAATGTCATAAGTTAAAGGGCATTAACTTTTCAGTTAATATTAAAAAATTTATAAGTGATTTACCTGGTTGGGTTAACCTACTTTGCATGTTCTCTTGTTGTACCCAAATTCTTCACACTGTGAGCATTGTAGGGATTTGCTCTTTCTATCATCACTAGTTGCAACTGCAGGCTCATCTGCATCGCTAGTCCTGGCTTTTTTTGGTCTGCCAGGCTTTTTCCTTGGAACTGGAGGTTCCACAGGGTTACAATGCACAGGAGTCCACATTCTCTGATCAAGTACTGGGTGAATCATACTAGAATGAGTTCTCATGTATGTTTCATTATAGAAACATGGATCACAATATTGTTCAATATCTGTTCTTTTGTGTGTTATGGCTGCAGTTGCATGTTTGCATTGGAGGCCAGAAATCTACCATTCTCTACAATCACATGACCTTGATCTAAGCTTCACTATATGTTTTCCTTCCTCATTTATGACTTCATACTCATCTTGCCCTGCTGGGGTATATTACATGATCTAGACTTATCAATCAACTTATTCAATTTTTTCCTAATATTTGGGGTCACCAATCCTACCCAAGTATTGGCCTTTTCAGCCCTCATTAGGAGTCTGCTCATTAATTTACTCATAATACCATTAAGCGGCCCTAAAATATGTTTAGACCTAAGCTTCCCAACCCAATTGTTAAATGACTCACTAAAATTATTAGTGACATGGTCACTCTTCACCTGGTCAGAAAATGCATGTCTTGACCACTTACACACATCTATTCTTAAGACCCAATTATAAGCCTCTCTTGACACCTCCTTCATTTGCCTCATTGCCTCATTAAATGTATAATTATTATAGGCTCTAGCTGCCTTCCAAAAAAAAGACTACAAAAGGAATCCTGGATACTTCTTTTTAAAGTTGTTATATAGATGTCTGTAACATAGCCTATGGGTTGCATGTGGGAAAACAATCCTCATTGCTTATTCAAGACCCTAAGCATAAGTAAAGCATAAATTAGATATATAAATTTCATGTAATTTATTAGATATAGAAATTACATGTAATAAATGAAGTTTTTACCTTTTGCTGATCTGACATGAAGCATATATGTCTATCTTAACCAAGTTCAACAAATGTTTGCAACTCTTGAAGGAAGAATTTCCAGCTTTATTTCCCTTCATTCTCCACCACAGCCACAGCCAGTGGAAAAAGGCCTTTATTCCCATCAAGGGCTATAGCAGACAAGAGCACACCACGATAAGGGGTCTTTAGGTGACAACCATCCAATCCAATGAACCCCCTGCAACCATTCTTGAATCCATATTGCATAGCTTCTAAAGACATAAAAATTCTTTTAAATGTCATACTCGGCAAGTCCCTCTCAAGCTTCATGATACTACCAGGATTAGATTTGAAAATCTCATTAGCATACTGAGGAAGCAAAGTGTATGCTTCCCCATGGTTTCCCTCTAACTCATCCATAACTTTCCTTTTAGCTCTGTATAGCTGCATGGGTCTTGCATCAACTTTGAATTGGCTCATCACCGTTGCATGTAATATATCAAGTGGAACCCCTGGATTGTCTTTTATACTCTGCCCAAGCTTTTTAGCAATCCATGTGGATGTTGCATCCCTCACAGTGCCACTCCTCACACAATTGTGTGGACCTCTAATTGTCTTGACTTAATAAGTTACTCTATCTACCAAACGGGAAGCATGTACCCTCCATGGACACCCCTCAACTGCACATCTTACAGTGACTTTTTGCTTCTCATTTTTTACTCTTTTTAAATTACACCCCTCTTGGACACAAAAATCAACCAAAATATCCCTAAAATGGTTCACATTGACAAATAGATGACCTTCTTCTAACTTAATCTTTCCATCCACACCTCTCTTAAATGGAATTCCCTTTAAACAGCTTGCATAGCACCTACCCCTTGCTGTTTCAGTTTTCTGTTGTTCAACATTTATCTCACACTCTTCTTCTTCCACATACATGTCATTATCAGATTCAGTACCAGGTTCATCTCCTGATTTATAGTCTGACATACCATCCTCACTATGGTTCTTTTCTTCCTTCACATTCTTATTCACATCATCATTGTGAACTGGATTCTTACCCTTCCCACTATTTTCCCATTCCTCATCTTCATAAACTAAACCCAAATACATCATTATCATCTTCCAAATCATACTCATCCTCAGGCTATCCTCCATTGTTCTCATTTACATTGGTCTCATTGTCTCTGACATTAGTGTCATTATTGTCATTGATATTACTATCATCATTGTCATTCACATTATTGTCATCAGTGTCATTCACATTACTGTCATCATTGTCATTCACATTACTGTCATCAAATGTCCTATCATCAAACTCCCTATCATCAAACTCCATGCTCTCAATTGAGGCAAATTCAGGACTTACATCAGTTACAACCTTATCAATATACAAGTCTATCAATCTCTTACCAGCATTTACTTTAAACATCTCTAGCACATCTTTATCACTATCCACATTCATTCTAGCAGAAGACCCAGGAACAACACAAGACAAAAACAGAGACAAAGGGACAGTAGTTGGAATATGAGATAAAGCTACTACTTTTACATCTTTAACAAGATCAATGATGCTATAAAAATCTAGATCCACACCAGTTATAAAAGTTAGGTTCCACTTGTAGTGAACAGCAATATCATGAATTGATTCCATCGCTATAACAATTAAAATTATAACAAATATATAAATTATAAACACTAATTAACTAAATTTAACACAATCAATACAATGGAACAACTACTCCCAAATTACACATAATTTCAATTATAAAAGCCCTATTTGCCTATATAGAGTTAACAATAAATAGAAAAAAAAAACCCTAAACAAATATATATAGAGTAATCAAAAACATATACCCTAAATTAAATACAGAATTATTCAAAAATACACACACCCAAAAAACAGAGTATAAATTTTAACATAACCTAAACTAAATAGAGAGTAATAAAAAACAGAAGCCCTCAATATCGACTACAAAATTCTTTTCACATACCTTAGACCACTTCTCACATATGCGCAAACCCTAACTCGTTCTTTGCAAATACGAACTTGGATTTGTTGCCAAATATGGAAAGTGAACTCCTATGTTGATGCGATCTTTGGTTAATCCTTCACATGTAACAACCCTTACCCTTTGTTCTTTCATTCTCTCTCTCTCTTTGTCTCTCTCTCTCTATCTCTCTCAGAGTGCTCATAATACACGACACCACTTTGGTAAGGCAGATGAAAAGACCTGCATTGGGAAATAGACACAATTAATGCAAATTTTCCCTCCAAATGAATCAATAGTCATGTAACTGAGAAGCTGATGTCATGGGAGGGTAGTTTCGTCATTTCAGATCGCAAGGAGAAGGTATTTCAGTAATTTTGACAGCTCTATTAGTCGATTTAACGGTCCGTCACAGATAAGGGAGGTCCATGTAGGATATTTTAAAAAGTAGGGGAGGTCCGAGTAATTTCCAGAACAGGAAGGGTGCCACCTGTAATTATGACAAACCATAGGGGAGGTCTGTGTAAATTACCCTTGATTTTATATCTATATTTAACATAAAGTAATACTATAATCCAATCCAGTCTACGTCAAAAAAGGCAAATTGAAGATAACCAAGAATGACGGAATTGGAATTGTGTAACAAAAGGACATCGAATAAGGCAAATAGAAGTTTATCAACAATGACGAAATTGGAATTGTATAATAACAGGGCAAGAACACTTTTGACGCAAATTGAAGTTAACCAACAATGACGGAATTGGAATTGTATAATAACAGGACAAGAACACTTTTAACTTTAGTGGCTTGATTTATTTCAAAAAATTGTTACATGCTTCAGGCATCAGTCAATCATAACTTGTCCTGTAAATTAAAATAATAATAATAATAAAATTAATGTATTTATTTGTGTGTCAAATTGTAATTATTCAAGATTATGTAATAATTTTTATATTTATATGATATTAATATTGCTTGAGTATGTGAGGGTTAATTACTTGGACTAAAAAATAAGGAAAAAGAAAATTGAGGAAAGAGGGGAGGAAAAGGCTTAATGGATATAATTGGCCTTACCTCTTAAAATGTCCAGTCTAATCAATTCAATGAATTTTGAATGCATAACCTGGAACCTTTAGTATAAAAAATTAGGTTAGTTAGCACTTAGCATATGCACATGAGAGAGATTCTTGAAGGAATGGTGTTAATTTTCTAGTAATAATCTAATTGGCATCCTTTGTTTGGACCTACCAGTAAGAGAGATCCTAAGTGTCATCTTTATTTTGGCCCACCCCCAAGTCTTTGAAAAAAATATATACAATATTAGAAGTCCTCCAAACAAAATCCACCATTACAGGACGGGGTTTATGTATATGTTTTGTTTAGAGCTTTTGTGTGTGTGTGTGTGTGTGTGTGTGTGTGTGTTTTTGGGGCGGGATGGGACGGGTTAAAAAGACTTGCCTCCTTACACATGTAGCGGCATTGATAATAATTCAGAAGGTAAATTTTTAAGGTCTTACTTTCGAACTACATTTCTGACTTGAGTGATACATGTATTATGGGGTTGATACTTGTACTCTAAGGAAAAAAAAAAAAAAAAAAATTATGATATGGTAATTAAAGATGATGTATTCTCTTATTATTGGTCCTCTTCAGCAGTTAGGAAGGTGTACATCCTGGTGAGGACCTAAATATTGTCTATTATATAATATTAAATTGGATTAATTTATTTTGATCATAATTAAAATAGGTTAACTTTATTTATTTATTTTTTAATATTATAAAAACACTTGTCAAATTAATATAATGATATATACATCAAAGGTAACGAAAAGATTTTTACTTATACTTAAAGAGATAAGTATAATATTTGATCAACTGTCAAATTACATTTATATGTGACAAAAAATTTCTCTCTTGTAAACAGTATAGACCTTGCCCCTAGGTCATAGCGGTGTTGGTAGGGATCCGAGAGGTAAGTCCTTAAGGTCTTATTTCAAACCGCACTCTTGACTTAAATGATGTGCGCGTTGCGGGGCGATACACATGCTCTATGAAAAAAAAAGAAAAAAAAAAGTATGGACTTTAATAACAAATGTAGGAACCCAGTTCCTTGCAAACAAGGTAGCTAGGCAGGCCTTTGTCTTTGAATGGATGCCATTAATTACACAATTCTTGTGACTTAGGAGGTGCGTGGTAAGAACATGTGAAGCTTGAAAACACACACACACACACACACACACACACAGAGGAGTCACTACACACACACATACAGAGGAGTCACCATTTGTTGCATAAAAGATAAGGAAGCATACGCGGTTGGAGGGCATGATTTTAATATTAGATAGGGGGGAAGAAGGGAGGATGTATTGATTTCGGTTTTAGCATACTCTTTCCTCCTCTTGCAATTATGTCTATGGCAAGTAATAAAGACTAATGTTACAAGGGGACTTGTCCCATATGAGATTCAGATGGGAAAGTGAATGGGTCATGACCTTAACTCGTCAAAAAAGTGCTCCAAAAGGGGTAGTCTTAGCCCAACCCATCTTATTTACATTGGTATTAGAGTTAGACTCATTCCTTAAGCCAGTGTTATGCCAAACACCTAGCCGGAGGGATCTGGGTCAACATCCCATGTCCTTAATATGGTGTCACACCAAGCACCTGGTTCGGAAGGAGCCGGGTCAGCATCCCGAATAGACATAGTGGCCTTGCCCCAGCGAGAGTGGTGTGAGTTCGATCGGTTCGACCTTATATTACTACCAATACTAATAGTTTTCATTTAAAAATTATTATCTTTGCTTAACTTCTAATAAGCTGAAGGAAATATAAAAACTAAGCTATAACTTAAGAGACAATGATTTAATAAATTATTTTTGAAAAATAAAAATGTTAATAAATCAGAAATCCAAAAGAAATATAATGTTGAATGATTATACCTAAGAAAATTTATAATGCCCTAAGAAATAACACTAATCAAGGCAACTTGAAGCTTAAATATGAAAACCCTAATATGCCATGATGATTAAGATAAGGTACTAACACATTTCTTTATTTGCACATTTGTGATTGGTTATCGCTGCACATTAGGCGTACACATGACTTTGGAGGAAAGTCTCATATCTTCTTATTAATGCAGAAGCAGAAAAAGATACGATTAGGCCAGACCAACAGCTCCATGATTAGGGGATACTGAGAATTTCTTGGAGGCCTATTGTATGTGCAAAAATTCGTTAACTTGGAAAAGTCAAAAAGCCTTGCATTACTCTCAATAATAAAATGATTAATGAAAATAATACTTAGTAGAAAAAATAGCCTATGCCCCTATTAATAATGATTTACAAAGGTTGAATCTGTCTAGGACTCGCATTGCTTGTCCTTCAAGCATATTCCTTATAGTATTTGTTTCCTTATAATATAAATTTACATAAGGGGATTACCATGAATAACAATCATTCTCCTAATTGAATTATACGATGAAGATGGGCCTAGCCCATGTGTACTTAGCTTAGCCGATGTTGCTGCACCTAGATTCCATTAATAAGCCCGGCCCACGGCTCTTGGTTCATTAGGTCCTGTTCTTGGGCTTTGATCCAAGTGGGCTATTGAATAGTCAACTTACTCCTTGGTGGCCTCTTTGGTTTGACATGTCACTTGACTATTGGTAGGGAGTAATTTTCCCTCCACACTTTGCCCCCAATTCCCTCCTAATTGGGTAACAGTCCCTATTTTGAAGGGAATTAGAATACTCAAGCATTTGAAGTGGCTTGCAGTTCGTATTTCTTGGCTGTTGAGATCCTTGCCTCTACTAACTCTATACTGTGCTAGGGTTTTGTCGCCACCAAGCTCATCCCAATCTTCTCAACCTCCTCTATTGTCCTCTCGACTCCCTTAAGTTAGTTCCCACTTCTTTTTGTTTTTTGTTTACTATTAATTATGAGTACGCTACCCAATTCTAATCTCTCCGGTGGCGTCGATCCTAAATCGACTTCGACCTCTTCTCCTAAGCTGACCATGTTCCTCCTCCCAAATCTACTACTTCGATCATCCCTAATGATGATCTTGAGATTGAAGAGGAGAAATCCTCTTCTCAGGCTAAAGTGTCTATTTCTGAACCCATTTGCCCTTTTTCTGAGGTGGAAAAGGCCTCAATTTTATCCATCTCACGCGAATTGGTGGTAACAAATCCTCTTATGGAGGAATTTAATATTCATGAGGGGGTAGAAATCGAACCATAACCTTTTGATTTTGAATTTTGTTTAGGCGAAGGGGTTGGTGAAAACGAACTCTTGTTCTCATCTAGCCATCTGCATACCCTTCTATCATTTAGTACTGAGCACATTGGGGATTTTTCCTCTGCAAGTAAACCCTAACTTCTTCTAGATAATTTCTTCTTTCTTAGTCCGTAGCAAGTTGGAGAGGTTTGACCTTAAACTCGTCGACCTCTTAGTTAGCTATAAAACCAGTAAGCATCAAGGCAAAATTGGTAGGTACTTTTCTCATCCTCTAGTACTAGCCAAAGAATATGCATTGAACTCCCTATATCTGAGAAGAGGTGGAAGGAAAGGATGATTGTTGTGAACGGAACTGGCAAGTTGCCCTTTCCAACAAATTTTGTATCCTTCGTTGATCAATTTGGCAGGATAGGTATCACAACCCCACTTTTACTTTATTCAAATTGCTTCAAATGCTTACCTTATCAAGTACTGCACTGTTATTTTGCCATATTTACAAATCTTGTGGCTTTATTTCAGTTTCCTTCCCTACCTCTGTGGCTAAAGAGAGACTTTTATTCCTGATGGACAAGGTATGGAAGTTCACTGTTGTTTTACACAAATAAGACACCTTCTGAACTTTGGTTTAACAAAAAGCTAATCTTAATTTTCAAAGAACTTATGGTAGTACATATTATATATTGTGAGATATATATTTTATAATTGGCTAATTTTGTTTTCAAAACAAGTCCGATTGAGTTGTAATTTTTCAGTTCAAAAAATCAAGTTTGAAGATCGGATGCGAATTTGAAGAAGTTCAAGTGTTCATGGTTTACTACACTCTGAGAGGATGAGAACAATGTTTTAGAAAAGTATGTGAGTGAGTGACAACACTTAGGGAGTTTTAGAAGGTTTAAGGAAATAAAGATTTCATTTCTGACTATTGTGAACCGATAGGAGAATCCTGGAACCGGTAGCCAAACCTTGGTTGACAACAAGTTCTTCTCTACCATGCTTGAACTGGTAGCCAAAAAGCTGAACCAGTAGCACTAATGCCCAGAAAAGCATTCTGACCTTCTAAAACCGGTAGCCATATTCTAATACCGGTTGAAGAAGTCCTGGCAGCATCAAAATTTCAATTACCTTTTCCTGATTGTTTCCTTTTTTATCCTAATTTCCTTCCAAGTCCTATGCATTAAATTTTCTCTATTTTCAGAGGGATTAGGACATTCTAAACTTTATATAAACCTTGTTAGTCTTTTAGGTTTATTTATAGCTTTAAGTAACATCAATTCTATATTTTGAGAAAGCCTTTAGAGAGAAAATTTAGAAAATCAAATCTGATTATTTTGAATGAATTTTTTAGAGCACACACATATATTCATGAGTGATTTAATAGTGTTGTTCTCTATCTCATTGGAATTGAAGCTTAATTGGAGATTCTGAGATTCTGAAGAAAAAACAAGATTTAATTCTTCTATATCGAGTTCAGATCTTGAAGAATAGAAGTAAAAGCGATCACAATTTGAAAGGGTTGGAGCATTCGAGTAGTATTGTCTGATCTACCTGTTACTCTTCTACAAAGATCAAGCATAAGCCTGAGGTCAAGTTGTTGTTGGACGGGACGTCGCAAAGCCAGAGGATTGTCAGCAATTAGTGTTTGGTAGAACGATAGGGTGTGAGCCAGAGTCAAAGTTCAGTGTACTTTGTTTCAAACATAGTGGATCGATTTATTTTGGGCTGCATAGTCCACGAGGTTTTTCCCATGCAAATAGTTGACATATTTTATCAACTGGGGTTTTCATGCTAAAAATCCTGGTGCAATCTCTCTAACTTTAACTTGCTTTACTTTTCAGTATTTATATTTAAGATTATGAATGATTAATTAATCAGATAATTTAATCAATCATAAATTGAGCAAGTTGACCTAATAAACAGATCTAGGTCATTAAAAGAGTTAATCACAATTAAAATCAACTTACAGTTTCCACACCCCGCGTTAACACTGTTTTCACATATATCAGGAGATAAAGAAAATCGTTTTTGGGGTTTTCGTTATGATGTTGGTGGTCAGGTGGGTATTATGGAAGATGAGTTTTGGGGTTTCTTGTGTGCTACTGGAAGATGAATTTTAGGGTTGTATGGCAATGTTGAGCTTGCAAAACTGGCATCAAGGCATCGTGTTGACTCGGACCCATAG
The DNA here is from genome assembly GCF_030987335.1 of Cornus florida. Taxonomy (NCBI): domain Eukaryota; kingdom Viridiplantae; phylum Streptophyta; class Magnoliopsida; order Cornales; family Cornaceae; genus Cornus; species Cornus florida. The sequence goes on along the minus strand of NW_026775573.1, from coordinate 42,842,457 downwards.
AATTCTGGCTACTATATATTGCTATCAAATTAATGTCCATTGTAATGTTGGTAAATGGGAATAGAACTAGAATAGATATATTTTGTTTCCTTCTCACACGAGCCCATATCCTTGCTTTTCTATTTACCTCTAATTTCTCCAGTATTCTTTGATTGATACATCATAAATCCTTGATCTATCGACAACACATTAGAAGATTATGTAATTTTATTAGTATGCGTTAGATTTGTCAAATCTCCATAGCTTAGAGGATACATTGTTAAGCCAAAAATAATTTAAGATTTTGTTGATTCCTGTACAACAATAACTCTTACAGTGTTGGATATATTAGTACAAGCTCAGAAACCTAGAGTTATTTATGAACATTCTTATAGGTTTTGTAATCAATGATGTGGAACATTCTTCTACTGTCTGGGTAGCATGGGATTCTATTTCCTGTGATTATAATGAAGGGGGCCTTGGAAGGGGTGTAGGGTTATGCATCCAGAGGTGCTATGGTATAAGATGTGTTAAGGTAAAGCTCAGCTTAGGTGGTTTGTTCACTATGTTTTTTTGTTCTATAATAAGTTGCCAACAATGGTTAACCTCCAAAGGAGGAAGGTGCAGCTTACTCCAAAGTGCTCGATTTGTCTACAGGAGAGTGATACAAAGAATCATTTATTTGTTGAATGCTCCTATGTTAGGAATTTTTAGAAGTGGATAGAAGATACCATGGGATAGAGTGCTGATTTTTCTATAATTTCTACATTTGAAGAACTATGGAATTGGTTCTCTCAGCAATCAAGCAAACTGATACATACTATAATAGTGGCTGGTCTATTGAGCATTTGGCAGGAGAGAAGAAATAGAAGGCTGCATGGCCATCAATCTAGGACTTATCATGTAACGACCCACTCCACCACATGGTATGATATTGTCCGCTTTGGGCCTGAGCCCGCACGGTTTTGCTCTTGGGCTTTTACCCCAAAAGGCCTCACACCAATTGGAGGTGACACACTTACATATAAGCACTTCACCTTTCCTCTACCCAGGCGATGTGGGACTGTGCACCCGTAGCTCGCCAGTGTGGTAGCCTGACAGTGTCTCTCGCACCCGCCCACGGCACACCCGCCCACAAGGTCATCACAATCCACCCCCCTTGGAGGCCCGGTGCCGACGAGGACGTCGGGCCTTCAAGGGGGGTGGATTGTGATGACCTTGTGGGCGGGTGTGCCGTGGGCGGGTGCGAAAGACACTGTCAGGCTACCACACTGGCGAGCTACGGGTGCACAGTCCCACATCGCCTGGGTAGAGGAAAGGTGAAGTGCTTATATGTAAGTGTGTCACCTCCAATTGGTATGAGGCCTTTTGGGGTGAAGCCCAAGAGCAAAACCGTGCAGGCTCAGGCCCAAAGCGGACAATATCATACCATGTGGTGGAGTGGGTCGTTACATATCAAGATATGGCTAGACAAATATTATTTGAAGTTTTAGATCTTTATAGTATTTCGATTTCCGATCTTACTTAATTACAGATCATTGTTTGATCATTTTCATAGGTTTTTTAATGATATTGTTTGATCATTTTAATCATTTCTGGGGGTATACCCTCTGTGCGCCTGTAAATATATATTTCCTTTTTTTTTATACATCAATAATTATGAAGAAAAAAAAAATGAGGGGGGCCAAGAACATCCTTGTATAATGCTCAAGGCTGAGTAAAAGAAGAACTTTTAATATATAAGGAGCCCAAATGATAGATTGTTACGAATCTATTTAAATATGGGTTATGTTTATAGTCCCTCGAGTTCATAGATGGGAGTCAAGAGCATGGCAAGATATTTTTGGTTTGTCCCCTACTTTGAGGTACAGTTTAGATTCCTAACAATTCAGGACAATAAGAGGTTTAGTTGCATGGGTCCAAAAATTATCTCCATTTCTACTTTTGTTTATATTCTTGTACTCAATTTTCTTTTATGCCTCCTAAAATACTTCTAGTAGAAGACATTCAATTATATGTTGGGATTTTTATATGAATAAGTTTTTTTTTTTATAAAAAATAAAATAAATAAAAAAATTTGTTTCTTAAGTCAATTCTACTCAATAGTACAGACATATAATCCCATCAACTTTGCATAAGGCTAAACAAATGGTCTCCATTTATCTGTAGATAATGAATCACACGGGAGATCTACCCAACTCAAGTAGTCAACTCAACAAAGCTTTTTCCCCAACTACTTTGAGAAATCCTCACATTATTTAGTGACCTGCTAGTGATGAAAACTATTTTCTTTTTCAATCTTTCGATCATTTGAACTTCTCTCTCTGGTCACCTAAATCATATTTTCTTGATTTAGGATAAAGTAATGCTATTAAGGGAGCCTCTCTTGGGTGTATTGATGAGCTCTCCTTTTACGCAATTAGATTAGGAAAGTTTAGAGATGCGTACCAAGTGAAACAGACATTTAAGGAGGTCGAAATTGCCTTTTCCTTAAAAAAAAATTAATAATAATAAGAAAAGAAAAAAAGGAAACATAGACCCAATAATACGAATTTTCTCTCCTCTCTGTGTCTCTTAATCTCGCTCCCATGGCTCTCCAAATCTATGCATAGGGAATATGCATGACTCATCTTTGGGATATTGATGTGTGTTTTTATTTATCAATAATAAAATACCACTCGTAATAAAACGAATCATTGTAGGATAGGGCTATGTTGAGGGTGTTGAACCTCAAGGATTGTGGTGGTTTATCGAGTTTTCAATTAATACTATTTTAATTTAAAAAGATGAATTGATTTGTTGTGTTGTGCTGCAATTTAATAACATAAAAGAAAATAAATAGAATAAAAGGATTGAGATCAAGAGAAGAAATACTTAGAGTTTGAATTCACCATGAACTTCATACTATGGTTAACTGTTCAACATTGAGATTTCAATAATTATGTATCATATGGAATTAAACTCAATAACATTTATTTAATTCAGATTTAAAGAAAGATGTTTCATGAATTTCAATTAATAATAACATATCTTCGGTTGGTACGAATTATCTACCTACCTACTTCTAACTAATTTAGCAGTAAAACTCGTCTTCCCTAGGCATAGACTATGAAAACATTCATTCATGAAAAATGTTTGAACACCATTGCATGATTTCCATTCTTATGTCCGACAGGGCTCCGCCAGATATCGTCCAATAAGAATGGATTGAATATAATTTAAGAATAATAAATCTAAGACAATGTATTTATCATTCAAAAGCTATTTAATAATTAAAATACCAATTGAATTAAGTAATTGTCCAAAATCATGCAATCAAAATATATAATATATTAAATTCCCAAAGTATAGAACAATCAAACCATAATATTCGAATTCGGGCTACATCAATGCCCTAAGAGAAGAATTAGCTACTCATAACGACGCAAGATATCATCTGTGTTGTTATGGTCTTTATCGCCATGGACTACCAAAACTCCTTTTGGATCTTCTTCCTTAAAACCCTAAAAGCTGCCGTGAGAGAGAAATATGAGAGTGAGAGAGAAAGATATATTTTCTATGGCATTTTCTTCTTTTTTTATAGTGGAGAACAAGTCACAATCCCCTTTGGATTAGTTTTACAGAAAATCTGGGCCCATAAGGAAATAAAGAAAGATGATTTTTGGTAATTCCCACATATATTTTCGACTTCCAGGACGTCCAGGATCGAGCTTTAGAGTCCCAGGCTGGAGTTTTGAGATTCAGGCTCGAGCTTCACCTGCCAACAACTTATTCCGATTTTGTAATGCAATTTTGATCCATTTAGAATGCGAATCTTGAGATGGCTATTAGAGACAAAAATATCGTGCTTCGAGTCTTCTTTCCAAAGCCGCTGAGTTTGCTCAATTTGGAGTTCTGAGTCAAAAATTATGCACAAAATACTAAAGTGGGTTCAGAGTTTTCAGCCATACTTGAGCCCGAAGTAGTAGGCTCGAGCTTTTTGATTCGAGCTCAAGCCTTAAAGCTCGAGCTTGAGCTCTAGGAGCAAAATTTGTCCGATACGTCTTTTTATTGATGGTGCTCGATCCTCTCTTCATGGTGCTCGATCCCAAGGTGTTGGGCTCGAGCTCTAGCGCTATGGGCTCGAGCTTTAAGTGTTAGTGCTCGATCCCTGAGGGTTGGCACGAGGTCCTGGAGCTTGGATCAACTTTTCACATTCCGATGCATCATGTGCTCGAGCTTTTAGGTAAAGTCTCAAGCACCCTTAAGTCAGGCTCAAGCTTTCTGACTCGGGCTCGAGCTTTGAGTTCAAAGCTCGAGCTTTCTTACCTTGGTGGAATTTCTTGTTTCATGCTCGAGCCTTAAAATTGAGGCTCGAGCTTCTGAACTTAAACTCTTCCAAAATTCACCATTTTGACTCTCGGCTTGTTTCGAATGACCTGCAATGACGCGGTAAACTTCATTACCATACTTTTCATCATAAAAGCTCGATTTTAACTGTTTCTTTGGGAAATCACCTAAAAACACGAAATAAACATAAATCAATATAAAACAGAATAGATATATCACTTTAGGTTTTAACATATACGTATTTTGGGGCTCGAATATGCAATATTCAGTGCTCATCAGATATTGCACAATTTTTTATTCAAGATGGCAGATTCATGTCTTTGTCGTCTCTAATCTCTATTTTCGAATCTGTTCATTTATTTAATTTTTAATACATTGAGGTGGTGCAGATTGGAGCAGATTTTCTGGGGTTATAGTTTCACAGCAACCAAAAGAAAAAAAGGATAGTAATATCAGAAAAATAGGAGGATTAAATGTTTGGATAAAAATAAAAATGTAAAAAGGTTATTGATGGAAATGGATTAAGAGGAAAACAATAAAACAACAGTGATTTTTTTTTTTTTTTCACACAACAAGAAGAAAAATAATTGTGATTAGAGTTTAGTTCCGGGATTTACCAAAAACAACAATAAATGGAAATTTCATAAACTTGGATCTTAGAAGATTGTCTAACTAAAAATATAATGATTCAAAAAAAATTGAGGAGTTTTTCAGTGATGATGTTACGCATAGAGATTTTTATTTTTTTTATTTTTATCATTGCAAAGGCACAAAGGCCAAGCCATCAACAGTGGTACAGAGGCAAAAGTCAAGCCAGAAAAGGCATACAAATCTTGAAGCAAAACAAGAAAAATGAAGAGCAGGCTCCAGATTTGTAGCCAAAGTTCTGCAATGGAAACCACCAAGGGAGAAGCGTAATAACAGGAGTACGCCAAAGGCCTGGACAACATTGAGGCAACAGCTCCAAAACTACATCCACAAGACGCTCCGACATAGGGAAGACCCCCAAGACCTTGCACAAGATTAAATTAAGGAGAAAAAGATCATATGAAGTTGGGAACAACCAAAACCGACATACATCAGAGATCTAGCCGGAGAGAAAACAACATATCCACCCATGCTAGCCGAAAACAAACCAAACATGAGCAGATATATGTGAAAATAGTTTAAACACGGGGTGCAAAGCTATTCGTTGATTTTAATTGTGATTAATTCCTTTAATGACCTAAATGAGATTAATAGGTTAACTTGCCCAATTTATGATTGATTAAATTATCTGATCAATTAGCCATCCACAATCATAAATATTAATATTGAAAAGTAAAGCAAGTAGATGTACAGAGATTGCACCAGGATTTTTAGTGAGGAAACCCAGTTGGTAAAATAAACCAACTGTTTGCATTAGAAAAACTTCGTGAAATAGAGAACAACACTACTAAATTACTCATGAATATATGTGCGTGCTCTAAAAAATATAATCAGAATAACTAAGTTTGATTTTCTGAAGAATCTCTCTAAAGCCTTTCTCAAAATTTTTAATTAATGTTCCTTAAAGTGATACCATAATAATGAATGAAAGAGGTATTATATAGAAATTTAGAAGACCTAAAAATACTTGTAAAACAAGTAAAATTCGTGCATAAGCTTTTGGAAGGAAGTCTAGAACAAAAAGGAATAAAAATAGATCAGGAAACTAAAGTTACCAAAGCAGTTCTGAAGCCTTGAACTGGTACTGGATTTTAGCTACTGGTTCAGGATGGGCAGAGAAGAATCCGATGTGATTTGCTACCTGTTCCCAAAGTTGGCTACCGGTTCCCAAAGTTGGCTACCAGTTCCCAATGGACAAAATATAATTCTCTTATTTGGCTACCTATTCCTTGATTTGGCTACTAGTACTAAATAGTCAGAATATAAACTTCCTAAGAACTTCAAACTTCCAAAACTTCCCAAGTGTTTACACACACTCACATACCTTTCTAAAGCATTGTTCTCATCATTCCAGAGTGTAGTAACCCATAAACACTTGAACTTCTTCAAATTTGCATTCGATCTTCAACCTTGAATTTTTGAACTGAAAAATTACAACTCGATTAGACTTGTTTTGTCAACGAAATTAGCCAGTTACAAAATATATATCTCACAATCTCCCCCTTAGGCAATTTCATGACAAAAGCCTAATAGCAATATGTAATCTATTCAAGCAGAAAAAACAAATTATAATTTTGTCAAAGGACACGAAAATTTTCTTGACCACATGAAGCTTCAACACTTGTAGCATCTATAATCTGTAATATGCACATTAGCTCAACGAAACTACCTGTAAAGCTTAATTAAGAAAGAATAAATACAAGCATAAAATAGTAATGCTAATAATGCCTGAATATCAATGCAATGATCACATGTTCTCCCCTTGAACAAAAATATCTCTCCCCTTGAATGATATCAATATCAACTCTCTCCCCCTTTTTGTCACAAATTAACAAAGGTCGAAAGGAAGAAATATCCTTGAAGTAGTTTGCAATCAACCATATAGAACTTGTAAATTGAATCCAATAAGAATGTAGACTCTACAAGACTATATGTATCAACACAAATAATCAAGATCAATTCAATGAAGTTCCATAAATTTAGTAAATGTAGTGAATTCACCACTAAGTTCCAAAAACATATGATCTGTCAATTGTTTAGATTTTAGATAATAAATCAATGATATCATATATCCTTATAAATCAAACAATCAACATATGCAAAAGAAATTTTTTTTTTTTATTTATCTCTTTGTCCTCCATTTTTCTTTTTGCACATTAGATACTTTCACGCTTATGGGTAGCCAACTCTTTCCCTTATTCCCATATATTTTGAGTTAAGGTAGCTTCGGACAAATTCCAAAGGTAGCCTTTTCCACCTCTTTTTTTTTTTTTTTTTTTTTTTTTTTCAACTGCAATTATTTAAAAGAAATTTTCAGAACTTTTCAATCCAAGCTGTTTTTCAATTTTCTTTTATTTCTTTTCACTCTTTTGGTCTATAACACATGAATCAAGTTTAAATTTCAAGACAATGATCAATCATGTTAACATTATCTTTGACCAAAACAATGACATTAAACATAAGTAAATATACTATCAATGATCCATTTACTATATGAAACAAATAAGCAAAACCAATTTCATCAATTCATAGCCTTAGTATGTTTTACACATACAATCCATGTGTCATGAAACTCCTTGTGTTTAACATACTCAATCAATATGGCTTGCTTAGTTTCCCAAAAACATAATCTAGACACTCAAGATATGTATGAAAATCATTTCTAGATTTTATCTTTGCAATGCAACTAATCAAGACAACAAACGCCTATAGATTTCCTAAGATGAGAAAACTTAGGAGCATCTAATGGCTTAGTGAGAATATCAACCAAATTCTTATCAGTTTGCACTTTTTTCAAAGACACGACATTTTGTTCAACAAGTTCCCTAATAAAGTGATGTCGAATGTCAATGTGCTTAGTCCTAGAACGCAAAACTGGATTTTTTGAAATATTAATTGTACTAGTATTATCACAAAATATACTAATACTATCTTGATCAGCTCCATAAACCAGAAGTATCTGTTTTGTCCAAAGCAACTGTGTGCAACAACTTCCAGCAGCAATGTATTCAGCCTCACAAAATGATAAAGATATGTAATTTTGCTTCTTGTTGTACCATGAAACAAGGTTAGTACCAACATAGAAACAACCACCTGAAGTACTCTTTCTATTATTTTTGTTACCAGCCCAATTAGCATCAGCATAGCCTACAATCTCATAATTAGATTCAGAAGAATAATGCAATCCATAATTCAATATACTATTGACATAAAAAAAAGTGTGCTGGACTGCAAGTACGTGTTGTTCTTTAGGATCAGCTTAATACCTAGCACAAACACCAACACTAAATGAAATATCTGGCCTACTTGCTGTCAAATACAACAAGCTACCAATCATCCTCCTATACAAGGAAGGATCAACCTTGTTAGGATCAGAGTTTATATTCAACTTGAATGAAGAACTCATAGGAGTTTGCATATGCTTTAAATCTTTCATACCAAATTTCTTAACTAACTCCTTTGTAGATTTTGATTGAGATATGAAAATCCCATCATCAAGTCGTTTCACTTGGAGGCCTAGAAAGAAAGTTAGTTCACCAACCATACACAATTCAAAGGTATTACTCATATCCTTAGCAAAATTATGAACAAGATTATCACAAGTAGCACTAAAAACAATATCATCCACATAGATTTGAGCAACAAGAAAAAAATTTCCTTTCCTGAAAATAAATAATGTTTTTCTGTTCCTTCTCTTATAAAGCCCTTGCACATTAGATAAGAAGTTAACTTCTCATACCATGCTCTAGGTGCTTGCTTTAAACTATAAGAGTGTTTTTAAGATGAAAAACAAAATCAGGATTACGTGGATCAATAAAACCTTTTGGTTATGCTACATAAACTTCTTCCTGTCTAATACCATTTAGAAAAGCACTTTTTACATCCATTTGAAAAAATTTGAATTTAAAGTGACATACAAAAGCAAAAAGAAGTTGAATAGACACAAATCTAGCAACAGGTGAAATTTTTTCATCAAAATCAATTCCTTCAACTTGAGTATATCCTTGTTCAACCAACCTAACTTTATTTCTTATCACATGACCATGTTCATCAAGTTTATTTTTAAAGATCTATTTGGTCCCAATGATTTTAACATCACTACATTGTGACACTAATTCCCAAACATCAATTTTCACAAATAAAAATAATTCTTCTTGCATAGCCATCAGCCAATCAGAACTTTGAAGAGCTTCATCAACATTCTTAGGTTCAAACTGAGTCATGTGACATGAGTGTCCTATGTCATCTACAATGCATGAGTGTCCTAAATGATTACAGACTGTACTCCTAATACCCGACTTATCCCATGGGCCTATCATATTGTCAATTGGATGACTCGATCGAATCCTAGAACTATTAGATGTGGGAATGTCTAAAGATGGTGCATGAATTCATATAGGTTCATCAGTGGTGACTTCTGATTCCTCATGAATTGTAGGCTCTATTCTTTTTCCTGCAATTTCAAAATTAATTTCTTCTTCATCAAATTGAGAGGAGGTTATCTTAGGTTTTGTATCATTAAACACAACATTTAGAGACTCTATAACCACTTTGGTTCTAAGATTAAAAACCCTATTTTTCTATTTTTCCTTTCCACTACACCATTCTGTTGTGATGTTTTAGGTGCTGAAAATTCATGCTTAATACCAAACATATCATAATATTTAATAAATTCCTTAGGTTCGAATTCACCTCCATTGTCGCTCCTAATCCGAGTAATTCGATATCCCTTCTCATTTTGAATAAGTTGGAAAATAGACCTGAAATTCATAAAAGTATCAGATTTTTCACGCAAATATGCAACCATAGTAAATCTAGAAAAATCATCAACCATAACCAATAACTATTTTTTCCCTCCAATGTTATCTGGTGTTATGTCCATCAAATCCATATGAATCAATTCTAAAGGTCGAGAAGTGACTTTATGAATAAGTCTCTTGTGTGGCACTCTAGTGTGTTTTCCTAATTGGCGTGGACCACATATTTCATTCTTAGGCATTTTTAATTTAGGAAATCATCAAATAAGATCATTGTTAGACAAATTCACCAAATCATTAAAATTCACATGTCCAAGTCTTTTATGCCATAAAACTGCCTCATCTGTAACTGTAGAAAATTATATAAGTGAAGGATTTGAAAACACAACATAGCAATTATTAGAAGTTCTAGTTCCCTTCAAAATGCATTCACCTTTTTCATTAGTTACAAAACACCCTTGTTGAGTAAAACTGACTTGAAACTCCTTATCACACATTTGACTAATACTCAATAAATTAGTAGCTAAACATTTAACATATAGAACATTTTTTAATTCCCCAATGCCTAGAAATTTGATCTTACCTTTACCACTTACACTAGAGGCATTATCATCACCAAAAGTAATAGTTCCAACTGTACATTCCTTAAAAGTGGTAAACAATGCTCTATCCCCTGTCATATGCCTAAAGTAACCACTATCAAAGTACCAACCACATGGATCAAGTGCTCTAAGTGCATTGTGCATGGCAAAGCATTTAAATTTGTATTGACCGGTCATTTTCCCCTTTTTGCCAACTTTCTTTTTCGTAGAATTTTTTTTTTTTTGTTTCCTTTCCCCCACCTTAGGGTTTTAGGGAACCGAGTTAGGGTTTTGTGCTCAATTTCTTTTTCTGATGTTACGTGCCTTCGCTTTGATTTATTTCCATGAAATATGCATCTTTACTTTTGTAGATAGTATGCTAGTTGTTTACTTTTCCCAGGGGTATGGATGTATAGTTTCTTCGAAAATATTTTCTTTTGTTAGGGTATTTTTCATAATTATCTTTTGAAGATATTTTATTTCGGGGGTTTTTAAGAAAGTATCTTTTGGAAGATATTTTCATTTTGGGTTATTTGTGCAATTATTCCTTTATGGAAGGGCCTTTGTGCAATTAACGAAAGTTAATGCCAAGTGTCCCGTTTTGGGCTTGGATCCTCATACATGATTCATTTTTGCATTTTGTTAAGTCGCATACTGATAGAAATACATTCCGCTCATTCTTCTTCATTTTAGGGTTTTTGACCCCGTTTCTTTTGTTATTCATTTTTTCTCATTACGGTTCTTTTACATTCATGGACTTTTTTGTTTGAGCGCATCTGGATGGCTTTCAATTTTCGGGGCCACGCGGGGCCCATTCGGGGGACTTTTTAGAAATTTTAAAAATAAGGGGTAGGAGAGAGAAAATCATCAGATGTCCTTTCTCTCCCATAGCTGTCGCCCCTCTCTCCCATCACCCTTCTCTCTTCTTTTCTCCTTTTGGCCTCCATTTTCTTGGATTCTTCTTTAGCCGTTGAAGGCTTTGTTGTCAGCCTTGACGAGGCTTTCATTTCTATTCAACTAGAATCCCGTTTCGCCATTTTTGAGTTTAGGTTTTGAGTTCTGGTTTGGATTTGGGTGTTGCCGTAAGAGGGCTTTGTGTTCCCCTCGTTGTTCCCGTTGTAACCCCGGAGTTTCGTCACATTCAGAAAGGTTCCGTTTTGGCGTCATTTATTGAGGTAGGGGATGTCCTATGTTTATACCCTTAGTATTTTAAAGTTTAATTTGAGGTTTAATATATGTTGTATGCATCTTTACACTTCTAGAATTGCATTTAGGTTGCTTAGTATATGATGAACTTAAGGTTTCATGTTGATTTTAGCTTGTATACAACCTATATATTATGTATGTGTTGTTCCCTCTGAAGTAATCTAGAATCTAGAGACTTTCATGTATTGTAGTTGCATGAATTTAGAAATTTCCTATGTGTATAGATTACTTGATTTATGTATAAAGCATGCCTATGAATTATTGTATATTTAATGCTTAATTTATGTGGTAATGAGGACTTGAAACTTGCCTTATACTTAGATTAGTGTATTTCATAAGTTGACTTGTTTTTGTAACTTAGAGATTTACATTATGACTTGTAGATATGTAATATTTATGTGTAAATCATGGTGTGTGTGCCACTTGGGTTTTAAGAGCATTGTGGTCATCATTTAGTCCATAAACATGCATTTGATTTTAAGTTACGTATGCACGGCATACATAACAAGTTAAAAGGATGGACGCTATCCGAATATTGAAAAAAGTGGACATCGCGTCCGGTGGGTTGAATGTCCTGCAGACACATTGGCCAATGGGGTATGGAAGTGCACCAATCTCGTTTTCGTGTCCAAGATTTTATTCCAACATTGTTTTCGTTACTTTGGGTCATAGAGTTGCATGTGTGAGTTGAATCATGATGGAGTCCATGCGCGATCTATTTAGTAACTCTTGGTGTGTTGTATACTTTGTCTTCCTACTAGCTTTGTGGTAGGTTTAATCGTAAGTTTATGCTTTGTCTTCGATTTTGTTTTCATTTACAAGTTGACATTACCTTTTGAAGTTGTAACTTGTTGTATTCAATTATGGTGAATGGTTTATAACATGTTTCAATAATAGCTTTAGGGTATCATTTAGCTTCCCCTTTAAACATAGACGTTAGGTAGCATGTCCCGTGTGGATTCGGTCTATATTAAACTTGCAAATTTGTTAAAACTTTAGGTTATATGATGTGATACCCTTCGATTCTAGAGCCACGAGTGATCAAGTCCAAGCACAGATCTGAGAGATACCAGACAATTAATATGTAAACAAGCAGGAGTACAAAACGAAATAAAAGAAAATAAATAATAAGCTGAAAAGAATTCTAATTACAAAAAACCTCCAAAATAAAAGTTTAATAAAATTTAAACTTTTAATTCCATACAACTCGGGAATCCATCTAGTGGACCCCTAATAAACCCAGACGATAAATAAATTTACAGAATCAAAATCCAAAACTAAAAAAAGAAACAATATCCTATATAGTCGGAAGAGTGAGTGTCTGTATCTGCTCTACACGTCCAAGCTCTAACCCTAGAACTGACGAACACCTGAAAAATAAGAGAGTGGGTCAGGCCCACATGCAAGTCATATCTTACTATGATCCATACAGAAACCCAATATGCAGATACATCCTACATAACTCAACAATATTTAGAGTAGTCCTTATATGTATAAATACACACTATAGGACGCTCACTAGTCCAATAGGTCTGTCTCAGCCTGAGTAGAGATACATACAAATCGCACATAATGTGGTCATGTGTACCTAGACCTACCAAGGAACAACACCTATGTCCAGCTATCCATCCTAGGTGATATACGCACCCTAACCATGGTCCTGAGACTCAAGCTCATACTATGGCACCATAACATAACTATATAAAGTCCGTTCAAGGTGTGTCATTCAAAAGGTTTATTGACCTAACACAAAGTTATAAGTAGGACTTAACTTTTATAGTTAATCCATCTTATTTCAGAATAGGTAGGACTTAGTATTTGAACTAATCCATCCCCAATATAGTTAGGTCTCATTGTTTTGAACTAACCCATCCCTAATATGCCACCATCCCATATCGGTGCATCAACATCCATATAAGTAAAACTTAACTTTTTATAGTTAATCCAACTTATTCCAAAATAGGTAGGATTTAGTGTTTTAACTAATCCATCCCTAGTATGCCACCGTCCCATACCGGTGCATATAATCTTCCAAATAACACAATTGTTAAGACAATAATTGTTATTTACCAACCATTAGCCAGGATATGCATAAATACAATTCAATACCTATATCATGGTATTAGGCATTCATTACAGAACCTAGAAATCACATTTCGATTATTTAAATTGCTAAACCGAGTCATAGCATTTAAATCCTCCATATAATCCATAAATTGATACAATTAACAGAACATATATATCAATTTATTTCAAACCAATCATAGATGATTTCAGGAATTTACTATACTTATAACTTTTTTTAAACATAATTAAACAGTATAAAATTATATATAACCGAAGCTCCAACTTCTAACAAGTAGTTTAATTAACCACAACAGTGTGCAGTCTATAGGTTTTTCCCTAAATCCATCTCGCTCCATTCCCTAATCCAATTATGAATTATTGTTTCCCCATGCTATCGTAGGTCTATCATAGTCCCATACACCATTTAAGACAGTTTAAATGAATCAAAATAACCCTGCACAATCCAAACAACACACTAAAACCAACTGTACGCAATTCCGGGTGAAAGCAGGCTCCAAACAATTAAGAGCCTGCTCCTTTGCATTGAGAGCTGGCTCCCTAACTTAGGGAGCCTGCTCTAGGCAGCATGGAGCTGGCTCCATTGATGAGGGAGCTGGCTCCCTCCTTTTGGGAGCCTGCTCTCTCCATCCCTGAAGTCGTTCTGCCTATCTGCTTCGTCTTCCTTTCTTCCGATGATTCCCAGGCCCTCTGTATTTTTTTTAAACACTTGTTCCAATGTTCATTCAGTGTCCCAGTTCATTTTAAAGACATCAACAAGCATCGACAAACTCAATTAAACAAGGTTTAACGACATATACAGAAGGATGCAATTAAACGGTTTAAGAACTTTCAAAACTGTATAATTGAATAGATCAATTTCAGTTTACCCAGGCCTTTGTAAATCTTTTAATACATGTTTTAATGTTCAATCAATGTCCCAAAATAAGTACAAAGCATCAACATGCATTAACGATAGCAATTAAAGTAAGCTTAAACTCAAACAAAGCATACATCAATTAACAGAACGGTAAGAACTTGTAATCCAGTTTAATTCAACAAAATTACATATAGTTAGAACATACATCAATGACTTATTTTAACCTTAATTAAACCCCTAGAGCCTACCTAGGCAAGCACAGAACACAAGTTAAAGGGAAAGAGTAGAATAGAGACTTGCCTTGAGTTTCAGCTTTTAAACTCCAAATCACCGTCTCTGAATTTTCCGTCAAAGCCCTAAACTGTTGTTCCACCTTTGTTGCTCTTGGTTTCACCCACGAACAACCACTTCTTCCTCTACCTTGGTCCAACCTTGGTCTAAACCAAACCCTAGCCTTCCCTCCTCTGTTTTTCTCTCAAAACTCTCTGTCTGTCTCTCTATAGTCTCTACTTGTGGTTTTTAGTCGTAAAAACCCTAGATAGAACCCATAAGATGGTATATATATACAGACACCTCTAAACCCTAGTCCACTTATAATTAGAGATTTAAAACCCTAATTAAATTCTAGTCAGCCTCTACGTGCATCCTAAAAGAAAACTAAAACCTAATTTAAACCAATTAACATAGTTAAGTAAATAAAACAATTACGTTCACGAAAACAAATAAAAATACTACAATTAATGCTTTACAAATTTCTAAATCAGATTAATTCAACAATTACCACAATACAATTAAATAAACAATTAAAGTAACACAAACAAATAAATACAATTAACCACTTAAATTAAATAATTACAAAAATACAGTTCACAATAAATTTCATTAAACAGAAATAATTAATTAAGAAAAAAAAAACACATAAGTTAAGTAAGTTACCTAATTAAATAAAAATGCAATAAAAATCAAAATTTAAATTCCCATTTTATCCTTTTAAAAATTAGGGATATTACATTCTTCCCCCCTAACAAAAGGAATTCCGTCCTCGAAATTCACGAAATTCTGAATTAATGTCTTTTCAAAATTCATTTCCGTTTTCGTGTGGCACAGCCTTTTTATATGAGCTCCACCAACTTCCAACACATCCAACAATAATCAGGTTTCTATGTTTAAGAAATACCATAAATGTATAACTCCTAGGTTGTATCTAGCAACTATCCAATCCTACCCACTATTTAGTGAAGGGGACGATCCCTGTTCCTCCAAGTTCCACAAAACAAACGCATAAAATTTCCTATACAGCCAGTGCTAACTAATTGGTAACGCTAAGCAATAAGCCACTGCCTAAATCAATAAACAAAATCCTTGAAAAATCAACGCAATCCGTAAAACTGACTTTCCTCCAAAACACATTGCTTCCTATACAAAAGTCCTCCCAAATAACCATTTCCTAATAGAAAACTCGTATGCACGAGTTCAACTATCTACAAAATCCGACTGATGCCTCCGTACCGCGCTCAATCACTACAAAAGAGAGTATTTTTCTCTGATGTATCCTTAAATAAAGACAAGGTCTTACTATATAACCTCGTTTCCATGCCAGACCAATGAGTGAGAGATCTGCACTACATAATAGCCAAAACCCCAAACGTTGTCGCACCACCCTCCTTGTGCCATCGATAGCCCAGAAAATAACTAGAAAGCGAAGTAACACGTTCAATTACCCATGCAAACCTAGGATATATATCCTAAGCATATCCGCCATGATCAAATATAATATTTCGATCAAATTGCCCATCTAGAGATGCAAAGCATAGTTATTGCTCCAACACCTTCAAAACTCCTTTGACATAGCACCAGTTATCTACCATAAGAAATAACCATATGTTATAACTCCTTTATCAGTGCAATGTAGAACTGATATGAAACGCAAGGGTAAACACCACTAAAGTGACGTCCACAAGCGAACTTGCTCTATCCACCACACTTAATCCATATGGAATTAAAATTCCAACTAATGTCGGTAATGTCTACCAACCATCCCTTCCTGATTAGTCCTATTCCTATTTTTATATAGGAAGTGGCTAAACCCTCCAGTGATATCCAAGTATTAACTTTCCACATTGCTAATAGGTGATACCCTTGGAGAAAGTGATATTCATGTCTCTATCCGTACCGACTCACCAAAACGAACCTGGTATGTCCACCAGACGAAACTTAATGCAAAGTGTGAATCACCATTTCTATCCATCTAAGCCGTCTCGTGATCCGTGCTATTCGTAGAACTAATATCTTACCAGGTCCCAAAATAGACAAAGTGAAACTGATTTAATTTTATCAGTCAAACAATATCCCGACCAGGATCCTAACCCTTGTGTAGAATCAGCAATCTCTCATCCAGATCCGTGGAAACTACTCTGTCAGTCCCGCTCTAGTATGAGAGGTGGCTACAAGGATCTAATGATCTCTGATGGTCCATCTGGAATATCTAATAGATATCCGACTTTAAGACAAAAGCACTGTGTCCCTCCTCCTACCTGTTCTCTTAACATCTGCTTCCTTCTGTGAAGTATCATGTTTCTTCCAGGCTCAATAAAGAACTGAGAGTTGTGAACCTTAGTCCTTACACCCTCTTTCCAATTTGTCTAATGAAAGTATCGCTAGTCTGGTAACACCAGCTTCCATATTTAAATGTTCAGTCTTACTGTCAAGTCTTTGACATTCTACTTCTCTAACATGAGTGAGTGTTTATTAGACTTTGCATCGAACTTTAAAAGAATACGAAAACTTTCCATTCTCCAAATAGTCAACAGTTTTCAAGCAACAACTATTTGTTGCGAACCGTGACCTAAAAAAAAAAAAACAAAAAATTTCCATATTATTTGTGCAAATGAAGAGACTTTGCTTCCTCCTTGATATGCAACTCCGGTAACTCCTCCTAATGACACCCTCTCATGAACAAAATTCTTGATTAAAAGTAGACTGATGATTAGTTAGTCCGTCTACTATTCTCAGTCGGTGCCATTCTAATAAGTACTAACCAGTACAAAATCCTACTGCTGACTTGGGAACACCTTTTAAGATTTCTGAGAAGCTATTCAGCAAAGTCAATTCCTCTGAAAAATCAGTGTGGCGTTACAGTAGATCAAACAATCTATAACATTTGACTCGAACTGCTGGTTTAATTACCCCATCCTAAAAATATACTAGAATTCCACATGTCTAGGTTCAATAGATTGGCTAGAATTATGTATATCTATCAAATCCTATGACCACATGCTCACAATACTAGCGTAAATAATGCTATTCCTCCAAAATGATAGTTCGCTGATCACACACTTGTGTCCCCAACTAAACCACATTCCCCCTTCCTAAATAATTAACGAAAAATAAAACACATAATACACATACAATAACATAATATAAATCTCCGTAGAACATCGTTCCTCCTAGCAAATAAAATCTGTTTTGGAAATCAACTTTACCTGATTAGTTCACAATCTTCTTTTTACAGTTTCGGAGGTAATCATCCAACCTCGACACATAAGCTCAAACCATAGCTCAAAACAAAATCCATTTGCCTCAGCAAATTCCAAAGGCTTAATCTTCGTCCTCCTTATATGCGGAATGCAAATCGTCTAATATAGCTTTATAAAGCAACTTAGAACGTCACAACCTAATCCCCATATTTCCCAGAACGTGATATAAAATCATTACTTCATTCTGAGAAGAACTCCATCCGATCCTAATCTCTTGAAGAATATTTTTTATCTACCTCTTTTAAAGGTAACACGAGAGTTTAACTATATGTAAGTTGATCCATACCAACTCTACCAACATCATTCACTACTCTATTCGCAAATAAGATCACTCTCGCATGATCCTTGATTTTCAAGATTCAACCCTCTTTCTTGGGTATGTTGAAATCTCCTCCTCTAGAATCCTCTTCGGACTCGTATTCCTCAGTTGTCTCCATTATGAGAACAACTGAAATCGTGTTAGTCCCTTTATGTGGTGACCCAAAACATACTCCTAAATCCTTCCTTGGCCTATACCTCTAATTTTAACGCCAACCGAAACTAAACCTTCGATCCCAAGTTCTACTTCTGACAAAGAACTCGATAACGTACTCCTTTACTCCTTTGGGTCTAAATCGTTGTTGCCTTGGACCCCATCCTTCTCCTAGTGTCAACTATTCCATAATTATGAATTATAATTGACATCTACTCCTCCTAATGAACCGTAAAAGAGTACAATGAATCCTAATATGGCTCTAAGTTTTAAGAAACGCAATGCAGAAGTCATCTAACGAAAGACACTCCTAAGGGCACTAGAACCTGGTGTGCTCTGATACCAACTGTGGTACCCCTCGATTCTAGAGCCACGGGTGATCAAGTCTGAGCACAGATCCAAGAAATACCAGACAATTAATATGTAAACAAGCAGGAATACAAAAATGAAATAAAAGAAAATAAATAATAAGCTGAAAAGAATTCTAATTACGAAAAACCTCCAAAATAAAAGTTTAATAAAATTTAAACCTTTAATTCCGTACAACTCGGGAATCAATCTAGTGGACCCCTAATAAACCCAGACGATAAATAAATTTACAGAATCAAAATCTAAAACTAAAATAAGAAAGAAAATCCTCTATAATCGGAAGAGTGAGTGTCTGTATCTGCTCTGCACGTCCAAGCTCTAACCCTAGAACTGGTGAACACCTGAAAAATAAGAGAGTAGGTCAGGCCTACATGTAAGTCCTATCCTACTACGATCCATACAGAAACCCGATATGCAGATACATCCTAGATAACTCAACAATATCTAGAGTAGTCCATATATGTATAAATACACACTATAGGATGCTCACTAGTCCAATAGGTTTGTCTCAGCCTAAGTAGAGATACCATGCAAATCGCACATAATGTGATCATGTGTACCTAGACCTACTAGGGAACAACACCTGTGTCCAGCTATCCGTCTTAGGTGATATACGCACCCTAATCATGATCCTGAGACTCAAGCTCATATCATGGCACCATAACATAACTATATAAATTCCGTTCAAGGTGTGTCATTCAAAAGGTTTATTGACCTGACACAAAGTTATAAGTAGGACTTAACTTTTGTAGTTCATCCATCTTATTTCAGAATAGGTAGGACTTAGTATTTGAACTAATCCATCCCCAATATAGTTAGGTCTCAGTGTTTTGAACTAAGCCTTCCCTAATATGCCATCGTCCCATATCGGTGCATCAACATCCATATAAGTAAGACATAAATTTTTATAGTTAATCCAACTTATTCCAAAATAGGTAGGATTTAGTATTTTAACTAATTCATCCCTAGTATGCCACCGTCCAATACCGGTGCATACAATCCTCCAAATAACACAATTGTTAAGACAATAATTGTTATTTACCAACCATTAGCCAGGATATGCATAAATACAGTTCAATACATATATCATGGTATTAGGCATTCATTACAGAACCTAGAAATCACATTCTAATTATTTAAATTGCTAAACCGAGTCATAGCATTTAAATCCTCCATATAATCTATAAATTGATACAATTAACAGAACAAATATATCAATTTATTTCAAACCAAGCATAGATGATTTCAGTAATTTACTATACTTATAACTTTTTTTAAACATAATTAAACAGTATAAAATTATATATAACCGAAGCTCCAACTTCTAACAAGTAGTTTAATTAACCACAACAGTGTGCAGTCTATAGGTTTTTCCCTAAATCCATCTCGCTCCATTCCCTAATCCAATTATGAATTATTGTTTCCCCATGCTATCATAGGTCTATCACAGTCCCATACACCATTTAAAACAGTTTAAATGAATCAAAACAACCCTGCACAATCCAAACAACACACTAAAACCAACTGTACGCAATTCCGGGTGAGAGCAGGCTCCGAACAATTAAGAGCTTGCTCCTTTGCATTGAGAGCCGGCTCCCTAACTTAGGGAGCCTGCTCTAGGAAGCATGGAGCTGGCTCCATTGATGAGGGAGCTGGCTCCCTCCTTTTGGGAGCCTGCTCTCTCCATCCCTGAAGCCGTTCCGCCTATTTGCTTCGTCTTCCTTGCTTTCGGTGATTCCCAAGCCCTCTGTATTTTTTTTAAACACTTGTTCTAATGTTTATTCAGTGTCCCAGTTCATTTTAAAGACATCAACAAGCATCAACAAACTCAATTAAACAAGGTTTAACAACATATACAGAAGGATGTAATTAAACGGTTTAAGAACTTTCAAAACTATTTATTCAACAGAACAATTTCAGTTTACCCAGGCCTCTGTAAATCTTTTAATACATGTTTTAATGTTCAATCAATGTCCCAGAATAAGTATAAAGCATCAATATGCATTAACGATAGCAATTAAAGTAAGCTTAAACTCAAATAAAGCATACATCAGTTAACAGAATGGTAAGATTTTGTAATCCAGTTTAATTCAACAAAATCACATATAGTTAGAACATACATCAACGACTTGTTTTAACCTTAATTAAACCCCTAGAGTCTACCTAGGCATGCACAGAATACAGGTTAAAGGGAAAGAGTAGAACAAAGACTTCCCTTGAGTTTCAGCTTTGAAACTCCAAATCACCGTCTCTGAATTTTTCATCAACGCCTTAGACTGCTGTTCCACCTTTGTTGCTCTTGGTTTTACCCACGAACAACCACTCCTTCCTCTACCTTGGTCCAACCTTGGTCTAAACCAAACCCTAGCCTTCCCTCCTCTGTTTTTCTCTCAAAACTTTCTCTGTCTCTCTATAGTCTCTACTTGTGGTTTTAGTCGTAAAAACGCTAGATAGAACCCATAAGATGGTATATATATACAGATGCCTCTAAACCCTAGTCCACTTATAATTAGAGATTTAAAGCCCTAATTAAATTCTAATCGGCCTCTACGTGCATCCTAAAAGAAAACTAAAACCTAATTTAAACCAATTAACATAGTTAAGTAAATAAAACAATTACGTCCACGAAAACAAATAAAATTACTACAATTAATGCTTTACAAATTTCCAAATCAGATTAATTCAAGAATTACCACAATACAGTTAAATAAACAATTAAAGTAACACAAACAAATAAATACAATTAACCACTTAAATTAAATAATTACACAAATACAATTCACAATAAATTTCATTAAACAGAAATAATCAATTAAGAAAAAAAAAAAAAAAACACACATAAGTTAAGTAAGTCACCTAATTAAATAAAATGCAATAAAAATTTAAATTTAAATTCCCATTTTATCCTTTTGAAAACTAGGGGTATTACATACGCATATGCTTTTCCTACGACTAATGCAAGTTACTCACCCCTACTGATTGTGATTTTTCAGGCAAGAAGATGTTGTTTCAGGATGCACAATATCCTTAAGTTAGCTTAGTTACTTTGGGTAACCTTTGTGTAATTTCACATGCATGTAAGTGTTAGCATGTTATACTTTCCTTTAAAATTGTAATATATAGCATGGTCTAGTATGTCATTTTTACCTTGTATTAAGTAAAGTGTACTTAGGTACACTCTTTGAGACTTATTTAAAATGTTTGATATGTGGCTAAGGGTCAAACACAATTTCGTTTATATCTATGTACTTTGGCATTGTAAATTACTTTTAAAGGCAATATTATGAAATTAGAGGTTTTAACATGTCGTTTTCAATTCAGAATATGTGAAGTGTGCTTAAGCACACTATTTAGGACCCTTTTTATATGTATGAGGTGTGGCCAAGGGCCGAACACCTTTTCGTTTTCATCTATGTACTTCGATTCCATGTTTTACTTTTAAAAGCAATTTTTTTGGATATTAGAGGTTTGACACGTTGTATTTTGCATTGGGCATATATTGGGGCCATAGGCCATTGTAACAAGTCTAAATATACATTTTACGTTTGTGTGCATGTTTACCTTGCACACAATGTCACATTTGCATGAAATGGACACTTTTTGCTTCAAGCATTTTCGCATATTTTGCATTTTTCAGAAAATAATATGATCTAATGGGCATTTTGGGTATTTCACTTGAAAAATAAGAACTTTTCTTTACATGGTCATTTAGAAAATATGATTTTTGGGGAGGGGGTCACTTCACAAATTTTTTTCAAAAAATGTCATTTAAGCCTTCAAAATTGCATTTCAAAACTGAAAATATGTGCACGCCCTGTGGCATGTCAGGGGGGGCTGGCGGCGTGTGCAACGCGCGCCCATGGTGCCCTTGTTGGCAGCCTTGATCCCTTATTTTCATTTGATCATAACTCCTTCGTCTGGAATCCGAATCAAGTAATTCTTGAGTCTAACTTTGTTAATTTTTTGTCATCTATCCAATGGTGTGCCTAGTAGAACCCATTTTTGTTTTGAAATGACTATTTTACCCCTAGGGTTGCAATTGTCCGTTTTTAAAATGTCGCTTCCGCATCTTGTTATCTTTTTGAGTTCCGTAACTTCGTGGGAAGTTATGTTGGCATCTTAAGGATGACATGCATCCCTAGAGACTTTGTTTCTGCGTAAAGAGACCATTTTGCCCTTGGGGTCATACTTGGTCTATTTTCAACCTTAGCTTCCATTTTAATTCTCGTTGAGTTCCATGACTTCTTGGAAGGTCACTTTGTCGTTTTAGGGATGATGTATATCCCTAGAGGCTTTGTTTATGCCTTCGAGTCATCACATGACGCACTGGCTTGTAAAACCAGGGCCGTATCAAAATTTTCTTTCTTTACCCAAATAATTTTAGATTCATTATGCAATGATTTCCTTATTGTTCTAGACAAAGTGTCACAAGGCTCAAAAATCCTAATCCTTTTCTTTATATTTGAACTCTCTAGATTTTTCAATTTCTTCCCAAGTTCAAATTTTCTTTTCTAACACTTATACTTGATATGTTTTTTTCTCCACAAAAGTGGCATGTTGAAATAAGTTTGGAAGAACTAGTGATAACACAAGGTTTGGTTTCAACTTTCACAAAAACTTCTTTAAATTTTTTAAAATACAAATCCTTTGAAGTTGAAACCAATCATTTGTTACTACTAAAGTTCTCAACCACTCCTTTCAACTTATCAATGTCAAATTTCTGAAAACACTGTTTTGATTTAACAAACTCAATACTCAAATTATCAATTCTAAGTTTAAGTGATTTATTAAACATATTTACCTTCTTAAGTTCCTTTTCTAGAAAATCAATCTTATGAAGAAGATTCAAATTTTTATGGTCAATTTCTTCCAAATTTTTATTAGAGATAGAAACTTCTAACTTACAAATACCTCTATCAAGTTTCGCAAGATTCAATTTCTCTAACAAATTTTAAAAATCCTTTTTAAATTTAGACCACTTAATTTGTATGCTTGTGGCAAAATAAAAAATAGAAGGTAAAGACAACACATCAACAAAAGATGAATTTTCAGATATGATGCAAAAATCACAACAAATCAACAAATATGATTTACTCAGTATATCGAGTAACCCGCTCTGATACCAATCGTGAAAACAATTTAAACGCTGGGTGCGGAAGCTATTAGTTGATTATAATTGTGATTAACTCCTTTAATGACCTAGATGAGATCATTAGGTCAACTTGCCCAATTTATGATTGATTAAATTATCTGATCAATTAACCATCCACGATGACAAATATTAATACTGAAAAGTAAAACTAGTAGAGTTGAGAGATTACACTAGAATTTTTAGCGAGAAAACCCCCTGTTGGTAAAATAGACCAACTATTTGCAAGGGAAAAATCTCATGGACTGTGCAGTCCAAAGTAAACCGACCCACTATATTTGAAACATAGTACACTGAACTTTAACTCTGGCTCACACCTTATCATTCTATCAAACACCAATAGCTGACAATCCTCTGGCTTTATGATGTCCCATCCAATAACACTTGACCTCAGGCTTATTCTTGATTTCTATAGAAGAGTAGCAGGTAGATCAAACAACACTCCTCGAATGCTTTAACCCTTTTAAAGTGTGATCGATTTAACTTTTGTTCTTTAAGATCTGAAATCGTTATAGAATAATAGATCTACTTTTTTGGAATCTCTGAATCTTCAGTTAAGCTCCAATTCCGATGAGATAGAGAACAACACTACTAAATCACTCATGAATATATGTGTGTGCTCTAAAAAATATAATCAGAATAGCCAAGTTTGATTTTCTGAAGAATCACTCTAAAAGCTTTCTCAAAATATTTTATCGATGTTCCTTAAAGCCAAACCTCAATAATGAATGAAAGGGGTATTATATATATAGAAGTTTGGAAGACCTAAAAACACTTGTAAAACAAGTAGAATCCGTGCACAGACTTTTGGAAGGAAGTCTAGACCAAAAAGGAATCAAAATAGATCAGGAAACTAAACTTACCATAGCAATTCTGAAGACTTGAACCGGTACTGGATTTTGGATACTAGTTTAGGATGGGCAAAGAAAAATCTGACGTGATTTGATACTTGTTCCCAAAGTTGGCTACCAGTTGCCAAAGTTGGCTACCAATTCCCAATGGACATAATAGAATTCTTTTATTTAGCTACCTATTCCTTGATTTGGCTACCAGTACTAAATAGGCAAAATGTAAACTTCCTAAGAACTTCAAACTTCCAAAACTTCCTAAGTGTTCTCATACATTCACATACCTTTCTAAAGCATTATTCTCATCATCCCGGAGTGTAGTAAACCATGAATACTTGAACTTCTTCAAATCCGCATCCAATCTTCAATCTTGAATTTTTTAACTAAAAAATTACAACTCGATCGAACTTATTTTGTCAACAAAATTAGCCAATTACAAAATATATATCTCACAATCTAACTAAAAATAAATAAAAAAATAAAAATAAAAAATAAAAACAGTGTAAAAAAATACTCACTGAGCAAACTTATTGAAATACGCAGAGTTTATTGTACCCAAGAGAGTGCCCTTTAATAGCGTTACTCTTTAGGATAATAAAGAGCTTTGATACCAACTGATGCATGAAATAGAAGAGAAATGGAGGAAAGAGAATAAAAGAGGCAAGAAGAGGAAAATACAAAAGAAGAGCAAAGAAAAGGCAGTTTAAGATGGGAATAGTATTTCAATAATAATTATTCAATCAATTAGCCTAGATAATCCTAGGATTATTATAAAGGCATTATTTATAGGCAAAATCGTGGGCAACCCCGATTAAACCCTAATTACTATATTTGAAAATGGAGATTGTAAAAAATGATAAACAACAAATATAAACATAGATACTTTATAACATAATTCCTAAAATTAGAGAAAAATCCCTAGAAAATAAGTATACTTGTACGTCTACAGCTGACATAAGTATATGCATGATGCATGGCATATGGCTTTGAACTCCCTTTTAATCTAAATCAATTCTACCGGTGGAGAAGAACTTGTCTCGGGAGAGTTATAGTACGTGGTAGTATTGCTTTGAAGGATCAGGGAATTCAGTAGTAAATTGTACTTCCTTATATGGTTCATCTTTCAAACATACTGGACTTTACTTATAAAACCAATTAATGCTTTCTCACTAGCTTCCTCACTAAGATGTATTATAGAATATCCCTTCCACATTTTGGAGGGATACAAAATGGAGACAACTATTCCTACCTAAACAGTTAGAGAACATCTGAAGCAACATTTTTCTTGCAAACTTTGATGAACCATATAAGGAAGTACAATATATCCTTACCTAAAATCCTTTTTTTTCGGAAAATATGTAAGTATATCCTTACCTAGTTGAAGATCATGATAGTCTAGTTTATTCTAAACTGAATTCAGTAAATTTTGGAATTAGTGGTGATAAACATTCAACTTTGTTCCCTATCCAATTAGTTCCACACTCTTTCTTGTGGAACTAAAATGAGATAAATTGATTACCATGGTTTGAACATTTGTAAAGAAGACCATCAAGTGTATAAGACAGTGACATGGTTCAAATTGAAGTTAATGCTAGATAAAAGGGAAGAGCAAAATTTATATGGGTAGAGTTCGTAAATAAAAACATTACAAGTGGTTTGACCGGGATTATGACCTTAAATAAAGTAGAATGAAAAACTTGGATGCTTGTAAGCAACCCCAACTAGTTGAGAAAATATTGTTTGCTATTGTTGTAATGTTTGTGGTCCAACTTGTACAATTATACAGTAAATTTGTTCTGCTGAGTTCTATATAATTGGAACCATGGTATATGGGAGAGGGAGATGATATAAAAGAATGTTGTCACTATAACAAAAGGTGGTTTTTGGGACGCCACTCTTTTCCGACGCCCAAAATTTAGTCAGAAAAACCCCCTTTTAGTGACTCTAAATTTTTGGGGTCGGAAATAAGGGGATCAATTCCGGCACCCACTAGTAGGGGTTGGAAATACACCATTCCCTCCATTTTTTATTCACCTCCCCGCCTTGTTTTTTTGGGTCCCCGCGTTTTTTTGGGGGCAAAACGGTAAAATTGGTTTTTTCCGACGCTAAGGGGGGTTGGAAAAATCTAAACGACACCGTATATTCCCCAGATCTATTATTACTTTAAAAAAAATTTTAGATAATTTGTTAGACTCTGTGCTTTTGGGTCGCCGATAACCACACCATGCATTTTCCCCAAAATTCTTTAACTCCAATTCAGCTCGAATCGCAATTTGTTCATAGTCAATCGTTTGCCTTCTGATCATCAAGCATTTCATCAATGATCGTTTGCACTCTTCGTCCTCGAGTTTGTAGGGTGAGTTTGTACTATCATTTGAGATTTGAAGAATATAATAAGAGTTTGTGAATTTTTTTGCTTCAATTTTGGTCTTGAAGGCTTTTAGATGTGATGGTTATCTGCATGGTTTTCAGATCTTATCTCCCGTTGATTTTCTTAAACGCGAGTTACGAGAATGTTTCGAAAGTGTGTGCCCTAACCCGTCGAGGTAACGAAGAGTTCCACAAATCTCACTCACTCACTCTTATCTGGTATGATCTCTATTAAACTTCTTCAATTGCCGTAATTTTACTCTACTTTTTTTTTTCCTTGCATTTTCATTTTTTTTTTGTTCTATATACCTATATGTGTGCGTGTCTGTGACTATGTGTGTAGGCAGGAAGTTTAGAAATGAAATTTCAATATATATATGTATATATATATACACACACACACACATATAGATATATATTCGTATAAATTTGAATGCTTAGGCAAACTAGAGAAAATGATGATTAGCTTATATAAAATTCAAATATATTATTGAAGAATCGCCAACATCAAATTGAAATTTGAACCAACTGATTGTAGTTTTAATGATATGAATCTGCATATCAAATTAAGTTTGTGAATTTTTTTTAAATGGTTGCTTGATAATACCTTTGAAGCATAGAGTATGGAATGTACAAACAATACACGACTTGGATATATTATGGAGAGAGTGTTCAAAACTCAAATAATTTGATAATCAACATGGTTGGTTTGCAAAATAATTTTTGGGGTTTTGATTTGATTATGTTCTTCATTTCATTATCTTTTACAAATCGTTTGATTTTTTTATTTATTTTTTGACTATGGCTTTCTTTCAGCTAGCTTGCTGTTCATTGAACTGATATTGTTACCTGCTACCTTGGAAGGTAAAACATATACTTTGTTTTGTATTTCGCTTGTCCATATTATAGAGAATAGAAGGGAATTTGCTGCTGCTACATTTTAATTATATTTTGCTGTTGTTGGACTGTTGAATATCTTTCTTTTTAAAATTGTATTCTCTTTGTTCTTGTATGCCCTATTTTTGTTAACAAGGTTGTGAACTGTAGTAGCTAGTATTATTAGGAATAAAAGAGAGCACTTTCAATAGTCACATGAAACATAGTTACATTTGTGTTTATGGCAACGGGTACAATCTCATCAGCAAGAGCTAAACACTATGCAATTGGTTCCTTCTAGACAAACCACAAAAGCACCTTCACGAAGCGGGGTCTATGAACTTTTTATGCTTATAAATACCAATTCCATGCTGCTTTAGGGTTTATCTACTCTTTTTTCACTGAAATTAAGATTATTCACTTTAGCACATTTCTATTTTATCCAGTATATATATATATATACACATACATACACACACACTTAGCCAGTTTTAAATCTTCCCAAGCAAACACATTTTTATGTCTGTTGTTTTATGTCTTGATTAATTAATATATTGTTCTATGTGTATTTAGATAGATAAGAGTTAGATGCAAATTCCAACTAGGGTTCATCCACTATATTTGCAAGGAATAAAAGATTTCATTTAGTTTGCGAGTGGTCATGTGGATGGTTTAAATAGAGCGCACTGTCCATGTCGTAGTTGTAAAAACAAGCTAGTAAGGCAACTAAAAGAAGTGAAGGATCATTTATACAAGTATGGAATGTATAAACAATACACGACTTGGATATATCATGGAGAGAGTGTTCAAAACTCAAATAATGATCAAGTTGAGCTTGGTGTTAATGATATAGAAGACCAAAGTGGAAATGCTGATGAAGTGCATGAATACTTGGAAGACATACGGATTAGAGAATACATGAATATTGAATAAGAAGATATTCAACATAATAGTAGTCCACTTAATATCCCTGAGGGTGAGGGGGAAGGGGGTGCAAATAGGTTTGCGAGATTGTTGCAAGATTCACAATGTGAGGTGTATCCAGGTTGTCAGAAATTCACAAAGTTGTCTTGTATTCTTAGGTTACTCCATCTAAAAGTTATGAATCGATGGACTAATAAGTCGTTCACTATGTTACTTGAGTTTCTTAAAGAGTTGTTGCCAAAAGATAAGACATTGCCAAAATCCCATTACGAGCTTAAAAGAATATTGCGTGATTTAGGACTTGGCTATGAGATGATTCATGCCTGTAAACATGATTGTGTACTCTTTTGGAAGGAATATGAGCATAATGAAAAGTGTCCTAAATGTGGTGCACCTCGGTATAAATTCCATGAAGGCAAAAGGAAAAAAGTTCCTCAGAAGGTTCTTCGATATTTTCCCTTGAAACTAAGGTTTCAAAGATTGTATATGTCAAGAAAGACTGCGAAAGATATGAGGTGGCATAAGGAAAAGCGTGTTAAGGAGACGAATGTTTTAAAACATCCGGCAGATTCTAGAGCTTGGGAGGAATTTGATAATCAACATGGTTGGTTTGCAAAAGACCCTTGAAACATTCGATTAGGGTTAGGAGCTGATGGATTTAATCCATTTGGTAACATGAACAATGCATATAACGTGTGGCCTGTCTTTATTGTAACATACAATGCGGCACCTTAGAAATTGATGAGGGATCCATATGTGTTCATGCCGTTACTTATTCCTGGTCCAAAATCACCTGGAAAGGACATTGACGTGTATTTGAGAACGTTGATAGATGAGTTAAAAGAATTGTGGGTGGATGGCGTTTCAACTTTTGATACATGTACTAGAAGAAAGTTTAAATTACATGCGGCATGTCTATGGACTTTAAATGACCTTCTTGCTTTGGCGGATTTGTCCGGTTGGTGTACGAAGGGGTACATGGCATGTCCAAGGTGCATGGACAACACAGAATCAGTGTGGTTGAAAAATGGTAAAAAGATTAGTTACCGTGGTCATCGACGCTGGTTGGATTTGGATCATGACTAGCGGAGTCGTTTGAAGTAATTTGATGGTTATAAAGAGCACAGATTACCACCTAAGGAGTTGTCTAGGGATGAGATTCTAGAAAAATTAGAACAATTAGATCATATAAGGGATGTCAATTTCAGGAAGGTACCAAATATTAAAAAGAGGAAACGTACTACAATCGAGCTTAATTGGATAAAAACAAGCATTTTTTTTGAATTACCATATTGGAGATTGCTCAAGTTGCGGCACAACCTTGATATCATGCACATTGAGAAAAATATATGTGACAATGTGTTGGGGACCTTAATGAATATTGAAGGGAAAACAAAAGATAGTTTGAAGGCTCGTCTGGATTTACAAGAGATGGGAATAAGAAAAGAATAACATCTTATCTCTACTGGTGTAAAATATGTGATGCCACCTGCACGTTACACACTGTCAACAAAAGAAAAAGAAAAAAAAGAGTTTTGCGAATGGTTGAAGACGATTAAATTTCCAGATGGATATGCATCTAACATATCTCAGTGTGTTAATGTTGCAGAATGCAAAATATACGGGATGAAAAGTCATGACTCGCATGTTCTTCTGCAGCGAGTCTTACCAGTTGACATTCGTAGTTGCTTAGATCATGATATTTGTAATGCATTGGCTGAACTTGGCATTTTCTTTAAGGAGTTGTGTTGTAGGACGTTAAAAGTTGAAGTGCTAAAAGCTCTTGAGAGGGATATTACTCTTATACTTTGTAAGTTAGAGATGATCTTCCCTCCAACATTGTTTGATATCATGGTTCATCTTGCTGTTCATTTGCCCCAGAAGGCACTCATAGCTGGTCCTGTACAATATCGATAGATGTACCCTATTGAAAGATTTTTGTGCACTCTTAAGTCATACGTGCGCAACAAAGCACGCCCGGAGGGTTCAATTGCTGAAGCTTACGTGGATAGTGAATGCATAACTTTTTGTTCTTCGTATCTCAGTAGAGTTGAGACACAGTTTAACCGTGAAGAACGGAATTATGAGGGAGATCAAACTGTGCAAGGAGCTTCCTTGTATGTATTTAGACAAGTCCTTCGTCCATTAGGTTCCTCTAGTTATGATACATTGGATTTGATGGACATTGATAGGGCTCATTTATATGTTTTGAACAACTGTGATGAAATCCAGCCGATATTGAGGTTAGTTAATTTTATTTGATTTTTTGTTTTCAATAATTTTACATCTTCATATATTTTTTAGGGTTAAATGCAAAAAAAAACCCCTGAACTATTGCCATATCTGCAACTAACCCCCCTAAACTACAAAAGTTGCAACTAACCCCCTGAAGTATTCAATTTTGTTACAGATGACTCCATCCGGTAGGAATCCAGCAGCTTTGACCGTTAAAAATGGCATGTGCCATCACGTGATGCAGATTTGTAAAATAAAAGACCAGAATACCCTTATTCACATAAAAGGACAAAAATGCCCTTACTTGTTACCGTTATAACAAAACGATCATATATCAGCCTATATCAGTGTATACGATTACAACCAAACATAGCCTTCTAACAAAAATCGAGAAATTTCTTCCCAAAATCAGTCACGCTTCATCTGTGTGGCCTTTGTCTTCGGAAACATCGATCAAGTTCTTGGTAAGGGTTTGTATTCATTTATTTATTTCTATGAATGTTTATCTGTGGCCTTCGTCTTGGAAATCGAGAAATTTGTTTGCCCTAGATTGACTGAATCTGTCTTCCCAAAATCAATCAAGCTTCATCTCTAGCCTTGTCTTTGGAAACATCGACTAAGTTTTTGGTAAGGGTTTGTATTCATCTCTTTATTTTTGTGAATGTTCATCTGTGGCCTTCGTCTTCAAAAAAATCTAGAAATTGCTTGGGCTATGAATGTTCAGTATGTGTGTGTGTGTGTGTGTGTGTGTGTGTATGTGTGTGTGTGTGTGTGTGGTAAGGGTTTGTATTCATCTTTTTATTTTTGTGAATGTTCATCTGTGGCCTTCGTCTTCGAAAAAATCCAGAAATTGCTTGGGCTATGAATGTTCAGTATATATGTACGTGTGTGTGTATGTGTGTGTGTGTGTGTGTGTGATTGTCTATATATGTGTGTGTGTGTGTGTGTGTGTGTGTGTGTGTATTGAGGTATGAATTTTACGTTTATGTGATATTATTTGCAGAGAATAAGTCACGTATCATCGACTCGTACTTCCCACCGAAGGGGTCCCTTTCGGAACAGAAAATGTTTTTGTGACCAAAGGGCAGGCGTACTCATTTCTGAGTCAAGAGACAATCCTGGAAAGCTTTATTTCAAGTGCAAGGATGAAGTCTATAATTTTTTTGTATGGTGGAATAATCCATTAACTACTACAGCAGATGAAAATGAAGCAGCACATCCAGTTCCTCCTCTAACACCTATGACTGACATCAATTCAATTACCAAGTTAATGTTTGTTGCAAGCTTGTATTTCTTTGGGTTATCAGTTGTAATTCTAATTGTTTCCCTTTTGTTAAAGTGAATTTTCTGTTTTGGGAGTTCAACTCATGTGTTGAAGGAGATGGTGTGGAAGTTAAGGTTGTGTATTGAAGGGTCTGTTTTGGGAGCTCGGTTGTGTTATAACTTTTGTTCAGGCTCTTCAATCTTGTAATATTTTGATGTATAATGAAAATTATTTTCCTTTTGTTCTTAATTTGGTGTTATGTTATTAATTTCCTTTGATGTATATGGCTACAAATTGCTTCCCTTTTCTTCTATTTATGGAATGGACAAAAAAGTTAGCTTGGACAAAATTTGGTTGTTGAATGAATGCAATGCAGTGAACAAGTTCCTTTCATTTTTTTTTTTTTTTTTGTGGCATCAAATAAGTGCAGTACCATTTAACAACCTTTCTGGCATTTGTAGGAAGAATAGGAGGAACAAAACAAATTGATAGAGATATGGTGCAATAGCCACAAAACATACTTAAATAACATTCTTAAGATCACATAACACAACACTTAACAACCACAGTGTTGCAATGAACAAAATAACAAATATGTTCTTCAGTCATAGTAGCAGTACAAGTAAGAGAAACTTGATAACATTAAGTTAATTCCATAGATACACTAATCTACTCCCATCTCTAAATTGTTAAGATTTTTAGCAACAGGGAAGCATCAACAAAAGCCAAAAAGACAAGCTCCAATAGCAACTTGGAACCATCAACACCAGTAAAAAAAGCAACCTCCAACAGCAACTAGGAACCATCAACACTAGCAAAAAAAGGAACCTCCAACAGCAACTGGGAACCATCAACATCAGCAAAAAAACAACCTCCAACAGCAACTGGGAACCATCAACATCAGCCAAAAAAACAACCCCAACAGCAAGGGAACCATCAACATCAGCAAAAAAAAAAAAAAAAAAAAAAAAAAAAAAAAAACATCACTAGAAGCTGTAACCATCAGAATTACCAACATGCATACTCACTACCATCCATCATTGACCTATCAATACATGGGAATTTGTTGTAATTTCTAAAAAATCATTATCCACTTCAAGACAACAAAAATTGCAATACCCAAAAGATGATGCTTGAGTTGATTCTAGCTGGGACATTCTTATATTTTGAACCTAAAAAATGAAAGTCAATAACAATAGTGAGGTAAATTCAATCCTAAAAAAAAATAAATAAATAAAAATTTGACTTGAAGATATGCTTTATGATTATTAAGTAGCCTTACCTCTTGATTTGAAGGTACCATACTTGGAACTTCACTTCCTCTTGCTCTTCCACCCCTTCTTGGTCTTCCTCTGTCTCTTCCCTTTACTGCCACTTCACCATCACCAATACCAGCCACTTCTCCCCTTGCTATTCCTCTTCCTCTGCCAAGAATTGGTGGTCTACCTCCCCTTCTTGGTGGAGGTTTTTCAATGACCAATGCTTCAGGTAAAATACAAGTCCTTGAATTATGACCATTCTCCTTACACTTTGAGCATTTTAGACTTTCCTTAGACCTACTAAGTTTAGTTGAGCTCTTGGGGTCATCATTTTTCTTATTTCTAACCTTCTTTGGTCTACCAGTAGGTTTTCTAAAGTAAGGTGGAAGCAAAGGGTTAATAAGGTCTATTTTCGTCAACCTTCTCATAGGAATGGGCATGATTAACCCAGCATATGACCTTAAGTAAGTTTCCCTTTGATAGAATTGATCAACATATGCTTCAGATTGGTCTCTCTTGGTAAATATGCATGTTAAAGCATGTTTGCAAGGGATACCAGTCAAACTCCAAACCCTACAGCTGCATGATCTATGGTTAAGGTCGACAACCTCACTAATTCCATAGCATTGAACCTCATACTTGTTCTCACCAGCGTAATGCACCTTGCAATTTCTAGCTGCTTGTTTCACCTTGTTCAATTGCTTCTGTATTTCTGGACATAATAAGCCAGCTTGTGATTCCATCCACTCTCTCTTAACTTGGAACCTTAGCATGAGATGCCTCCGAATCCACTCCAGCATGTACATGATTGGTTTGTCTCTTACTTCAAGAATAACTGAGTTCCAACTTTCACACATATTATTGATCACCACATCATTTTTTGAAGTAAAATTGAAGGCTGATTTAGACCACAAATGAGGTGGGACCTTTCTCAACCAATCATGTGCTTCAACATTTATTTGCCTAATATTTCTCATATGTTGTTCAAAATCAGCTTCTGTACATGCCCTTGCAGCCTCCCATAACTCAATTTTCAGCTGCTGCCCTTTGAACCGGAGCTTGAAGTTTTCATACAAGTGTCTCACACAGTACTTGGTAATTTAAAGCAAGCTCACCTTATGAAACTAAATTTTTAGTTTGAAGTAAAACTAAAAAAAAAAAATTCAATAAACAGCTCTTGTTGTGCTTAGTTTAATTATTTCAATTAAACTAAACACAGTACCTATTAAATAAACTTGTGTAAGTGATATTGATCAATTTGAAGTTTAATTAGTAGAATTGTAATGAACTTAAGATTTTAATAATTTCACATTGACTGGAACACAGGTCTATTTTTTTTTTTTTTTTTTTTCTTTCTCCTTTTGGGGACAAGAAAAGGCATCTAATACCATATTATATATGCTTTCAAATTAATTTAGACATATCATATGCACTACTCATACCATTTGGCTTAACATGTACAACATATAGTCTAAAAAAGAACAAAAGAATTCCAAGAAGACATTTCTTAATGATATAGCTTGAAAAATAAACTTATTATTCAGGGCATTGATCATGTCTTTTAGCAATCTTAATTAATTTTTCATATCAGGATATCCCATGTAACTTCAAGAATTCAATTGTATAAACCAATAGTCACATTCATATATTCTGTTTGACAAAAAATTCTATTTTTTTCCCACCCTAAAAAAGTTGCACATATTTGCTCTTTCAATCCATATCAGCTTAGTGGTTTTTCCCTACCTTCATATAAATATATTTTCAGAGAGAAGTCATGTTCAAATGTTAATTATGCAACTTCAAGTTGAAAAAAACAAAAAATACTGAGTAAAAAATAAAAACAAACAACCAAACACTTTTTTCTTTTTTTTTTTTGTTTATTCTCCATTCTCGTCATCTGAAATAGGGAAGACATTACATTAAACCCAATTTACTTCAACATTTACAATTTTTTTTTTTTTTAATTTATAATAAATTAAAAGAATTGATTACTATCAAAACAATAATTTTTGGGAAGCTGCAAAACAATATTTCATTATAAAGAACAGGTAGAGAGGAAGCAAAGGAACCTTTAGCTTGAGATAGCTCTATCTAATACATTCTTTTCTCTACTTAGCTATTATAACCTTTTTATACAATTATGGGGAATTATGAGTTTGTCCAGGAGATCTAAAGCAGAGAATAACTATTTTCATTTCAATTTCCCAGATTCAAAACCAATGCAAAGGGTCCTTAATTCCACTCCATGGAGCTTTGATGGCCAGTTACTAATTCTCATTTCGTGGAGACCTAATGATCTTTTCAAATGAGTTCCTCTTTGGATCAAAATTTCAGAACCCTTCCTTAGAATGTATCACTAAAGAAGTTGCTCTAAAGATTGCTCGCACTTTCTATGATGTTGAAAAGGTTGAAGGTACACTCTTGAAAAACCAAATCCCTAACTAAAAAAAAAAAAAAAAAATGTACAGGTAGTCCTTCTGTGTTCTTTAAGCTTTTCCTATAGCAAAGCATAATGAAAATTACAAATTACAAGAATGTATAAAAAATTTGACAGTTACCACCCATAAAGGCAAGGTGGTAGACAAAGTAAGATAATCCAGTAGATCAATTTATGAACTAAAAAACACAAAATTAGAGCACCAAACCCTAATTGTCCAACAATGTGTTAAAGTATCAAAATCTTTAAAAAAAAAGTTACAATGCTGAAAACAATTCAAACAAAAACTGATCCTAAATTCCTAATTCACAAAGTAGATCATTAAAAGCCCTAAATCTAACACAAGTTGCAATCTGTGAAAGTAATAATATATGTGAAAGTAATAGACATAGTACCTGTGATTACTCCCTTGCAAGATGTTCTCAAATGTGTCTACTAAACCTTGAATTACAAACAAAACAACAAACATACTAACTGAGAACCATAATTTAAACCAAACAAAATTAAATTCCAAGATTGTAAAGTATTAAAAAATTACTAAGCAAACATATAAAATATACTAACCTTTTATCTATCAGATATGAATGTGATACCATAGTAAGGCCCCACAGCATCCATCAGTTCTCCCATGAACCATTCCCAAGAATCCCTTGTCTCAACCTCCACTACTGCATATGCAACTAGGAACATTAGGTTATTTCCATCAGTAGAGACTGCACTCAAAAGATGGCCACCATATGGTCCCTTAAGGAAGCAACCATCCACACCAATTAGTGGCCTACAACCTTCTTTGAAACCCATTTTCATTGCAGAATAGCAGATAAAAACTCTCTGAAATCTCCTAACATTTTCAATAGGAGTGGGTTCAGTTGTTATCTTAACAACACTGCCAGGATTGGTTCTAAGAATTAAACTACAGTAATCCCTCATTTTTGCATACTGGTTTGCTTCATTCCCCTCAATCATTTCTAATGCATTTCTCTTTGCCCTATACACTTTGTGTTTGGACACATCAATGTCCAAATCAACTGCAATAGTGGTTCTATGTGAATCCAAAGGCATTTTGGGGTTCAATCTCAGGTGTTATAAGTACTTGTTTGCTAAATAGGAAGATGAGGCTTGTCCATTATTATTAAACCAGAGGCAGTTTGTATGTTCTGAGACATATGTTTTCACTACCAAACAGTTCTCACCGTCTGATTTACTTGCATGTATCTTCCAACCACAATTAGCTTTACACACTGCACTCACCCTATCTCCATCATTTCTTGTGAACTTAATATCAAACTTATTCTGCAAACATAATTCTCTAAGTGCCAATCTGAAATCTGCAGCTAAACCAAACCTCATACCTAATTCAACTTCCTTTTCCCCCAAATCCCTTAAAGGATATAAGTCTTTGTATACAGAACTTGAATCAATTTCTTCAGTGTCATCAGAGCCACATAGACTGACTAAATCATCAATATGACCATAATTTGATTGAACAGGAGCAATTTTTGTCTATTTCATGTAGTGCATACTCCCACCCTACTTCATCTGAGTTTTCAATCCCTTGCATGAAGTCATCCTCATTTTCTGCACTATTCAGCACAAGTGCAACAATGTACAACCTGATTTTATTGGTTACCCTATGGGCTTCATGGTCATAAAACATTCTAAAAACATCTAAGTCACACTTGACTTCTCTAAAGTTCTGCCACTCATAGGTACTTTATAAAATACTTCTTTAATCACCCCATAGCCCAACTTGCTAGCCAAAGCTTGAATCACAATAAGTGACATCTTGTCAGGGTCTACATTGTCAAATTCAGATACACTTCCTCCTAGGTATGTCATAGTATGTGATTTCTCAACAACACCCCCATGGTGAAGTTCAATGCTATAAAGGCCATTCATCTACAACAATAATTTACAATAACCAATAAACAAATATATAACTAAATAAATATATATTTAGTTATAAAACAAGAATAGTGATCACAGAGAACTATTTGACACTTCAATCACTAATAATCGACAAATTTAATACACAACAAAGTGTACAAAACATATCAATGACAAACCAATAAATATAGGGACCACCATTGAAAGAAAACTGACTACAACTAGTAGCTTTGAATACAGAATAAGGACCACTATAAAATATATTGCTTTGATTAATATAAGGGACCACAATTGATATTTAACAACAAAAAGATAATATGTAGGGTCCCAATCATATTTAGTGTTTGGTGCAATCAAAAAAAAAAAAAAAAAAAAAAACAGCGACTTTTCTACCTTTCATTTTTCAACACTAAAGAACAAAGCAAAGCATATAAAGCCACAATATAAAAGGGGATGGTCGGCCATTCTGAAACACACAACAAAGACCTTCATAAATCATGTATAAAAGTTAAATCGACAAACTTCATTTGATAGATTTAGGTTTTTGGGCAATAATGAACTTCCCAACTCATTTATAGAAATAAAAATAAAACATACAAAACAAATTTCGGTAAAAAAATCAACAACCATAGGTTTTCATTTCTTTCTAAAATAATTTTTTATATCATTCCACAGATATATAAAACACATTGAAGATTATTTAGGGTTGAGAGAATTACTGATGGAATACCATTTCAGACTTCATATCCAGATCAACTGAGCAATAAATGTTAAGTTACCCAGATTATCAGAGCTTGGTGCGAAGAAAATGGCGCGAATGCAGTGCTTCATAAAATGACTGGCTTTAGTGGGTTATGGTAGAGGTGGGTCATACGAAATGATAAGGCTCAGTGTTGTCGCTTGGTTATTGGTCCTGGAGATTGCAATCTACCACGTCATTAAAATAACTCAGACAACTCATCATATAACCAATACTACACCATTTTTATCAAGGGCGAAATTGGTTATTTTCTATTTCCGATTAGGTCACATGCCAGAATGGCTGAAATTGCAATAAAATGATAGTTCAGGGGGGTTTTTTGTAGTTCAGGGAGGTTAGTTGCAATATGGCAATAGTTCAGGAGGTTTTTTTGCATTTAACCCTATTTTTTATAATCGGTTGCTTGTAACATTTTAAAATATATATGTATGTAGAGAATATATGGAACTTTTACCACAACCAACACAATCCATGGTAGAACGAAGGCATGCACTGAAATTTCCAATTTGGTTTGAACAACGTGTAAGTGTTTATTGCTTTTCTCTATTGTTTCTAATTATATAATTTATTGTAATTGGAAGTAATTATTTGTTAATATGTATTGTGTTTATAAATCAAGTAAATGAGACAACTAAAGGACTTATCAATAAATGATGATACTTTTTCATTGGCATGTGGACCTGAATGACGAGTCAAACGATACTCTGGTTGCATTGTAAATGGATCAAGATTTCACACAAAGGATAGGGAGCAAAATCGAAAAACTCAAAATAGTGGTATATCTGTTAAATGTGAACGCATTGAATATTATGGTGTTTTAACAGATGTAATTGAGTTGACATACATTCAAGGTAGAAAGGTTTTCATTTTCAAGTGTGATTGGAGGGATGTTACTACAAAGCTGGGTATACACAAAGATCCCCACTTCACTAGCGTTAATGTATCACGTCGATCGTACGAGGATCAGCCGTTTGTTCTACCTCAACAAGTCCAACAAGTCTTTTATGTGAAGGACACCAAATTACAGGGTTCATGGGAGGTGGTTCAGAAAATAACTTGTAGAAGAATATTTGATGTTTCAGTGGTGGAAGATAGAAAGGGAGAGGAAAAGGAAGATGAAAGTAACACTAAGAATGATGCATGTCAAGAGTCTGAGCCTTGCATTGTTGATGGGGTTGTATAAGATTGCCCAAATATAGATCAATTGTCATTGAATAGGGATGACATCCCCAGTGATCAGATTGATGTAGAAGTTGTTCACAAGTGTAGGCAAGACACCCATGTGGTTGACAATGAAGATGTTGAACTATTTGATTCCACCACTGATGAGGAATATACTTTGCTTACTGATGATGATCCTGACGAGAGTGATTGGGAAGAGGGATAGTTTATCAATTTTTTATTTTATTGTT
The DNA here is from genome assembly GCF_030987335.1 of Cornus florida. Classification (NCBI taxonomy): domain Eukaryota; kingdom Viridiplantae; phylum Streptophyta; class Magnoliopsida; order Cornales; family Cornaceae; genus Cornus; species Cornus florida. The sequence continues at coordinate 42,802,215 of NW_026775573.1, read as the reverse complement.
TTCCGTTAGTGCTTTCTCCCTTTGTTTAAATTAAAACAAAATATGGTGAGATTTTACCATTTAGTTGCAGTTTATGTATGTTAAGGTCTGTATTCTTACATATCATCTCTGGCTTACATGAACCAACGATACCATGTTTTATTTTATTGTTTTCCTTTACTGAGTTTACTTTTTCCTTGGAATTGATTTTTTTAATTTGCTTCTTTTTGTTTTTGCCTCTATTCACTTTTTGAAGGATATTTGAAAAGAGTTAGATCTGCTAACAAGTGCTGCTGGATCAGGTATCCTACAATTTTTTGTTTTCCTGCATATAAATCATGAGGTCTGTATTCCTTGTCACCGTTTTTTCAAATATCTAGCATTCGAGTGTTTCCTCCTCTTATTTACATGATACATACATACAAACCTACTCACACATGCAAATAGAATAAACTTTGTACTTTAGTTCAATATATATATACCGTACTTTCAAGAGCTGTTTTCCAGGTATTCTTATGGCTTCAACCAATGGTTCATCAGGTATCATTATTTTTTGAAATTAAATATTATTTTACCTGTTCCATCAATTTTCTTTCTAAAAACTGCTTTGCATGTAGATCATTAACACTTTTTGAATATTATTTTACCTGTTTAGGGAATGAGATCAGTACTAAATTTAGTCTCCAATTTGAAGCAATTCTCTGTTGTTTGCTTTGTTGAATTTGTAGTACATGTTATTAAGCCCCATTGTGCTGGATTAAGAGTTTCTACATTTAATTTTTGCTTTCAACAGAACAACTAGTTTAGCTTTTAAATATTATGTTTAAAAGTGCACTCACAGCAACTAGCCAAATTTTTTCTCTACTTTTTTTGAATTGCAGTACACTGATAATATATGTTGGCCAAGATGGTTCCTCTTATGCATAAAATTTGGGATGTATCATCTATTTATGTTGTTTTTCACTACTTTGATCAGGAAATTGCTTTGTATCATCTTATGTTCGTCTTTTTTTCATTATATGTTCATATATTTTTTATTGACTGTTGTACCAATCATGTGCATCTTCGACTAGGGTGAAATGATGTGGAATTGCAAAAAATGAAAAAAAGTTACAACTTAAAGATTTTTACGGATGACCTATTCCAGTTGAAATCAAACCAGAATACATGAAGGTCACTGGGGATAATGCTGGTGTATTTACAGCTGAACTTGGCATTATAGTGCATGGTAGTGGAAAACTCTTAAATTCATATGGCATTTGCGACCAAGCCATTGCCAACACAAGATGCAACCCCTATTTGGGGTCGTTAATACTCTTTTCCGACACTATTTTTTGGCTTTTACGACGCCTTTTGGGGTCGGAAATAACACCATTTGTTGTAGTGTGTCTTGTTTAAGACTGCCATGTGCTCTGTTTCTTTTGATGGAAAGCAAGATCAGAAAATAAAAATTAGGTCTATGCCATCAGATAAGTCTGCACATTCTTTTGATTGTATTATATTATGTATGTATAAGCTACATTTTCAAAGAATTTATATAACTTGTTTAGAGGCACACAATTGAAATTAGCTTTTATTTTCATCATTTCCCGTGTGCGCGTGTGAAGATAACTTTCTAGAAAATAGCCCTTGCTTTGCACGTGTTAGTAATCTCATAATGGGGAAATACCTCAATACAATAGGATTAGCAATAGTTGCAATATATATAGAAATCCTATCTAAATAACAGCCAATGTTACTATCATTAAAACAAAATAGATCCAAACCAATAGACTTGCTGTTTTGATTTAGTTCACATGCAGCTCATGGAGAACCTGTATCCAGTTGAAAATAAGTGAAGACCACCATAGTTCTTGGAAAAGTATATGTGCACTGAGAGGCATCCTTTATTCAGATTTTTAAGAGTGGAAATCCATATTTTTAATCACATCCTCGATCAGACGTCCCAAAGAAATGTAGGATGACCCACCCTCCATTATGGCTCCTCTGCTTTTTTCTTTCATCTCATTCACCTTCTTCCTAATTTCCCCATCATCCCTCATAACTGTTCTTATCCCGGTCTCTATCTCCTCCGCTGTCAAGGGCACTGGATTTATTTCTCTTGGATCTTTCCCATAGTCCATCTTGATCTCCACCGCTAAACCCAACTCTCTCACCATTTCAAAAGCATTCATTTGCTGCTCGGCGTACTGAGGCCATGCTGCCATGGGCACTCCGCACCACAAGCTCTCCAGCGTAGAATTCCACCCGCAGTGTGACACAAACCCTCCCACTGCCGGGTGTGACAGCACTGCCACTTGTGGCACCCAACCAATCACTTTTCCCCTCCCTGCCATCCGTTCCAAGAATCCCTCCGGCAGGACTTCTTGTGGATTCTCATATTCTTTTGGAAGCTCTACCTTTCCCTTTGGTGGAGGCTGACGCAGGGACCACAAGAAACGGTAGCCACTGCACTCTAGTGCATCCGCAATCTCTTTCACCTGTTCCCTACCGAAGCTTCCCCTACTCCCGAAGCACAAGAACACCACCGACGATGGTGGCTGATTGTCGAGCCAGCTCATGATAGCATCGGATTGGTGGCTCCTGTCACCACTCTTGAGGTTGAGTACAGGTCCCACCGGGTAGACTGGCGGTGTCTGACCGTCCCATAGGGACTTCACTGCGTGGGATTCTAGCTCCATGAACGTGTTGACCATGATGCCCTTAGTCCGTCTGAACCTTCGGGCAATTGCTATGAACTCGCTGCACTCATCTTGGTTTTCCACCACCACAGATGGCAAGACCTTAGACGGAACAGAATTCGCAAAACATGGAACTGACAACTCAGTTTCCGAGTCCCTGAACCGAGTAATGTCTATGTTTTGGTGGTCGTGGATGGACTGGAGATGGAACATGAGGCCAAGAAAACCAGCACCAGATGTGAAGTAGACGTAGGATGGGACCCCCAACTCATCAGCCACATCGATCATGCCGCTGCAGATCATGTCAACAACAAACCCCGCAAGTCTATTGGTTTGGATTCCGGAAGCGACTTCTCTCACTCGAGTCTTGTTGTTTTCTGTAAGGGTGGTAACGAAGTGGACACCGGCCTTGCTTTTTGATTCTTGGTAAGGAAGTTCCAGGAAACGTATGCGTGAGTTTGCGTCTTCAGACATTGATTGGGTATGAATACTGGTCTTTGTGTCAAAGGGCAGCTTCATTACGATTACTGTAATGAAGAGCCGTTCGTCACCGCGGATGAGGAGGTTGGCCATCTCCACTGCCGATGCTAGGTGACCGACTAGGGGGCCAGGGATGAAGACCAGCTCTGCTAATTTCTTCATTTTTTACTATTACAATGCTGATATGGTTGGGAAGACTTTGAACTTAGATTTATGGTTGATATTTGCTTTCTAGTACTTGCATTGTGTATATATATAGACCATTCCCGCCATTAAGGGTACTTGCATTGTGTATATATATATAGATCATTCCGATCATTAAGATGCATTTAGTAACGAGAAAAGTTTCTTGTTTTCTGTTATTAATCTATAAAAAGGCAAAACGAAAACAAAAATAATGTTCAATAAAATATATTTATTTTTTTTTATAAGAGGAAACGTTTTCAATTTTGTTTTATATATTAAGTTGAATATTCAATGTTAATAAAAATATATTTTTTTTAACATAGAATATATTAAATATTGTATATTATTTTTTATTTTATAAAAAATATTTTAATATATAATATATGAAATAATAATGTAAAATATTTTTGTGACAACATAATTTTTTTATATAGAATATAATGTTATTAAATTACTAAGCAGTAGATATTTTATATTATTATATATCATAACTATATTATATTATATGTAAATATTAAATTATAATTAATTTACAATATTATAACAAAATATCTATTTTATTACATATAAGATATATTATTTAATATTTTTTATTCATAATAAATTATCATATGCTAAATATATTATGTATCACATAATAAATGTATACATTATGCATATACATGCATTTATATACATAATTGGTAAGAATATTTTTATCTTGGTATATCTAATTTTGTACTTGTGATATATTGGGTTTTTTTAAGATTTATAATTTTAAAATAGATTTTCTAGATTTATGACTTTTTGATACTAATGAAAGTAAGTGTCGTGGGTTGTCCTCTGTATTCGAGAGTTCATATTCAAGTCATCAACACTCCCCTCACCTCTAATCACTAACTCCTAAATTCTTGTCATGAAAAAATTAAAAATAGAAATTAAAAAATTAAAAAATAAAATAAAAAATTTAAAGAGAATTATTTATATTTTGTAACAAATATATATGTTGTATTACTAAACACTGCTATTGTTTTATGTTTTTAAATTTTTGACAATAACAAGTGTTAATAAACATTATTTCTGATTTCGATCTATTTTCACTCAATAAAGTAAAAATATGTTTCCGCCTTTTTAAGATTGCAAAAACAAAAACCGTACTAACCAAACCCTAAGCATATGTGCAAGTGATGTAATGGCTTTGCTTGGCGGAGAAACAGACAGTTTCTCAAGTTTCCTCAACTACCATATAAAGATATTATATTATCTCATTATATATCTATATTTAACATAAAGTAGTACTATAATCCAAACCAAAAGAACAGAATTAGTAAAGGAGTTACAGAAAGATGGTGAGCGCAATAATGATACCAAACAATCAAACATACGAGAATTGTAAAACGGAACAATTCTCAGATCACTGTGTTTTGCTGTCTTTTTCTCTTCTTACGTTTTCTTATTTTGTTTCTTGGTCGATGCTGTCAACAGTTTGTTATATTCGTGGAAATATTTGGTTGCCGCCAAGGAGTAGGGTTGAATAGGGTTGATTCGGCTTTTATTCGTTTTGCTCAAGCTCTTCAGTTTGGTCCGCTGTTGCATGTGCAAGGTAACATCAGTACAGATCTAAGGCGTTGGAGCAGAGGGCACTCAGGTGATTTCCAAAATAAACGGTGGGCGTGTGTTGACGGCGAGGTTTCTAGTAATGGGTTCTTCACCGGTGATGTCTAGTCCGGCTTCTGACAACCTTTCTAATATAATGATAACAATGACAGGGAAGAGTTCTCAAGAAGTCTTGCATGAAAATTTTGGCCTGCAAAAGTTCCCCCAAGTCCAGACTAGTGACGTCATCAATGATGATATTGGGACCTACACAACATCTAGAAAAGTCCATCCTCCAGCTATGCTGTCCTTTACTAAACTGGGCCTCTCATCTTTTATGAGCCCAACTCACTTTGACAAGGACATGGATAGTAGGGTACATAAATCTAGGCCTATTGAGTTAGCCAATCCACGAGTTCGGTCAAGCAGGTCAGCCTAATGATGTAGAAGATGTCAACAGATCAACTATTTCACAAGCAGGTCCAGGACCACAAAGTAAAAAGTTTATGAGGCCAGTCCTAGCATGATGGATCAACCAAGTGTTATAACAGGTCAGTCAGAAACTCGGGAAGTTAATAATAGACCAAATATTTTTCAAGTTGGTCCAGCAACACATGTTAAAATGGCCCCATCGGGTCCAATTAAGCTTATGGTATGAAACTCTCAGGGTTAACAGTCTAGCAACTCAAGAAGCTTCTTAATTCCCCATCCTTTGTGGCATTGTTGGAAACAAATAACTCAATGACTTATACTAAAGGTTACATGTTCCAGGCACCAGTCAATCATAAATTAAAATATAAAAAATTAAATAAAATTGATGAATTTATTTGTATGTCAGGTTTTAATTATTCAAGACGATATAATAATTTGGGTAAATTGCAGTGACACCCCTCCAGGTTTATTTAAAATACATGTAGATACAACTTATGTCATTTTTGAACAATAACACCTCCTAAGTTTGGAAAACTAGACAAAGACACCCCAACCATAATGAAAATATATATTTACCCTATGACCACCTAAAATGACCATACTACCCTAACATGTATACAAATTTTTACCTTCAACACCACCACCGCCAACATCACCCACCACCGCCCACCCCCTCTTTCTCTCTCTCCACTCATCGGTCATCACCACAACCACCACTCATGAGTCACCACCACCACAACCTCCACAACGCGAACAGTCACTGACTCTATCGAACTCACATGTAGTAGCAGATGTTGAATCAATTGCATGTAATTTTCATTACTCACCACCAAATGTTGATTAAAATCGTCCATTTCTTTTATTTCTTCTTTTTCCCAAATTGATGTTCATCAAATTTTATGGTATATTAAAGTCCCTGCTAGCTACAAAAGTATGTTCTTCCATTCCTTCGGTCTTTACTTTATTCCTCGAACCTTCAAAAGTATGTTCTTCCATTCCTTCAGTCTTTACTTTATTCCTTGAACCTTCAATCTCTTAATCTAAGTAGATACTGTTCATGTACCAATCAATATTATTTTTTACACATACTCTGCTTCTTAGTTAACCATTTTGACAATCTTGTGATGCAAATCAAAAAACAATTTTATTAGCTAATTACCTATCTGTCATTTATTTTTTTACGACATATCAGTTTCTCATCTATTATTCTCTATTTCTTTAGAATTGGTAATTAATTGTTGAACCAGCCTTTCATTAAGTTTTTAATTACACATATATAAGCACCTCAATAATTGTTAGATAATGATAGCAGAATTGTTATGATATGGGACTCTCGTATATGTATACAACTGTTAAAATTTCTACCGTTATGTTGTTAGTAAGACAAATGCAGATCTTTCACTTAACGTTTCAAAATTTTTCATGTCACTTAGGGCATATTAGACATTTCATGTCACTTAAGGTTGTGTTTGACTCTTTATTTATAAAATGGAGTGTCATTGTTCAAGTTTGCAAACCTAGAGGGGCAAGTGGATCACACTCTTTTCAATTTGTATTAACTTGTCTTTTAGGCAAACCCAGAAAAGTGTCACTGCATATTACCCCAATAATTTTTATATTTATATGATATTATTATTGCTTGAGTATGTAAGGGTTAATTACTTGGAAAAAAAAATAAGGAAAAAGAAAATTGAGGGAAGAGATCGGGGAGGAAAAGGCTTAATGGATATATTTGGCCTTGCCTCTTAAATTGTCCAATGTCTGTCTAATCAAATCAATGAATATTGAACGTATAACCTGGAACCTTGGAACTTCTAGTATAAAAAATAACGGTGTTAATTTTCTAGTAACAATCTAATTGGCATCCTTTGTTTGGACTTGTCAGTAAGAGAGATCCCAAGTGTCATCTTTATTTTGGCCCACCCCCCAAGTCTTTGAAAAAACATATATACAATATCAGAAGTCCTCCAAACAAAACAAAATCCACTATTACAGGACGGGGTTTATGAAGGCGAAATATATTTCTTTAAGAAAGCTCTTAACAAAACATATATATGTGTGTCGTGTGTGAAAAACACTTGGTTCATACAGTTGCCTCCTTACACATGTGTGGAGAACCTCCATTTAAGACATGTTATGATATAAATAAGGATATTACTCAGGTCCTCGTTATTAAAGTAATTGATGTGGATCAATAATAAATAGACATATCAATGCACATATCTTTTACTAAATTGATTTGGTAAGTGAGTATGTATCCCTATCAGTCATGATATGGTAATGCCCCCAAAGTAAAGCGGCGTTGGTAGAGATTTAAGAGATAAATCCTTGAGGTCTCGTTTTTGAACCGCACTCCTTATTTAAGTGGTACATATGAGATAAATCCTTGAGGTCTCGTTTTTGAACCGCACTCCTTATTTAAGTGGTACATATGTTGTGGGGTTGAAACTCATGTTCTTTTATTATTGGTCTACATGAGCAATTAGGAAGGTGTATATCCTAGTAAGGACCTATATATTGTCTATTATATAATATTAAATTGGATTAATTTATTTTGATCGTAATTAAATGGGTTAACTTTATTTATTTATTAATATTATAAAAACACGTCACATTAATATATTGATACATCAAAGGTAAGGAAAAGATTTTTATTTATATTTAAAGAGATAAGTATAATATTTGATCAACTGTTCAAACTACATTCATATGTGACAAAAAATTTCTCTCTTGTAAACAGTATGGACCTTGCCCCTGGGGCATAACAGTGTTGGCAGGGATCTGGGAGGTGATCTTGCTTTCGAACCGCACTCCTGACTTGAATTTTGTGTGTGTTGTGGGGTGATACACGTGCTTTATGAAGAAAAAAAAAAAAAAAAAAAAAAAAGTATGGACTTTAATAACAAATGTAGGATCCCGATCATTGCAAACTAGCTAGCTAGGCAGGCATTTGTCTTTGAATAGATGTCATTAGGCAATTCTTGTGACTTAGGAGGTGCATAGTCAGAACATGCGAAGCTTGAAAGCACATTAACTGGAACATGGATCTTGTGCAAATTCTAAATGTTGTCACACACACATAGAGGAGTCACTATTTGTTGATAGAAGATAAGGAAGTGTACATGGTGGGAGGGCATGATTTTAATAATAGACAGGGGAGAATAAGGGAGGATGCATTGATTTCAGCTTTAACATACTCTTTCCTCCTTTTGAAATTATGTCTATGACAAGTAATAAAGACTAATGTTACAAGGGTACTTGTCCCACATGGAAAGATAAATAAATTTGGGCTCTGGACTCGAAAGGAAGATTTTTGGTTAAATTCGCGTATTATCTTGCTGTTAAAAACCTGTGTGGGGTTAGTTTTGTACCTATTCCATCTACTGATGGTGGAAATTTACTAGCAGCTTCCAAAAATGTGTGGTATGGAATTTGGCAATGCAAAGCTAAAGCGAAAATAAAGCTCTTTGTTTGGAAATGTTGCAAAAATGCATTTTCAGTTTGTGCTCACCTTGTTTTTTGAGGCATTGACGAGGACTTTGTCAATGATGTGGCTTGAAGATGAAACTATAATTCATCTTCTTTTCTCATGCCCCAGTCTGTTAGTGTTTGGAAATTGTCATGGTTTCATTTGGATTTTGCTTCCAATCAGTCCTATTCTTTTCAAGATTGGTGGGGGGACTTAAATTCTTTGTGGGGTCTTAAAGAGGAAGGGCTTAAAGCTCTTAGTCTTGTTGCAAATATTTATTGGCAAATTTAGAAAGCTCGAAACTCTATCATTTTCAGTAATGAATGTTGGGATGATCTTCGGATTGTGAACTCAACTTACTCTCTTTATTGGGAATTCTTGGAAGCTTTAGAGTTTGGTCTCTCTCCCTTAACAGCAGTTGTCACGGGAAAGAACAATTATTTTCCCTCATCCTTTAGTTGGACTCTCCCACGTGCTGGAGAGATCAAATGTAACGTTAATGCCTCATTCTCTTCTAATTCCTATATGGGTGGTGGAGGGGTTGTGTTTCGTGATGACAATGGATTAATTCTTCATGCAGTTGTGTTTTGTACGTTCATTCAAAGCTCAAAATTCTACTATGGCTGAAGTTGTTTGCCTTCGCAAAACAATCCTCTTTAATACCCCTAATTTTAAAAGGATAGTCTCTGGATTTATTTAATTGTTTTAATTGTATTTTTAATTAATTATTTGATTATTTGACTATTTGTTTATGTATTTAATTGAATTAATTATTTAATTTAAATTGTATGCTTAAATGGTTTATTTTAATCTTGTATGAAATTATTTGTTTAAGTGTTATATGATGATGTGTAGCTATTTGTTAATTTAAATGTTATTTTATTTTAAATGATGGATATGGATAATAGTAATGGACCAACCAATTGAGTCGCATGGACTACTTGGATAGGAGTCTTGATTGGTATGGATATTTACCTACGAATAGTTATACATATATATGTGGGCATATATATATATATAAGATTATTATATTTATTATTATTAAAATAGTAAATATTAATAACTATAGTCAGTTTTTATATATATAGTTGTAAAATATGTAGTATATTTATATATATGTATATCACATATAGATTAAATATTATATATATATATATATATATTCTATTTTGTTTTTAATATTCCTTGTTATCAGACTTGTTTTACAATTGGGATTAAGGTTAAATTTTATGGCCTATATATAATACTATAGGTCTATAGAAGAGGGCTGTGATAATATATTACGTGATATATATTTAGAGAAAAGAGGGTTACAAAGAGGAAAGAAAGAAGGAAACCGAGAGAGAAAGAGAGGCTTGGCCAAGGGAGTCCAAGGCAGAATGTAAGGAGAAGAGAAAAGGGATGAGTGATGTATAACCAGGAACAACAAGGAGGTTGATGCTAGCCAAAGGTCGCTGGAAATCAGAGGAAAAAGGAGGTTTAAGGTTTCAATCCAAAACCTTAAGGTAAGTTCTTTTTCAATCTCTTTTCCTTAGATCACATATTATATACATGCTTCTAACAACTTCAGGACGATTATTTGGAATTAATAAATGCAATGTATGATTTATTTGTTATCAGTTTTCATGTAACTTGTTTGATTTGATAAATTGATGCATGATATGTGTTGTAAATTTATGTAATCATGTTTAAAGACTTTAAATTAATTATTGGAACACTCTGGAACCTAAAATCGAATGTTAGAACCCTTAACAATGGAGGTTGGATGGAAAAACAGAAGAGTCGTAAGGAAGAAAAAGCATTCAGAAGGAAGTAGTTGAATAGGTTGAGAACCTACTAGACTATTAGGTACTAGTTGAGAGCCCAATAGACTACTAGTTACTGGTTGACTATGTTGAAAGCCCAGTAGACTACTACTAGTAGCTAGTTGACTAGGTTAGGAACCCAGTAGACTAATACGCTAGTATTAGGAACCAGTAAATTGATTTTGGCTGTGACTTGGTTTCTTGGTTATTTTTGCCTATAATGTGTATTTTTTCCATTTTAATGATTTAAATAGACAAAATTATTACCCAGAATACATAATTTACATATATATATATATATGTGCTAACAACTTGAACAATATGAAATTTAATAATTAAATTTACATGTTGTTAATGGATAATTTAATTGCATAAAATTATTCTGGCAATCTAAATGGATAATATATGATTTTAATCATGTATTGGTAGTATAATATGATCACATATTTTATTTGATTTTTATTATGTTTATTTCTGGATTAATTGATATATTATTATTATTTATGCATCAATTGTGGATTGTATGGACTAAATGCACCATTAAATAATATAGGGGTATTTATGTTTATATTTTATTGTGGATTGTTGGATAGTTTACTTTATGTTTAGATAAGATGGATTTTATATATGTATAGATATATGCCATGATATGAGCTTGAGTTTCAGGATCATGGTTAGGGTGTGTATATTGCCAGGGATGTGTAACTGGATATAGTGGATAGTTATGTGCCATGGTAAGTCTAGGTACTCATGCCCACTATATGTGCATTTTGCATGTTGCCTACCATTTTGGTTGAGGCAACCCTATAGTCCAGTGAGGTTTCTTTAGTGTGTATTTATATATATACGGACTACTTAGTTATTGTTGAGTTGACTAGGATGCATACGTGTATCGGGTTTCTGTTTGGAATGTAGTAGAGTAGAACTTGTTCGTGAGCCTGACCCATTATTATTTTTTTCAGGTATTCATCAAGTGTAGAGATGGTTTGTGCTGAGCAAAGACCAATCTACTTCACTATTCCGACTTTACATATGAGTTTCAGTTATGTTTCAGTTTTCAAATGTAGACAATTACTACTGTTACGTACTTTTCAGTTTTGGTTTTTTAGAAGTCCACACAGTATGGATTCCCTAGTTGTATTACTGGAAGATTAATTGTATCAGAAGATTTAATTAATAGAAATTTATTCTGAGGATTTAAATATTGGAATATCATTTTAGTTTTCATTTTAGCATTTTTATCTATTCTTATTTATCCTTTTGTATTATGTGTTCGTTTATTGCCAGTTTATTTTTTATATTCCCGTGCTTTCAAGCAATGGCGTAGCCAGAAATTTCCTTCAGTGGGGGCAATATTTAAGAGCAATAATAAATATATATATATATATATATATATATATATATATATAATTTTTACCAAAATAATATATGTAAAAATTAAAACATTGATTCATAATATTTCTATTCAGTACATTCACAATGATTTTTCACATTATTCATTGTTATTTCAAAATTTAATTCATTGAATTAAATATACTAAAAAAAAATCATATTCAATGAATCAAGAATAAGATATGAAAAAGAAAATAACACAGTTACCTAATTGTTCTAATATATCACCTATGTGGAAAAAATAAAAATAAAAATCCATAATAACCAAATCTAACATTATAAGTTATAACCAGATAATTCAATCCGTCAAAAAATTTGATAGAGTTGAATCTGTGATTTCATTGATTAGGGCTGCAAAAAAAAAAAAAAAATAATAATAATAATAAATAAATAAATAAATTTCTAAGTTTTATTTGCAGAATAATACTTAATAACACAATTACATAAACTAAAATTTGAAAGAACAACAAGTCCTAAAATAATTTTGATAGTAATAACTAATAATTTTTCTAACTAAAATTATAATATCAAATAATAATTATAAAATTTAGATGATAAAAAAAATATATCAGATTACCAGTCCGTCGCACTGCATTGAGTCTCTGTCTGGCAACTCGTGGAAAATGTTTGTAGACTGATGATATAATGGAAACAATCTATTTGTTTGTGGTAAAGTTAGAAATATAATAGAATATCTTGATGAATTTTTTTTTTTTTTTTTAAAGTGGAAAAGAATATAATATTTTGGGAAAGTGAAAAAAAATATCATATTTTTTAAAAAAGTATAAATTGATAGATAACCGTGAATGAGTTTTTTGTTATATATATACACACACACACACACACACACACACACACACACACACACACACACACACACACACACACACACACACACACACACACACACACACACACACACACACACACACACACACACACACACACACACACACACACACACACACACACACACACACACACACACACACACACACACACACACACACACACACACACACACACACGTGCATTGTCAAATTTTAGAGGGGACAATTATACCAATATAAAAATCTCTCCATATAAAATTTTTAAAAATTACAAATTCAGTGGGGGCAATTGCCCCCACTTGTCCCTCTGTGGCTACGCCACTACTTTCGAGTGTGGGCCTGGCAACCTACGTGTGGAAATATGGGGGTATCACACTTAAAGCTCTAGGTCTTGTTGCAAATATTTGTTGGCAAATTCGGAAAGCTCAAAACTCGTCATTTTTAATAATGAATGTTGGGATGATTTTCGGATTGTGAACTCAACTTGCTCTCTTTATTGGGAATTTTTGGAAGTTTTGGAGTTTGGTCTCTCTCCCTCAACGACAGTTGTCACAGGAAAGAACACTTCTTTTCCCTCACTGGAGAGATCAAATGTAACGTTGACGCCTCATTCTCTTCTAATTCCTATCTGGGTGGTGGAGGGGTTGTGTTTCGTGATAACAATGAGTTAATTCTTCATGCAGTTGTGTTTTGTCCATTCAAAGCTCAAAATGCTACTATGGTTGAAGCTGTTTGCCTTTACAAAGCACTCATCTGGGCTCATCAACTTTCTTTTCCTTGTTACTGGTTCGAGACTGACTCTTTGATTATTTGCAAGTCTATATTAGATGTAGTTGATTGTCCTGCAAAAATTGCAGCTGTTATTCATGATATTCAGTATTGGCTCCAGAAAGTTCCCTCGTTTCGGCTTAGCCATGTGCGTAGACATGACAACGAGGTGGCAAATATGATTGCTAAACTCTCTGGAAGTCATATTCACAGAGACATTATTCTTTCTTATATTCCGTTGGATATTCTCCATCGTGCGCAGCTTAACTTATAGTGATTTTGGAGACTTTGGTTTTTGTTTGTTTTGGTTATTGTTTGTTGTTTGTCAGAAGAAAATAAAAAAATAAAATAAAAATAAAAAAAATAAAAAAAACCCATTCCAGTCTACATCTGCAAGACCTTTGAAAAAGGCACAATGAAGATAATCCAACAATGACAGAATTGGAATTGTATAATAACAGGACAAGAACACTTTTTACTTAAGTGGCTTGATTTATTTAAAAAATTGTTACAAGCTCCGGGCACCACTCAATCATAACTTGCCCTGTAAATTAAAAAAAAATAAATAAATAAATAAAATTAATGCATTTATTTGTATGTCAGGTTGTAATTATTATTATTATTTTTTTCATAATTGATTTTTGTATAAAAAGAAAAATGAATATAAACATGCGCACAGAAGGCATACCTTCAGAGAATTATAGTGGAAAGAATAATATTTTAGGTAAGAATTATTACCAATAAAAAAAATAAAAATAAAAAATAAATAAATCAAAGGATGATAGCTATATAATGTCTCTAAGTGAGACATTATAAACATCAAAGACCTTAAACAAAATTTTTCTAGCCACCTCTGAGGTTGTAATTATTCAAGAATATGTAATAATTTTTATATTTATATGGTATTAATATTGCTCGAGTATGTGAGGGTTAATTACTTTGAAAAAAAAATAAGGAAAAAGAAAATTGAGGGAAGATGGGAGGAAAAGGCTTAATGGATATAATTGGTCTTGCCTCTTAAAATGTCCCATGTCTGTCTAATCAAATCAGTGAATTTTCAATGTATAACCTGGAACCTTGGAACCCTGGAACCTTTATTATAAAAAAATTGGTTAGTTAGCACTTAGCTTATGCACATGACGGAGACTCCTTGAAGGAATGGTGTTAATTTTATCCAATTGGCATCCTTTGTTTGGACCTACCAGTAAGAGAGATCTGAAGTGTCCTCTTTATTTTGGCCCACCCCCCAAGTCTTTGAAGAAAATATATACAATAACCTCCTTGAGAGTTTACTGTTCCTCACTGTATTGAGGTTCTCTGTGCATCAGAGGTTGGAATTTTATCCAATTGGCATCCTTTGTTTGGACCTACCAGTAAGAGAGATCTGAAGTGTCCTCTTTATTTTGGCCCACCCCCCAAGTCTTTGAAGAAAATATATACAATAACCTCCTTGAGAGTTTACTGTTCCTCACTGTATTGAGGTTCTCTGTGCATCAGAGGTTGGAGATTTCTCCATGGTGGTGTCTTTGCTTTGGGATAACTTCTATCTCTCATCTAATCGGAAGCTCTTGCGAGTTGTATATATGGCTTGATGGGCATCGGTGTGATAGGGGAAGTGGTCTCGGGTTTTTGGCTTCCCTCTACTCTTTTATTCGACGTTTATGTGAGTTGTCAGGCCAGAAAGGAAACCATGAGACACGGAGTGTAAATCCGGAGGTTTTATGCTTTGGAAGGATTGCTGCTCAATCTGTGCAAAATTTTCTTTTCGATTCTGGTATTGCTATAAGTTCTTGCATTTTCACGTTAGTGTTAACTTTTTTTCTGTGTGTTTTGCCTTTCAGCTTTCTTTGATTGCCTTCCTCCTCTTTCCGGGTTTGGCTTCCCATGGTGAGTTGATTGGCTGTGAACGATGCGACTTTACTAGTTGCCATGACCTCTGGTCTGTGTATGAGTGATGCAGGATTTATTAGCAAGGAGAGCAAGCTTTTGGTATAGGGGTTTCAGTTAATCGTTGTACTTGGCGATGTTTCACTAGTGCTGTTGGTGATTCCGGATGGCGAAGCGCAGACCAAGTATTCAGGGGGCTTCCATGTTTGTGCCGTTAAATTTGTTGGGTAGATCGAAATTGCGCACTCTATCACTCTTGCGGGAGAAATTTTAAGATATGGTGGTATAGTTATTAGCAGTATATTGGGGCTATCTTTCAAAATATTGTATCAAAGTTGGGTCTTTTGCCCATGAAATTGGTTGTCCGGTTAAAATTTTCATTTCCTCGCTGTCTCGTTTGCCGAAGATGGGAGTCCTCGGGATGATACACGCTCATATGGACGTTCTTTCGTCTGATATCATAGTTTTGACTTACTGTTGGCGTGTTGACCAAGCTTGGCATAGTGATCTGGTTCTAGGTGAACCTTCTAGTGGATGCAAGATGGACTACAATCTGATGGGCCTATTTAATGGTGCTTCAAGTCTAATAAATGTTAATGCACCTTTCTAACGTGTGGGCTATATGTTTCCTTACCCTACTCTAGTCATGCACAATGTTTGGCCAGGATTAATTGATGGGCCCAGTGGTATTGCTGTGGATATTTTGTTTCTTGTCAGGATGCTTGTGTAACTCAGTTCTATGTAATATGTAATGTACTCAGTTTGTCAGGAAAATATATATAAATATATATATACATATACAATATCAGAACTAGAAGTCCTCCAAACAAAATCCACTCATACAGGACAAGGTTTATGAACAGGATATATATTTCTTTAAAAAAGCTCTTAACAAAAGATATATATATATATATATATATATATAAGGATCGTGTGTGAAAAACACATTGTTCATACACGTGTAAGGAGAACTCCATTTAAGACATGTCATGATATAATTATATAAAGACAATACTTAGATCCTCATCACTATAAATATAATCATTGATATGGATCAATAATAAATAGACATGTCAATAAACATATCTTTTACTAAATCAGAGATGGTGTATGTATCCACATATCTGATTTTGTAAATGGCATATACCCCTATAAATTTTGATATGGTAATGCCTCCAAGGCATAGCGGCATTGGTAGGGATTCGGAGAGTAAGTTCTTGGAGATCCGGAGAGTAAGTTCTTGGAGATCCGGAGAGTAAGTTCTTGGAGATCCGGAGAGTAAGTTCTTGAGATCTCGCTTTAAAACTGTACTCCTGACTTGAGTGGTGCGTGTGTTATGGGGCTGATATACGTGCTCTAAGGGAAAAAAAAATTATGATATTGTAATTAAAAATGACGTATTCTTTTATTATTAGTCCACATCAACAGTTAGGAAGGTGTACATAGTGGTGAAAATAGAAAGGGATAATTTCACTTACCTCCCTCAAGGTTAGGCCTAATTACAGGCACCACCCCTAACGTTTTAAAAATATCACTCATCTCCCTCCAATGTGTTGGGTGTTGGTTTCCGGTAGAAATTATTGTTAAATAACTAAAATACCAGCTAATATTATATTAATATAACATAATATAAAATCTATATGTGAAATGACTATATTGCCCAAAAATAAAGTTATATTAATATACACAATTACATATACACACTTCCCACCATGTCTACATACACAGTTATATACATACACAGACAACTACCACAGATGGTGGCGCCGCGGCCATAACCACCACCACCATAATCATCACCATTGGCGGACTCTTCCTCTCCGACGACCAACAGGACACTACCATCCACCAACGGATAACCCAAAATAAGGAGACTGAGGAAGAATAAAACTTGGTGGATCCAAGAAATTTTAAGAGAGAAAGAGTGTTTCAACTGGGTCAAAATTGTGTATAGGGCATATATCCTGGTCAGTCTTTTGTCAGATATAGAGGTAAGAATGCTGCTCTGGGTCCAAGAAACTAGGCCATAGAAAAGGAGATGTTGCGAACCAAACATAAGCCACTACAAGAGGAGTCAATCGTCTTGAAATCTGACTCACAATCTAACTTGCATCTAGCTCCCACTCTAAACTTAAGCGAAAGCCGCAACGGAAATGGAAAGTGAAGCCGAAACGGAAACGAAAGCTCAAGCTTCTACAGGCGATGTTGGGATCCAACGCGAAACAATTCTTTGGGTATCTAGGACAATTCTCCCCAATCTATATATAGATATATACATGTGTAGGTAGGGCAGAGCAGAGCAGAACATGAACATCCGCTGCCTCGATTTCGCCAACATGGACGTGATCATCGTAATATTCACTAGCGAAACTCCTACTCGGATGCGAATCTGAATTCAGAAACTGTAGCAAGCTCGACCAGTGAAACGGTTCAAGTCGCCGATCAACTGAGAGCAATGAGACTTGTGAAACGATGGCGATTTAACGACAGTGAAGTAGTCGATCTTCTGGTACTCGTCCAGTTCGTCTCGGTCATAGTCGCAGGGATGATGTTTCCGCAGAAGATGATATTGTTGTCGATTGGGCTGATTGCGGAGTTCATATCGATGAAGAAATAGGTCTTGATCTATGGGGGTTTTTGGATTAGGGTGCAGCCGCGGCCGGCAGAGTTGAGGAGGAAAGCTACTCTGCTGGCGGTGAGGGGTTTCCATCAATTCTGGCGGCGAGATGCTCCATCAATTCATGCGGTGAGATGCTCCATCGATTCCGGCGACGCGACGAGTTGCAGCTATGTATATAGACCAATATATATATATATATATATATATATATATATATATATATATATATATATATATAGAATAAACTAGTTTTTATATGTGGATATATATATAGACCAATATATATTATGTACAGAGAGCCGTGGTTGTAAAATAGGTTTTGGAGTGAGATGTGTATACAAAGATTGTTTTGAATTCAAAAGTAAGGATGAAAATGTCTTTATAATTATAATAAGGGCAAATGTGGTATTTCATGCTAAAAAATGGCTGACATCATAGAAAACCGGCGTTGACCGTCATCTGAAGGGGCAAAGTGTTACCTGAGAGTTAACTTTGAGGGAGGTTGATGTAATTATTGAAACGTTAAGAGTATTACTTGTAATTAAGCTTAACCTCAAGGAAGGTAAGTAAAAT
Organism: Cornus florida; assembly: GCF_030987335.1. NCBI lineage: Eukaryota > Viridiplantae > Streptophyta > Magnoliopsida > Cornales > Cornaceae > Cornus > Cornus florida. The sequence continues at coordinate 42,783,538 of NW_026775573.1, read as the reverse complement.
TATCCCAAATATAAATATTGTCTATTATATAATATTAAATTGGATTAATTGATTTTGATCATAATTAAAATGGGATAACTTTTTTTATTTATTTATTTTTTAATATTATAAAAAAACATGTCACATTAATATAATGATACATCAAAGGTAAGGAAAAATTTTTTACTTATATTTAAAGAGATAAATATAATATTTGATCAACGGTTTAAACTGCATTCATATGTGACAAAAAAATTCTCTCTTGTAAACAGTATGGACCTTGCTCCCAAGGGCATAGCGGCGTTGGTAAGGATATAGGAGGTAAGTCCTTAAGGTCTAAGCTCATCAAAGAAGTGCCCTAAAAGGGGTACTCTTAGCCCAACCTATAAGTTGGACTCTAATTGGGACATATTGCCTCTATCTGTATGTATGGGCTGGGTGTTAGTCTTATCTAATAGTTTAAACTTTTAGGCCGGATCGCGAAACGCCCATTTCATTATAGTTGGTATCAGAATCAGACTCATTCTTTAATCCAGTGTTATGCCAAGCACCTGGCCTGAAGAGGTCTGGGTTAGCATCTCGGGCCCTTCATCCGGTGTCACTCCAAGCACCTGGTCTGAAAGAGTCTGGGTCAGTATCCTGGATAAACTAAGCGGCCCTGTCGCAGCGAGAGTGGTGTGAGTTCAGTTCGGCTTTATATTAATACCAATACTAATAGTTTTCATTTAAAAATAATAAACTTTTTTTAACTTCTAATAAGCTGAAGGAAATATAAAAGTTAAGCTATAGCTTAAAAAACTATGATTTAATAAATTATTTTTGAAAAATAAAAAGTTTAATAGATCAAAAATCTAAAAGAAATATAATGTTGAACAATTATACCTAAGAAAATTTAGAATGCCCTAAGAAACAACACTAATCAAGGCAACTTGAAGCTCAAGTATGAAAACCCTAATATGCCATGATGATAAAGATGAGGTATTGGCACCTTTCCTAATTTGCACATTTGTGGTTGGTTATCCTTGCATATTAGGTGTACACATGGCTCTGGAGGAAAGTCTCATCATATCTTCTTATTAATGCATAAGCAAAAAAAGATCCGATGAGGCCAGACCAACAACTCAATGATTAGGGGATACTGAGAATTTCTTGGTTGCCTATTGTATATGCAAAAACCCCTTAACTTGGAAAAGTCAAAGAACCTTGCAATACTCTTAATAATAAGATGATTAATGAAAACAATACTTAGCAGAGAAAATTACCTCCCATTATTGGGAGGACTATGCCCTTATTTATAATGATTTACAGAGTTTGAATCTACTTATGACTCGCATTGCTTGTCCTTCAAGCATATTCCTTATAGTACTTGTTTCCTTATAATACAAATTTACATAAGGGAATTACCATGAATAACAATTATTCTCCTAATTGAACTATATAATGAAGAAGGGCCGCCCATGTGTACTGAGGTTGGTCGACATTGTTGGACTCTGATTCTATTAGTAAGCCTGGCCCATGGCTCTTGGTTTATTAGGCACCGTCCTTGTGCTTTGATCTAAGTGAGCTGCTGAGTAATCAACTTACTCCTTAGTGGCCCCTCGCTCTGACACATCACTTAACTATTGGTTGGGAGTAACTCTCCCTATACACTTTGCCCCCAATTCCCTCATAAATTGGGTAACATTGGTAGATACTTTGTAATGAGCCAGTCATTTCCTTCCTTTCCTTTTTTCCTCAGGATTTTTCGGATGAATTTTTTTCGTTAAAATTTCTTTTCTAAGTTCAGTTTCTCGTCGTTTAGTGTCGTCTCGAGTGCTTGGAAATGATTTTCGAGACTCTTTCCTTTTGATTGACAACTACCTTTGAGGACCGAGTAATTTTCACATTTTTCGTTTTTCAACACTATTCACTTTTCGTCTTTTTCCCTATTTTGTCATTTTCCTTATTTTGTCTTTTCCCCATTTATCACTTGGTTGGCATAACCTCACTCGTCGAGTTCGGAGTTGGTTTTTGACTTCACGTATCTTTATTCTAAGTGATTTCCACGAAATACGTATCTTTACTTTTGTAGAAAAATACTTTGGTTGCTCTCGATGTCCATAAGGACATGGATGCATAGTTTTTTAGAATCTTTTTCTTTTTTTGGGGTGTTTTTCGTAAATATCTTTTGAAGATATTTTATTTCAGGGGTTTTTAAGAAAATATTTTTGGAAGATATTTTCATTCTGGGTCATTAGTGCAGTTTTCACTTTTTGGAGGGGTCATTGTACAATTAATGAAAGTTATTGCAAAATACCTTGTCTGAAGCCTGGATACTCGTACGAGATTCATTTTCACATTTCTTCGAGTCATGTGCTCCTAGAAATTCCTTCTGGTCGTTTTTCTCTAGTTTCAGGGTTTTTGGCCTTAGTTGCTGCCGAACTTGTTCGGGGCACATCTTTCTACTCGGGACTAGGTTTTCAACGCCATTTCATTCATTGTCCATATTTTCTCATTTAGAATCTTTTTTGTTCACAGAGCTTTGTCATTTGAGCGCGTTTGCTCGAAATCCACTTTTCCAGGCCTGGCGGGACCCTTTTGGGACACTTTTTGAGATTTTCTATAAATAGGGGGTCTTAAGTCAAAAAGTCAGATTTTCATCATCTTCTTCACCCTCTTGGCTGGCAGCCATGGCAGCCCAAGGGGCTGCCTTCATTCTTTCTTCTCTTCCACTTGATTTCCTTAGTGGAAATTCTTCGGCCTTAACATTTATTGTTCCCCTCGATGTGCTCTACTTTTCCCCCTTATTAGAATTCATTTCTGACCGTTTCTTGAGTTTGGGTTTGAAGTCAAGTTATGATTTTGATGGGGCTTCTTGTGGGTTCATGTAGATCGTGTTGTCCTCGACAAAACCTAGGAGTTTTGTCGGATTCGGAGCGGTTTCATTTCGGTGGGCTTTTGAGATTTTCATCTCAAATTGAGGTAGGGGATGTCTTAGGTTTATATTATTGTTGTATTGATTGTTTTATAAGCATATACAACTTGTGAGCATGCCTTGTTCAAGTTTTTAGAATTTAATTTATTTATTTTCTTTGTTTAGGATTTAATTCTAATGATGGTATATAGTTTAGAATTAAATTGTGGCATGCTAGTAAATTAGGCCTTGGTGAGTTATGTAACATATATTAAATTTGGGACATTTGATTAAGAATTGCAAAATTTATTTAATATTTATCTTTAGTGAAAGATTAATCCACATAGTTGTATCAAGTATGAAATTAACTTGTAATGTGATATTTAAGTAGGCCTTGATGAGTTTTTTAACATATATTAAATTGAGGATATTTGGATATGTTTGAAAATCTAGAGAAAAATTAATTAATTAGCTTAATTAATTTTGTTTTAAGTGTGTTAGTCATTTAAATTGATATTGGATGTAATAGGATGATAATTCCTTGAAATGTAGTCCGTTTAATTATCTTGTAGGCATGCTACTAACTTGTTGTAGAATTAGTACTTGTAGCACCTAAAGATGGTAATTTGACTTAGCATGATAGGTGATATCATTGTTGATGCCTACCCGAGCATGTGCACAAAATAATGCACAACACTTTGAGTTTGGAAATTAGTGTCAAGTGGGCATCATACTTTAAATTTATAAACCGCTTAACACCTATACTATGTAGTATGAGTGAGAAGGGATCGTCGTAAGGGATTGAGGGTCGTACTAGGTTGAGGAATCAAGATTAGGGTTAGTAGGTCGAGTGATCAAAGTAGTGGTTGGTTGGTTGAATTACACTAGATGTAAATTAAACTAAAGTAAACAATAATGCAATAAGGAGAATAAAAGAGAGAGAGATCTTGGGGATTAGAGATTACAACTAAGCATAACTTTTCTACACCCTTAATGAATGATTAATGAGGGGAAAAACATGTATTGCCACAAAGTGTGTGTGTGGTTGTTCCAATAAGCATGGATGACACATTAAGCGTATATTGTCTAAACAACTTGGTGGGTAGCACAACATATCAAATTAAGCCATAAATCCTTCCTTTAGACTCACAATCCAAACACATCACAAGGTTAGAGATAAATGTTGCTTGTTTTCATAAGTATGGAACATCAACAACAAGCATGGATTGTCCTCCCATTTAACATCTAAACTACAACTACACTACAATTAAGCTAATGATATGAAATTAAACTAAGAGAGAGGTACAATCCATCAAGAAATGAGTACGAACCATCAAATAAACCACAAGAACATGCCATTAAGTACTATGTCTTGACAATCTCTAAATCTATAGCATTAATACACATAGACATGCATCAATAACACAAGAAATAAAAACAAACACATGAATATCTATTCTAGCATACATAGACATATGAATAGAATGAAATGATCAATTGGAAGCATTAAACCATACAAATCATTGAATAAACAAGATCTATATATATATAAAAGTGTCAAGACATGCATCACAATACAAATCCCCTAAAAAAATACATAAATCAAGATATAGAAAGCATTCTTAGGGCTAACTCTAGCCCCAAGAGGATGTTTAGCCACTCATGGATGATGTCCTCCAACCCTCAAGGGCAAGTTCCATAGAAGAAATCTGCTCCTTGGTTGATGAAAAGTCTCTAATGGTGTCTCTAGCCTCTTCCTTTCCTTTACTTCCTCATTAAGTATTGTCTTCTCTAAGTATGTGTATATATGTAAAAGTGACTCATATTCCTTATATAGGTAGGTTAAAAATCACCCCAAATGAGCTGGGCTCGTATACCAATAATCCTCTAATGATTGGATATGAGACAACTTTTAATGAGCTGGAGTTTGGAATTTTCTCGGGATTTGGGAAGTTTGATCGATCGAAATTGTGGTGAGATCGATCGAACATGGCTGAGATCTATCAAATTGGAGTTGGATCGATCTTCAATGGCGGCGCTTTTTTGGATAAAAACAAATCTGAGATATTTTGAAGATATTTTTAGGAAAAAGGACAAAAATGGTTGGTAGGGTGGTATAGTTGGATAAGATCTGGCATGTGGATAAGGACAAGAAAGTTCGATCGATTAGAGAATGATGTTGGATCGATCAAACTTTTGGGATCTCCAAAGATGACATCATGACCTGAATCTATCTTGGAGTGCTGAGAACGATGAAAGTTGGATCGATTGAACTTTTCTTGAGATCGATCTAAGTTGCTGAAATTCCACCCTTTACTTCCTTTTGCTCTACCTTGCTCCTTTCTTTGATTCATCCTAGAATTGCTTCATTTCTGCTTTTATTTAGCTGAGTTAGCTTATTTTGGGGATAAGTACCTGAAAATGGAAATAACATGAAATCAATACAAAACGGGAAAATAAGGTAGATAAAGGTTCTAGAATACCTAAGCTTAAGGGGTTTAAATACGCACTTTTCAGCGCTCATCAATTGTTTTGAATAGCTCGTTTAAATATATCTTGTGTAGGTATATAACTTGTTAGAATATTACAATTGTTTACTTTGGGTGCTTGTTACTAAATTGTAACTTATTTAGTACTTGTGGCTCAGGATGGTAATGTGGTTCAATTGTTGTAAAATATTCTTACTTTGTGTATAAATTGCATAATGTAAACTTGACACGTCATATGCTATCTGGACTTGAATTCTAGGACATGGTTTGTGTAGATTCAACCTTACTTGTGCATGTAAATTAATTCCTAGACATTATTTGAAATGTATAAGTTTGATTTAACTTATTGATTTTGCATAAATTTTGAACTTATTGTTTTTGGAGGCTTGTAAGGATCATGTTCATATAATGGCTAGGGTCTGGCCCTAGTACGGATTCGTGAGTTTCCTAAGTCATATGAAGTGCGCAGTAGGTAGTACCTTGTGGGTTGTAATTACCCGAAATAACGTATACACGTGCCCACTATGTAGTACCTTTCGGGCTAGTAACCCGAAATAACTCGATTGGTCTGCATCCAAGATCCTAGTCTTTCCACTATTTGATTTCGCATTAAATTTCAAGTTTTTAATCATGGATTACTTGTACCTTGAGAATTGATGCTTACTTTGGGTATTTGAATCCTATCTAGCATACTTGAACTTGTATACTTGCTCCGTGAGTTTAAATTTCATTTAGTATACTTATGCCGTGTATACTTGTCTTATGTGTATTTTATTTAGCTTAGTATACTTGTGTTTGTATACTTGATTTACGAGTACTCTATATATGTTGAACACTTGTGTATGTATGTTAGATATTGCTTACCTTGTTTAACATGATTTAAGGTACTTTAACATGTATACTTGTATGTCGTGTATCATGTTTTAATACGGTTTAGTGTACTTGAGCATGTATACTTGTATGCCGTAGTTCATTTCGATTGCATGAGTAGCTTAAGATGATCCCCGAGTCTCACTTGACATAGATGTTAGATGGCATGAGCCCCTTTAACATGTTTCACCTTAAGGTGATAGAATTGTAAAATGCTAGGTCGATGCATGCTCATCTCCTACGAGTAGCTTTATGTTACTCACCCACGTAGTTGGGACATTTTTCAGGTACCGGGATCAAGATTCGGGATTCATATCATGCTTGGATGATTTGTAGACTTGAAGTTCTCATTTCTTGTAAATGTTGGCTTGAAATGCCATTTATAGCTTTATATGTCAAAATGTGTAAATTTGATTCTATTTTTGTAATGTGTACATAAGTACACTCTTTATAATGTATTTGATATATATGAGATGAGACCATAGGCGAATGACATCTAATTTGTATCCTATGTAACTTTTAACTTCATGAAATATTATGAAAATATTAGAAAATGCCGAATCATTGCTTCACTATGCTTGCATCGGGTGTGGGAATTCCATTTTTATTCTTTCATAGGATCTCATTAATCATGTATGAAGTGTGGCCAAGAGCCAAATGGTAATTTAAAATCATTTGTTAATTTTAGTTTTCAAATTTCCCATGTCTAGTTCATTTTTGCCTTTTTGGCCGTTAGGGGGTCGGATTTTGCATCGGTAGTATTTTTAAGTCATGGACCATTGTAGTGCATTCAAATAGGTAAGTTACATTTGCGTGCATGGTCGTTTCCGGGCAAACCTTCTTCTTTGGTGAAATAAGCCTCCTAAGGACTCATTTTGAAATTTTGTTGCATAATCTGATCTAGGGGCACTCTAGACTTTTCACATCAGTTTTATTTTCTCCTTTTGACATAGTCACTTAGAAAACGTGATTTTAAGGGGGTTTCTTTTTCGTGTTTTTCCAGAAAATGTCGTCTTGGTACCAGAAATCCCTCACAAAATTCAATTTTCAGTTTTACAATGTAGCAGCTTTTTCACTCTCACTACCAGATTTCGTGGAGGGGCATTTTTTGCATTTTACAGTTAGCATTTTAGGCATTTTACAGCCGGGTAGAAAATTTGATTTCGGGAGGGTTTCTTTTTCGTGTTTTTCCAGAAAAATTCATCTTCTAGCCTGTTTCAGATCTCAAATCAGGACAGTCACTGTAGCAACTTTTGTCCTCTTGTCCAGTTCTGATATAGGGGTATTTTGGGGATTTCACAGTGAGTTTTTTTCGTTTCTGTCCGCATAGTCGGGTAGAAAAATCGATTTTAGGGAGGGTTTCTTCTTCGTGTTTTTCCAGAAAAACTCGTTTCGACCTCCGTTTCAAACCTCAGTTCTGGCTGAATTGTTTTTCTTCCTAGCATGTCATGGTGTATGTCATGGTGCTTGTCGGGGTGCTCGTGGGGTGCTCGTCTCGATGTCGTGACGTCGATCTTTGTTTTCACTCGTTCTCCCTCGTCCGGACTCCAAATCGAGTGAACTTTTTTTTGAACTTGACTAATTTTTCACTTTCTTTCCAACGGTGTGCTCGGTTGCACCCAGATCTTTCTGGATAATTACTAATTTACTCTTTTTGCCTTAAGTGCTCATTTTTCTTCGTCATGCCGTTTCTCCTTCGTCTGGACTCCGAATCATGCGATTCTTGAGTCCATCTTGATTAATTTTTCGTTATCCTTCCAGCGGTGTGCTTGGTGGCACCGGAGTCGACAGTTTTCAGAAATGACTATTTTGCCCCTGGGGGCTTATTTGTCATTTTTTGGTCTTTTGCTTCCGCATCAGTTCTCATTGAGTTCCACGACCTCATGGAAGGTCACTTTGACTTCTTAGAGTCTTATTTTCTGTTTTCGCTTCTGCATTTAGATCCGTGATCAAGTCAAACTACGGTTCATCACAGGACGCACTGGCTTGAAAAACCGGGGCCGTGACATACTTTTTCTCATCGTCTAGTACTAGCCAAAGAATATGCATTCAACTCCCTACATCCGAGAAGAGGTGGAAGGAGAAGATGATTGTTGTGATTTCTAATAAATTCTGCATCCCTCGGCAATATGGCAGGATAGGTATCACGACCCCGCCTTTATTTCATTCAAATTGCTTCAAATACTTACCTTGTCAAGTACTGTTATTTCACCATATTTACGAATCTTATGTTTTTGTTTCATTTTCCTTCCTTGCCTCTGTAACTAAAGAAAGACTTTTATTCCTGAAGGATAAGGTATGGAAGTGCCCTCCCTAGGTTAAACTGCTCCTAACTCTATTGAACCTGAGAGCGCTCGTGTCTTTCACCTCGGAAGTTACTGCAATACACCTATCCCACCCAACTTTCGAGATCTTGGAGCCTACACTTGAGGAGCTTTAAGGAATGGTAGACCTGAAGAGGAAAGCTATAGAACTTGAACCCGTTGAAATAGTTTTCCAAATGGACACAGCAGAGGAGGATAACACCGTGGCTCTGTTGCAGAAAAAACTGAGAAAAGTTGCCACTAAACCCGAACAGGTGGCTACCCCCGTGGATGCAGGCAAAGGTAGAGGCAGAGGGAAAGACAAATAAATAAAGGGAGAGACCATCGAAGAAGAAATCCCTTCTTTCGCCATTGCGAAGAGTGGTGAACCTTGGTCCCTACCTTCAAGAGAGTTGATGACACAATCCTCCATCCTGGTGATTTCGTTTTGAAGGACCCCTTTACGGCTTTGGCTTTGTTCAAGGGATATGACTTTGTTTTGATAAGGTCCTATTAAATGACATGCCCAAAACCGAATTGGCCACAACAATGACTGTATGGGTTGTTGAGGTAACGCTTGAATTGTCTTGGTTTTTGCTGTAGAATTTATCCCGCTCCCATCATCCCTCTTTTAACTGAATCTGGACTTAGTTTGTTTGTTACAAAATTGTGAAAGGAAATTTTCCCACCATTTAGGAGACGCCACATGTCAGCAAAATAAATGAAGAAGTCAAACCGAATAAGTAGCCCAGAAAGATAAACCCATAACATGAAGGCCCAGCAGGGAGAAGGCCAACACCCAAAACAGCCCTAAAACTATGATCTGCCACAAAAGGCCTAGCAGAGTGATGCCCAACACCCAAAGTGGTCCTAAGACTATGATCTGCCCCAAAAGGCTCAAAAGGGAAAGGCCCAATACCCGAAACGCTCCCAAGATTATGATCCGCCCCATCAGGCCCAACTGATGTAACAACCATATATAGCTGGCAATAACTCATTGAGATAAATGATGTACACTTATAGACATTCAAGGTAATGTATGTAATGGTCCGTAACGGCCTTGGGAATCCTGATTGTAACAAATATAAATACAAAGGGCAAGACCCAGAGAAAATCATCTGGTTCCTGCTGTTATTTGCCCTTATTCTTCCTTAATCTCATTTTTAGTCTTCTACTTTTCCGTTTGCATATATTCTTGATTAAGTGGTTAGAGTGTTTAATCTTTCGGGTCAAATTACCATATTCGGGCTGAAATTTTATGCACATACGCTTTGGCATCATCTATGGGAATCAATTGCCTTTATGAAAAAATATAGTTCAAACACAATACAATCCGAATGCCAACAAAAATAGTACTGGCTCGATGATAGAGAGACGTATCAACAACGCCACCAAAAACCATCAACGTACTAATAGAAGCAAAAACCTCCTGTTGCAGAAGTCTTTATCGTCATAGCATACAATTAAAAACATGATTCAAGCCAACACATATTGATCGGGGGAAAAACGTGTTCTTCAAAAAGATAAGTGAAATCATTACTACTATGCAATTTATTTTTTTAATAAAATCTTTTACGATCGATTCCCAAATCCAATTATTTATTTATTATATACACGCCATAAAAAGAATGGTGAATAAATGTCTAACAAACAAATCGTATAATTTTGGTTTGATGTTAAGTAAGGGTGAACAAAGTCCAACTGTAGGCAAAATTGTTCAACCAATGCTAAGAGCATGGCAATAATCCCAAGGAGAGTTAAACACCAAAAGAGTGGCGTGCGTCACAAACAACCGTGGCATGCGCCACAAAACAATCGATAAGCCAACATGACACAACGTTACATGAATAACTGATCAACCGAAGAATGGAACACGGCAAAACTGTGGCTCAGATCACAAAAGCCAAAATAACGTAGTGAAGTAACGGTTTTTCACAACCTAAAAATATTATATGCGTGTAAAAAAAGTGTGGGATTTGAACCCAAACCCTTTCAAACCACGACGCGTAACACGCATCACCGTTCAACTGAAGGGACGAAAGGAACATGCATCACCCTTCAGCCGAAGGGACGAAGAGAACATGCTTCAGCCTTGACACGCATCACACTTACAGCTAAAGGGACGAAGGGAATACGCACCCTTTTGGTCAAAAAGATGAAGAAAAATATGGGATGAACCCACATCCTACCTGATGATTGGGCGTTTTCTAAGCCCAAGAGGCATCACATAGGAATTAAATCAGAACGCCTAACATGCATCACATGAGAATTGAACCTTTACTAACCAATTCGTCAAGATGATCACATGTGGGATTCAAATCTATGCCCTTTTGGACTACAACATGCAATAACGACTATAACGTCTAATAACGCGCAACAGCGCTGGGTCTCTAATCAGGTAAGTTTTCTTAATTTTGATTTTCTATTGATATCTTGATTAGGCCAAGCTTTTCCTGGTAGAAATCAAGAAAAAAACATATTTGAACGTATACAATATACACTGATAAGATAAAAGTTATGTGCAAAATATATGACAGATAATACATGTTATATATATATATATATATATAAACATCGGACTGTTTCCAAACCGTTGTGCTATCTACGTTATAATCATGTATTCCAGACATATACAGTCACTAAAAATGCAATTTAAATGTTAGATGTAAACATATTTGAAGTCACTTGTGACACTATTTGAATAATGTTTACAGTGATTATTACACAACAAATATTATAAATTTTTTTTAAAGTCCATTTTTTATACATGGACTATTATAAATATTTTTCCCATTATCCACAAAGGATAATTGAATGATTCAAGTTGTTTGAATGATATTTAAGTATAAAATTAAAGCATTCAATTCGCATTCCGATGTATGTACATTAACTATTCTATAAGTTTTTTTGTAATAGAATAGTTGACTAATACATTTTCCAGTAGAATATCTAGAATATAGATTGTTATTGAGGAATCATAAGTTATGAATAATATGCATTTGTTGTCTCTCAGCAGCCTTACAAGCCCAGTACATGAATGGAGATAAAGTGGCGAATAGCCAAAGGCAACACGTCGAAAGAGCCGAAGGCTGATTGCCAACAAACTGGTAGCAAGCCAAAGGCAAAATACCAAAAGAGCCAAAGGCTGATTACCAACAAAATAGTAGCAAGCTAAAGGCTGAACACCAGAAGAGCTGAAGGCTAAATGCAAGAAGAGCTAAAGGCTAATTGCCAACAATCTGGCAGCAAGCCAAAGGCAAAACACCAAAAAAGTCGAACGACCCCAAGTGCCTATCGCAACAAAAAAGAGGCGTTGGCCCGAAGAGCCTAACGCCCTCTCAGATTTTCATAAAAATTGGCTAAGGCCAAAAAATACAAACGGCCCTAAGTGTCGATCGCAACAAAAAATAGGCGAAGGCCCGAATAACAAAACACCTTTTCAGATTTTCACAAAAATTGTCTAAGGCCAAAAAAGCCGAACGGCCTAAAGTGCCGATCGCAACAAAAAAGAGGCAAAGGACCGAAGAGCCGAACGCCCTCTCAAATTGTCATAAAAATTGGCTAAGGCCAAAAAAGCTGAACGGCCCCAAGTGCCGATCGCAACAAAAAAGAAGCGAAGACCCGAAAAGTCGAACGCCCTTTCAAATTTTTACAAAAATTGGTTAAAGCCAAAAAAGCCGAACAACACCAAGTGTCGATCACAACAAAAAAGAAGCGAAGGATCGAAAATCCGAACGCCCTCTCAAATTTTCATAAAAATTGACTAAGACCAAAAAAGCTGAACGGACCCAAGTGCCGATCGCAACAAAAAAAAATGCGAAGGCTCGAAGAGCCAAAGACTTTCACAAAAATTGGCTAAGGCCAAAAATCTGAATGACCCCAAGCACCGTTCGCACCCAAAGGCAAAGGCCTGAAGAGCTGAACGTTATATCACTTTCAAAATTTTTTGGCTAAATCCAAATAAACCAAACGGTGCCAAGTGCCAGTCACAATCAAAGGCAATGGCCCGAAGAACCGGACGCCCGATTATTTACAAAATTTGGCCATGTCTAAAAACATCAAACAACCCCAAGTTCGGTCGCAATCAAAAGCAATGGCCCAAAGAGTCGGACTCCAGATCATTTACAAAATTTGGCCAAGTCCAAAAAAAACCGAATGACCCCAAGTGCCGATCACAATCAAAGGCAATGACTCGAAGAGCCGGATGCCCGATCATTTACAAAATTTGGCCAAGTCCAAAAAAGCCGAACGACCCCAAGTGCCGATCGCAATCAAAAGCATTAGCCAAAAAGTCGGACCCCCGATCATTTACAAAATTTAGCCAAGTCCACAACAAGCCGAACGACCCCAAGTGCCGATCACAATCAAAGGCAATGGCCTTAAGAGCCGGATGCCTAATCATTTACAATATTTTGCCAAAGTCCAAGAAAAGCCGAACAACCCCAAATACTGATCACAATCAAAAGCAATGACCCAAAGAGCCAGATGCCTGATCATTTACAAAATTTGGCTAAAGCCAAATGGCCCCAAGTGCTGATCGCAATCAAAGGCAATGTCCCCAAAAGCCTGTGAGTCGTACGCAGCGGAATATTTAGAAAGTTTGTATTTTTAGAAACAGATCCATATCTTTCTAACTTTACTTATTTTAGCAATTAAATAATTAATCTCATGCAAGATAAAATAAAGTAAAGTAAAGAGTTAGAAATGACACCGAAATTTTTAGTGAGGAAACCCCAGTTGATAAAATACATCAACTGTTTGTGCGGGAAAAACCTTGTGAACTTTGCAGTCCAAAGTAAACCGATCCACTATGTTTGAAACAAAATACATTAAACTTTGACTGTGGCTCGCACCCTATTGTTCTACCAAATACCAATAGCTAAAAATCCTATGGCTTTGCAACGTCCCGTCCAACAACCATTTGACCTCAGGCTTATGCTTGATCTTTGTAGAAGAGTAGCAGGTAGATCAAATAATACTCCTCGAATGTTTTGACCCTTTCAAAGTGTGATTGTTTTTACTTCTGTTCTTCACTGCCTTCCATATCCCTAAAATATCAAAATCAATGTCTAGCTACATGTATATGTATATGTGTGGAATGACCACAATGCCCTTCAATGAAAATGGTAAAACTGGGAAAGGTTCCCGAACCCGAAAATTGTCCCGACTTTCGAAAAATTATAAAAACAATCCTGTCACTTCTAACTAACTTAAAATTAAAAAAAAAATGCATTTCTAAAACCCTCAGATTGAGAAATGACTTAAAAGCCCCTCGGGCCAGCATGGCAAGCAAAACGAGGCATGAAAAATAATTAAAATAAAATTTTAAAAATATATATAAAAATCCAGGAAGTTAAAACCTACCCTCCTTAAAGAGATTTCGTCCTCAAAATATACCCTCCTTAAGAAGGAAGCCTATAACTGTTCACCTTCCCGAAGGACATTTCACAAAACCCGCAAGACTACCAGCTCACAAACCTCACTGCCTTTGACACTGGATGTCAATAGGCAATCGCACACCACTGCAACTAGCAACACAATGCTCACCAACATATGTGGGTACTCATTCCACAACATTCTACCACGTAAACCATTGGATTCTATACCTGGCTTAAAACCGACGTCATACATACTCTACACATCCTCATAAAGCTTCGAGCCCCGAAGAAAAAGAATACTAGACCACCGACATAACGACATCCAACCTCAGCTCATCCTTTAAAGGATACGCAAAACTCACGACAAAAGATCCCGATTACTACACCATAAGTCTCAAACCCTAGTCAACGTGTCCACGACAAACAACACATATGCTATCTAATACGTATCTATTCCATCACATAACCATATAAGCGATCACCAATCGCAACATCTAGTATCATTATACTTAATACCTCCCGAGATAACTAAGTGGAAAATCCTCCAACAACTACGTAGGCATGAGTCACTCAAATCATAAGGCGTACTATTAAGTACCCAGGATACAAATCCCCAAAACATTACTCAAGATTCAAATGATCGAACCATTAAACTTCATCGGACATGTAGTCTTACCTAGGACACCTCGTTATCCGAAGCAAACTATTTGAATCCCCAAAACACTATTGTCTCCAAATGAAAGTCTCTTTCAGACCAAATTCATGCTGTCACACTTACATGATGTGCAACACCACGCTCTCACTGTCACCAATCAGTTGAAACAATCGTTAACCTTTGCCCCGACATCGTGTTAAAGGGAGACTATTCAGGAGAAATGGTTGGCCACACCATTCTCATCATCGATCCTATCTCAACATTGACGTCCTTCCTGTCCTCAGGTCTAAACCTCAAACGTAGTATTATACAAAGTCCATAAGACAGCCATAAGAGTCATTCATTATACGTTCATTGTTCTATGCAACCTCGACCATTGTACAATCATACACACTACTTTAAGCTAGAATCCCGATTATACCTTTATTATGCAACTCATAATAAGCTGAAAGTAATGCAGTACTGAATGTCACAATCATTAACCAAGTGTAAAAGCTTCCTAGTCCATCCCTAACAATCCGTACTAGAGAAAAATCCCATGACATCATTCGACTCAGTTCATACCTCGTCAAAACACCTCGTAAAACTTCTCATTCTTGGAATCTCAACCCATAATCAATTATCACAATCTCCCTTTAAAGGAGTCCTATATTCATTTCTCTAATCACATAGTCCTAAGACGATACCAACACTTGTCCTCAAGAAACTGCCAAACCAAACATCTATGAAAACGTCCGGGTACATGACCCACATCATCCTTGAACTTACGATTCACAATACATCCCCTAGCCGTCACCACTAGCATCAAAAAATAGGAACACACAATCACTACTCGGCAACCCATGCCTTACATCCCACTGGTCACGACCACCCTCAGAACAAGCACTACTTAAAACCAAAGACTTCGCCTCCCTCCGTGGGAATAAAGTCAGTCAATCCCATCAAACCCTTACTGGGTACATCTAACAAGGGAAAAAAATTCCATAGACCCGCCCCATCCCATGGGCGTGCACAATTCCTAAGTGGAGAAATGAGGCTCGTAGCCAACGATGTCCTTGTCAAGACCGAAACAATTAGTTTTGGTTCTATAATGTTTAACAAAATTTGCATTTTTGGTCTTGCATTAAGGAGGCAAGGTTGCATATCCAACTGTTGCTTGGGTTTGCCTCTATCTCGTAACTTTTTACCCTGTAAGAACATCTCCAATGGTAGATATATGAGTTTTGGGGTGTGATTGTTTTAATATTCTAAAAGTAGTTTTCAAGAATTCAAAAACTAGAAGTTAGTTCATAGGACTATATAAAGATGTATGAGATCGTCCGACCGATCCAATAAGATCTGCATGTTTTGTTTTTCTTTTCAGAATTTTGGGCCTACAGCGCCCATTCTGGATAACTCTATTAAGTCCAAGTGCATGGTTGTTTATATTGAATGTTTGACACGAGCTAAAGTTTTTGTGTATATATTTATATGGAAATGATTTCTTACATACCAATAAGCAAGAAATTTATTCACATTAAACAAAATGACCACTGGATATGATTCAAGTATAAAAAAGGTAGTTACCAAAAAAAAAAAAACAAAACAATCATATTTAATGTCATTATGTTTGATGTGGATAAATTTCTTCTTGATGTGCAATAGGAGTGTATATATATATACACTTAACATTCACATTTCTATTTATTCATTCACATGTATGTTGTGTCAATAGCTGCAAAGAAGTGTAATTTGAAGAGTGCATATAAATATTAGAGTGGTAAAAATAATAGTTCTATTTTTTAATTATTGGTATATAGCTTAATAAGATTATATAAATTCATTTTTAACTTGTTTTACTAGTATTAATAAAAGCTCAAACAGTTACCAAACAAAAAAAAACAAAACAATCATATCTAATGTCATTATGCTTGATGTGGATAAATTTCTTCTTGATGTGCAATAGGAGTATATATATACACACACTTAACATTTACATTTTTATTTATTCATTCACATGTATGTTGTGTCAATAGCTGCAAAGAAGTGTAATTTTAAGAGTGCATATAAATATTAGAGTGGTAAAAATAATAGTTCTATTTTTTAATTATTGGTATATAGCTTAATAAGATTATATAAATTCATTTTTAACTTGTTTTACTAGTATTAATAAAAGCTCAAACACAAACAAACATGTTCTGAACTTCTGATGGTAAATTAGAACCTAAAAGTTGCACACAGGGAGAGAGTGAGAATTTCGGTGCATCTGCCACGAGGCCCACGACCAGAACTCTATACATTCCCTCACAGTTCCGGACCTCCAAAACAACGAGATCAAGAGATTTTGGTTTATTGAAATTCATTTATTTCTTATTTTGTCGCCAATTGGTTCAAAATCTGATGAATTCTGTATTTTTTATTCATTGAGTTTTAGGGTTACAACTGTTGAATTAGTGTCCTTGCAGACACAATTGGAGGAGTTAAGAATGAAAAGGCATGGGTTGTTGTTTACAAGTCAGTTTGTTTTTGGTTAATTTTTTTTCTGAATGGGGTTGGTATAATTGAATTTATTTTTTTATTTTTTATTTTTTTCTGGTTGGTATTTACACACACTTATCTAAAACCCTTGACCTTCCTTTAAGAAGTAAAAGGCTGATACTACTAGGTTATTGACCATTGGTAATTAAAACTCTCTATTATGAAAAGCTTTTGAAAATCCATAGAGTGAAGTAATCCCTCTCAATTCTCAAATGGTGAGTAACTCCTGTTTGAGTGAGTAGTCATTCAAGTATTTGAGTTACATTATACAATTGCAGTTCTAATTATCAATCAGAACTACCCTTGTCAACTATAGTTGTTATATTTTTATTTGGCATGATGGTTCTCTTTGGCCTGCATAGAATTTTTTGTTTCTTCTTTTTGGTTATTGAAACTTCAAGCCTGTGTATACGTCGGACTGATTTAAATTTTGCACAAGGAAACGCTGTTGTTAACAATGTCAGCCAAACATATTTTACGAACAACACAATATAGAATTTAAGCTTCTTTTAGTACAACTAAATTTGAAGTTTGAGTGGAAAACAATGCACTAGAATATCTCATTTAATCTTGAATTATAAGAGAAGATTGAATAGAAATAGTTAATTTGACTCGGATTTGAATCAGTCCAATGGATCTATAAGTTTTTGGGTGAAATAGTTTCCTTTTAAATCTCAGATTCGCAAGGGTGATTGATCTTTATAATTTTTTTTTTTTATTTTTTATTTTTTAACAGAGCTATGACATTAAATAAAATATAATGAAAAATATAGGATACCGTAAACATCCCTAAATAGTTGGGAAAAGACTTTGTTTGGTATTGCTTTACTCTTTCTTGTGTTTGACCCTCATATATGTTGTGGTTGCTGTCCAACTTAACTTGTACTTTAATTTCAATATTTTCACGATAGCTTTAGTACTCTGTTATGTCCTTATGTAGTGAATTTGTTTCTTCCGAATTCTATATAATTGAAACCAAATTATCTAATGTCATTATGTTTGATGTGGATAAATTTCTTCTTGATGTGCAATAGGAGTGTATATATATATACACTTAACATTCACATTTCTATTTATTCATTCACATGTATGTTGTGTCAATAGCTGCAAAGAAGTGTAATTTGAAGAGTGCATATAAATATTAGAGTGGTAAAAATAATAGTTCTATTTTTTAATTATTGGTATATAGCTTAATAAGATTATATAAATTCATTTTTAACTTGTTTTACTAGTATTAATAAAAGCTCAAACACAAACAAACATGTTCTGAACTTCTGATGGTAAATTAGAACCTAAAAGTTGCACACAGGGAGAGAGTGAGAATTTCGGTGCATCTGCCACGAGGCCCACGACCAGAACTCTATACATTCCCTCACAGTTCCGGACCTCCAAAACAACGAGATCAAGAGATTTTGGTTTATTGAAATTCATTTATTTCTTATTTTGTCGCCAATTGGTTCAAAATCTGATGAATACTGTATTTTTTATTCATTGAGTTTTAGGGTTACAACGGTTGAATTAGTGTCCTTGCAGACACAATTGGAGGAGTTAAGAATGAAAAGGTATGGGTTGTTGTTTACAAGTCAGTTTGTTTTTGGTTAATTTTTTTTTCTGAATGGGGTTGGTATAATTGAATTTATTTTTTTATTTTTTATTTTTTTCCGGTTGGTATTTACACACACTTATTTAAAACCCTTGACCTTCCTTTAAGAAGTAAAAGACTGATACTACTAGGTTATTGACCATTGGTAATTAAAACTCTCCATTATGAAAAGCTTTTGAAAATCCATAGAGTGAAGTAATCCCTCTCAATTCTCAAATGGTGAGTAACTCCTGTTTGAGTGAGTAGTCGTTCAAGTATTTGAGTTACATTATACAATTGCAGTTCTAATTATCAATAGAACTACCCTTGTCAACTATAGTTGTTATATTTTTATTTGGCATGATGGTTCTCTTTGGCCTGCATAGAATTTTTTGTTTCTTCTTTTTGGTTATTGAAACTTCAAGCCCGTGTATACGTCGGACTGATTTAAATTTTGCACAAGGAAACGCTGTTGTTAACAATGTCAGCCAAACATATTTTACGAACAACACAATATAGAATTTAAGCTTCTTTTAGTACAACTAAATTTGAAGTTTGAGTGGAAAACAATGCACTAGAATATCTCATTTAATCTTGAATTATAAGAGAAGATTGAATAGAAATAGTTAATTTGACTCGGATTTGAATCAGTCCATTGGATCTATAAGTTTTTGGGTGAAATTGTTTCCTTTTAAATCTCAGATTCGCAAGGGTGATTGATCTTTATAATTTTTTTTTTTTTTTAACAGGGCTATGACATTAAATAAAATAGAATGAAAAATATAAGATACCGTAAACATCCCTAAATAGTTGGGAAGAGACTTTGTTTGGTATTGCTTTACTCTTTCTTGTGTTTGCTGTCCAACTTAACTTGTACTTTAATTTCAATATTTTCACGATAGCTTTAGTACTCTGTTATGTCCTTATGTAGTGAATTTGTTTCTTCCGAGTTCTATATAATTGGAACCAAAGTATCTAAGTATCTAGGAGAGGGAAAAGATGTAAAAGAATGATATCTTTAGAAGGTGAAGAAGTACCACGGTAGTAATTGGAACCAAAATATCCAGGAGAGGGAGAAGATGTAAAAGAATGGTATTTTTAGAAGGTGAAAAAGTACCGCTAGATTACAGCCGTAAAAGAGTGCTATTTGTTTAAGAGTATTTTGTGCTGTCTTTGTTCTGATGTAAAGCAAGACCGGAAAATAAAAGTTAGGTCCACACTATCAGATAAATCTGCACGTGCTTTTAAATGTATTATATACAAGCCACATTATCAACATTATCAAAGAATTTATATAACGTGTTTACAGGCACATAACTAGACTTCTCCTCCCCTCCATGTTCGTGTGTGTGTGTGAGAGAGAGGTTAACTTTCTGGAATATTGACCTTTGCTTTTCATGTGATTGGTCATCTCATAATGGGAAAATACTTCAATACAATAAGATTAGCAATAATTGCAATATATATATATACACACACACACATCGTATACAAGTATGTGGCCAATGTTAATATATCTTTTATTGAAACAAAACTGATGATGCATGTGATAGATCATTACTGATTTAACTTCCTATTTTGGACTTCCAATGCAGCTCATGGAGAACCTGATTCTAGTTGAAAAGAAGTGAAGACCACCAACCATCGAACTTGGAAAAGTGTATTTCTATGCACTGATCAGAGGCGTCCTTTATTCATGTTCAACGGATTTTTGAGTGTGGAACTCCATATTCTTAATCACGTCCTCAATCAGACATCCCAGAGAAATGTAGGATGACCCACCCTCCGTCATGGCTTCTCTGCTCTTTTCTTTCATCTCATTCACCTTCTTCCTAATTTCCCCGTCCATCATAACTTTTCTTATCCCGGTCTCTATCTCCTTCGCCGTCAAAGGCTCTTGCTTGATATCTTTACTCACATTTTTCCTATAGTCCATCTTGATCTCCACTGCTAGCCCCAACTCTTTCACCATTTCAAAAGCATTGATTTGCTGCTCTGCGTACAGAGGCCATGCCGCTATGGGCACTCCACACCACACGCTCTCCAAAATAGAATTCCACCCGCAGTGTGACACAAACCCTCCCACCGCAGGGTGTGACAGCACCGCCACTTGCGGCGCCCAACCAATCACTTTCCCCATCCCCGCCGTTCGCTCCAAGAAGCCCTCCGGCAGGACTTCCTCCGGATTCTCGTATTCCCTTGGGGCCTCTACCTTTCCCTTCGGTGGAGGCTGACGCAGGGACCACAAGAAACGGTAGCCAGTGTGCTCTAGTGCATCAGCAATCTCTTTCACCTCTTCCTTACCGAAGCTTCCCATACTCCCAAAGCACAAGAACACCACTGATGACGGTGGTTGATCGTCGAGCCAGCTCATAATAGCATCGGATCGGTGGTTCCCCTCACCATTCTTGAGGTTGAATATAGGTCCCACCGGGTAGACTGGCGGGGTCTTCCCGTCAGATAGGGACCTCACTGCATAGGATTCTAGCTCAACGAACGTGTTGACCAAGATGCCCTTAGTCCGTCTGAACATTTGGGCATGTCTTAGGAACAACCTGCACTCATCTTGGTTGTCCAGCACCACAGAAGGCAAGACCTTAGACGGAAATGAATTGGCAAAACACGGAAGTGACAACTCAGAATCCGAGTCCTTGAACTGAGTAACGTCTTTGCTTTGGTCATCTTGGATGGACTGGAGATGAAACATGAGACCAAGGAAACCAGCACTGGAAGTGAAGTAGACGTAGGTTGGGACCCCCAGCTCGTCGGCCACATCAATCACGCCGCTGCAGAACATGTCAATAACGAACCCGGCTAGCCTATTATTGGTTTCGATTCCGGCAGCAACATCTCTCACTTGAGTCTTGTTGGTTTCTATAAGGGCGGCAAGAAAGTGGAGAACGGACTTGGACAAGAGTTCTGAATTTGATTCGTCGTAAGGAAGTTCCACGAAGCGTATGCGTGAGTTCAGGTCTTCAGACATTGGTTGGGAAATGTTTGTGTTGTAATCGAAGGGCGACTTCATTATGATGACTGTAATGAAGAGCCTCTCGTCGCGCCGGATGAGGAGGTTGGCCATCTCGAGCGCCGATGTGAGGTGACTGAATCCGGGCGAAGGGATGAACAACAGCTCTGCTACTTTCTTCATTCTTAGTTTTTTTTTTTTTTTACTACTACAATATGAGAAGAAGATGAACTTTTGTTTATGATTTATGGTTGATATAGGCTTTCTAGTACAGAGTTGCGAATATCTCCAAGCACCATCAAAAATATTGAATGATTGGAGATAGAGAGTGCAAGTGGTGTAATGATGGGCTTTGCTGGCTGAGAAACGGACAGAGCATTAAAAAAATCCAATCCAATCAATTCCAGATCTACAAAACCATTAAAAGGCACAACAAAGAGAATCAATAACGACGGGATGGTATAATCGAATAGATATTGCACGTGCCAAGCACACTTTATACAAAAACAGGGGGATAAATTGTTATATGGTTTAATACTAAGAGAAATTTTTTTAATGTGCTTGTCGGACTGTGCACGGGGCCACTGTTTATATCTACACGTTCACAATTATTATGTGCCTGGTGCACTAAACACATTGAAATTATTCTGCTTGAATTATATGTTCTTTATCAAATCACAATAAAAAATGTATTAGTTTTATTTTTTTTTTTTTACGTGTCATGTTATGATTGGTCAAGATATCATATAATAATTTTTTGAAATGAAGTTTAAGAATTATTTAGTTACAGACCATATAATAATTCATGATAATTTTTTTTATATATTATATATATGTACCTCAATGAAATATGATTATATCAATTTATTAAATTTTATTATTTCCGCTTTTTTAAATTGATATATATATATTTTGATAATGCATTTCAAAATCTATTTCAAATAAATGAAATAGTATAATTAGTAGCCAGCGACAAAATATGGTAAAGGATTGGGTTTCAAGCCTTGTGTCTTAGATTTTCTTTCATGTGATAAGATCATAAAACCCTATCATTTTGCCCAAAGCCCATCAAGTGGGACGCACTTCACATGCATGGTGTCACTTGCATTGGAAAGGTGGCTTTTGCTTGATTGAAAAGGGTGTAACCTAATTAAATAGGATTTGTTTAGATTTGCCTCCTCAAAAAGTGAATTCGGTAATTCACAAAGAAATTTCTAAGATTATAGGATTAATTTTTGTGACACCCTTGATATTTGGACAAGGATCACGTTGATACAATTTTTGCAATTTGTTTTGATTCACTTCCTCAAAAAGTGAATTCGGGAAATCACGAAGAAATTTCTAAGATTATAGAATTGATTTTTGTGACACCCTTGAAATTTGGACAAGGATCACGTTGATACAATTTTTGCAAAAAAAATATAGAATCCTTATCAACAATCAAAAATTAGCATTTTACCTCTCTAAACTATAAAATCAAGCAAGTCAATATCACAACTATCAGAAACGTGCATGTTGGCCTCCTGCTAGTCACTTCCGGCACATTTTCGGTCGACGCCATTGTACATTTACTAAAATGCCCATTATAGTATTTAAAAAAAGATAAATAAAACTAAATTTGTGAAATACCTTCAATATCCCTCATGCTATATATATGCCTCTTATATTGCTAAAATTGTTAAAATTTCAAAGGATTTTAGTTGAGAGGCATTAGGTGCTTAGAGAAGAGAAGAGGCAAGGTCGCGATGCTAGGGTTTGTGAGTGCGATTGTGATTTAGGGGCTCTGAACTATGATTTCTAAGGTTTCTTTTTTTTTTTTTTTTGGGGGGGGGGGGGGGGGGGGGGTGGGGAGATTGCTATGATTGGAAGAGTTTAAAAATCATGATCACCGGTAAGGAAAATTTTGCTATGATTGCCCTCGATAAAGAATTGTTCATTTCTCGTGGTGTTGAAGAAATCAAGAAGACAGAGGAAGTCAAAGCCGAAACAGAGTACCCTCGAGTTTAGCAATTACCTACCTGTAAGTAAAGTCTTTGTATCACCGGAAAAGTTTCTTCTCCTCCGGAGAAACAAGCCTAAATTAAACTATTCGCGATTTCAGGCTAATTTTCTCCGTATTACAATGATATAATAAGTTTATGCTATCAGATTCGTGATCTCTTATATCTCTTTCGCTTCTTCTTCGATTTCATTTGCTTCAATAGCAGGCAAATTGGTTCCGTACAACTCCTCAACCTCCTTTGAATCACATTTACCTTCTGAGCTAGCTCTTCTCATGAACGACAAATCATCAAAGGGACATTATTGCTTCATTAATTTCATTTATGTTTTCTCTTTGTGTATGCAATTATGTATGTATATAAATATATTTGGTGTCTTAAGTTGAGAAGTACTGTTATGGAACTATCCTTTTAAGGAGATTGAAATGAAATCCTAACTTTGTTTATTTATTATTTTTCTTAATTAAAGGTATGACAATTGATTATCAAATCAATGTGTACAGAGCAACCATTTTTAAAATATGTTTTTAAATAAGAGAATTAAAAACTTTAATTTAGTTATAAGAAAATACTAGTAATTATTTGTTTTTTGTGATCCTTTAAATTCCTAATTATAGAAGTTAAAATAAATTAGCACATATAATACTAAACACCTAATTGCACCTAAACTTTTTACTTCATATGTGTTTGTTAAAACGAATAGAAAAAGCTTCTTACAGGAAAAAGGGTTATTACAGTCACATTGAAGAGCAATTTTGCAAAAGCTAGAGTAGTTGGCTGGAAAGTAGCCAGACAGGGGGCAAGTTGCACATTTTTTTATAGTTGTGGTACTGACTTGTGTAGTTCAGGGGGTAAAATGCTGATTTTTATAATTGAGGGGGGGTTTATGCTTTTTTGCCTACAACTTTCAAAAATCATTATCACCAAATTTTACTTTTTCATCACTAACACCCTTAAAAATGGGACAAAAATCCGTTCCAGTGCGCCTCTCAAGACTTTGTTCAGTGAGGATCTAATTGCTGAGATCAAACCAACCTTAGCTCCTTTGCCATGTCAATGCCTACTTGGATCCATCTCAGCGCCTAGTCAGCAAGTTAGTGAACAAAGTTATTAATTGTAGGGGAAAAAATATCACTGTCCAATTAAAGTCAACCACCTCATCAAGATGCATTTTTTCACCATAATTCTCTTGGGCTACCTGACCTTGAAAGCCCAATGAAGTAAGCCTAGTGTGAGGAAAGATTTCCTTTCTCATCCCAACAAGTAAGCATGCCAATTGCCCATCCCCCGCCTAATTCATAATCCGCCATGGAGAAAACCCACCTGTGTAAATTCACTGACCACTATAATTGCAATTATAGTAGGGTTCCTATGTGGAAGAGTGTTGAACCGAGAGGGGGGGGGGGGTTTGAATTGGTCAAACCATCTTCAAATGAAGCTAGAAAATAGCATAAAACAAGTATAGACTGCAAAGCAACAGGTTTTACAAGGAAACCCTTTCAATTAGGGAAAACCTTGGGTCTTGGCCTCAGCCAATGCAAGCATCCACTAGTTGTAAGTAAGCTGTTACACACTCAGCTGTCTCACACTCTGCACACACCCTTGTATCAGATGTAGACACCAGTTTTCACATACTTCACTTCACACACTAGCTCAACAAAGTGTATACAAACACTCCCCCTGTCCTAGGCAACCCTGCCAGGACCAAACAAGCACTCTAAGCTCACCATATACATTATAACAAATGTAAAACAACAATCACAAATCCTCTCTTCAATTGAAATGAAACTGACAACTCAGAATTTCAATTTACCACTTCATAATACCAATTTTTCAGCACTTATGTCTTGAGGGGTAAAAAGGTAATTTCCTTTCGAGATTAATTCAATAGCTTCATACTCAGTCTTCATTCACTGTAGTACTCATGTTCGTGACTTTTAATCACTGAAGTGCAGCTTGAGTTTAGCATATAGAACCAATATTACCCTTATTTCAGCAAAAACACATTCCATGACTAAGGGTTAAGAACTGAAAAATGCTGCAGACCAAATTTCTATCACAAATCCAACTTCAACATGCAAGATTCATCAAAATACACTTGCTAGAGGATTAAAAGCTTATCATACAGCAAGTCATAATCAATCAGTGCTTGAATCCATGAAAAACTCAGAAAAATAGTCTAACAGATGAGCTCACTGTCCATTTTTGATTTCAGCATGATTTCAACAATATTACAGTACTGAGCAAGTGTAAAAAGCTGATTGATACCTATGTCAACTCTCAGAATAGACCTCAGCACCTTGGAACTAAAATCCAATACTCAGTTCAACCCTTGCAGCAGTGAAAAATAGCAGCAGCAACCTCTTCTCTTCTATAACTATCACATAGCTCGAATCAGTAAGTTTTTCTGACTTGAATCATCATCAAAAGCTTCAGACAAACTTATTCACTCAAGGCTCTCGAGTTAATGCAAGCTGCAGCTCAAAAACACTTCTCTCTCACAAAGCTAAAAACCCTAAAAAGGCTATAACAGCATATATATATGGATTTTCAGAATGCACAGACCTTCATACACCCATAGATTACACCTGTCACCTCAAGCCAATCATTGACACAGTGCAATGCAAATATTTCCAAGAGCAAGAGCCAATCATAGAAGGCCACCTCAGTAGATTTGTCCCTTTGCACACTAAAGTACACATATACACTACAATGCTGCAAATTCCATTCAGCTCTAGACTTAGCCACCAAGAAATGCAATATTCTTACATATTCACTTACTCTGGGACCACTGGAGCGGGACATACACATGAGCATTATAACACCCCCACATTTTCCACGCATAAGTTGATCAGGCTTATACACGAAAAACGAGGGATATCAAAAACAATTGGCAATATACAAGCATGGAATACAAAATGATGATAATAAAAGAATTTAGACAAGAAAGGAACACTAAATAATACAACATCCATCCATCCTTTATTTAATACAGTACTTCATTACAACTTGGAAATCCTATGTCAAAGATCCCTAAATATAACCCTGAGAGTTCAACGTCAAAAGTAAATAAAAACTGAAACTGAAGTAATACATAAAACTTCTACCCTGAACTGGATCGTAAGAGTAGATGAGTTCGGATGGTGGTCCCACACTACTAACCTCAACCTTGGAACGGGTACTGACCGTATCCTGAAATAACAACAATGGTGGGTCAACCCCACGAGCAAGTCCTCTCTACTATGACCCAAATCAGAGAATCAAATAAATTAATCATTATAAATCGGTTGAGTACTATATCTGTATACATCCTAAGGGAACTATCCCATGTATAACATGACCTCAACCAGAATAGACGGTGATCACTTAGACTCACACTAGGTGGTTAAGTGTCGCCTTTCCCTACCCGGGAAATCAGCTATTATACATGGTGCACGGTACTGACAACACAGACTATAACGAACTACACAGTGATAACACCTCTCAAAGTACTGATGAATATACTGAGTATATCAATTAGGCAACACATGCCAACAATATTAATAAATATACCGAGTATGTCGATTAGGCAACACATGCCAATAATATTAAACCACATACCCCGACAGCCACACATCTGTCTATCGCAACGAATGCATAGGGTATAAATGAGTCTAAACTTATTAGCCAGCTCACATGGTTCTATATGGCAACTCATCCATATAATATAAATGTGACATAATTAAACAGTCCATTTATTTCCTGAAATGCACACAGCATAATAATCATGGTTTGTATATCATTAACAACATAAATAATCCTACAATGTATAACGGACAATTTATTTGAATTAAAACCATGTAATCATTTAATTTTAACATTAATGATTTAATACTGTTTAATAAAATAATAACACAATTAATGATTAACAATGTCATTAAATTAACTACATCCGTTTAATGGTGATCTGTATTGAAAACGATACAATTAATATTTGAAAATATTAATCGGTCATAATAATAACTAACGGTTAATAAAATAATAATTTAATGTCCCGTTAAACCCGTAAGTACCAACCATAGGCCCAAAAGTGCAAGTTTAAGGTTCTGGAAATTACAAAACAGGCCCTAGGGGTATTCTGGTAATTTCCAGTAGCTGACCGGCCCTTTACGCGCCCCCACGCGCCGCCCTAAGCTTCCCCACGCGCAGCCCTATGTTTTCCACTCTCTCACGCGCTCACACGCGCCTCCACGCACGTCTGGCATCAGCCACGCGCGCGCACGCGCTCCCACGCGCGTCTGGAGAGTTCCACGCGCGCGCACGCGCTCCCAAGCGCGCGTTGATGGCTTCCTGCTGACGTGGCATCCTCCGGTTGGTTGGCTGCATCACCTTTCCTACATGCGCGCCACACCGGATCAATCCACCTATGCTCCTTTCATCCTACGGCTGATGATTAGCGCGCACCATCATATGGTGTCCCGCGCTACACCGAATCAATCTAAGGATTCACAACCCATCTAACGGCTGCTGATCCATGCGCATGCTTGTTACAATACACCGCAACACACCAGATAACTCTGGTCACCTTCCTCACTGCCGGTGGCCGGAAAACTCGCCGGAGTCTCGCCGGAAATTACAGAAAATGCCCGGAAAATTCCTAAAAATTCTAAAAAAAAATCCCTAATGCCTTAAGGAAATATTTTTTAGATATTTTGAACATCATAGGATAATAACTAATTATATACCATCCTAAATAATTAAAAATTCATTAATTTAATAAACTATAAAAAAATCATTTAATAGAATTTAAGCATGCTCTCAATGCCCCATCATAATCTAAATAATTTAAACAATTAATTTATGGATTCAAAGGGGAAAAATAGATAATAACTTGCCTTTTTGGATTTAAAATAAATCCGTCGGTTGCGCGTAGTCGGGTAAATTCCCTATACCGGTCCAAGCTCCTTTCTTTCTCTCTCTTCCTTTCCACACTCTTACAATGGCTCACTAGAATTTATAATTTGTGTTTAACTCCCTTTCCTTCCTTCTAAGGTAGGCTAGCTAATTTATATACAAATTATATAATATAAATATTACAAATATCTAATTTTTACATTTACTAACCACCTTCCCAACCATATGGCTTCAATTCCACCCATAAACATTGATGAAATCCTATCCTAATCTCTAATTTCATCATGACATTGGTTTAATACTATTATTATTATTATAACTATTATTATTATTAATAAACTTTTATAATTATTATTATTATTATATACAAATTAAATACTTTAATTAAATAATAATAATTAATCTAAAACATAACCAATAAAAATTTCAAAACTAATCATTATACTATATAGAACATAAATCAATATTACATGCACAAATAAATTAAATTAATTAACCTAACACAAAATTAATTTAAATACACTCTTTAAAATTACGGGGTATTACATTCTCCCCCCCTAATAAAGGAATTTCGTCCCCGAAATTCACTACATACCTGTATTAAAAAGCTCTGGATACTTGGCACGGATAATATCTTCCCGTTCCCAAGTAGACTCTGTAGCACTATGATGACTCCACTGTACACGTACTAATGGAATAGTCTTCGTGCGCAGTATCTGATTCCTACGATCGAGAATACAGTAAGGTTGTTCCAAATAGGTTGCATCGGGTTGCAACTCAATCTCACCCACATCAATGTGTTGATATCAATCTTCTTCCCGTAGAAATTTTCGCAGCATAGATACATGAAAAACATTATGTACCCTATGAAGATTATCTGGTAGAGCCAGACGATAAGCTACTGTCCCAATCCGATCTGTAATCATAAAAGGACCCACAAAACGAGGCGATAACTTACCCTTTGACCCAAACCGCATTACTCCCTTCATAGGAGAAACCTTAAGCAAAACCTGATCACCAACCTTAAACTCCAAAGCACGAGTTCGACGGTCAGCATAACTTTTCTGTCTGCTTTGAGCTGTACGCATTCGATCCCTAATGATAGCGATCTTTTCTGACGTGTCCTTAATAAATTCAGGACCCAAAAAGCTGTTCTCACCAACTCCAAGCCAACAGACAGGAGACCTACACGGTCTACCGTACAAAGCCTCAAATGGTGCCATACCAATAGTTTTCTGATAACTATTGTTATAAGCAAACTCTGAAAGCGGCAAATATTCCTCCCAATTACCCTTAAAATCAAGAACACATGCCCGCAACATGTCTTCTAAAATCTGATTAACTCGCTCAGTCTATCCATCTGTTTGAGGATGATAAGCAGTGCTAAGATAAAGTTCTGTACCCAAAGCCTGCTGAAAGCTCCTCCAAAATCCTGATACAAACTTCGGATCTCTATCTGATACGATGGACAATGGTACGCCATGAAGTTTCACCATTTCTGCAATATACAGCTTAGCATACTGTTCTGACGTAAAGTTTGACCGAACAGGCAGAAAGTGAGCGGACTTGGTCAATCTATCAACAATGACCCAAATAGAGTTGTGATTATGCTGTGAAGTAGGTAATCCTTCTATGAAGTCTATGGAAATACTCTCCCATTTCCACTCTGGTATGGGAAGTGGCTGTAACGATCCTGGCGGTCTCTGATGATCAATCTTAATCATCTAACAGGTGCTACATTTAGAGACAAAGATAGCTATATCTCTTTTCATGCCGGCCCACCAAAACTGGCGTTTCATGTCCTGATACATCTTGTCTCCCCCTGGATGTACAGAGAACTGAGAAGTGTGTGTCTCTCTCATCATAACATTTCTCAAATTGTCAGTTGAAGGCACAATTAAACGTCCCTTGTACCTCAATCCTCCATCAGTCCCTATAGAATAAAAAGGAACATCTCCGGAGGCTAACTCCGAAACCCGATCAATACACTGTTGATCTGAGAGTTGCGCTTGAATGACCTGATGAATGATAGAAGGAGTTACTACCACACATGCCATAAAAGCGTCTGCTAACTCATCAACAGTCTTCAAAGCATCCCACTCTGTTGCAAACAAAGCTGAAAGGCTGACATAGGGTCGGCGGCTGAGTGCGTCTGCTACAACATTCGCTTTCCCTGGATGATACTGAATAGAGAAATGATAGTCTTTCACGAACTCCAACCATCTGCGCTGTCTCATATTCAGTTCCCTCTGTGTGAACAAATACTGTAGACTTTTATGATCGCTAAACAATCGAAAAGTCCCCCCCAAAAGATAATGTCTCCAAATACGCAAGGCAAAAACCACTGCTGCGAGCTCTAGATCGTGAGTCGGGTAATTAAGCTCATGAGGCTTAAGCTTCCTAGACCCATAAGAAACTGGTCGCTCTTCTTGCATCAACACACAACCCAAACCCTTCAGAGAAGCGTCGGTAAATACTAAATACTCGATTCCACTGTGAGGTGTGGCTAAGACAGGTGCAGAAGTTAACTTATTCTTCAATTCAGCAAAAGCAGTCTGACAAGAATCATCCCATACAAATGGTACATTCTTCTTAGTCAGATGAGTAAGTGGACCCGCAATTTTGGAAAATCCCTGGATGAACCTGCGATAATACCCCGCCAATCCCAGAAAACTGCGAATCTCTGTCGGTGAGGTAGGCTGTCCCCACTCCATAACGGCCGCAACCTTGGCTGGATCTACTGCTAACCCTTCTTCTGACACTACATGTCCCAGAAATTTGACCTCTTTCTGCCAAAATTCACACTTCTCAAACTTCGCAAACAACTGATGTTCTTGAAGTGTCTGCAATACTGTGCGTAAATGTCTGGCATGGTCCTTCTCCGACTTAGAGTAAACCAGAATATCATCAATGAAAATAATGACAAACTGATCTAAGTATTCTCTGAATACTCTATTCATCAAGTCCATAAAGACAGCTGGAGCGTTCGTTAAACCGAAGGGCATAACACGAAACTCATAAGATCCGTACCTTGTGAGAAATGCTGTCTTTGGAACATCTTGTTCTCTGACTCGTAGCTGATGATAACCAGACCTCAAATCGATCTTTGAGAAGTAAGTAGCTCCCTTCAACTGATCAAACAAGTCATCAATTCTGGGCAACGGGTACTTGTTGCGAACCGTGACCTTGTTCAGTTCTCTGTAATCAATACAAAGACGAAGAGATCCATCCTTCTTCTTTACAAAACATACTGGTGCTCCCCATGGTGAAGTACTCCTGCGAATAAATCCCTGGCTGAGCAACTGCTGAATTTGATCTTTCAACTCTCGCATCTCCACTGGTGCCATTCGGTACGGCGCTTTAGCAATAGGCGTAGTGCCTGGAGCTAAATCAATAACGAAGTCTATCTCTCGACTCGGTGGCAAGCCTGGAATTTCCTGGAATACATCCTGGAATTCCTGTACTACTGGGATGCTGTCAAGAGATACCGCAGTCGCTTCCTGTGAGTCTTCTTCAAGAACGAATAAATAAGTGCTAGGCCCTCTATCAGGTTGTGGTACAACAAGAAGATACATCTCTTGTCCTGGTATAGCAAATACAATAGACTTTTCGTAACAGTTAACCTGAGCATGGTACTGAGATAACCAGTCCATCCCAAGTATAACATCATACGAATGCATATCTAACACTAACAAATTTGCAAGAAATCGAAGCCGGCCCATATCTATAAGGATATCACCGCTACACTCTCGTAAAATTGCGCCAACTCCCAATGGTGTATAAATATTAAGAGGTTGGTCATATAACTGAATCATCATACCAGATAAGATAACAAAAGATCTAGACACAAAAGAATGTGATGCACCAGTGTCAAACAGTATACGAGCAGTTCTACCATGTATAGAAAACATACCCTCAATAGCCTGAGGAGCCTGCGCATTATGTGGCATGAAGTTATAAACTCTGCCATGATGCAACTGCTGTGGAGGTTGTCCCGGAGGAAATGGTGGTGCTGGAAGTGCCGGAACATTTTGAACTTGCCCACGTGGCATCGGTGGGGCCGGTAGAGGTAACGGCTGATTAGGTCTCGGCTGCCCATACTGTCCCTGCTTAGCTTTGGGACACATCTTGGCCGGATGCCCAATCTCTCTACAGTGATAACAACGTCCCGTAAAAGGACCTGCCTGCCTTCTCTGTTGATTTCCCGACCACTGTTCCTGTCCGGTCTGAGGTATCCCACCTTGTCTACCCTGATTAGGGACTCCATCCCTCTGCACATCTAGGTTTCCTTTGTTTTTCTTCCAAGGTTGATGTCCTTGAAATCTGCCCCGATCATTGGACTTGGTACCACTGCTGCTTCCTTTCTCCACTGTCTGGTAGTCTCGGTTAGTCCGCTTATCTCCCTTGGACTTCCGGTAATCACTCCTCATCTGGCAGTGCTGTAAGGCGGCATTAACCACCTGGATATAAGTAGTATATGCAGGACTACCTATGATCACCACTTTAATCGGCCATATCAACCCCTTCACAAAGCGGTCTCGCTTCTTTTCTTCCGTATTGACCTCCTCTGGTGCAAATAATGACAAATTAATGAACTTCTGTTCATACTCAGCCACAGTCATATCCTCCTGTTGCAGATCCAGAAATTCAGTCTTCATCGCTGATCTTACCGACATAGGAAAATACTTGTCGTCAAAGCGAGTCTGAAATTCAGCATACGTCAATCTGGTCCTCTCATCGACAGTAGTAATAGACTCCCACTACTGCAATGCATTGCCTATCAGCATAAACGTAGCTAGCATCTGTTTCTGCACTTCGGTACAGATTACCATCCGAAGATGACGCTCGCTCTCTTGTTTCCACTGATATGCTAACAAGACATCTGTGGACCCCGCAAATGTCGGTGGATTCCCTCTGATAAACGAGTGACGAGTTTTGTCCCATGACATTGGCTGTGCCACTGGTTCAGGAACAGGTACTATCGGAGGAGGTTGCTGGTTTCGTAGAGCAGATGCTACTCCTGCTGCCACAGCTCGTGCAATGATATCAGCAACTTGAGAGGAAAATTCCTGATTCTCATTTTGAGTTGGGGAAATACTGCGATGCTGGTTCGCATTCCTTGTCCCACGCCGAGACATCCTTCTTTTAAATTCAGAAAAATCTAACGTCAGTACATTATAATGGACAGACTAAAAGAATACAAAGAACCCTAATACTTAGGCTCTAAATATCAGAATACACAATGCGGAAGTATAGTAATCACAGATCCCTAAGACACTCGAACCTGGAATGCTCTGATACCAACTGTAACACCCCCACATTTTCCACGCATAAGTTGATCAGGCTTATACACGAAAAACGAGGGATATCAAAAACAATTGGCAATATACAAGCATGGAATACAAAATGATGATAATAAAAGAATTTAGACAAGAAAGGAACACTAAATAATACAACATCCATCCATCCTTTATTTAATACAGTACTTCATTACAACTTGGAAATCCTATGTCAAAGATCCCTAAATATAACCCTGAGAGTTCAACGTCAAAAGTAAATAAAAACTGAAACTGAAGTAATACATAAAACTTCTACCCTGAACTGGATCGTAAGAGTAGATGAGTTCGGATGGTGGTCCCACACTGCTAACCTCAACCTTGGAACGGGTACTGACCGTATCCTGAAATAACAACAATGGTGGGTCAACCCCACGAGCAAGTCCTCTCTACTGTGACCCAAATCAGAGAATCAAATAAATTAATTATTATAAATCGGTTGAGTACTATATCTGTATACATCCTAAGGGAACTATCCCATGTATAACATGACCTCAACCAGAATAGACGGTGATCACTTAGACTCACACTAGGTGGTTAAGTGTCGCCTTTCCCTACCCGGGAAATCAACTATTATACATGGTGCACGGTACTGACAACACAGACTATAACGAACTACACAGTGATAACACCTCTCAAAGTACTGATGAATATACTGAGTATATCAATTAGGCAATACATGCCAACAATATTAATAAATATACCGAGTATGTCGATTAGGCAACACATGCCAATAATATTACACCACATACCCCGACAGCCACACATCTGTCTATCGCAACGAATGCATAAGGTATAAATGAGTCTAAACTTATTAGCCAGCTCACATGGTTCTATATGGCAACTCATCCATATAATAAAAATGTGACATAATTAAACAGTCCATTTATTTCCTGAAATGCACACAGCATAATAATCATGGTTTGTATATCATTAACAACATAAATAATCCTGCAATGTATAACGGACAATTTATTTGAATTAAAACCATGTAATCATTTAATTTTAACATTAATGATTTAATACTGTTTAATAAAATAATAACACAATTAATGATTAACAATGTCATTAAATTAACTACATCCGTTTAATGGTGATCTGTATTGAAAACGATACAATTAATATTTAAAAATATTAATCGGTCATAATAATAACTAACGGTTAATAAAATAATAATTTAATGTCCCGTTAAACCCGTAAGTACCAACTATAGGCCCAAAAGTGCAAGTTTAAGGTTCTGGAAATTACAAAACAGGCCCTAGGGGTATTCTGGTAATTTCCAGCAGCTGACCGGCCCTTCACGCGCCCCCACGCGCCGCCCTAAGCTTCCCCACGCGCAGCCCTATGTTTTCCACTCTCTCACGCGCTCACACGCGCCTCCACGCGCATCTGGCATCAGCCACGCGCGCGCGCTCTCCCACGCGCGTCTGGAGAGTTCCACCCGCGCGCACGCGCTCCCACGCGCGCGTTGATGGCTTCCTGCTGACGTGGCGTCCTCCGGTTGGTTGGCTGCATCACTTTTCCTACATGCGCGCCACACCGGATCAATCCACCTATGCTCCTTTCATCCTACGGCTGATGATTAGCGCGCACCATCATATGGTGTCCCGCGCTACACCGAATCAATCTAAGGATTCACAACCCATCTAACGGCTGCTGATCCATGCGCATGCTTGTTACAATACACCGTAACACACCAGATAACTCTGGTCACCTTCCTCACTGCCGGTGGCCGGAAAACTCGCCGGAGTCTCGCCGGAAATTACAGAAAATGCCCGAAAAATTCCTAAAAATTCTAAAAAAAAATCCCTAATGCCTTAAGGAAATATTTTTAGATATTTTGAACATCATAGGATAATAACTAATTATATACCATCCTAAATAATTAAAAATTCATTAATTTAATAAACTATAAAAAAATCATTTAATAAAATTTAAGCATGCTCTCAATGCCCCATCATAATCTAAATAATTTAAACAATTAATTTATGGATTCAAAGGGGAAAAATAGATAATAACTTGCCTTTTTGGATTTAAAATAAATCTGCCGGTTGCGCGTAGTCGGGTAAATTCCCTACACCGGTCCAAGCTCCTTTCTTTCTCTCTCTTCCTTTCCACACTCTTACAATGGCTCACTAGAATTTATAATTTGTGTTTAACTCCCTTTCCTTCCTTCTAAGGTAGGCTAGCTAATTTATATACAAATTATATAATATATTTATTACAAATATCTAATTTTTACATTTACTAACCACCTTCCCAACCATATGGCTTCAATTCCACCCATAAACATTGATGAAATCCTATCCTAATCTCTAATTTCATCATGACATTGGTTTAATACTATTATTATTATTATAACTATTATTATTATTACTAAACTTTTATAATTATTATTATTATTATATACAAATTAAATACTTTAATTAAATAATAATAATTAATCTAAAACATAACCAATAAAAATTTCAAAACTAATCATTATACTATATAGAACATAAATCAATATTACATGCACAAAAAAATAAAATTAATTAACCTAACACAAAATTAATTTAAATACACTCTTTAAAATTACGGGGTATTACAAGCATAGAGGAAATTACCAAGATACCCTTGCAACAGATTTATATCTTCTCAGCTAAGAAAAAGTCCTGAGACTGTATAAGTGACAATGCAGGTTCAATGAGATCACTCCAGTGCAATGCAGCATCCTGAACATACATATCTATATTGAATACAGCTGAGAAGTGACAATGCTACCCCTGGAACCATCTGAGACAACTTTATGAACTAAGTCCACACAAAATTCAGTAATTTTAGCAAGAACAGGCTAGTACACTATGATGTATTGTTCAGGACAGATATGGAGTATGAATCACTGATGTGAAAATGACCACACAACCCTTGAGTCTTATTTCAAGCAACATTAATAATGAAGAAACCATTGCTACACTGATTTTTGACATTAAAGAGGCAAACACTGCATAAAGGACTTTAGGACCAACAATCTCCCCCTTTTGCCTTTAATGACAAAAACTTCAATCATGAAATAAGACCACAACAAAGGAGACTCAACCAAAATAATAATAAGCATATGAATCAATAGCAGCAAGTAAAAGAAGGGATAGCTGAGAAACTACCCTTATTTTAGTCCATTATCCCCCTTTTTGACATTGAAGGACAAAAGGTGAGAATGACCAACAATGAGAGGCTTAGAAAGGGGGTGGAACAACCCTGAGAAGAGCTCTGAGGGTTGAAAAACGTTGAGGGAGAAGAGGTTTGGTCATGATATCTGCTAGTTGATTTTCAGTTGGTAAGTAAGTAATGGCAATGAGGCCTTTTTGAACTTTGTCTCGAAGAAAGTGATACTTGATGTTAATATATTTGCTCTTCCAGTGAAGTGTGGGATTCTTGCTGATGGCAATGACACTTTGATTATCACAGTAGAATGTAGGAGGACCTGAGAAATGAAGACCAAGATCAGCAAGAATAGTGTACATCCAGAGAAGTTGAGAACCAGCCTGAGAAGCAGCTATGTATTCAGCTTCTGAGGTAGATAGGGAGACAGTATCCTGCTTCTACTTAACCAAGAAACTAAGTTGGAACCAAGGAGATAGCAGTAGCCTGATGTACTTTTTCTGTCAGGTAAAGATCCACCCCAATCAGCATCTGAAAAAGCTGTGATAGGTAATGTTGAGGAGAAGATATAATGTAGACCGTAGGAAATAGTACCATTGACATATCTCAGAATCCTTTTAGCAGCCTGAAGATGCAGAGTCTTGGATTGCTTTGAAATCTTGCTACCAACCCCACAGAATACATGATATCAGGTCTTGAAGTTGTGAGATACAAAAGACTGCCAATGATAGACCTATAAAGAGTAGAGGGAACTGATTCTATAGTACTTTCAAGAGACAGTTTGGAATTAGGACATAAGGGAGTGGATACAGGTTTGCACTCAGTCATATTGAATTTTGTAAGCAACTCAGAGGCATATTTTTGTTGAGAGATGAAGATTCCTTGGGAGGTTTGATGAATTTGAAGACCTAAGAAGTATCTAAGAGTACCCAAAAGAGACATTTCAAATCTGGTTTTCATCAAATTGGCAAACTCTGATGCTAAAGATGTATTAGAGCCACAAAACATATATCATCAACATAGACTTGAAGAATGAGGAACTGATCTTGATGAAGCTTGACATAAAGTGTACTATCCACTTTTCCTCTATGAAAACCTTGTTCAATCAAGAACTGATGTAGTTTTTCATACCAAGCCCTGGGAGCCTGTTTGAGACCATACAAGGCCTTGTTTAGCTTGAAGACATAGGAGAGAGACTTGGGATCTTCAAAACCTTCAGGTTATTCTAGGTATACTTCTTCATTTAACTCTCCATTCAAAAAGGCAGACTTAACATCCATTTGATACACTTTGATTTGCTTGTGACAAGCAAAGGACAAGAGCATTCTAATAGATTCCATCCTAGCAACTGCGGCAAAGGTTTCATTATAGTCAATACCAGCTTGTTGAGAGTATCCTTTACATACCAATCTAGCCTTGTTTCTGATAACTGACCCTTTTTCATCAAGTTTGTTTCTGTAAATCCATTTGGAACCAATAACATTCTTAGCTGCAGGTCTAGGAACCAGTGTCCAAGTCTCATTCTTGTGAATTTGTTCAAGTTCTTATTTCATAGCAACCACCCAATCTTCACTTTTCTGTGCTTCAGAGTAAGATTTTGGTTCAATAGAGGATAGCATTGCAAAATGACTGTATTCTTCTCCATCATCAGCTTCTAATTTAGTGAGTTTCTTCTTGTTTCTTGTCTGAACACCAGCCTGAGGAAAACCAATAATGTTTTCAGCTTGAACCTGTTTTTGTAATCCTGGATAAGTAACTTCTCTATGATCATCAGGTTCTGAAGTAGATTTAACAGATTTATCTAACCCTTGAACTGAATGAGATGGACTGGCTTCAGTTGATCCTGGTGTAGAATTGATGTCATCATTGATGCTGAACTGTGGTGTTTCATCAAATTCAACATGAATTGATTTAATAACCTTGGAGGATCTTAAATTGTAGCATCTGTAAGCCTTGCTTTTTGTAGAGTACCCCAAGAATATCCCTTCATTTCTCGTTCACTATTTCTACTCGAATATCTGCAAGGTTCATGATTCCGAATATTTTGAGGTTTCATTATTCGGGAAGGATTATGTTGTTCATACAGATGTGATAGACAAAGTTCTTTGTATTCCCAAGAATTTTTCTAACACGAGATATCGTCTTCCACTTGATCATTCCGAGTTGAAGTGGGAAGATATCTGCAATGAGCTATGTGTTCCAGACTCACCAAGGTTTCCTAACTACATTCCCAATCGTTATTTGACAGATAAGGAGGTTTTTCTGAATTTGTTTTCCATCTCCAATCTGGGTTATTTTGGGAAGAATGATGTTATCTCTTCAGATTGTGCTGAGGTACTATATCTCTTATGTATTGATGCTGAGATTTATCTTTATTCTTCTATCTATGGTTTGATGGTTACACACTACAAGAATAACACCAAGAAGAAATCATCTCCATTCCCTATGATCATAATGGAGTTATATCGGCATTTTGAGATTTCATTTCCACCCTGTGCTCATCATATAGAGATCATGTCCGAGATGGATATGAGGGCTTTTAACAAGGCCTAATCTGCAAGAGTTTCATCTAGGAAAGCTAGCACAGGTGCAGCTGCGTCGTCATCATCTCTTCCTGAGGTTACTATGCTTTTTCCGCCTAAGCGGGTGTTCAACACTCAGATGCAAATTTGATTTATTCATTGATTTTTCAGAATCAAAAAGCCTTGATGGATGCTGTTCTTGATCTTTAAGAAGATGTTCGTTTACTTAAGGAGTAGATGACGGGTGGTTCTTCTAAGCATGTATACAGACCAGCCCCTCCAGATCCGTCACTTGTGGCTGAAAATGATAGAGATGAGCAAAGGATGATGAGGCTGACAGTGGGAGTGATACTGATGATGATGATGGTGGTGATAAGGAGATTCCGACATCTACAGTTCCATTTGCTGGAGATGATCCTGATGCTTGATTCTATGTTCATATCATTCATGCATCATTTTTTATCAGTTTCTACATTGTCATGACTTGATACTTTTGGATATTTTATTTTGGTTTTTGACATGTATCAAACTGATTTCTGTTTACTCAGTTTTAGTTTTATTTCTCTCTGGTTATTTTGCTATTCCTTTGTCAATTTTGCTCCAAAAATGGGGAGATAACAAGGTTACATTAAGGGATAGATTTTAAAATTTTTTGGATAATTTATTCAGGGGAGTTTTAAACTTGTTTTATTAAACTTTCACTGGTAGTTTTGATTGAATTATGTGCTGGAATTCAGGTAAAAGTTTGTCCAAGAGCTGAAGAAAACAGAGATAAAATATTTCTTTGGTTCCTTATAACAATTCTAATTTATTTTTCTGCTTTGGGTAAATTATAAATTGTTCTTAGGGTTTTGTCATGAAATTGCCAAAAGGGGAGATTGTGAGATATATTTTTGTAAATTAACATATTTAGGTAACAAAACAAGTCCTAGTCGAGTTGTAATTTTAGTTACCATATCCGACTTGGCATCGACTATGGAATTGGAAGTTTGTTCAGAAGAGGAAAGTACTGTTGATCATCAAAAAGAAAAGAACAACGATTAGGACATCGTTTCCCACTTATGACACATTGATATACATGGTATATTTTTAGAGTTCCAAAAATATAGAATTTCCAAGTTCATATTGGATTTTGTTAAGTGGGAACCGGTACTAAGATTTGGGAACTGGTTCTAAAAGCTAATACTCGAGAAACAACTCTCTGTCAAGTGGGAACCGGTACCAAGATTGGGAACCGATTCCACATGTCCTGATTGCAAAAGGATTCTAGTTTCCTTGCTCTATCTGATACCTTTTTGATCCAACTTTCCTTCCAAGTCCTATGCACTAATTTTTCTTTATTTTCAGAAGGAATAGGACTTTGCAAATCTCTATATAAATCATGTCATATACATTGGTTTATGCACAGATTTTGTTATACAGATTCATTATTTTTAAAAGCCTTAGGAAGATTATTTTGCAGAAAATCAGAGTTGATTTTTCTGACATCTTTCTAGAACACATACACATAAACATATAGAGAGTTCAGAGTTGTGGTATTCAAATCCTGATCGTGATCATATAGTTGCATCTACAACGATCAAACAAAAGTAGATCTTCTTCTACATCATTCAGACGATTGAAGAACAGAAGTAAAAGCAATCACACTTTGAAAGGGTTTGAGTATTCGAGGAGTGTTGTCTAATCTACCTGCTACTCTTTTACAAATATCAAGCATAAGCCTGAGGTCAAGTTGCTGTTAAATGGGGAGTCGCAAAGCTAAGAGGATTGTCAACAGTTGACGTTTGGTAGAACGATAGGGTGTGAGCTAGAATCAAAGTTTGGTATACTTTGTTTCAAGCATAGTGGATTGGTTTACTTTAGACTGCATAGTTTATGAGGTTTTTCCCATAACAGTTGACGTATTTTATCAACTGGGGTTTCCTCACTAAAATCCTGGTGTCATCTCTAACTTTATACTTTACTTTATTTTATCTGCATGTGATTAATTGTTT
The DNA here is from genome assembly GCF_030987335.1 of Cornus florida. Classification (NCBI taxonomy): domain Eukaryota; kingdom Viridiplantae; phylum Streptophyta; class Magnoliopsida; order Cornales; family Cornaceae; genus Cornus; species Cornus florida. The sequence goes on along the minus strand of NW_026775573.1, from coordinate 42,742,021 downwards.
AATTGCTAAAATAAGTAAAGTTGGTTAAGACACATATCTGTTTTAAAACAAACAAAATTTTCTAAATATTTTTCGCTACGTACGACTCACAAAGGGGATTCAGCTTGTTTAGACTTCAAGAGGTGATAAAAACTGTTGCTCAATTACCAAGTCAGCATACCCTTAAATGCAAAAGAGGTGATTTAGAGTAGCAACGTGTGGCTAGAATGGACTCTCAGCGTATTTTACTCTATTATGCCTTAATCTTTTATTCCTCTGTTTTGAATGAAATGATTTTACCAGGTTAAAGAGAGAGAGAGAGAGTATTGGGAGATATAGATTGATATACATAAGCATATCAATATAAGAATATACCACCAAGCGAAATTTTCAATAAAAGTAAAGTGGAGTACATTTGTATAAAGTAAAGAAAGAAGGGAATGATATGGGTGAAAAGTAGAGTATCAATCAGTGGTTCCCACCTATACTAATGCATTGTATGGTCCACATTTAGATAATCCAATAGATAATATATATCTGTTTTATATAGTATTTTAATCTTTCTGTAGTGCTTTTTCGTCACTTTCACATCAACATTTTTTATTAAATAATGTTGATGTGTCTTCTTACTTTTATAAAAGTGATAGAGTATGTATATGATGCACACCGGATGCTATTAGACTTGAGTGGTTGGTGCAGCAGTCGCACTCGCCACATGGCGGGTCCACACTTTTTTTCTTTTCTTTTTAAAAATTTTAAGATGTGAGATGTGAAGAGCCCCACACATTTTTATTTATTTATTTATTATTATTATTATTATTATTATTGTGTGGGTATGTTTACAATATAATGTGATCACTTATCATATTTGAATTTCAGTAACAAGAACTCTTCTTTTTCTCTTTATTTGTTTCCACAATCTGTTAATTTATACTCTTTTTAGTATACATGTGTACTTGTTTGTGTTTCATCATGGTATTATAACTCTTACTTTAAATCAAATATAAAGTTAATATGTATAATTTGAAAATATATTTTTTTCATACAATTTTATAATCTGAAAATTCAGTTCCAACTTTTCAAAAATACATTAGTCTAACTAATTCAACCTAGCTTATATTTGGATTCTCTCAATCTCTCATTGATAATGTTGTTAATTTCCTTCTCTTTTACTTATTTTTTTTATCTTACTTCTTTTACTTTTAAATCTTTTATCATAATTTTTTATATAGATATGTTAGTCAATATGTGCCGTGTGGTTGTTAGTACTATCTCTTGTAATATGTACATATTTCATGGAGATGAAAAAGATGCAACAATTAAATTCTTTTTGGTCCCAGTTTGGCTGATTCCAATTTTTCGGCTTGTTTTCCATTTACAAAATTACTTTTTTTATATGTACATATTTAATTTGGAAAAACCCTCCAATAATAAATGAGAAAAAGACGGGACAAATTGACAAAATTTCACTATTTGAAAAATAATAATAATTGAAAGAAATTTCCATTCAAAGTCATACACAAAACATAGAGTAATTACAAGAACAAATAGTTCTCAATCTCTACGCACTCTTTGTTGTCCAAACAACACATGCATATTATGTTGATAAAACAAATTTGATTTTTTGAGTGACAAACAATCAAGTGAGACAATGATACAAATTCAGATGTAAGAGAGAGACCTAAGTTCAAAAAGAAAAGCAAGCAATGAAGGCTTATGAATTTGTTTAGACGAAGCTAGTGAGTGAGATGGAGCAGAAAGTGAGATTGCAGATCAGATCGAGAGAGAATGAGTGATGCAAATCAGTTGTAAAAGAGTGTAAACATGAAATATTAGAAGGGACAAAAATGGATTAAAAATAAAATAAATAGCCTCGATTATGGACAACGTGGTTCAGCCAACGACTCTTAATTACGTAATACTCATTAGTTAAAGAAGGAAAAAATTGTTTAAAGAAAGTACTCGGTAACAAATATATCTTTATTGGTTTGAGTTTGCATTGACATCTGAACCCACGTCTTTCATTAGGTCTAGCAACTTTGATTATAAATTGATATAAACCATTTGGGCCGCTCAAGATGGACTGGTTCAGCACATGGGTGGCATAAAATATGGGGCATCTCGAGAGTATCAACAGCACGTACCCTCGGCCAATAGTGAATAGCTATTAAAGCATAGTTAAGTAGGGAGTCGGATTCTTTAGGAAGGCCTTCTGGATCAATAAAATTAATATTTAAATAAATATTTTTATTTTATTAATACTGAATGAATTATTAAATTTATTCTTAGTATATCTATAATGATATGATAATTTATTTTTTATAGGTTGAATGTTCAATTAATATATTAACTTTTCATTGAGGTATTTATTTTGGAACGAATAAAAATGAAAAAATAGACACTTATTTTGAAAATGAAAGAGTACAAAATCAGTGGAAATGTATCGATTAAGCTCAAAAAAAAAAAAAAAAAAAAAATTGAGTTTGATGGTCCCGAGCATGGAATTCGGCTTCTTTAGTTTTGGAAAATACACTCTCCTTTATTTACACTTGTCATTATTTTGAATATCAATGATATAAAAAATCTTCTTTTTCTCTTTCTGCGTTTTCACAATCTTGTAATTCCTGTTCCTTCTAGTATATTTGTGTGATTTTTAAGTGTTTGAAAAATGTCCTAAATGAATGTATATTGTTTCACCTTGGTATTATAACTCTTACTTTAAATCGGATATAAAACTAATATGTATAATCTGAAAATATTTTTTTTTATATAATTTTATAATCTGAAAATCCAGTTCTGACTTTTCAAAAATATTTTAGTCAACTAATTCTACCTAGCTTATGTTTGGGTTCTCTCAATCTCTCACTGATAATGTTGTTAATTTCCTTCTCTTTTGATGATTTTTATCTTGCTTTCTTTGCTTTTAAGCCTTTTATCACAATTCCGTATATAGCTGGTAAGTGCAACAGTCTGTGTACATACAATGAACCTTTCAAGGCCTAATGCCACTTTTCTGCAAACAAAATTCCTTTTTTATCTGTACGTATTTAATTTGGGAAAGCCTCCAACAATAAATGAGAAAAAAGACTATGGGACAAACGGACGACGTTCCATTATTTGAAAAATAATAATAATTAAAGAAAATTAGCACTGAAGTTATACTCAAAACATAGACTAATTACAAGAACAAATAGTTCTCAATGTTTGTTTATCTACACACACTCTTTGTTGTCCACACTTATTTCACTGATACATTCACACACTCTTGCACACACTGCGTACATTTAATTCACTGAAAAATGGAACCCGACGCATCTTTCAATCACAATCTGATATATCCAAATCGTCCAAACTAGGAAATCCGACCTGCAAAAACATTGTTCTAATGGTGTTACAAACAACTACTATGATAATAGTAACTCATTCTCTCAACAAATTTTAGTCATCAGAAATAAGAGAGGAAACATAACCTGTGACCCATTGCATTAATTTTTGTCAACTAACAAACATCAACGATTATAGAACAACTAAGAAATAATTTCTGTATAGTTTTTAATTTTTCATTTTATTTTTTCTATTTTTCCTTACCAAGAAACAATAGGAATGAGCCCTACATTTAACTAAGGATAGATCGACCCCATATTTGACTTACTTATAGTGTAATATAATTAATTCTTGGTTTGGGAAGACAAGTATAAATTTAAAGGGAGGGTCCAATGCAACCTAGTGACAGAGCCCAGCAAATCAAATTTAATTAGTGGCCAAAAAAAAAACCTACCCCAAGAGTCTCAATTTGATTGAAGCCAAGATGGAGTTCAAAACTGAGTTTAGAATTAAATCGACACAAGTACGGGATATAAGCCCGTATAAAAATTGGGGAAGAGATAGAAGCCACACAATCGACAAGAGTTATGAATATGGAAGCAAAAAAAACCACAAGAGTCAAGAGCCGATTTTGAATTGCAAGTCAAAAAATGAAGCTCTGCCAAGGGATGTAGGGATTAAAATGAACAAAATGGGCAAAATGAGAACTAAACCAAGTATTAGATTTAACACGAGAGGAGAAAAACGAAGCATCTCACAGCCGTTATATATCACAGCAAGGTTATATATCAGTGCGACTTTTTATCTAAAGTCAAATTGCTTTGACTATGAATTTCTTTGCGCGGGAAAATGAAGTCCCAGCCCAATATCAAAATAGGCTGAATTACTCCCAAAATTAATAATAAAAAATTCATCAAAAGCGTTGAATTTGTGAAATTAAAATTAACAGCACAGTCTGAAGCCTAATAAAATTAACAACATAAATGTTACACATGTAAAAGAAAAAGAAAAGGATAACAGTAATGGTATTAGATTTTTAATTAACCTTATTTCATGCAGAATGACATGATTATTATTTTATTTTTTTTAAAGAATTTTTTAGGAGCCTAGGAAAATTTTTTGCCCAAAAAACTATAATAAAATAAAGCTTTTCTAAATTTTTATAATATCCCAAGTCAAATGGTGGTCTAATATTAATAATTAATCTTAACCATTCGATTTAAATGATTTTGTGATTATCCATATTTAAGAGATGGGGAGCATTATATCATAAAACTCTTATATTAATGCAACCAAAGTGTCTCACTCTCAACACATAAAAGAACCGTTTCAAAGATGAAAGGTACGTTTTTTTTTTTTTTTATTATTATTTTTTTTATCAAGATTTATCATTGGACCCATGAGTTTTATTTATGCAGAAATTATTAACACCCAATAAAGTAAATCCCCATCAGAATAACAACTAATATATAAATATACAATCTTAATAATTTTTCCTTAATTTAGGTTTTACCTCATTTTGTATCAAAATTGTTAATCCATCTTTGTTTTCAATTTTGCTTTGCAACAACTGTGACAAATTAGTGGGTCAACAAACAATTTCCAGAAATCGACTAAAGGTGGAAAAAGAGAGAGATTATTAAAAGCAACAGAAAGGAAGAAGATATATAAAATCCATCTTTTGTATTCAATCATAGAAAATAAAGGTGGAGAATATCTTTTGTATTCAATGAAAAAATATAAAATACCTTTTCATTGAAGAGAGGTTGTTTAACGGTGAAGGCGTGTTGGACTCTGTAGTTGATGTCTTCTTCGTATTGGCGTAAATGCTTCTGAAATTTGGCAGATTATTCAACGTCAATTCCTTTAACTGATGAAAAGTAACTTTATTCGTGACTTCTTCATCACCTCCAATTATTTCTTCCAATGCCTCACATTCTCTAACAGATAGTTCATGCAGTTTTGGAAGACATCTTGCAGTGGACGCAGAGAACAGATACTTCATTGATCGACATCTGCCAACTTTTAATACTCTCAATTTACCAAAAGAACCCAATGGATCCAAGTCCTCACATCCCCAAACAAAAAGCAACTTCAAGTCTGAAAACCACTCTCCGTCTCTTTTGTGAAACACCTTCTTTGAACCTTCAAAATGAACCAAATATAGTACTTTCGCGTTCGCAATCAAAACGTCAAGCCCATCCATTAAAGGAATACCATCAAGTCCCAAGACCTTTGTTTCTGTGTGTTCGTCAAGCACTGAATAAGAATAATGATAAGACCCAATCCATATTTTATATTTTGTTAACAACTGAAAGTTGGGAAGGTCCTTGGGTAGTAGTAAGAAGACATCTTTTGGTATATAAATATCTAAAGCGGTTAAGCTAGTCAAACAATTTATCTCAACAATGCTTGCATTGCTTTCAACCTCCCATCCATTATATTTCATCGAAATGTACAATTCCTCCAGATCGGATAGACATGACAGAAAACCCGACGGAAATTCTATATCTTTGTTAAATTCTCTTAAATCCAACAACCGTAGGCAAGTCAACTGTCCTATTTCCACAACCATCTCTTTGAATTCATAAACATAATCAATGACCAGTATCTCAAGGTTTTTCAATTCTTTGATGAAAGATAGGTTCACTAATTCACAATCACTTAGACACAACATCCGGAGACTAACCAGATGTGACAGTGATGATGGTACTAGTTTCTTCTTGTTCAAAACCAAAACTTCAAGCTTTTTTATCCCTTCAAAAAAGCTATTTGGGAGTTCTAGTAGTGAATCATTGGATGATCCCAATACTAAGGTGCGTAATTCTGGACATTCTAATTGATCGGGAAGCCGACGAACATTGTAGGAAGCCCTTATTGAGATTACCTTGCAACAAGTATAATAATCTTTTTCCAGCCAAACATTGACACCATCTTTCACTAGAAATGCATTATGATATTTTGATACAATTGATATAGCAACATCTCGAACTACATCATGCATTTTGACCTTGTTTTCTTCTTCACCTTCTAACAACAAATTAGATTTCTTGAGAATACCAACTATCACAAGTGTTCTATCTCTTGCTTGTTTCATTGATGTTGTATCTGTGCTTTCAAGAAACTTGGTGCCTACTCCCAAAGGCACCAAAAGGTCAATAGGAATCTCAGTATCTTCAAGAAACAAAGAACAATGTAGAAAGCTTGACTGCACATCAGCCTGCTTTAGATACTTATAGCTCCACTCAATGCATGAATACACCTTTTCTTCCACTCCATCAATTTTATATCCCTGACAATGTTTCAATTGTTCAAGTGCATCATTCCATATATGCTTATCATCCAAACCGCTCAGTGCTCCTCCAACTGCACAAATTGCCAATGGCAAATGATCACATTCTCTGCACACCTGTTGCGCTACAAAATGAATTTGAGGATCAGCTTCAATAAAATCTCCGACCATTCTCTTGAATAGGTGCCAAGCTTCATCTACTGATAAGAGTCCAATATGGAAGGTTTTTTCAAACCCCATCTTTTTGCACACTGCTAATCTTCGAGAGGTCAGCAAAATTTTGCAACCAATGCTATTATCATCTGTATCCGCTGGAATACCTATTTTCTTCAATGTAATCTTATCATCCCAAACGTCATCCAATATTACAAGGATTTTTTTCCCGTTCTTCAATCTATTGCACAGTTGACCGGCTCTCCCTTCTTCACTCTCTCTATCTAGTGTAAGATTTAAACAATCTGCAAGTTTTCCTCGAATTTTGTTCGGATCTGGATTTTGGGAGAAAACTGCCATTGCGACCTCATCAAAAGGACCTTTTTCAGCTTGTTTACCAACTTCCTCCACCATTGTTGTCTTGCCAATGCCAGCCATTCCATATATCCCGATCTTGGAATTCTTATCATCTCTCAACGCCTTCATGATCTCCTCAAAAATAGATGTTCTGGTACTGAATTGCTCATAACTTTGGTGGATGTGTACCAAATATCCTTGAGAGGAGTAGGGTGTGCAACTTGGTCGCCAAACGTATTTCGTTTCTCTTTTAGTTTGATAGCATCCATCACCATATTTTTCCCTTTCTTACCAATTCTATACCGTGAACGTACATCAAGACATTTGAGATTTGTTCTGTCTTGCAATGATTTGTTCACTTCTTCTTCAAAAGTCGTCAACGACTGCTGCACTTCCTCCAGCCATTTCTCAACATCCTTCTCAATTGTCATCCCATTGTCCCTGGCTCTGTTGACAGCTGCTTGGACTCTGTCCCTCACACCTTTAAGATCGTTCACTTCTTTTTCCAAATTTTCAATATTTTCCTTGTATTTAACCAAATAACCAATTTGACGCCCAATTGATGCGAACAAACAGTCAAATATTGGATCTAATATTTTTCCCACTATAGCATCTATAACACAACTCATTTTCAACTCACTAGCTAGCTGTTTTTTGTTACTTCTTTATTTTTGTAACAAACAAGATGATGAAATACAAAAGAACATTCACAAACTAGACAAACGAGTGAAAGAGATCGATAACAAAAGGTGAAAATTCACAATTAGAACATACAAAAAAGAAGACTAGTAGGAGAAAGATTAAATGCCAAAAAAAAAAAAAAAAAAAAAAAACACAGATGAGATGATTGAATACAAATATCAGCAGAGAGCTAACACTGTTGTTGTTGAAGAAACTAAAGCAGTGACTTGAACGTACCTCTAGCTTATGGATGTGTCTAGATGGAGCTAGCAAGTGAGAGCGATAGATAAATAAAAGTGATTCACAAGAGAAAAGAGATTCAAATTAAAAAGAGATTTTAGACAACAAATGGCACAATAAAGATTAGAAGCAACACAAGGGGAACAAAAGTACACAAGATTTTAGGCAACGAATGACAACGAATTACTATGGATGAAGAAACTAATTAAAGAAGAGATCTTAAGGCGTACTATTGCTCATGGATTTGTTCAGACGAAGCTAGCAAAGTTTTACAAACAAGAAAATATATCAGAAAGAGTGTGAAATAGATCAGAAAGTGAGATAGATAGCAGATGGAGAGAGAATGAGAGACGCAAACTAGTTGTAAACAAGAAAGATTAAAAAATTAGAAGAGATAAAAAGGTAATGAATAAAAAAAAGGGGAAAAACTAGATTGTTTAGAGAAAGTAACAAAAATATAAAATAATTTAAATCGTTCATAAGGGCATAACTAATTTCATATAGCCACACCTAGAAAATGTTTTATTGGTTGACCTAAAGGAGAAAGAGTAGAAAGTAGAAACAACAAAAGATATTAAAAAAATTAAATTGAAAACATTTCATATTTGCATTAAATAAAAAATTGTACTAAAGTGGTCAAAATTGGCGGACTCATTTGATTATTTTAAACTATTGCTCGGTTGTCTTTCATTTGATCTGGCAACTTGAATTAAAAATTGAAAAAAAACCATATGGGCGTTAGCTTTGTTTGGTGGAGGCATTACTATTTCTTCATTTTAAAAAGAATAATGATAAGGAGAAGATTTAATCGAATAAATATTAAATTTGATGTATTTTTATTTATTTTATTTATTTAAATAATTTTTTAAAAATAAATATTTAATAAATAATAAGAAAAACTAATCACGTCAAATTCAATGTTAATTCAGAATTATTTTATTTTTTTTAAATATTGCTAGTTTTGGCTCTTGGTACGTGGAAGCATCGACTAAAATAAGGAGTATCTCGGGACTACCGACTGTATGGAGCATTTGGGCATTATTATATTAAAATAAACCAATTTGGTTGGTCAATGGAGAAAGTATGAGGTCCAGACAGTAATATCTCAACCAATGGGTGATTAGTTATTTTTTATTATTAAAGAAAATAATGACTATTTATTACAGTGCTTTAGAGGTACTCAATATATTTTCCTTTCGTAGTGACTGAGAAATAAATTCATTGAGTTTGTGACTGTCTTTGTTTAGACGAAGCTAGTGACGGTGACGGTGACGGTGACAGTGACGGTGACGGAGACGAAGACGAAGACGGAGACGGAGTAGAAAGTGAGATTGCAGATCAGATCGAGAGAGAATGAGTGATGCTAATCAGTTGTAAAAAAGAGTGTAAACATGAAAGATTAGAAAGGACAAAAATGGATTAAAAATAAAATAAATAGCCTCCACTATGGACAACGTGGTTCAGCCAACCACTCTTAATTATGTAATACTCCATAGTTAAAGAAGGAAAAAATTTGTTTAAAGAAAGTAACAATATATATATATATTGGTTTAGGAATGCACTGATGTCTGAACCCACGTCTTTCATTAGATCCAGGCAACTTTGATTATAAATTGACATAAACTACTTGGACCGCTCAAGATGGACTGGTTCAGCACATGGGTGGAATAGAAAATAGGGAAAATTACATATAAATGGAGTCAAAGTTCCATATTTACTTAGAGGCTGAGTCAAAGTTCCATATTTCTCTAAAATGGATTGTTGAGGTGGCACATGGTTTTTTACTGTTTAGAAATTATGGTGCCTAAAATACCCTTTCGCGAAGGTACTACTTTTTCTTCGAAGGTACTACTTTTTTGAAATGAAGATACTACTTTTTGGTGTCCAGGTACCATGTTTTTTAAACACCCGCGAATGTACTACTTTTTCTCCGAAGGTACTACTCTTTTAAACTGAAGGTACTACTTTTTTGAACTGAAGGTACTACTTTTTTGTTAGGGAAGGGCATTTTAGGCACCATAATTTTCTAAACAGTAAAAAACCATGTGCCACCTCAGCAATCCATTTTAGAGAAATATGAAACTTTGACTCAGTCTCTAAGTAAATATGGAACTTTAACTCCATTTATATGTAATTTTCCCTAGAAAATATGGGGTATCTCGAAAGTATCAACAGCTATTAAGTAGAGATTCGGATTCTTTAGGAAGGCCTTCTAGATCAATAAAATTAGTAATACTTGAACGAATATTTTTATTATATTAATAGTAATGAATTATTAAATTTATTCTTAGTAGGTCTATAATGATTTGATGATTTATTTTTTTTATAGATTGAATGTTAAATTAGTATATTAACTTTTCAATGAAATATTTATTTTGGAACGAATAAAAATAAAAAAGTAGATACTTATTTTGAAATTGAGAGAGTACAAAATTAATGGGAATGTGCCGGCTAGGCTCACAAAAAAAGATATGACTGTGATAGTCCCAGCCTAGAATTGGGCCTCTCTAGTTTTGGCAAATACACTCTCTTTTATGTTGTCTAAATATTATTTGAGTATTTGGTGAAAGTAATTAATCTCAATACTATTTAATAAAATTGAAAATTAAGTTTTAAAAGTTTTAAGATATAAATTTTATGTGTTTGAATGTTATTGTTTAAATATATGTTGAGAATTATTTTATTTTCTTGAATGTTAGTGTTAGAATGATACACAAAGACTCATTCACTTAAAAAGGATTCATTTAGTTAGCTAAATTTTAATTACATTAGACAATATAGCCGAGTGAGATAAAGTCAGAGCTGATAGTGAAGATGGAGGGAGAGAATGAGATATACAAATCTGTAATGATGACTGAGAGCCTAATTAAAATAAAATAAAATAAGAAAAGAAAAAAGAATGTAATCAAAAGATTAGAAGAAACAAAAAGGGAATTAAAAGAGGGAGGAAAAAAGAAAGGGGAAAATTGTTTTTTTTTCCGACAAATAAAGGGAAAATTGTTTGTTTAAATAAATTTACAAAAATCTAAAGATTTTTTTATTTATTTAAACACTATATAATTTGCAAACCTAGAAAGGGTCTTGTGGGTAGATCTAAACGGGAAGAATAGAACTATAGAGGCAACAAAAGATATTTAAAAAATTATATTTAAAATTTTCATGTTTGCATTAATTAATAAAACAATAATAAAGTGATTTCCATTAGCGGAGGCATTGGTATTTGATCATTTAAAATGTTCCTGATTGCATTAATTACTACGTAATAAATAAACAATAATAAAGTGGCTTCAATTAGCGAAGGCACTGGTATTTGATCATTTTAAAACTATTGCTTGTTGAGATTTTACCTCTAGTAATTCAGGATTATACAGCGTAAATTGAATTATTTATTTTTTGATTTAAGGCTAATTGGTAGGTAATTAGTTTCTCGATTCTTCTATAATTAGTTACCTATTTTAGTTAGGTATTATTCTATAAATGGAATGTAAAGCCATCGTGAATAATATTGAATTGAGTTTTGATTCTCATTCTTTCTCTGAATTTCAAGATGGTATTAGAGCCATCATTGAACCGTATTTTTTAATTTTTTTGAATTTTTTGTTCTCTTTGAATTTAGCCTTGAAATACACAGACCATACCTAGACCCATACACAGCCAATACATCAACAGGCATCTCATACCCATACAACATAACCATACCTATACACATCAATTCACAGTCACCATTGATTAACCCATCACAAGCCGTTGCCAAACCGCTGAAGACCTCGCCGGATCAGGATCTGAAATGACAACGACAAAGCCGCAGCCACTGCCAACACAAGTCTCGGTCGTCGCCGGACCAATTGCCATCACAACTCACAGCTGTAACCAAACTGCTGCACCTCAACAGATCTGTATCGCCGTCGCCAGACCTGTATCCCTCTCACCGGATCTGCAGCGTTTGACGGCCGAACTGCTATCCATAGTGTCGTTGGATCCATCTCAGCCGAACCGAACCAGCCGCTGGATCCATCATCACCGTCGTCGGCTGCTCATCCAGTTTTGCCAGATCTCCATCTTCTGTTTGCATCTCCATTTGTTTTATTTTTTTTTGTTTCTGTCTCTTAATAGAGACTAATTGGGCTCCTTATATTTGTTGTTTTTTTTGTAATATATATATATATAAATCCAAAAAAAAAAAAAAAAAAAAAAGGAAAAAATGAGTGAAAAAAATATTGAATCCTCTGAGACAAAATCAGTTCCTATTTTTGTTCAATCTGAAAGTGTTTTTAATGCAGGGATTAGTCTTACTGAATCCAATTATGGCATTTGGTCCCAGCTAATGGAGATGCATATTGCTGAAAGGGAGAAACTTTCCTATATTCGTGGCAAGACTAAGCCACATGCTGAATCAGAAGATGGTTATAACAAATGGTATGCCGAAAATCAGAAAGTGAAACGGTGGCTATTAATGTCCATGACTCCAGAAATTGTGAAGCGTTATTTACGCTTAACCACTGCCCATGAAATCTGGAGTGCTCTATCAAAGGCCTTTTATAATGGGAATGATGAGTTGCAAGTTTTCGCCTTGAACCAAAAGGCCTTCACCGCCAAACAAAATGGCAAATCTCTATCTGAATATTATGGAGAGCTAACTGAGGTTTTTCGAGAAATGGACCATCGAGATAAAGTGGTCATGAAAGATCCGGATGACATTGAAGCATATCGGAAGTCTATCGAGCGACTAAGAGTTCACATCTTTCTTGCTGGATTGGATGCTGATTTTGAACAAGTTCGTGGAGAAATTCTACGCAATGATCCAGTTCCAGACTTGGAAGGCTGCTACTCTTTGGTTTGACGAGAAGCAGTACGTCGTGTAACTCTGAAAGGGCAGTCTGAAAACTCTGAAGCCTCAGTCATGATGGCTCGCAATTGATCGAAGCAAAACTGGCAAGACCGTACTAAACCCAATCAATCTAAAGTTACCAACGGTGCAGACAAGTCTACCTACAAATGCACCCATTGCAATCAGACTGGTCATACCAAAAGTCGTTGTTTTGAACTTGTGGGATATCCGGAATGGTGGGATTATAGCCGTTGGAAGAAGAATTTGATGAAGACCTCTACTACAGCAGTTGTTAAGACAGAGGATAATGGTGCTAATAAGGCCTTGGGGTTCATAGTCACTGGTGATAATGGTGGTAAGATTTAAAATATTTCTACCCCTGTTGTTAATAGTACATGGATAATTGATTCTGGTGCTACAGATCATATGACTTTTGATTCTAAATAGGTCTCACCTCTTAATTCCTCCTCATAACATTTTTTTTCTACTGCCAATGGTACTTTAACCCTAGTTATTAGGGAAGGAGCTTTGAAACTCCCTGATAATCTGCATTCAGATTCTGTTTTAGTTGTTCCATCGTTAGCTTATAATCTTTTGTCAGTTTCCCAACTCACCATAGTTTTGTCTTGTGTTGTAATTTTTTGGCCTGTTTTTTGTGTGTTTAAGGACATCCAAATAAAGCAGACGATTGATTGTGGTATTAGGTGAAGGAAGCTGTATTACTTGGACTTGATGTCGAAAAGTTCCAACAAGCTATGACAAGTATTGACAGTGGATGGTTTTGAGGGGGAGACAAAGAAATCTGATGGTTTTGAGGGGGAAAAGAAGAAATCTGAAATCTAGCTGTGGCATTGACGTTTGGGGCATGCTTCCTTTGATTATCTGGAAAAAAAAAGTCCTAGTTTATTTGAAAATTTTGATGGTTCTAGTTTTCGCTGTGATGTTTGTGAATTAGCAAAGAGCCATCGTGCTTCGTTTCCATTATGTTTGAATAAAAGTCAACTTCCTTTTATGGTTATACATTCTGATGTTTGGAGTCCGTCCAAAGTCACCACTTTAGGTGGATCACATTGGTTTGTTACTTTTATTGATGACTGTACCAGGATGACCTGGTTGTGCCTAATGAAATTCAAAAGTGAAGTGAACTTATTATTTCAAAAGTTTCATAAAATGGTTGAAACTCACTACAATGCACATGTTCAGGTTCTCCGTAGTGACAATGGTGAAGAATATTAGAGTTTTGACCTTCAACAATATTTGGAATCACATGGAACTATTCATCAAACCACTTGTTCCAATACACCCCAGCAGAACGGGGTTGCAGAGCGAAAAAATCAGTACTTGTTGGAAGTTGTTCGTACTTCATTGATAGAAGCTCGTATGCCGTTATCGTATTGGGGAGAAGCACTTACCTCTGTAGCATATTTAATCAATCGAGTACCTTCCAGCTCTATTGACTTCCGGACACCATTGCAGGCTCTCACTGACGCAGTTGTTGCTCCAATCGTCCCAAATCTACCTCCTCATATTTTTGGTTGTGTAGCTTTTGTACACTTTCATAAGCATCAACGCAACAAGCTAACTTCTCGAGCATTACGATGTGTTTTTCTTGGATATGCTACTCATAAAAAGGGGTATTGCTGTTATCACCCTCCAACTCGACGAATGTTCATCACCATAGATGTTGTCTTCCATAAAGACTCGATGTATTTTTCCTCTGCGTTTGAACTTCAGGGGGAGTACCAGAATGAAATTCAAACTCTAGATTATGATTATCACACTTTCGCGGATGATGATTCTAGTGGTGATGACTCACAAGTTGGACCAGCCAATCAAGAATCGGGCGAATTGGATTCGAATGGTATACGTTTGGATCAAAGTGGTGATGAACGCCCAGAAATGGAAAGTATGGTGCCAACCCCACTATTGTCCGAGTTTGAATCCCTCGCGATTGATATATCAAACCAATCGCCTGCTAAGGATGTTCCTGAATTAGTGTCTGAGCCATTCCGAAAACAATTACCACAGCGTCACACTAGAGGTATTCCTAAATCCACATATGAACCTGAACTTTGTAGTAAAGTAAAGTATCCCATGAGTCATTATGTGTCGAACCATCGTTTGTCAGAATCAAATTTGTCATTTGTACATCAATTATCTACTGCATCTATTCCTAACAGTGTGCAGGAAGCCTTAGCTGATCTAAGTGGAAAGCAGCTATGAAAGAGGAAATGCAATCCTTACAGAAAAATAAAAATTGGGAACTCATTGATCCTCCACCTGGAAAGAAACCAGTAGGATGTCGATGGATTTACACTGTGAAGTATAAAGCTGATGGCATGGTTGAACGCTTTAAAGCAAGGTTGGTGGCAAAAGGTTGCACCCAAACCTATGGAATCGATTGCACAGAGACGTTCGGACCTGTAGCCAAAATCAATACAGTTCGGGTCTTGTTGTGTTTAGCTGCGAACTTGGATTGGCCATTGCAACAATTCGATGTGAAGAATGCCTTTCTGCATGGTGAATTATCTGAAGAAGTCTACATGGATCTCCCACCAGGATGCATGATACCCGAAAAGTATAGTCGAAAGGTCTGCAGGTTAAAGAAATCGTTATCTAGGTTGAAACAATCTCCGAGAGCATGGTTTGGAAGATTCACAAAGTCAATGATAGCCTTTGGCTACCATTAGAGCAATTTAGACCACACATTATTCCTGAAGAAACAACAGGGTAAGATCACTGCACTCATTGTATATGTAGATGACATGGTGGTTACAGGGAATGATCCTAAAGAAATGAAGGCTCTCAAGAAGTACTTGTCCAGAGAATTCGAAATGAAAGATCTAAGTCCTTTGAGATATTTTCTTAGGATCGAAGTATCTCGATGTAATAAAGGAATTTTTCTATCTTAAAGAAAATATGCCTTAGATCTATTACAAAAGACTGGCATGACAGCATATTAACCAGCTGAGACACCAATGGAAGAAGGACTGAAGTTATGTGTTGAGTCCAACCAAGTACTTGCTAGTAAAGGAAGATACCAAAGACTTGTAGGGAGATTGATGTACTTAGCACACACGAGACTGGATCTGGCTTATGTATTGAGCATTGTTAGCCAGTTTATGCATGATCCTAGAGAGCAACATATGAATGCAGTTATGCACCTTTTGAGGTATCTGAAATATGCTCCTGGAAAAGGAATTTTGTTCACTAAAAATGCTGGTTATCAAAACATAGATGCATATACTGATGTTGACTGGGCTGGAGCTATAGATGATAGGCGATCTACTTCTGGTTACTTCACTTTTGTAGGCGGTAATCTTGTTACATGGAGAAGCAAGAAAAAAAATGTTGTTGCTCGCTCAAGTGCAGAAGCTGAATTCAGAGGTAATGCGCTTGGAATTTGTGAAACTTTGTGGTTAAGACTTCTCTTGCGGGATTTGGGTTATCTACCAAGACAACCGATTCGACTATATTGTGACAATAAAGTAACATGTGATCTTGCCCATAATCCAGTTCAATATGATCGTACGAAGCATGTCGAAATAGACAGATTCTTCATTAAGGAGAAGTTGGATGGAAAAATTATGGAGTTGCCTAAGATTCGATCTAAGGATCAATTAGCCGACATTCTCACCAAAGCAGTCTCAACTCAAATGTTTTCAAAATTTTTAGACAAGTTGGGCATGTGTGACATCTATGCACCAACTTGAGGGGGATTGTTGAGATTTTACCTCTGGTAATCCAGGATTATATAGCTGTAAATTGAATTATTTACTCCTTGATTTAGGGTTAATTGGTAGGTAATTAGTTTCCCGATTATTGTATAATTAGTTACCTATTTTAGCTAGGTATTATTCTATAAATTGAATGTAAAGCCATCGTGAATAATATCGAATTGAGTTTTGATTCTCATTCTTTCTTTGAATTTCAAGATTGCTTGGTTGGCTCTTGGTCTACTGCACACTTCTTTCATTTGACCCCCTAACTTGGATTATAAATTGAAGTAAATCATTTGGATTTTTAAGATGGACTGGTCAGCGTATGTGAGCAGAGAAAGTATTAGCTAATTCAGAATTACGGAAATTACTTACCCAAAAATATATATATATATTATGGATATTTGTACAGTGGTCGGATTCGAATCCAATCCGATTATCTGAATATGAATTGAAAAAAAAAAAAAAAAAAAATCAATAATTCGATAATGATCTGAATATGACAATTTGTTACCTTAACAAATTGAATACGAATTATAAGCCATCTGATCCAATAATAATTCAAACCAATTAAAATCATTCATATATATATTATATAATATACTATGAATGTTTGATATATTAGTTATCTACTATTATTAAATTTATATATATAATTATTTATTACTATATGCACTTGGTTGCATAGTTATAGTATGCACTATCATATACATTAACAATTCTCTGCTATACTAACCATGCAGTTATACATGTCATCTTAAACTTTGTCAAAAAAATTAATAATAAAAAATTAAAAATAATCCGAGTCCGAATCTGTTTCGATTCGAATCCGAGTTAAATAGGATATGAAATGAAACATTTTCAATCTGATAACCCGTTAGCGATTCGAATCCGATAATTCACTTAGCAAATCGAATATGAATTTAGCCAATCCGATCCGAATCCGTTTCATCAACAAGCCTACTCTAAGATTAAGCTTGGTAGTTCAATTGGTAGAAACATTTTTCTAAATCACGTGAGACTCAGTTTAATTCATCTTAGTCAGAATTATTATTATTATAATCAGTATTTACGCGATATTCAGTACTCCTATATTTTTCACTAAGTTGAACAAAGTGAACATGAAACTTTTGGGAGGAAGTTATGTTAAGAATCTTATCTGATATTATACAATAAAGTCTTTTCATAATTATATTAGACATAAGCTCCTTTTGTCTTTTTATAGTAATTTTAATTGTAATCCTCTTTCTTTCTTTTTTTTTTCTTTTTTTTTTTTAGACATGCATTAACCTGGGGAGATCCCAATGGATGATAACTCTGATAGATTCTGGAGTGGCCATCATGTTGGTTGATATCTCATAGATTGAAAGGATGAAGAAAATGGCTGAAAGCTCATATTTGATAAATAGTTACTCCAAGTCGAGATGGAGTGTTTACAAGTCCTTTGATTGTCATTTCACTTTTTGGATCGAATTGGTTCGATTTATTTATAAAATCAAAACTAATTTGATCTCAACAGTTTCATGAAAATGAAACCGAGACAATCTGAGGTTAGATGAATACCAAATCAATTCCATCCAAACAAAATTGGATTGGATGGGATTAGTTCACTGATTAAACTTTTCTATTGGCAAAAACATTGCCAATTTTTTTTTTAAAAAATGATAAAAGTAAATATTACAGACCATCTGAGGTAAGAATTAAAACCAAATCAATTCAATCCAAACAAAATTGGATTGATTCACCGATTACGCTTTTCTATTGGTAAAAAAATAAATGATAAAAATGACCATAACATAGTTAGAGAAATCTCTGTAATTTATTCTATTTATTATTATTATTTAAATACGAAGACAAAACTCGTGATTTAAGATGAAACTATAACATTATATCACCACATCCGTATAATGGGTAACTGTCAATTGGGGTGGTTGCGATCGCATCCCTTTACCCAAGGAAAAAAAATCATCTCCAGTTACTCTCTCACTAGACGTTGTCAAGTAAGTATTAAACGGTGGTGATTAACACCACCTCTCTAGCATATTCTTGTCATTGTCAAGTCAGCAAATGAAGAAAAAAATTTACTCAACTATATTTTGTTTTACGATATGTACGAATACCACTCTATACATTATACTTTATACAATATATTATACAGGCTTATATTATTATACCATTCAACTTTATCTTTTGAATGAAATTTAAAATAGGGATTTTTACATATAAGTGAGTATAACTAAAACATATGACCATTAGATGAGCGTAGTTTTAATATTTACAAATACATGAACCAAATTTTAATTGAACCCCTTTTATAAACTGAATTTATATTTTCACTCCTAAAGCTTATTTTATGCACAATTTACCTAATGAACAACTTGTGCAAGTTCTAGAATTTTGTCATACAGCACTTAGGAACTGCTACATCACACTAGAACTAGGAGACACAACGCGTAGCCTACAACGAAAAATATACGAACTTAGATCTAGAATTATTCGAATACATAATATTTTAGAAGATAAACGACAAAGATTTTAGTTAGATTTATGAGTAGAATAGATTTTAATAACTTAGATTACTCTATAAAACGACTAGGAGAAAATCTTGATTATATTAAGGAACAAGTAGCACATAATTCTAGTCCAAATAATTTAGATAATAAAATAATATTAGTTGCTATTAAAGACATAAATAGTGATATTAAAAATATTTTAGAAAATCAAAAAGTAATTATAGAATATTTAAAATCTTTGAAAACAGATATTCAAAGATTATTACAATAGTTTTATTGAGAATAGTTTTATGAGCACTAGTAATCCTGATTATCTAGCAGTTTTAGCAGAACTTTATAAAATTGACAAAGAGCTTGTAGGATTCATAAGTTTTAAGACAGACGTACAATAAACTAATATAAATATTAGACAAAATAACTTTTTAATCCAGTTATTACTCCAATTATCTGAAAAAGTTAATAAACTTGAAGAAAAATTAGATGTAATGCAAGAAAGTATTCCCAGAGAATCTTCCAAAGAATTATCTGACTTATCAGATAAAATAAAAGATTTAAAATTATCAACCAATCCGTTCTCGCCTATAACCACCAAGCGTATAAATCTTTTACAACCATATAGAGAATGGTCATTATCTTTAGAAAAGCCAAAGAAATAATGAGAGTAGAAGATTTATATGATAATGAACATGATGCTAAAAAATATATAGAACAAGGAATGAAGAAGGTAAAAACTAAAGTCAACCTTTATTCTAATAATTTATTAGATTTCCAGAGCAAGATATAAAATCATTTTAGCCCGAGAAGAATAAGTGCAGTTAACAACCAAGTTATCTTAGCCCTTATAACACCCGAAGCTTGTCAATAGCTAAATGATAATAATTTAGAACTCATGCATTTAGGTGTAATAGTGATTTGATTAATAGGATTAAACAGAGCGGAAGTATGAACAAGAGCACTTGTTTATATTTATGATGATCGATGGAATAACCATCAACAAGCACAAATAGCCAGCGCGAAAATAGATCTAGCAGCTAACGCCGCTATAGTAGGATGTATCCTCAATTACACGATGACTACTAGAGAATTCAGTAAACATATTAAAATAGATATATTCACAAAAGGATATAATATGACACGACAATTTGAAAACCTATTAGTTAATACTTTATTTATGGGAAAAGCGGTTAACCAATATAATCTAAAATTTAAAGCTCAATTCAGTGAAATAGTTAAACCTTTTAGTAGCAAATATGTCCAGATGATAGAAGTTAGAAAAGTAAGCAGTATTACCCATGAAGGAACAGAATGGGAATTACCTAATCTTACTGCTACAACTAAAAAGATCCCCAAAAGTAATATGACATATGTAAAAAATAGTGGAGAAGCTAGCATAAGGTTTAATAATTATAAAAGATAAGTTAACCTAGTTGATGATACACAAGAAGACTTTTTAACTACCCTAATAGAAATAGAATCTCCTGAAGAAATAAATGTTCTTTATGATAGATTAGAAAATGAAATTCTAGATAAAATAATGCATGATTTTGGCAATCTTAAACTTGACGATTTGAAAGAAAAATACCCTGAGCCAAATTACCAACTTATAGAAAGTATTTATCTAAAAGAAGGAAATAATGATGACATTAAGAGAAATATATTAAAAGTAGGGTTTGAATCCTTTTACACAAAACATGAATTAAACACTTTAAAAAAAGAATTAAATGTAATAGAGCATAGAGAAGGAAAAGAACCAGAAGTATCTACCTTTCAACCTATAGGATCAGTCGACCAAGAAATGCATAATGCAACTAGTAGCCCTAATAGAACAAATAACGACTATAGTACTGGACAAAGATTACAACCTTCACAAGAAACAGTAGAAGGTATGATACCGGACACGTCTAC
The DNA here is from genome assembly GCF_030987335.1 of Cornus florida. Taxonomy (NCBI): domain Eukaryota; kingdom Viridiplantae; phylum Streptophyta; class Magnoliopsida; order Cornales; family Cornaceae; genus Cornus; species Cornus florida. The sequence goes on along the minus strand of NW_026775573.1, from coordinate 42,721,030 downwards.
CTGGATACCAAATAGTAGAAGGTATGATAATATTTCAGCACATGACACAGGAACTATTTTAGATATATCTAGACACGATCCACAAGATTGAGCAAGAGTAATTGAAAATTGGGAACAAGACTGTATTAGAACATGTATTCTAACCAAATTCGATAACAGAACCCAAGCCTTAACTTATTGTGAAACCCTACTTAGAGGAACAATCTATAACTAGTGGCAATCTCATAAAATTAGTTATACAAATGATTATGCCATCTTAAAGGATACTTTTACAATTCAGATGTTTACCAGTTTAATTAAAAGGATATTATTAGGTGAAGATAGATTACTCGAAGAAGCTCAAATAAAGCAAAATGAAGTCTTATGTAATCTAGAGTTATTACAGATTTGTGACTTCAGATATATAAACGATTTACAAATAAGTTTTTTGAATATTATGCCGCTACAGGAAAAACCGGAGACATAACCTTACTTGATAGATATTTTCAGAAATTACCAGGCAGTATAGGAACTAAGATTTGGGAAAAATGGTTAAAGAATCCTCGAAGGGATAGATTAACCATAGGAGATAGAGTAAATCATGTTTATAGCATGTTAAAGGCCGAATGTAAACTACGCAAAGAGTCTAAACAGATTAAGAAACAATGTTATTTTGCATGTAGACAATTCAACTTTCCGCTACAATACGGTTGCATGCCCCATAAAACCTATAAACAAAACAAACCTAAGAAATATAATTTGTGAAAAAGTAAAACATATAAAAACTATCGTACTAAAAAACCTTAGATTTAAAAATAACCCCAGACCTTTTAAGAAACATCCCTGGTATAAAAAAAACAAAAAATAAGCAAAGATAAGAAGGATAGTAAAGATAACGATACTAAAGATGAAAAAATTAACACTCTACCCACAAGAGAAAGAAATTGCAAATGTTTTATTTGTAGAGATCCAGGTCATATAAGACCAAATTGCCCTTGTAGATATAAACAAAACCCTATTAAAAGAATTCAAGAGAAAATCAATATCCTCGAAGATATTGAAGACCAGATAGAAAAATTATATGAATTAGAAAGTATCTATGATTCAGACGATGATAATGAAAGCATATATAGTATCGAAAGCATAAATAACGAATTCGATCTTGATGAAGATCTTGAACAAGGACTTCATTCTATGGAAGATTTCGTTTACACTATAAGAAATACATCATGTCATTATGATTCAGTTCAATTTCATTTCTCATCTTACAACTGTAAACAATGTAACTCTTCTATTAAAGAAGGTCATTACTGTAGAGACCATTGTAAAATCCTATTATGTAATCACTGCTATTCTAAATATGAAAGTCAGATAGAAGATACATTAGTTGAATCCATAAATTCAATATATAAACCCTTTAGTCTAATCTAATTCTCTGTAACCTTAGAATTTAAAGAAAAATTAGTTTAAACCTCAGCTATGTTAGATACTGGAGCATCCAAAAGTATAATTCAAAAACGTTTAGTACCAGAAGAAGCCTTAGTAAAGTTAAACTATAATGTTAATATGAGCCAGTATAATAATGAGAAATTTCTAATAACTCATTGTGTTCAAAACATTCCTATATTAATTAATAATGAAAAAATTGTTTCACCACAAATCTACATAGTTAATAATATTCCCAGTATTTATGATTTTATTTTAGGATTAAATTTTATAAACTCACTCACCAGAAGATTCATGTATAACCCTACGGGTTTACAATTTTTAAGAAATGAACCTTTATTCCATCTAGAGATTCTTATATTCCTCAAAAGGAAAAATGAGCTATTACTTATGTCAATACTTTACCTATAACTGAAGAAACAACAGAAAAGAATTTATTTGATATAACTGAATTTTTAGAATCAAAGCAAAGCAAAATTGAATATAATAAATCATTTCATAACTATAAAAACTCAAGATAATCCTCATACCTTAGTTGATCAAGAGGAATTCCAAAAACAAATCAAAGAACTTTTACTGCTAAAAGTAATAAGAAAAAACAATAGTAGACATAGGAGTCCAGCTTTTATGGTTAGAAATCATGCTGAAATAAAAAATGAAAAACTCATATGGTTATAAATTATAAAAGATTGAACGATAATACTTATGATGATAGTTATAAAATTCCTAATAAAGATTTTTTTTAATAAATATAATACAAGATAGAAAATGGTTCTCTAAATTTGACTATAAATCAGGATTTTGATAAATCCGTATGGCTGACAAATCCATCAAATGGACTGCGTTCACATGTCCTGAAGGACATTATGAATGGTTTGTAATACTCTTTGGATTAAAAAATGTAACACTAGAGTTCCAATGAAAAATGGATACTATATTTAATAAACATTCAAAATTCTGTTGTGTTTATATAAACAATATTCTAGTCTTCGGCCAAACTAAAGAAGAGCATAGAAAACATCTTAAAATTATATTAAACGAATTTATAACACAATGACTCATCATAAGTAGTAAAAAGATGATATTAGAAAAATAATATATCGAATTCCTAGGATTGTATATAAAGGAAGGCAAAGTAGAATTACAATCACATATTGTGCAAAAGATTTTAAATTTTTCTGATAAATTAGAAGAAACCAAGTTATTACAAGCTTTCTTAGGATTATTAAATTATGGTCGCAATTTTATTCCAAAATTAGGACAATTAGTTGGACCATTATATTCTAAATTAGGGAAAAATGGTCAAAAATATTTCAATACTCAAGACATAGAATTAGTTAAGAAAATTAAATCTTTAGTCACTCAGTTAGAACCCTTACAACTCCCACTTAAAAATCGTTAAAAAATAATTCAAATAAATGCATTAGCACAAAGATGGGCAGGTTTACTTCTTCAAAGACTTACAAAAGAATCTTCTCGAGATGAAGAACAAATTTGTTCCTATGCCAGTGGAACCTTTAATAAAGTACAATCTACTTTACCATCAACTGATCTAGAAATTTTAGGAGTCACACACTCTATTGAAAAATTTCAGATATCCCTTAATAAAGAATTTCTTATAAGAACAGATTGTGGTAACATAGTTAAATTTGCAAACAAAGCAAAGCAACAGCGAATGTCTGCAAAAAGATGGATTTCCTTTATTGACTGTATTACTGGAAGAAGTTTTAAACCTATATTTGAACATGTCAAAGGAAAAAAAAATTATTTAGCAGATATTCTATCTCGATTACTAATTGATTGTTGAATTTTGCAGGGATGGAGTCAAAGAGCAGCAATAGCTATAGCCTTATATCAAGCACCTTTAATCCTCGTTTGATTATTGAAAACCTAGCTCAACAGTTCCGCACTAGACATAATCTTTTTCCAAACCAAAAACTTATTTTAGATAATATTTGGTTTTCAAGAAATAATCCCCATAGAACCCTCGTTAGAAATTTAAATACTTTAAGTGAATATTTTGTAACATCTAACAAAGCATATCATACTCTACAGTAAGAACATGAGACACTTATATCTCATTTTAAAAAGTTGAATCTAGCCTATCAAAAAACAACAACAAATCCCATAGAACTAACCATTTCTGAGCAAAGGACTAATGAAGATGAAAATCTTTAGAAAGTTTAATTTTTGCAGGTACAAATCAAGTATGCCAAGTTATTACCCATTTTCTCTCCAACCTACAGAGAAATCTTAAGACAACAAGTTGAGCTCTTCTCTGATGACATCAAAGAACTTATCCTTGAAGAAGTTAAGTCTGATGGTTTCAAAGAATGGGTTGATATCTAAAATTACCTCAGAAACAACAGTCCACCCAAAGGAACCCGTTACTATTATTTTTTCTTATGATTTATACAAACAAACAACTACATACCTACCATCATCTTGTTAAACATAGACATTGTTTTCTTCTATCCTTTTGAAATAACCAGAAAAATATGTTTCTCTACAAGAACTACCACTTATTACTTAAGTTAGCTCTTAGAATTAGGAATGGTCAATAGCATCTCCATACCAAAAGATATGCCATTAGAATATCCAAACTCCTTAGGTAACATTCCCAATCGATTAAACCAAGCCATTGCTTTCGAACAAAAACAAACTCATAATTTCATGTCAGAGAGTCCAATTCTCCTTCAAATCCACAGCATTCCTCCAGAATGGGTGAAAGATGGAGCTATAATTCTGGGATAACATCAAGTTTACATTCATTCTGATCCAACCGAAGTCAAGGTTCTGACAATTCATATCGATTCGTAATAATATAGAACCATCTATCTTTAACTATTTGGTGTATTATAAAGCCTATCGTCAGGTTAACTTAAGCTACAATCCTGGCTTCAAACTCTACGACCATAATATAAACATGGAAATTTTCATCAAAGCCAGAATTCCCTATGTCATCAGATTTCCCCCAGAAATTGAGATATCTCCAGAAGTTGAAGAAATAATTAATGAAGAAAAAATGTTGCTTGAACAGTTCGAACTCGCGTACAGAAATGAATAAACTAGTTCACCAAATAGCACTGATGCATATGTGGCCCGCAGAGATGACAACCCACCAGATAGCAATACCGATAGAAATTTGTCCAATATGCTAGAATTCTAATACAGAGCATCCAAGGAAAAGCAGATTCGTAACAGTGTATAGATTAAAGCAGATCCACCGAAAGTAGATTCTCTACAGTAAAAGTTGATAAGACTCTCCAGAAGCAGACACCAATAGTTCAGCAATAATTCAAACCACCTTATCTCTAAAGCTTCTTGCATCTCAACCATCTATGTAGCATCTGCAATCTTAAATGTAGATTCATCTCCCACTTTTCCTATAAAAGGAGCCTCTTTGCTCAAGAAAAGAATATCGAGTTTTAGAGCAATCAAGCTAAGAAACATCAAGCATTCCAACCTTCAGCTATAGTTTCTTAGTGTGTTTTCTTTATTTCAGAGTGTTCTCTTTTTGTAAATTATTGTGTGAGAGTGTGTCCGTGTATAAACAGTGTGTATCCATGTATATATTTCTCATCAAATAAATCATCTAGTTATTTGTTCCTGTTCAAAAATTCCTTTTTCTTATTTAGTATTTTCCTTCCTTTCGGGCAAAAGACTTCTGTCGACAAATAGATCAAATATATAAATTTTATTTAGTCAGACAGTATAGATCCTAGAATTTTCTTCAATCCAACCAGTATAAGTAGCCTTAGTTTTAATTTAGCAATTTCTTCTGTGAGTTGACTGGAATTGTTTGTTTTTTAGCCTGTTCTTGTCGATGTTCAGGCATTTTTACAGGGCGTTGTCAAAGCGTTATCATATTCGGCAGTCATTTATGTGATTTAGTTGTTAATTTTATCTCTATAATAATTGCATGCTTCTATCTGGTTGGCTTAAATTTAATTTTGGTATCAGAGCATGTACTATTTCGTTAAATTTAATTTAGATATAAGATCTTTTGTCTAAAGAAGTCTAAAAGTCCGTATTAATTATTTGTGAATTTTAATTTATTTTGAAAAAATTAAAAATATTTAATAGTTTGATTAAAGATCTTTTCGAAAGTTTATTTCAAACTCTAAGGTTTTTACAATATAAAAGCATTAGTTTGGGTGACTAATAATAATATAGTTTGTTGTGTGGTATAAAGCAAAAAACCCAATTCATTTTATAGAAATATTTTGGTGGCCCATCCAATTATTAAAAGTTCATGACTTTGACCTCATGAACATGTAGTATACACCCATTAAGTCCATGTATTGGTAGTTTACCCTTTAAAATACCTTTTTTAATTCTTTTTTCTTTTTGCATTAAGAAAGAAATCGTTCTAACTCTGGTAAGTCTTTTTATTATTTTGTTCTTCCCTTTAACTGGTATATCATTTGTTCTTCTTCGGCTCCAAATCTTATCAAAAGTTGAAGGATGGTTTGTATCAAAGAGAAAGTTTCACAAATTTACCTTTTGATCGAAATAAGAATTCATTTTTTAATTGTTCTTCTTCTGATCTGCATTGTTTTCCTATAGTTCTTTTTATGTTCTGCATCTGGATTTTTTTCTTTTTGTAGAATTTTTATTATTTCTTTTAGGGATGTTCAAATTTCAATCAACTGGGCCCATGAAGTGAAAGACAAATTCATTAAATAATAGATATGTTATATATGGAAGGAAATTATATATATATATACTAGAAACTTGGTTAATATGAATTTAATCTGTTTTCACACATTGAAGACAATGTGCACACTAAGTTTAGGGGTAAGGCAGATAACTTTAAATTTTGCTAATAATATGTTGTGCATAAGGGAATAAAAATTAACTGTTTAGGTATAAAGTTGAGTCTGTTGATTGTTATGATGTCTATATGCAATTTGATATTGGTTAAAGATGGCTTGTATGTCAAATTCAAGCTAAATTGGGATTTTTGAAAAAAATTATATCAATTGGTGGCCTATGGTCCACTTTGTCAGGATAGTTACAAGTTGATAATTTTGATTCCTAGAATACTTCATTTTACACATGTTCACACTTAAATGCATTCTGTGGAGTATATATTTGAAATCTTATTCTAATTTATGTTAAAATGAGATGAGTAGGTGAATTTGATAATTTTGAAAACCAAGATATAAAAGAAAAAGCATCAAAATGGTATGTATGCAATGAAAAAAAAAATGATGAAAAGAGTTTCTCACCAATGTGAAAGAGACAAATGAAAAAAAGAGAGAAACAAAGGGTTAAGTTTGGGTTTGTACTTAGATTGCTTGAGCAATTAAGTCCTTAGGGGTATTTCAACACCTAATGCCCTAAAGCCATCTTGTAATGCCCGAACCCGGGGGTCTGAATCATTTATCGGGTCCTTACCCGAACCCGAGGTCATATAAAGCATTACTATCATTTCCTATGTCGATGCATAAAATATATATGTCATCCCAAGACTCATAGTACATTATATCACTAACATCACAGAAAACTCACAAATGCATGTAAAATGGCAGCGACGTCTAAGTCTATGCATACAAGTCATACATCCATACTCCTCCAGTTTCTTGAAAATGTTAAGATAAGGGGTGAGCTCAACGGCTCAATAGGTAATGCCTAAAACACCAATTTTGGACTCCCTTAAGCCAACAACCAAACAACGAGAATTGAAAAGAAACCGGGGTCATGCAATTGGAGTCCGTACAATATTTATAACATAACAATCAATACACGCAGTCACATATCACAATTCTTAAAAATCATGCACATGATATGAAATGTGATGCATCCCAACCCAAACTTGGTCTATACCGACCCAACACCCACTTTTCAAAAACCCGCTAACTGACTTTACCGAGGCGAGATTGATAACTATCCCCGATTCCAATTCTAGCAAAGCCTGGCAACCGTTAAATGGCCTAGTATTAACTTTTTCACGCCCTACACCGGGCCGTGCTCCCTCTAGGTCAAGCTAGCCCCAGACTCACAAAATCCGGTTCATTTCAAAATCATTTCCTCATAATCCTTTCCAAACACATTTCTTAAAAAAAAAATCATTTCAACCTCACTTTTCCCAAACTATACCCATGCCATAAATGAAATTAACATACACATGCTTGCATTTCTTCAATTTAACTATACATACTCATCATCATCATCATGTATATACGTATAACTTCAAGAAAATATTTCAACATAAGACATACTCTTTAAATACCTTTGCAACCAAGCACACATATATATATACATACACAATCAGCATCACCTAGAGCATGTTTTGCCACATAATTAACATTTAAAATTCCAAATTTATCATTTTAATCATGTTTAACAAGAAATCAAGTAAACGAACTCAACTAAAGTCAAAACCTAATGATTTATACATCCCTACCTCAAAATTAGCCAAAATGCATCCCCAGCTGGCAAAGTCAACGTCGGTCAACGCGGTCAATGTCGGTTAACAGAAGTCAACGCCAGTCAACGGCGATGGAACAAAAAACTGTTCGGTAGGAACGTACCTGTTGATGAGGAGATTCTATTGTTCCAAAAGTTCGGCTCCGAAATCCAACTCCAAGTGGCCCAAAACCCCCTCCGAAGCCTTAGATCAAAAAATTTTAAAAATTCGTAAAATAATCACCGCTCCTCTAAAAAATAAACCATATAACTATGTGATAGAGAACAACGAGAGGAACGTTTTCTGTCAAGGAACCAAGACCAGAAACCCAACCGATTGGTCGTAAAATGGAGGAGAAAAATGAGGGATAAAAGAAAAAGAAAAAAGAAAATAAAAGGGGAGGAGAGAGAGAGAGAGACTGTAATACCCCTAATTTTAAAAGAATAGTCTCGGTATTTTAATTATTGTTTTCTTGCATTTTGTGTGCCTATTTGTTTATTTGATTAAGTGTTTAATTGTTTTAATTTAATGGAATTGTTTATATATTTGACTTATTTGAATTAACTATCTTAATTTAATTATTTGTCTATTTAATATGCTGGTAGATATTTAATTATTGAATTGTTTTACTTATCGTAACTTAGGGTTTTATTTTTATGATTCACATTAGCCGCCGTAGACTTATGTTGCTTTATGGGCCGACTGGGATTGGAATTGGGGCTCAGTCTCTATGTATACATGAACTAGGGTTATTATTATAAGCCTATAAATATACACATTACGGTGGTTTAGGGTTTTAGAAAACATAAGCATAATTCACGTATCAAAGCTACAGAGAGATACGGAGTGAGGTTTTGAGATAACAGAGCACGTTCGGTGTGGGATTCGACTGTGGCTTCAAGGTCGGACCTAGGAGAAGGGAAGAACAAAAGTAAGAGGAGGATAGACAGTAGTTCAGTGTTGCCGGAATAGTGGATACGATGCCGAGATTTCAAAACTGAAATCACAGGTAAGTTCTTTTCTTCCTCCTTCCCTCTGGCTTGTGTTCTGTGCACCTAGATAGTTTCTAGGGTTTAATTAATCATTAAGTAAGTTTTACATGTATATTAGATGCAATATTGATGATATATATGTGTTGAAATCTGTTAAATTATAGTTCGTGCATGTTTGATTTCGGTCGTATTCTTAAGGCATGCTTAGTCTGTAGTTTGAGTATTTAATTTCAACTGTTGTAAACACACCATGGGGATTATACTGGACATAGTTAGGACCCTTAGGAACAATTTAAAACCAAATAAACAGGCTGGGAGCGACCGGAGACGAAGCAGAAGGTCGCAGAAGTTGCAGAGGTTGAAACGGCTCTCAGCAAGAGGTGAGAGCCGGCTCCATAGAAGTCGGAGCCAGCTCCCACACATGTAAAGCCCACTCCAAGGTCCTTGGAGCCAGCTCTAGGTTGATTGGAGCCTGCTCCCAAAGTCTTGGAGCAGGCTCTCTCTCAAATTTGCTTCCTGATGTTTTTTTTTACGCATTGTTTTGAACTGTGCGAGGATTAAATGATTCTAATGGTTCTGGGATTTCACAGAGGGACTAGGAAGTTGGTTTAGGGTGTCATTATGATCTTAAATTAATTTAGGATGACCTCTAAGTGAATGGGATAAACAGTCGAGAATTAACGAACCTTCTATGCTGTTAACGGATGGAAGATAGACTAATTACTTAATTAAATTTCAGCAAGTTAATGGGATTTAATATGTTATAAAACTGATTTTAGATGCATGGTAGGGTCATGTATTGATTAGTTTTGACCTATGCATGTTTTGGACTTTGGTTGCTAAGCTACTGTTCATAATTCTGTAGTTTACTTGGTTTTCTTTAAACTGGATTATACTTTGGATTTAATTACTATAATGTCACACACTGTTTTGCAATTAACGGGACTTCGGATTTGGACTGGATAATGGTTTTGAAATTTAATTGTTGAAATATTAAATCTTATTTTGCAATTAACTGGAGTATGTTTTAAACTGAACTTGCTGAAATATTATACCATATTCTGCAATTACTTGAGTTATGGTTGGTAACTAGATTTTGAATTTGGATTTAAGTTGCTGAACTATTATCTTGGTTCTGTAATTATATGGATATGGAGAATTGTATGCACCGGTATGGGACGGTGGCATACTAGGGATGGTTTAGCTTAAAACGCTAAGACCTAACCTATCAGATTAAATAAATGGATTGTAAAATATTGAATCTTAAATTACGTTAAGTCATATCAACTGAATAAGTTGAGTGACTAACTGGACTGTGTTTTGTATGTCACCTCAATGAATAATTGACTGACATACTCTGGATTTGGACAGACTTTAGATACATGGTTATGGTACCATAAGATGAGCTTGAGTCTCAGGCTCGTTGGTTAGGGTGAGTATATGCAGTGGATGCGTAGTTGGATATAGTAGGTTGAGATGTACCATGTTAGGTCAAGGTACTCATGCCCACCTTTGGGTGCGTTTTCGTATGTTGCCTTCTATTCAGGTTGAGACCCCTAATATAGTCCAGTGAATGTCCCTTAGTATGGATATATATATATATATGTATGGACTAAATAGATATTGCGAGATATCGAGGGTGTATCTGCGTATCGGGTCACTGTATGGATTGCAGTTAGATTAGAACTTGTTCGTGGGTCTGACTCACTCCTTTATTCTTTTCAGGTACAGGATGGTTCCAGCCTTAGAGCTTGATCATGCTATTCGAGGACAGTTCCTCATTCGTCAGATTACGTAGGACTTCTCTTGATGTTCCAGTTTTATTTACTTTCAGTTATTTCAGTTCAGTTGGGATTTTATTTAGGGGTCCACTAAATGAATTCCCGAGTTGTACTTTTGGAGGTTTTGGATGTTTGGATTCACTTTATTCATTACCATCTGGAGGATTTGATAATGGATATTTCTGTTAACTTTATTCTATTTCTTATTTTATTTAAATCTTTGTATTCTGTGTTCGCTTTAAAATACTTTAATTGTTTGATATTTCCCTCGGGTTTGGGCCCGGGCCTGATCAACCCGTGTCTTGGATCCGAGGGGTATCACGGAGACCTACTATGAAAATGAGAGATGGGAGATGGGTCTGTAATTACCCTTGACCATTATAATGTATAAATAAGGTGGTGGGTCCCATGGGCTACTAAAAATCAATTTCTACCACAAAAATTATAAATACATATTCACTAATTAAGTCATAACCACACAAACTAACATATAACCATTTAAACATGTATAAAAATAATAATGCATGAAATGCAATGGACCCGTGACACAACTCCTGTGCACAACAATCCCGGTAGTGGATCCCACCTGGAACCTCCCGGTCCAAAAAATAGAAAAATACTGGATTGGTAACCAATGAATTTCTAAGAGTCCTAAACTCAAGGAAATGTCCTAATTAATACTCAAACACACTTGGCATAACCCACAGTGTCTGACTCGCAAAACGAGAAAAGAAAAAAATACCCTCAAAAAATCAAAAGATTCCAGAAAATGGAAAATGGTAACAATTGGAAACATTACACATCTGGTTTGAGAGTCATTGACAGAAAGTTCGTTACATAAGTGGTTTAGGCAGCCTAGATTACTTGAGCAATTAGGTCCGCAGGTCTTGACACCTAATACCCTAAAATCGTCTGGTTTGGGGGTCATTGGCTAAAAACTCGTTACATAAATAATTTAGAAAGCTTAATAGATTTGAGCATTACACAAAACCCTTTTAAAATATAAATGATGAGTGATGAATGAAAAAAATGTATACTGGTATAAAATTAGAAAAATACCTTGGAGATCAGGATTTGAAAGGTTTACTTGTGAATTGAGGAATAGTATGAGTCAGATATAAGTATAGATAGTTAGTCACATGTTTAAAAATTGCGAGTTCACTATTAAAAAGGATTTTGGAGATCAGGATTGTTAAACATGTGATTAAACTGATATGTGGGGACCATGGCTGTTGATATGATATTGAGAGTTTGAGATTTTTCTTGTTTAATATAGTTCATTATACTTGGTATATAATTTGTTTAAATATATCTTGTATAGGTATGTTGCTTATTTAGAATATCACAATCAATTACCTTGAAAGCTTGTTACTAAATTATAACTTATTTAGTACTTGTGGCTTAGGATGGTAATTTGACTAGATTGATGTACGATATTCTTGTTTTTTATATAAACTGCATATTGGAGACTTGACATGTTATATGCCATTTAGACTTGAATTCTAGGATATGGTTTGTGTGGATTCAACCTTACTTGTGCATGGAACGTGGTTATTTGCATTGTTTATTTGTAAAGTTTTGAACTTGTTGATTTTGGAAAGCTTGTGAGGACATAATATATGTGATGGCTAGGGTTCGGCTCTAGTACGGGGACAAGAGTCTTTCTAAGTCATAAGTGCGCACTAGGTAATACCTTGTGGGTTGTAATTACCCAGAATAACTTACTTAGTTTGTGACCACATGTCCTAGTCTTTCCAGTATTTGATTTCGCATTAAATTCCAAATAGTTAATTATAGATTACTTGTAACTTGTGAATTGGTGCTTACCTTGTGTATTTAAATCTCATTTAGTATACTTGAACTTATATACTTGCTTCGTTTATTTAAACCTCATTTTGTATACTTGAACTTGTATACTTGCTCCGTGTGTTTAAATTCCATTTAGTATACTTAAATCGTATATACTTGTCTTATGCACATTTCATTAAGCTTAGTATACTTGTGTTTGTATACTTGATTTACGAGGGTTTTCATATTAGTTGTATACTTGTGTATGTATGCTTAGATATTGCATATCTTGTTTTAATATGGTTTAGTATACTTGTAAAGGTATGCTTATATGTGGTGCCCTGCGTTTCAACATTGTTTTGTATACTTGAGTATGTATACTTGTATGTTGCCTTTCATTTCAATTGCTTGTGTAGCTTGAGATGATCCCTTAGTTCACCTTGGAATATAGACATTAGGAGGAATGATCCCTTGTAATGGTCTATATTGAACTTACATGGCATTTGAAACTTTAAGGTATACACATGCACTTCTTCCTACGAGTAACTTGTTTACTCACCCTAGTTGTTCGGATATTTTTCAAGTACGGATACCTTGGTTTGGGATGCACAACATCCCTAGGTTGCTCTATTTATTTTGGAATATTTGATGTATTTTAACGAGCATGCAAGTGTTAGCATGCATCGTTTTGCCTTTTTAAGTTATAATGCATAGTTAGGCCAAAATGTCATTTTGGCCTTGAAACTTGTAATGTGTGCCTAAGCACACTTTTTGACATTCATTTTATGTGTATGATATGTGGCCAAGGGCCAAACTTCATTTGAATCACGTGTATACACTTAAATGTGGAATTTTGCCTTTAATGGCAATAATATGAAAATCAAGGGTTTTAACATGTAGTTTTTGCACCGGAGTGTGCATTGTGTATGCAAATTTACTATTTGGCATTCATTTAACATGTATGAGGTGTGGCCAAGGCCCAAACACCATTTCGTTCTCATTTATGCATTTCGGATTCATATATTGCTTTTTAAGGCAATATTAGGAAAATTCGAGATTTTAGCAGTTCATTTTTAATTCGGATAGTACAAAGTGTGCACGAGCACACCCATTAAGACTCATTTAATATGTATGACGTGTGGTCAAGGACAAACAGTCTTTTGAATGCATTTAGGTCCGACTGTTGAAAGTTTGCCTTTAAATGGCATTTTTCATGCTTTTGAGGTTTGATAGGTCATATTTTGCATCGGAGGTATTTTGAAACCGTGGATCATTGTAGCGCATCCTAATAGGTATATTACATCTGCGTGCATGATTGTTTTTGAACAAAACCCTTTCCTTGGTGATTTGAGTACCTCTTGGACTTAATTTGTATTTAATTTGTAAAATCTGGTATTTTGGGGATTTTACTTTGAAAAATAAATTCCGGCCTTGACATGGTCACTTAGAAAATGTATTTAATAGGTATATTATGTTTGCGTGCATGATCGTTTTTAAATAAAACCCTTTCGTTGGTGATTTGAGTACCTCTTGGACTCATTTTGTATTTAATTTGTAAAATCTGGTTTAGGAGCATTTTGGGAATTTTACTTTGAAAAATAAATTCCGGTCTTGACATGGTCACTTAGAAAATGTGATTTTTGAGAGAGGGGATTTCTTCACAGACTTTTTCAAGAAAACGTTGTCTCGGTCTCAGAAATCCAATTTCAAATCTGATTTTCTGGTTTAAGGCATTTTTCCAAAATTTCAAAACTTAAAACTTGACACTATTCATCGACTTTTGCTTGAAAGCCGTGCCGACCATCCCGGAAGTTTTGGGGGTCTTATTTATGTATTTTAGAGTTGCATTAGCCATTCGGACAATTTTTGGACCACCCAAACATACGTTTTTAGCCCATTGGCGGTAGCTTCAATTTTCTACTACCTAGTAGCTTTCTACTACCGGTAGTAGCTTATCAAGGGCACGCGTGCTGGGCATGCTCCATTGGTGCCCATGGTTCCCCGTCTTGGCAACCTTGACACCGATTTTTGTTTTGGTCTTATTTCTTCGTCCAAACTCCGAATCAAGTGATTCTTAAGTCTAACTTCATTAATTTTTCGTTATCTATCCAACGATGTGCTTAGCAGCACCTGAATCTTTTTATAAAATTACCAGTTTGCCCCTAGGGTTAAACTTGTCTGTTTTTAAAACGTTACTTCTGCATGTTATCTCTTTGTGTTCCGTGGTTTCATGGAAAGTCTCAATCATGTCTTAGGGATGATGTGCATTCCTAGATACTTCATTTTCTATATGAAAAGACCATTTTGCCCTTGGGGCCATACTTGGTCTATTTTTACCTTTTTTCTTCCGAGTTCGTTGCGTTGAGTTCTATAGCCTCATGGAAAGTCACTTAGGTGTCTTAGGGACGATGTACATCCATAGAGACCTTGATTTTGTTTTCACTTCCGCATTTCGGATCGTTTCGGATCAAACTTCGGGTCTTCTCATGATGCACTGGCTTGAAAAACCAGGGCCGTCACACTGAGTATGAGAATAAGTTTACTTCTCTTTCACGTTTTGCTACAGATGTGTTAAGAAATGAGAGGAAGAAGACATGGCGATTTGTGTACGACCTAAATCATTCCATTAGGCCTAGGGTGACACTTTTGGGGTTAAAGAGTTATTCAGAGGCGGTTACTAGAGCACTGATGGCAGAGGCAGAAACTAAAGATTGGTAAGAAATGTGTGGTATTATGGGTTCTCAGAACTAGGTATGAGTACGGGTACTTCTTCCGGGAGCCAAGGCAAGAAGAGGCACAAGGGTGTTTCATTGCTTTCTCAGGAGCAGCGGATGACATATGCTACTCCTACGGTTTATGTGTCTTCAGGGTCCTCTAGGATAAATGTGGTATGTAATCATTGTAGGCAGCCAGGACACCGCAAGGCTGAGTGTCCTCTTGATAGACCTAGTTCCAGAGTTGGTTTTTGGTGTGGTAAGCCGGGCCATGTAAAGAGGGACTATCCACCGAGGAGATGAGACATTACTGTGGTTGATTCTTGTTGTAACAAGGGATACCTGTAAGATTGGGTGAACGCCTGTACACTATTAGGTGGATGCCTGTGCACTATTGTTCTAGTTGTAACAGGGGCTACCCGTGAGTTTCGTGTAGTACCTGGTTTACCTGTGCTAGGATGGTTGACATGTCCCGTAGTGCATGTGGTTCTGGATTAGAGTGATACTGATGATGGTTAGTGTGTGAGCCATTGGGCATGATATAGTTTGAGATGTTTTGGATGGGTTCCATGTTGTAATGTTATACCGGTTATGACCACTATGTATTAAAGCAACGGTGTATCTGTATGACTATATGTGTATTCACAAATAGTATAATGATGTGTATTTTATGAGCAGTTGAGCTCCTATGTGTTGGTTTTATTAATAGATTGATGACAGAAGGGTGTTTTTAGCCATGTTACTTTAAAGGTTATTGATGTGGTGGTTAGTGTTACGCAGTTGTTTGTATGAATAGAGGGTCTAGATTATCGTTTGTAAGGTTTTTCTTTGGGCAGTATAGGATGCGATGTCCTAGGATTCGTTGTCTAGCCCTTAACGTTTCGGGAAGGGGCAATGTTCTATATTACATATGGACGCTAGGTTTATGAGTTATAGATCGAGTGCCTTCATATAGTTCCTCTTTCTTGGTTTTTCGTATGCAAGGTATCTTTAGGTGCGTGTTCAGTTCTGTTACGAGAGAGGGACTTATTTTTCCTTCTTCCTGATTTAGTCCTGGCAAGGAAATTATTGCCTGTGAGTTTTGTATCTCCACATAAGAGTTATGCGTATCGGTGGATGGGCGGACTTTTATAGAGTTCCCTCTTTTGTTAGGGACCTCAAGTGAGGGTTTGATCTGGATCGTTCGACTTACCTCTACGGCAGGAGGTGAAGTCCTTGGTTTTATGGGACCCGTTCTAAGAGGTTATGATCGATGCAGCATGAACGCGAATTGTTGACTGTAGTGTATGTTTTTTTAGGGTTTTGGTGCTAGTAGTGGTATCTACCAGTCGTAATGTGACTTATGTATTGAGGATGGTTAGACCGTGTGTCATGAACCATTTGTCTAGAGTTAGACATAGATATTGATATGTGTATGCTTGAGGATTGGACCTGAGGACAAGAACGATGTTGGTGTTGAGGTCGGATCGACGATGGGAATGGCCTGGCCAACCATTTTCTGAGTCGGTCTTTCCTTCCTTAACATAATGTCGGGTCAAAGGTCAACGATCATTGCTTTTAGTATGATTAGTGACAGTTAGAGTACGGTATTGTGCGTTGCGTACATGTGGTTGTACGATCCCATTTTAAAATGAGTCTCACTAGGGATTGGTGGTATTCTTTGTACGTGTTCAGATGATTTGTCGTGTATGGTGGTGTACTTGGTACAGGACTATATGTCCCAAAAGCTTCAGTTGTTGGATCAGTTGATCTTTGTGCTAGTTGAGGGGTTATTTTCCCGGGTACCTAATGGTACATTTGACAGGCTGGATGGTTTTCTCGGTTACAGTCATGGGTGTTCAGCTATAAGATAGCTTTTGAAAACAGTAGTTATCAGAAATAGTTTTAAGAGTATCGTTGGGATTGGGAGTTGAGCTCGCATGTTGGTTCGTTGAGCAGTTTGGTAACCACTATTCTTATGACCTTTAGGGTGTTTAACACGGATTGTGTGAAGTACTGCTGGTTGGACCTATCTCTTATAGGATCCAACAATTTCTGGTGGGATATCTTGTGTGGATCATGTTGATACGATTTTATGTCTCGGATTGGTTTTGACCTGGATTGAGTGTTTTTCCCTTGATCATACATGCGGGAGTAGATGGTTGAGTATTATGGTGACTTGGATTGAAGGATTCTTTTTATGCTGCGTGTGTTCGTGTGGGTTGATTGGGGTCATCGTTTGCAAGTTCAGTGTCGACTAGTGATGGGTTCAGGCTGGGTAGATGGTGATCTTAATAGTTCTCAGTAGTTGGGACATGGTGGAGTCACAGAGTTTGGTTGGGGGCTTGTGCCTCGTGTGCTTAGTATGTGACGGTGGAGAGTTTTGTTTGGCACGGGGTATGTCTTTATGTCCAGTTAGTTATTGTGGGGGATGAGATTGCATATGACTGTGGTCACTATTCGGTCGATGTTGCGCTAAGTCACAAGCACAGGGTTGTGAGTGACATGGGATGTGGGATTCTTTCGTGTTGAGATTTTTGGTGTAGCATGTTACTTGGGGTACTTGAAGACATACTCCGTTTTTATCCTTTCTTCCTTCATTTGTGAGGGGGGCTGATTTTGGAGACGAAATCTTTTAAAGTTGGGGAGATTGTGACGTTTCTGATTTTTCTTATTTTCCAATTTCGGGATTTTTTTGATTTTTCGAATTATTTATTTCGTCTTTGCCTCTTTTTGCTTGTCGGACGCCGTAGGGTATGCCGGGAGAGTCCCGGGAGTTGGTTGGGGCATTTCTTCGAGTTCAGGACTCTTAGAAAATGCATTGTTGGCCATTTCGGTATTTTTTCAGTTTTTCGGGCCTGGAGGTCCTGAGCGGGACCCGCAACCGGTATTGTTGTGCACGAAAATTATTTCTCGGAACCATTGCATTTCGTACATTATTATTTGATGTATATTTATGTGCTTATGTGTTTAGACATGTGGTTATGGTGTGTTAAGTGTATGTACATATATATATAAAGACAAAAAAGATATTTTTAATTGGGTGGGCCCCACGTGTTATAAGCTTATTATATATATATATATACACACACACACATATCATTATCATTCATTAGTTTTTTGGCATAATCACTTTCTTTCTCCCACAGCTTCTTTCCTTTTCTATTTTCTATTATTCTTTTTTTTTTTCCTTCTTTTACCACACAAAATCTTAAATCTATACCATTCTGTTGGGAATTTAACTTTACCACTAAAGGCAAAGTTAATAAGCACGATGAGAGCTTTGATTTCATTGGAGCAAAGTTGGATTTGGGTGATTTTGGTGCATTTCAAATTTAGGACTTTTTCTTCAAATCAAGGTAGAATTGTCTAATTGTCGAATTACTTGAATTTGGTAGTTAATTGTATGTTTTTGCCCCCTTTTTGCATGTCAATTTGATGCTTAAATTGGATAAATTGATTCTTGGGCTTTGGCTTATGCTTTAGTTTTGTCTAATTGATAAGTTGATATAATTATATGTTTGTTTTGTGTATGATTTGCAAAGGCATGCAATTAAATGGGCTAAGTGATGGATTATATATATTTCTTATATGGTAGTCTTGATGTTTTGATTAAATACATGTTAGATAATATTTTAATGTTTGAAGTATGCTATAAATGTGAATTAAATCTCTATGTGGCTACAAGATTGTCTATTGTGTTATGGAGCATAATGAGTAGTTATAATACTCCTAATTTTAAAAGGATAGTCTCGGTATTTATTTATTTCTTTTATTTGCATTTTTATATTATTTATTTGATTTCTTGGTTATTTGTTTAATTGCTTATTTGAATTAATTGTGTATGTGGTTATTTGACATAAGTTGTTTATTTATTTGTATGATAAATGATTAGTTTTTGTTTGCATATATGTTAGGTGTTTAATTGAAATTAATTATTAGGAATTAAATCATTTAAATGTTTGTTTTATTTTATTTTAAATATTTATGGTTAAGGATGGACTTGGATAGTAGTATTGGACCACCCAATGGGTCACATTGACTACTTAGATAAGATTATTTTTGGGTATAGATAATTACCCATGTGGTGTAGGATATATATATATGGGTATATATGTATAGTTATGGATATTATATTTATTAATATTTAAAATGATTAATATTAATAATTATAGTTGGTTATATATATATATATATGTTTTTATCACGTACAGACTTATATGTATTTATTCTTTTATTTTTATTTCTCTTTTATTTTATTTTCCTTCTCCTTAGGTAATTAGAATTAGGTTAAATTATAATTGCCTATATATATATCATTATATGTCTGCTAAGGGTTAAAAACCCTATTCACGTATACAGATAGGTTTGAGAGAACTAAGAGAACAAGTTAGGGTTTTGGCCATAAATTGAAGGTTGGACCAAGGAAGAAGGAAGAAGGTCTGCTTGTGGGTTGAACCAGGAGTAGCGGAGGGGTTTAACGGTAGTTAAAGAGTCACCGGTATAATTATAGAAGATGGTTTAAGGTTTCAAACTGAAACCTAAGGCAAGTTCTTTCTCTTACTCCTTCCCTAGACTTGTGTTTTGTATATACCTAAGTAATCTCCAGGAATTAATCAGACATTAAAATTAGTCTTGTATGCATGCTATTTCAATTTTAAAACAATATTGTGTGACTTTATTTGAAATTGATTGAACTTGAATTTTATTGCATGAACATGTGTTTTGATTGTTATTAAAGATATATATTTGATTTAAATAAATTATGAGGATGTTTTAGGACATAGTTTGGACCCCTAGGAACCTTAACAAAGGAGTACAGAGGGATTTCATATCGTCGGAGACGAAGAAGATGATAGGAAGTAGGGACAGAGCCGGCTCCCTTTATCTTTCTGCTTAGGGCTCTCTGGGAGAGAGAGCCGACTCTCTAAAGGGGAGTGCCGGCTCCATGAGAAAGAGAGCCGGCTTTCCATAAGGGAGTGTGACGGCCCAAGTTTTTCAACTTGGTGAATTAGTGATGAATCAAAAGTTGACCCGGTAACGGGTCCGAAATGCGAAAACAAAACCAAAAACAAGTTTTATAGAGATATCAATCATCCCTAAGACACCCAAGTGACTTTCCATGAAGTCATGAAACTCAAAGAGAACGAAAACGGAAGCAAAGGTCAAAATGGGCAAAATCCATTAACTAAGGGACAAAATGATCAATTTACATATAAAAAAAGAAACTTGACTCTAAACAAGTCAAATGAGGTCCATACAGCATAAACTAATCATTTCACAATATTTTAAGAGGTCTTAAGAACTTTGGCCAAGAATCCCACAAGACGCCCATTCCCGGTTCAAACAAAATCTGACACTGTCTCACTAAAAATGAATAACTCCCACTGTGATTTGAATCTAAGAATGGCATTGGCACCATTGGAAAGTTAACTCAAAATCCTTGAGTTTAGGCTCAAAAATCACCCCATTTGGATTATAAATGAAGAAGTTATAACCATTTGAAGTCGGAACAACAGTGCTGAAACAAAATCTAAAAGGCTGGTGTGTGAAAGCTATTTAGGTCGATCGAAATGGCATTTCGGTTGACTTATTTCGGTCGACCGAAATGAACAGAAATCTTCCTGAAAGCTGATTTTTTAGGGAAGGTCACTTCGGTAGACCGAAATAAGGCATTGGTCGACCGAAATGAACCCAAACAGTGATTTTAGCTAATGGAATGTGTGTTTTTGCTGTTCAAATGAATCCCAAAAGCCATCAATCGACTAAAATGACTCGAAGAAGTGCAAAAACACTTGTTATGCATTAGAATTGATAAGGCTTCACCCAAGCCTTAAACCCCATCATGAAATGGTCCAAAAATAAATCTTTAAAGTTATACAAGCATGCCAACAAATGTACTTTACATATTGAAATGTGTTACAATGGACCATAGCCTCATTACATGTTATTTACTCCAAATCACATATCAAACCTCCTAAGTTAGAAAAGTTACATTTCCAAGGCAAAACTTGGAATCTAAATGCATACATTTGAACCTTAAGTTTTGTGGCCTTTGGCCTCATGTCATATACATCAAATAGGTTTCAAATAGTGCATCTAAGTACACTTTACATATTATAAGGCAAAAAGGGCATATTAAACCTAACTAAGTATTACAACACTATAAGCAAAACTTAAACATGCTAACACTTACATGTGAACAAGAATACATTTAAAGTACTTCAAATCTACAAATCACCCAAGGCAATTGCGAATCCCCAAATCTTGAATCATGTACCTGAAAAATGTCCCCGGTAACTTTGGAGTGAGTAACATAAAGCCACTCGTAGGAGATGAGCATGCAAAGACCCAATGTTTTACAAGTTTCATAATTTAATCATTGTGGTTCATTCCACCTAACGTCTATGTCAAGAGTGAGACCTAAGGAGCATCCTAAGCTACCTTAAAACATTTCTAGCATAAATCACATTTCTTATGTAATTAAATAGCATAGGAGTTTATGGTATAACGCAACAATATATAGATTATCAAAGTTATCAACTTGAAATCTAAAATACGAAAAACAACCAAAGTGGGTCATGCCACCTAACGTCTATGTTCCAAAAGAATCTATAGGAGCATTCCTAAGTGACATTTGAACATTACAACACAAATCACAGTATCGATGCAATTTAACCAACATTGGAACTTCTAATACAATGTATAAAGCATGATTTCTCAAAGTTAACATCTTGAAACTTAAAATGGGAAATCAAATAAGGAATAACAAGTTACAACATCATCTAGTTATCAACTTAAAATAAAATGCGAAATCAAACAAGGTGGATACTCGGATATCACGCCGGATCAGACTGACAACATAGTTACTTTAGGGTTAGTAGCCCACAGGTAACCTCCCTATGTGCGCACTAGACTATTGGAGGACAATCCCCCGTACTAGAATCATGTCCTAGCCGTAGTCAAACAACGACATCCCCAAGTTTCCAAAATCAACAAGTTATGCAACAATGTATATATCAACATGTATATACAAGATAATCAACTATCTACCACTCACAACCAAATTTGGAAACACATACAATACATGTTCTAAGTCCACAACTACTATAGCATGACAAATGTCGAATATTCAGTGTGTGATTCGTTACATGCTATGACAATATCATTCAATATTGAAAACATATATTCATGAATCTAAATATAACAACAATGTTATTCAATGTTCAAAACATAACCAAGTGAAAGTACAACAAGTCCAAGTCCATGATGGAAACATAGAACAACTTCCGAAACACAATTTAAATCCATAGAGCAAAAGATAGAATTTAATTAAATAAAACTAATTAAATTCTCTAGATTCCAAATCAATTCCAAATAACCTCAACTTAATATATGTTAAAGGACATAGCATGCTCATTACATATATCTAGTCAAAAACTTAATTAAGTCTAATTGGAACCATTAAATAGATTTTAATTAATTCTTTTAATTAAAATCTCTAGATTTTTAAACTCATCTAAATGCTCTCAAATTAACATAGGTTAGAGAACATGCCAAGGCCTATTCTAATATCACATTACAAGTTGATTTCATGCAAGTTACAACCATGTGAATTAAACTTTCACAAAAGAAAAATATTAAATAAAAGTTACAATTCTTATTCAAATAATCCCAATTTAATATATGTCAACAAACATACCAAGGTCTAAATTACTAGCATGCCACAATTTAATTCTAAATTATATACCATTATGAGAATTAAATCTTAAATAAAGAAAATAATTAAATTAAATTCTAGAACTTGAACTAAAGCATGGATACAAGTTGTATAAGCATTAATAGCATGCAAGACAACAAAAATATAAACCTATAACATCCCTTACTTCAATTTGAGATGAAATTTCAAATTCCCACCGAAAGAAAAGTGCTCTGAATCCGACGATACTACTTAGTTATAACGGGGACAACAAGGTGATCATTAAACTCTAAGGAGGTCACACCAAAATCCAAACTTGGTTTCAAACCTGAACTCAAAAAATGGCCTAAAACGGATTTTATTGAGGGGGAAAGAACCGCCTCGCCAAGGCGAACAATAAACACGAAGGCACTACGGCATTTACCACGAGGGAAGAGGCCAAAAAATGAAGAAGAAGGGTGGCAGCCCCTTGGCTACCATGGCTGCTGGCCAAGAGAGGGGAAAGAGAAGAGAAATGTTGACTTTTTCTTATTTCACCCCCTATTTATAGAAAAACCCTAAAAGTGTTTCGAACGGGTCCTATAGGGTCTGGAGAAGTGGAATTTGAGCAAATGAGCTCAAATGGTAAAACACCATGAACAAAAAAGAACCATAATGAGATAAAATGAACAACAGAAGAAACGGCATTAAAAAATGAGTCCCGAGTAGAAAGATATACCCCAAACAAGTTTGGCACTAACCAAAGTCAGAAACCCTAAAACTGGGGTAAACAACCAGAAGACAATTCTAAGAGTACACGACTCGATGAAAAGTGAAAATGAATCCCGCACAAGGATCCAGACTCAAAATGAGGCATTTTGCAATAACTTTCATTAATTACACAATAGCCCCTACAAAAAGTTCTAACTACAAAACTGGACAGAATGAAAATATCTTCCAAAAGAGATTTTCTTAAAAACCCCTGAAATATATATCTTCAAAAGATATTTATGAAAAACACTACAAGAAAAGAAAATGTTTCTAAAGAACTATGTATCCATGCCCTTATAGACACCGGGAGCAACCAGAGTACTTTTCTACAAAAGTAAAGATACGTATTTCATGGAAACCACTTAGAATGAAGGTATGTGAAGTCAAAAACCAACTCCGAACACAAAAAGTGAGGTTGTGCCAAAAAGTGACCACGGGAAAAAAGACGAAAAGTGAACAGTGTTCAAAAGTGAAAATATAGAAATGACTTGGTCCTTAAAGGAAGTTTTCAATCCAAAGAAAAGTGTCTCGGAAACTATTCCTCAGCACTCAAAATGATAGTAGGTAACGAGAAACCGAACTCAGAAAGGAAAAGATAACGGAAAAAATTTATCCATATAATTTGAGGAAAAGGAAAATGAAGGAAAATGACCGAGTCATTACAGGGAGAGCCGACTCCATGAAGGGAGAGCCGACTTCCTCTGACGGGAGGCGGCTCCCAAGCTGTAATACATCAACAAGTGTATTTTTGATGTGTTTATAGGTGTTCAGGGGATGTAATGTGGTTCTGAACTTTCATGGGGGGTTTTAAATGATTTATATAAGCATATTAAAATCCCAGAATTATTAATCTATACTATTATGCTAAGATATTGGAGATCATAAAATTTAAATACTGATTTGCATTCTGTCAATGACTATGGAAGATTTAATTGCTTGTTGTTATTCTAACAAGTTAAATGAATTAATATGAAAATACTTTTGAATATTTCAATATAATGTGCTCAGTTAATTATCTGATTTTCATTATATCATTCTCTAGATTTTAAATTGACGAACTACTCTATTTTGTTCTATCAAATATTGGATTTTGTGGATAATATGCACCGGTATGGGACGGTGGCATACTAAGGACGGATTAGTTCAAAATGCTAAGTCTTACCTATTATGGTATAAGGAAATAGGTTAATTATAAAGTTAAGTCCTACTTATATTTGTGTCAGGTCAATGAACAGTTAAATGACATACCTCAGTCTTAGATGGATTTATATATATGATTATGGTACCCATGATATGAGATTGAGTCTCAGGATCATGGTTAGGGTGCGTATATTGCCTAGGATAGATAACTGGATATAGTAGACATCTGAGTGCCCTGGTAGGTTTAGGTACACATGTCCACTTTATGTACGATTTGCATGTTGCCTTCTATTCAGGTTGAGACAGACCTATAGTTCAGTGAGTGTCCTATAATGTGTATATATATATATATATATATATATATATATATATGGACTAATTAGTTATTGTTGGGTTGTCTAGGATGTATATGTGTATTGGGTCTCTGTTTAGATTGTAGTAGAGTAGAACTTGTTCGTGAACCTGACCCATTATATTTTTTCAGGTGTTCGACAATTCCAGTCTTAGAGCTTGTTCGTGTTGGGCAGAGGCAGTCACTCACTCTTCCGACTACGTAGGGTTTTTCTTCATGTTTTAGTTTTGGTTTTTATTTCAGTTCAGTTTTTATTTCCTATTGGGATATTATTAGGGGTTCACTAGATGGATTCCCGAGTTATAATAATATTGGAGGTTTTGGAAATATTGGATTATTTCATTAAAATTTTAAGGATTATTATTTAGATTTCTTTCAGCTTATTTATTCTTTATTCTTTATTTCTTTTGTATTCAATGCTTGTTTATATATTTAATTATTTAGTATCCCTCGGATCTATGCTCGGACTTGATCACTCGTGGCTCTAGAATTGAGGGGTATCACAGTAGTGATTGATTATTATTAAAGCATTTCTATATGCATAACATAAAGGCATTCATGGGCATTGAGTTGTGTGGATGAGGGATTTGATGTGTAGATACGCGAGGGTGTGGTTGTAATGTGTGGATACACGAAGGTGTGGATATGATGTGTGGATATATAAGGGTGTGGATGTGATATGTGGATATGCGAGTTATGTGGGTGTGGTGTGTGGTTGCATTGGGGCATTTTATGCATTGTCTTGAATATGGATGGTATGATGATATTTGGAGAATGAAAATATTATATGTGAATCCCTCGCATGATCCTTAATTCTTTTTCCTATTCATTCTCTGAAAGACATGTGATTATTTACTATGTTTGAGGATATGCCACTTAGGAAATCTCTACTGAGCCGTTGTGCTCACTCTTCTACATTTTTCAGGTTATGGGGAAGAGTTGGTGGATGTTGATCCTCCACATGCATGAACGGGATTAGAAAGGATTTCTATTTGCCATTTTGTATTAGATAATGCATTTTGTAAAGTTTCGACAAATTTGTAAGTAATGGCCTTATAGTTGTAACTGTAATGTTATCGATTTTTCCTATTTTCTATTTTCTGGAATTTATTTGATTTTTATGGATTATTTTAATCCTTGCCTCGTTATGCGTGTCACGCAGAAGTGTCGTTTTGGTCATTTTCTTGAGCTGAGAACTTTTAGAAGTGTAACTTTTATTTATTCTAAGTCATTTAGAGGCGACGGGACTATTTTTAGAATTTTCGGAAGTCAATACAATTTTTGGGTTCAGGAACTTATCCCGGCTTTCTCATTTTAAGTGAGAGGCATTATAGTCATTTCACATGCATATATGTGTGTGTGTGTGTGTGTGTGCGTACGCGTCTATTTTGGTGAGAGATATTTTAGGGACTTTGTTGGTATTGCAATAGATGTTGATGGGCAAAAGGGTAACTAACCAAAAAGTGACATCACACACATTTTAACAAGTGGCAAGCCATTAGCAACAAAGTCAAAAGTTGACCACCTCATTTTCCTCTTCTTCTTCTCCTCAGCAGAATGAGTATCTCTCTCCCAATATTCCATTCTCTCTCTGTATATTTCTTCATTCATGTCTCCATGCTTTCAAGCTTCCTTTTGAGTGAGTTATGTTAGGGTTTAGGTGAAGCCATAGGTGAAGAAATGATGAGCTTGAGGAAAGCTTTTATTTGAGACCAATATTACAAGGGTTAGGGATTTTGAAAATTTGAGGCATTAAGGGTTGTTTGGCTTGGCTAGCTTCTTGAGGTAGGAGTTGTCTAACTTGTGTAGTCCTAAGTTTTTGTAAGTGGTTATTGTGTTTCCCTTTAAAAGCAAGCTGAAATTTTACATGAATTGGTTGAATTGGATTATAGGTTTTGCCTATGATTATTGCTTATTAAGTTATTGGTTAAATTAATATCAATGTTACCTATGTATTGCTTAATTATTAATGAGAACTTCTTGTTAAATTGTTGCTAAAGTAAAGTCATTATTCAGACTGTAATTGTATTGTGATGATGGAAAATGTGTTGAATTTCATTCATCTTATTATGCTCTTTTGTGTTATGTGTCATGCTTACTTGACTCGAGAAAATGCCATTTAGGCATCCTCTACTGAGCGATGGTGCTCACCCCTCTTATCTTAAACATTTTCAGGGTTTTAGGAGCGGCAGAGTGGATAAGACGCCTTCATATGCTTATACGTAGTTGTGAGATATATTTTATAATTGGCTAATTTCGTTGTCAAAATAAGTCCGATCGAGTTGTAATTTTTCAGTTCTAAAAAATTCAAGATTGACGATCGGAAGCGGATTTGAAGAAGTTTAAGTGTTCATGATATACTAAACTCTGAGATGATGAGAACAATGTTCTAAGAAGGTTTGAGAGGTAGTGAGAACATTTATGAAGGTTGAAAGGTTCGGAACAAGTTTTTAGACTGTGTCCATCTTGAACTGGTTCAAGATTTATCGAACAGGTTCAATATCAGCAGAACTGCAAAGAATTTCAAGACCGACCATCTTGAACCTGTTCAAGGAGGCTGAACCGGTTCAAGAATCCGTGGGATTCATTACTGGCCTTCTTGAACCGGTTCAGTCTCCTAGTAACATTCTGATTTTAGTTTCCTTCTTTTGAATGTTTCCTTTTTTATCTCAACTTCTTTCTAAGTCCTATACACAAAATTTTGCATATTTTCAGAGGGATTAGGACTTTATAAACTCTATATAAACCATGTCATATACATTGATTTATTCATAGCTTTGGGAAAATCAATTCTATATTGTGAGAAAGCCTTAAGAGAGAGAAAATTCAGAAAATTAGATTTGATTATTCTGAATTTATTTTAGAGAGCACACACATATGTTCATGAGTGATTTAGTTGTGTTGTTCTTTATCTCATCGGAATTGGAGCTATACTGAAGATTCAGATATTCCAGATGAGAAGTAGGATTTAATTCTTCTACAATCGAGTTTAGATCTTGAAGAACAGAAGTAAAAGTGATCACACTTTGAAAGGGTTAGAGCATTCGAGGAGTGTTGTATAATCTACCTGCTACTCTTCTACAAATATCAAGCATAAGCCTGAGGTTAAGTTGTTGTTCGACAGGGAGTCGCAAAACTAGAGGATTGTCAGTAATTGGTATTTGGTAGAACGATAGGATGTGAGCCAGAGTCAAAGTTCAGTGTACTTTGTTTCAAACTCGATAAGTTGAAAGAAGTGGTTGAGAATGTTATGAGTAACAAAGATTTGGCATCAACTTCAAAAGATTTGAATTTTAAAAAATCGAAAGATATTTTTGTGGAAGTTAAAACCAAACCTTGTGTTATTTCTAATTCTCCTTAACTTATTTCAACATGTCATTTTTGTGGTGAAAAAGGGCGTATCAAGTATAAATGTCATAAAGAAAAATTGAACTAGGAAAGAAATTGAAAAATCTAGAGAGTTCAAATTTAAGGAAGAAGAGGATTAGGACTGTTGAGCCTTGTAACACTTTGCCTAGAACAATAGGAAAATCATTGCATAATGAATCTAAAATTGTTTAGGTAAAGAAAGAGAATTTTAAATGCCTTGTCATGCATACAACATTTAGAGCACTTAGTCCATGTGGTTGGTATTTTGATAGTGGTTGCTCTAAGCATATGATAGGAGATAAAACATTATTTACCACTTTTAAGGATTGCTCAGCTGGTACTGTTACTTTTGGTGATGGTAATGCTTCTACTGTAAGTGGTAAAAGTAAGATCAAATTTCCAGGAATTAGGGAGTTAAAAAATGTTCTATATGTTAAAGGTTTAGCTACTAATCTGTTGAGTATTAGTCAAATTTGTGATGAGGAGTTTCAAGTCAATTTTACTCAACAAGGGTGTTTCGTAACTAATGAAAAAGGTGAATGTATCTTGAAAGGAACTAGAATTTCTGATAATTGCTATGTTGTATTTTCAGATCCTTCATTGATTTGTTTTTCTGCAGTTACTGATGAGGCAGTTCTATAGCATAAAAGACTTGGACATATGAATTATAATGATTTAGTAAATTTGTCTAACAATGATCTTGTTCGAGGTTTGCCTAAATTGAAGATGCTTAAGAATGAAATATGTGGTCCATGTCAATTAGGAAAACAAACTAGAGTGTCACATAAGAGACTTATTCATAAAGTCACTTCTTGACCTTTAGAATTGATTCATATGGATTTGATGAGTCGTATAACACCTGATAGCATTAGAGGAAAAAGATATATGCTTGTTATGGTTGATGATTTTTCTAGATTTACTTTTGTTGCATATTTAAGAGAAAAATCTGATACTTTTGTGAATTTCAAGTCTATTTGCCAACTTATTCAAAATGAGAAGGGATATCGAATTAATCAGATTAGAGTGACAACGGAGGTGAATTCGAACTTAAGGAATTTATTAAATATTGTGATAAGAATGGCATTAAGTATGAATTTTCAGCATCTAAAACACCACAACAGAATGGTGTAATGGAAAGGAAAAATAGGACATTCACAGGTATGACTCGTACTATGCTTTATAAGAATAAGATTGCTAGTCACTTTTGGGCTGAATCAGTACGTACTGCTTGTCACATCCTAAATAGAGTTAATCTTAGGCCTGGAACTACCAAGACTTCATATGAATTGTGGTATGATAGAAAGCCCACTATTAAACACTTTAGAGTCTTTGGAAGTAAATGTTATATCTGACGAGCGCTAAAAAGTGCGCATTTAAACCCCTTAAGCTTAGGTATTCTAGAACCTTTATCTATCTTATTTTCCCGCTTTAGATTGATTTTGTATTATTTCCATTTTCAGGTACTTATCCCCAAAATAAGCTAACTCAGTTAAATAAGAGCATAATTGAAGCAATCTTGAGAAGAATCAAATAAAGGAGCAAAATGAAGCAAGTGGTGGAAATTCAGCAAGTTCGATCGGTCGAAAGTTCATCGATCTAGACATTTCAAGATGGATCCAAGCCCTTTTGTCCTTATCCAAAGATCCCACAAAGTTCGATTGATCCAACTTTCTTACGATCGATCGAAAATATTCCATCTTATTCAGTTGTACCATCACACCTACCACACTTGTCTTTTTCCCAAAAATATCTTCAAAATATCTCAGATTTGTCTTTATCCAAAAAGGTGCCGCCATAGAGGATCGATCCAGCTTAAGTTCGATAAATCTCAACCATGTTCGATCGATCTTACCACAAGATCGATCGATCGAACTACCCCAAGTGCAAGAAAATTTAATTTTTAGCTCATTAAAAGTTGTCTCATATCTAATTATTGGAAGAAATATTAGTGTACAAGCCCAGCTCATTGGGGGTGATATTTAACCTACCTATATAAGGAATATGAGCCATTATATTGAAGAGAGACATACATACACTAAAGACACAATTTTTCATATCATATTCTTAGTGAGGAAGAAAAGAAGAGAGGAGGCTAGAGACACAAGCTTGGAGTTCTTCCATCAACTAAGAAGAGGAACAATCTCTACCATGGAGTTAGCCCTTGAGGGTTGGAGGACACCATCCATGAGTGGCTAGACATCCTCTTAGGGCTAGAGTTAGCCCTAAACATGTTTTCTACATCTTGATTTATGTATTTTTGAGGGGATTTGTATTATGACACATGTTTTGACATATTTATATACATAGATCTTGTTTATTCAATGATTTATGTGGTTTAATGTTTCCAATTGATCATTTCATTCTATCAATATGTCTATGTATGCTAGAATAGATGTTCATGTATTTGTCTCTAGATTTTGTGTTATTGATGCATGTTTATGTGTGTTGATATTATAGATCTAGAGATTGTCAAGACATAGTGCTTAATAGAATGCTCTTGTAGTTTATTTGATGGTTCATACTCATTTCTTGATGGATTATACATTTTCCTTAGTTTAATTAGTTTAATTTCATGTCATTAGTTTAATTGTAGTGTAGTTGTAGTTTAGATGTTAATTGGGAGGATAATCCATGCTTGTTGTTTGATGTTCCACACTTATGAAAACAAGTAGCATATGTCTCTAACCTTGTGATGTGTTTGGATTGTGAGCTTAAAGAAAGGATTAATGGCTTAGTTTGATATATTGTGCTATCCACCATATTGCTAAGACAATATATACTTAATTAGTCATCCATGCTTGTTGAAACAACCACACACACACACTATTGTTGCAATACATGTTTTCCTCCTCATTAATCATTCATTAAGGGTATAGAAAAACTATGCTTAGTGGTGATCTCTAAACCCCAAGATCTTTCTCTCTTATTTTCTCTCTATTGCATTCAATTATTTACTTTAGTTTAATTTGCATCTTAGTATAATTCAATTGCCAACCAATCTTTTGAGCACTCGACCTACTAACCCTAATCTCGATTCCACAACCTAATATGACCCACCAATCCCTTGGGACGATCCCTACTCGCCCCAACTATACTTTTAGTGAAAGGTAGTAGTGGCAAATTATAAATGTAAAACTTGGCCACACTCATCTTAGTCCATCATCTCTTTTGCAAACTTTGGGTGCTTGACAACGTGCACACCAAGTTTTTGGCGCCGTTACCGGGGATTAATTGAAGGCAACGTCGTATTTGTGGAATCAATTAGGAATTAGTACACTTTTGATCTTGTCTTTACTTTAGTTTCATTTTCATTTTGGTTACTTATTGTGTTGGTTCTTGTTCGACTAGGAGCATTGAGCTAGAAGGTGAGCAACGGAGCATTTTAAGCAAGGAGCTAAGCAAAAGTAAGGAAAAAGCTAAAATCTAAAAAATTTTGCAAGGCTAAAATTGAAAATTGAATTGAAGTGCTAAAGGACCCTTTGTGAGCTCTTTCTTAACTCAATCTCTAGTTAAATCGTCGGCCCGTGTGGAGGGTTGTATTTCAATTCTTAGATAAATAGTGAGCCCATGTGGAGGCAATTTTATTATTCTTTGCATATTGTTGATAGCATGAGAGTATGGGATCATTGTATGTGGAGGAAGTTTGATAATTGATTTGTTACGAAGGTGAAGTGATTGTTCATTACTTGTTGCTTGTTGTGTTTTGTTATGCATGCATGGTTGTAGATCATTGAAACTTACTCTTGTCCCTCTTAATTTTCATCTTGAATCCGTTGTTCGAAACCCTAGGGGAAGAGGAAGTTCTAGTCAATCCATTTCATCAATGGAAGTACATAATGAGGACCATGTGGAGGACCTTGGTCACATAGACCAACAAGGTATCCTTTACCCCAATGTGCATCATGATAACATGCAAGTACCATTAGGCATGCCGAGACCATTCATTTACCCACCACAAAAACAAGGCTAAGTTCCATTGGGAATGCCAAGGCTAATGTATGCTCCACAACCTCCCATAGTTCAAGGCAATCAAGGTACCCATGTTGCACCTCCAATTGCTAATCATCCCCTTGCTTTAAGAGATCACTATGTGCCTAATGAATACAATGCACCCACATGCATTCAATTGCTACCATTTAGAGTACACCACTATGAGATCAAACCACAAACCATTCAAATGCTTCCTAACTATCATGGACTTCCAAGTGAAGAACCTTACAAGCATTTGGATAAGTTTCTTGAAGTATGTTCCACCGTGAGATACACGGACATGCCAGAAGAGGTCTTAAGGCTTAAACTTTTTCCATTCACCCTTAAAGACAAGGCAAAATATTGGTTTAACAATCTTAGGCCTTTTTCAATAACTTCTTGGGCAGATTTGCAACAAGAGTTCTTGAAGAAGTACTATCCGGTTTCTAAGATCAATGCTATGAGAACCTCAATTTGAGAATTTTCACACGGAGATGGGGAACATTCTATGAGGCATGGGAAAGATTCAATGAATTGTTTAGGAAGTGTCCACATCATGACATGCCCAAATGGCAATTAGTTCAATATTTCTTTGAGAGTTTATCCGATAATCACAAGGGCATGGTTGATGTTTCCATGGGTGGCTCTTACATTGATAGGCATGAGGATAACGTGTGGTGTCTTTATGAGAGCATGAGTGAAAATTCTTTGCATCGAGCTTTATCTTCCAAGAATGGAAGGAATTAAAGTGGAAGGAAGAGTGTTGGCTTACATCAAGTTGACCATTCCAATGAAATAGCCGCCGAGATGAAATCCTTATCTTAAAGGTTTGATCAATTCTTGATCAACCAAAACTCGACAAATCAAGTATCTTCCGTCCCTAACCATTCCCATCATGCATCCAATGAATCATGTATGGCTTGTTCAAGTGTTTTACATTCTACTTCCAATTGTCCCCATGGACATGTGCAAAGTGAGCATCATGAACAAGTCAATGCAGCTTTTGTTAATCAAGGGAACAATCCTTATGGCAATCATTATAATTCTAGTTGGAAGAATCGCCCGAATTTCCCTTAGAGAAACCAAGGGGAAGGCGCAAACCCTTCCCAAGGTGGTTTTTAAGGGAAGTATGTTCCACCTCTGATGCAAAGTCAAGGTTCCCAAGGATATAGACAATCCCAATCACAAGGAAATCAATTTTCTAATTCTCGTTTCCCTAATCAACCATCATATTCTCAAGGAAATTCTAGGAGTCCCGCTTTTGAAGAGAAAGTTTTGACCTCTCTAGGCACTCTAGAGGTGAATACTCAATTGCTTCATGCTCATTCTCAATCCATTACTAAGCTAGAAACCCAAGTAGGGCAAATAGCTAGTACTTTAAATGCTAGAGAGAAAGGGAAAATGTCTTTGAATGCCCCACCAAAGCAATAATGTGTTGTGGAGACTCAGTCCTCATCTGAAGGTCACATAATTAAGTATGTCAATGCAGTGACTACCTTGAGAAGTGGGAAGATTGTGGACAACTAAGTGGGCATGTCCAATGAAGAGAGTGAACCGGTGCAACCCAAAGTTGACACCCGTCCCTTTTCTTATCATATTCCTCCTTCATTGCATATGCACGATCATTCAAGTGAGAAAGTGTTAAAAAGCGATTTGAAAACTGATTTGATGAAAAGTGATTTGCAAAATGATTTCAAAACTTCTTGTGTTGAAGAGACTTTAAAAAAAATTTCTGAAAAGGTTTTTGAACCAAAAGTTCCATTTCCGAATGTCTTAAAAGGATCCATTTCAATTGACAAGCAAAAGGCCAAAACAAATGAAATTATAGATGTGTTTAGGCAAGTGAAAGTCAATCTTCCACTTTTGGATGCATTCAAGCAAATTCGGCTTATGCCAAGTTTTTAAAAGACTTATACACCCAAAAGAGGAAGAACAAAAGCCAAGCACTTAAGAAAGTGGTCTTAACCGAGCAAGTAAGCTCAATTTTGCAACATAGCACTCTTCCAAAGTTCAAGGACCCCGGTTCACCTACCACTTCATGAATCATTGGTGACCATGTCATTAATCAGGCTCTCTAAGACTTAGGAGCAAGTGTTAACCTTCTTCTATACTCGGTATATGTCAAATTAGGCTTAGGAGACTTGAAATCGACGTTGGTGGTTTTGCAACTTGCTGACCGATCCATCAAAAAGCCTAGGGGTATCAATCAGGATGTATTGATTAAGATTGATAAATTTTTCTTCCCCGTTGATTTCGTTGTGATTGACACGAAATCGGTCCCGAATCCTAAGAGCCAAATTCATGTTATTCTTGACCGTCCTTTCTTGGCAACCACGAATGCCAACATTAATTGTAGGACGGGGATAATGAAGATCTTATTTGGCCACATGAAGGTGAAGTTAAATATCTTCAATCCGACCCCGAATTCATTTGACAAGTATGAAGAAGTGAATGTTGTAGAGAAATATCATGACCATGAATGTGAAGGAATAGAGTCTTTGCTTGAAACCAACATTCCAAAAAATTTATCTTCAACCCTGAATTCCAAGAAAGTTGTTTCAAAATCTTGTTTTGAAAGGGCATGGAAGCCCAAAGATCATTGTGACCATGGACCAAAAATTTCTTTTGAGCCAAATCCAACAAGTTCTCTAGGCAACCATTTATTGGGTGGAGTTCAAAGTACAAATCACCCCATCAAGGAGGGGATGCACTACAAGATGTTTGATCTGGGCTAAAAGAGCCCAACGTCTTGCTAGAGACATTAAAGATTAGTACATTTCGTAGGATGTCACAACCCTACTCCTCCCTCATTTCTATTTTAAATTTCATTTATTGCGAAATCTAGATATTTGCTTTAGGTTCATATGTATTGCTAGGAACTGTGATTAGGATTGCATGCACTTTCATGTTGAAAATGGACCTTTTGCATCAGTTCGATCGATCTCAAAAGAGGTTCGATCGATCAAACTCCATACCTACATCTAAACTGCATCCAATCACCTCTCTGTCCAATCGTTCAAAGAAAACCTGTATATTTCAGCTCTCTGTCCCATCGTTCGAATTGTTCTTAGATCGATCTTTAGTTCTTCGATCGATCCAACTTCATCTTGGATCGATCTGCAGTCTCAACACTTAGAAAAATTTTGAACCTACCTCCAACCTGCATCCAAAGACCTCTCTGGCTCATCGTTTGAACATGTCTGCAGGTTTATGCATGTTCGATCGATCGAAAAGTTTTTGAGATCAATCTGAACATCTTTGGTTTGACTTTTTCTTCCCTTCTTGATTTTTTTTTTTAAAGCTTATTTATTCAAAGCAGCATTACGTCTAGCTAGAGACGTTAAACTTAGCAATCATTGTTCATACTTTCTTGAATTTTTGTTTATTCAAAAAAAAAAAAAAAAATAATAAAAATAAAAAAAAATTCACCATTGTGCCCTTATGTGTAGCCATGCTACTTTTCTATTGGAGTTGATCTCATATCTCTCTTTCATCTTGTGTTATATTGCTCTAGAATACACGATTTGATTATTCTTATCCCATTTGAGATTTGATGTGAATTTGCTAGTGTGGTCATTCAAGTAGGTTGTTGATTCCAAGTTTGGGGGAGACGTCTTTCGAATTGGGTCATTGCCGGGCTTCATGTCTTTGCCACCATGGTATACGATTTCCATCTTTTCTATTGTTCTCATTGCACATTGAGGACAATATGCAGTTTAAGTTTGGGGGTAAGGTGACTTTATTGCATTCTATTTAAAGTTGAGCTTGAAATGTATGATTGAGATTGGAAATCTATGATAGCTATGACTTTGATCATTTGAGGATTATATTGCTTAAAATTTAAAAATTGCTTGACTTGAGAGTCCAATGCTCCTTGTATGCCTTGTGGATGCCATTTAGGAGTAAATTTTTTGAAAAATTGATATCTTGCTTGCACTTGTGGTCCACATCATTTTAATTTTGTGATTGTTTTGAGATTCACTCTAGGATTCTACACTAGCACTGGCGCACACTAGCATTCATTTGTGGGGTACATGCTTTGTTGATTATTGAATTGGTTATATCCCAATTGGGCTAGTAGTGCATTGAAAGTTTTCATTCTTGATAAAGGTGGATAACAACCCCTTTTCACTAAGTAGCCGGGATTCTAGCCTCATCAAGCACTGAACTTCTCGCGCCGAAAGGTGGAGGGCCCAAACTCTAGGTTAATAATTGAACTTGTTTTTTTAAAATAAAAAAAAAAAAAAAAAAGAAAAAAAAAAAAAAAAAAAGAAAAGAAAAGAGAAAAAGTTATAAAAGTAATAAAAAAAAGTGAGGACTTCTCCGAAAAGGTGAGAAGTGTGAAATGATTAGATGGAGGTTATTTTGATTTGTAGCTTAGTTGATTTGATTTGTAGCTTAGTTGATTTGAGATTGTAAGTCTT
Source organism: Cornus florida (assembly GCF_030987335.1). Taxonomy (NCBI): domain Eukaryota; kingdom Viridiplantae; phylum Streptophyta; class Magnoliopsida; order Cornales; family Cornaceae; genus Cornus; species Cornus florida. The sequence goes on along the minus strand of NW_026775573.1, from coordinate 42,684,233 downwards.
TAGGGGTGTTTGAACACCTAGTGCCCTAAAGCTGTCTGGTTTGGGAGTCATTGACCTAACGCTCGACCTCATGGATCACTAGAAAGCTTAATAGATCAACACATTGTACCATGCTTCCATCTTTAATCCTTAGGGATAGAAATAAATAAATAAATAAATAATAAATCGAATGAAAAGAATAAGCGCACCTACATGAATAAAGTTTTAATAAAAGGTCCACTCTTTGTCTTGATGATCGGTACTATATTTATGTGCTAGTTTAAGGGTAAGGATGTGATCATTTCTTTAGTTTGCTTAGATAGCAACATACTTGATGCCGGTCCACTCAAAAAAGATTCTAGAGTTGTTTTGATTTGCATGATCATTTTCTTGATGTGTGGAGGACCATACTTGCTTACTTGATGTTGAAATTTTAGGAGATTGCTTGGAAATGTTTGAAAAATTGCATACTTGAGGTAGTTTTCTCCCAATGCTTGTTTGCGATATTAGTATCTCTTTTGTGAGAATGAGTTTAATGTTTGTGAGTATCATTTCTGAAAACCCTCACGAGACTTCACTCGTCCATTAGGGGTAACCTAGAGGTTTAAAAGGCTTGTTGCATATGCTAAATGTAATCGTGTTCCTTACGAAAGTGGCGTTATCCATTTATTGCTTTCTAGATCATACTTGTATAGTTGTTCATTTCATTCATTTACTTTCTAGTTCATTGCTAGGGACTAGCAATATTTAAGTTTGGGGGTGTGATGAGCACTGAAAAGTGCGCATTTAAACCCCTTAAGTTTAGGTATTCTAGAACCTTTATCTATCTTATTTTCCCGCTTTAGATTGATTTTGTATTATTTTCATTTTCAGGTACTTATCCCCAAAATAAGCTAACTCAGCTAAATAAGAGCATAATTGAAGCAATCTTGAGAAGAATCAAAGAAAGGAGTAAAGTGGGAGCAAAAGGAAGCAAGTGGTGGAAATTTAGCAAGTTCAATCGATCTCAGGAAATATTCGATCGATCGAAAGTTTATCAATCTAGACATTTCAAGATGGATTCAAGCCCTTTTGTCCTTATCCAAAGATCCCACAATGTTCGATCGATCCAACTTTCTTCCAATCAATCGAAAATATTCCATCTTATCCAGTTGTACCACCACACCTACCACACTTGTCTCTTTCCCAAAAATATCTTCAAAATATCTCAGATTTGTCTTTATCCAAAAAGATGCCGCCATAGAGGATCGATCCAGCTTAAGTTCAATAGATCTCAGCCATGTTCGATTGATCTCACCACAAGTTCGATTGATCGAACTTCCCCAAGAGCAAGAAAATTCAATTTCCAACTCATTAAAAGTTGTCTCATATCCAATTATTGGAAGGAATATTGGTGTATGAGCCCATCTCATTAGGGGTGATATTTAACCTACCTATATAAGGAATATGAGCCATTATATTGAAGAGAGACATACATACACTAGAGACACAATTTTCTATATTATATTCTTAGTGAGGAAGAAAAGAAGAGAGGAGGCTAGAGGCACAAGCTTGGAGTTCTTCCATCAACCAAGAAGATGAGCAATTTCTACTATGGAGTTAGCCATTGAGGGTTGGAGGGCACCATCCATGAGTGGCTAGACATCCTCTTGGGGCTAGAGTTAGCCCTAAGCATGCTTTCTACATCTTGATTTATGTATTTTTGAGGGGATTTGTATTGTAATACATGTTTTGACATATTTATATACATAGATCTTGTTTATTTAATGATTTGTGTGGTTTAATGCTTCCAATTGATCATTTCATTCTATCTATATGTCTATGTATGCTAGAATAGATGTTCTTGTGTTTGTCTCTAAATTTTGTATTATTGATGCATGTCTATGTGTGTTGATCCTATAGATCTAGAAATTGTCAAGACATAGTGCTTAATAGAATGCTCTTGTAGTTTATTTGATAGTTCATACTCATTTCTTGATGGATTGTACCTCTCCCTTAGTTTAATTAGTTTAATTGCATGTCATTAGCTTAATTATAGTGTAGTTGTAGTTTAGATGTTAAATGGGAGGACAATCCATGCTTGTTGTTTGATATTCCATACTTATGAAAACAAATAGCATATGTCTCTAACCTTCTGATGTGTTTGGATTGTGAGCTTAAAGAAATGATTAATGGCTTAGTTTGATGCATTGTGCTATCCACTATGTTGCTTAGACAATATATACTTAATTAGTTATCCATGCTTGTTGAAACAACCACACACACATACACTATTGTTGCAATACATGTTTTCCCCCTCATTAATCATTCATTAAGGGTGTAGAAAAGCTATGCTTAGTGGTGATCTCTAAACCCCAAGATCTCTCTCTCTCTTATTTTCTCTCTATTGCATTCAATTGTTTACTTTAGTTTAATTTGCATCTTAATATAATTCAATCACCAACCAATCTTTTGATCACTCGACCTACTAACCCTAATCTAGATTCCACAACCTAATACTAGACGTGTTAATGGATCGGATTTTGATCCGAATCCGATCCGATTAGTCGGATAAGGATTGGACAAAAAATCCGATAACCCGTTTATAATCCGAATCTGATAATCCGTTTACTTAACAAATCGGATATGGATTTTACCGATTCGATCCGATAATAATCCAATCCGAATTAAAATTTTATATATATATATATATATATATATATATAAGAGTTCAGCACTCCAGGCCCAAACCCATCTCCAAGCCCATATATATATATATATGAGTCAAGCCCCAAATCCATCTTCAAGCCCACTTCTTGTTCCCAAGCCCATTAAGCCTTCTTTAATCTATCTAAACCCTAGCTCACAAGTTCACAACAACATTATATCATCTGTTCTCTCACTCACACTACCGTTGCCACAAAACAACCTTTTTTCCAAACACTCCCACAGTCCCACGTAGCAAAGTTGCAACACAAATCAGAAAAAGGAAGCCATCGATCGGCGATCACTGCAAAATATTACTCCTTTCAGGTTAGTGTTCTTCCTTTCTCTCTGATCCGATCTTACTTTTAATTGGAATTTTTGCTTTGATTCCTTCAAGCTCTTGGTCGAGCTTCTTTCTTTTGTGACCTTTTTCCCTCAATCTGTGTTAGTTGGGAACAGAGGCCCGTAATATTCAAGTTGTGCACTCAGATCTCACCGTCCCTAAACTAGGCCTTCAACATCGGCATCCCCAAGAACTAGGGCAAGCAGGAGTCAACCCCAGCAGCGGAAGAGTATCTGATGGTTAAACAGAGGAAAAGATCAGTTGAAGAACCATTGAAAGTGGAGTTTTGTCTGCGCCAACTACTGGTCCTTTGCTACCTACTGAACACTGATATATTTTTTACCCTAATTTGTGATGTTCCTTTTTTTCTATTTCATAAAATCTGTTAGTTAATTTTTTTTTTTTTTTTTTGTATTATTCTTGTCTCTCTCAATTTGATTTTTATTACATTTTCTGGTGTAAATATTTTCATAAATTTATCTGTAAAAACTCTCTCTCAAATTTTTTTTTCAAGTTTCCTACCTAATTTGTTTGTTAATTTGTGCAAAGTGTGTAGTTACATTATCGGACCGGACTATCGGATCGGATATCCGATAATCAAACAAATCGGATACGGATTGGCTTAGTAAAAATCCGTCGGATTGTCGGACCGGATCGGACCACTCATTATGCTTATCAGATTCGGATCGGATTGACCATGATCCGGTCCAAATCCGATCCGTTGACAGGTTTACCTAATACGACCCACCAATCCCTTGAGACGATCCCTACTCGCCCTAACTATATTTTTAGTGAAAGGTAGTAGTGGCAAATTATAAATGTAAAACTTGGCCACACCCATCTTAGTCCATCATCTCTTTTGCAAACTTTGGGTGCTTGATGACGTGCACACCAATATCCTTGGAGATAGGGAACACTTGGGAAAATTTGACTCTAGAAGTGATGAAGGTGTGTTTTTGGGGTATTCACAAGTAAGTCGGGCTTATAGGGTTTTTAATCTTAGAACCAAAGTGGTCATGGAGTCTATAAATGTGGTTTTTGATGATACAAAATCTAAGATAACCCCGTTTCAACTTGATGAAGAAGAAACTAATTTTGAAATTGCAAGTGAAAGGAAAGAACCTACAATTCATAAGGAAAAAAGAGTTGATGATATAGGTGGAGAAGGTAAAGAGGTTGAAGAAGATGAAGATGAGAAATTAGAGGTCATCATTGATGAACCTATAGGAATTCCTGCACCATCTCTAGATATACCCATATCTAGCAATTCTAGAGTTAGATTGAGTCATCCGATTGACAATGTGATAGGTCCATGGGATAAGCATGATACTAGGAGTACTGTCCGTGATGATGTAGGACACTCATGTATTGTAGATGATATAGTACACTCATGTCACATGGATCAATTTGAACCTAAGAATGTTGATGAAGCTCTTCAAAGTTCTGATTGGTTTATAGCTATACAAGAAGAATTGCTTTAATTTGTGAAGAATGATGTTTGGGAACTAGTGCCTCGACTTAGTTATGTTAATATCATAGGGACTAAATGGATCTATAAAAATAAACTTGATGAATATGGTCTTGTGATGAGAAATAAAGCTAGATTAGTTGCACAAGGATACACTCAAGTTGAAGGAATTGATTTTGATGAGATTTTTACTCGTGTTGCTAGACTTAAGTCTATTTGACTTCTTTTTGCTCTTGCATGTCACTTTAAATTCAAATTGTTTCAAATGGATGTTAAAAGTGTTTTTCTTAATGGTTTTTTGCAGGAAGAAGTTTATATAACACAACCAAAAGGTTTTACTGATTCACATAATCTTGATTTTGTTTTTCATCTTAAAAAGGCTCTTTATGGGTTAAAGTAAGCACCTAGAGCATGGTATGTGTGATACCCCTCGATTCTAGATCCACGGGTGATCAAGTCCAAGCACAGATCTGAGGGATACCAGATGATCAATATATAAACAAGCAAGAGTACAAAAGAATTCAAAATAAAATAATACGCTGAAAAGAATTCTAAATACAAAAATCCTTTAAATAAAAATTTAATAAATTTTACACCTTCAAATCTGTACAACTCGGGAATCCATCTAGTGGACCCCTATTAATCCCAAACGATAAATAAAATTACAGAATTAAAATCCAAAACTAAAATAAGAAAGAAAATCTTATATAGTCGGAAGAGTGAGTGTCTGTATCTGTATCATCACGATCAAGCTCTAAGCCTAGTACTGACGAACACCTAAAAAATAAGAGTGGGTCAGGCCCACATGTAAGTTCCATCCTACTACAATACATACATAAACCCGATACGCAGATACATCCTAGACAGCTCAGTAATAACTAAAATAGTCTATAAATATATAAATACACACTATAGGATGCTCACTAGCCTATGGTGTAGTTTAGCCTGTATAGAAGGAAACATGTAAACCACACTTTCTAGTGGCCATGTACATCTCCGGTCAGTGAACATCAGCTTTATTTAGTTACTCAACATTTGCGATATACGCACCCTAACCATGATCCTGAGACTCAAGCTCATATCACAATACCATAAGTATATATATAAATCCTTCCTAATGTAGAAAAGTAAAACAAACATCCGTTATGTCGTTCAACTGTTTTAGTTGACAAGGCATGCATCCATGTAGGATTTAACTGTTTTAGTTAATCCATTCCGTATGTATGAAGAGGTAGGATTTAACTTTTTGATCTAATCCATCTCCGATATGCCACCGTCTCATACCGGTGCATATAATGTATATGATTCATAAATGATGCACACTCAAATGAACATCAAGTATATCCAAAAACCAATATAATAGAAATCAGATATAGATAAGATCCTAACATGCATCCAGTATATGATTATAATCATAAAACTTCCATTTAAATTTACTAAAGAATTGTTAAACAATTTAAACCATCCATATCCATCCAATTGACAAAACAAAAACTATAACAGTTCATCAATTTACATCTATAGCATGATATAATGATTATCAGAATTTTACACTGAGCACATTATGCTAGAATTCCCTAAACAATCCTTTTCCATACTAGTTCATTTAAATTACTAAAACAAAGATTAGTAATTAAATCCTCCTCAATCCTTAACGGCATGCAAATCAGTATTTAAATCCCATGACGCCCCTTTAATCCTTAATTTATAAATACTGCACCCGATATAATGACACTCAGAAGTCTAGACAGAGTACACTATATGAATTCCCAATTATAGTTTCATACTAGTCCGTTTAGTTCGCTAACACAAAATGGCAACTAAAACTTCTACTACTCCCGACGGCATGTGACTGACTTGTTAAAATTACATGACGTCCATAACCACAGGATAACCAACCTTCCTAGAGCTGAAAAATGTTATATATACCATTTATACAAAATCCTAACAATCCTTTTTATATCAGTTCATTTAACTTGCTAAAACAACTAGTAATTCAGTCCCCCTTCCTTCTTGACAACATGCACATTAATGTTTTATAATTCATGATGTCTTCTACAATTAGCACACCAACTTATACTAACGGTTTTAATGGTCTAACAGGTAAAATTTAAACATTTACAACCTCCCATAACTGTCCAAAAATTCCATTTAAGCCCCTGGATTCAGAAAGTCATCCGAAAACACCCCGTAGGGGTTTTTTTTCCATCCGAGCCAACTCTTTCTTCATGGGAGTTGGCTCCCTCCATTAGGGAGCCGGCTCTCCTCCTGAGAGCCTTCTCCCACCTCCTCTGTTCGTCTTCTTCGCTAACGGCGAACTTCAATCTTCTGTTCCGAATTTTTTTAAAGTTTTCAGGGTTCAATCAAAGTCTAAACAGCCCTTAGAACTCTTCGGATTCCATTATGAATTGATTTACAGAAATTTAAATCCAAATCATAGCAGTCTATGCAAGAAAGCAAAAACAGTTACACAAAACGTAAAACAGATTGCAGCTTGATTCATTATGCACAAACATTCGTTTTAAAGTTTTATTACATCCCTGGAGTCTATTTAGAATGCACAGAACATAAGTTTACAAGAAGGAGATAGAAGGTTTGAAACCTTTCAACGCCGTCTCTAAGTTCCGCCAACCCTAAGACTGTTCTTTTCCTCTGATCACTGTTCCATTCCTCTATTGTTTCTTGGTTCCATCCAGAAGCAACCCCTTCTTTCTCCTTTAGCCTCATAGGTTATCTCTCAAGACCCTCTCTGTTTTCCTCTCCAGCTTCTTTCTATTTTTCCTCTCAAGATACTATTACATGAATAGGGTTTTCAACCCGAGCAGACCATACTGTTTTTTATATAGGTGATCGGTTGATCAACTATACATCAACCTTCGCAATAGCACGAATCATTGTAAAATAGGGCTATTGGTCGGGTAAGTCGAACCACTGGGACTGCGCTAGTCTATGGCAACCTAAGTGTCTAGAATTGTTCTTAGAATGATAAGGGGTTTATAGAGGTTTGTTGGATGTCACTTAAGCTAGGAAATTAAAAGTGCATAAAACAATAAATTGCAAGAATTCAAGGGAGTGAAGTACAAGTAAAGAAGGCTAGGGAAATGAATCCACCTCCATCCCTATACACATGCTAGGTTAAGAATAATTTAAGGGAAAAACAACATATATGATAGTCATGATACATAACAATACTAGGTTGCTATAATATCCTCAAGAAGTTCATTTAAATAGGAAGGCAAGAATAAACCATCAAAGGTTCACATGATTAACTACCTAAACTAAAATGTAGCTTAGAACATGCTTACTAAGTCAAGGATTATCAAGCCCTAATTTAAATGGTGAATGCACATAAAGCAAGGAATCAAGTATAGACCATCAAAGGGAAACCCTAAGCCATGAACTATCTAGGTTCTCCAACTCCATGCCATTGAAACCATTCCATGATCTAACTTCCATTGTCACCATGGAAGTGCAAGCAATATGATTACGAAAAGCAACCATCCAAGACAAGATGAATAACTCACAATAATCATTTATAAACATTCAACATTCATTACAACAAAAATGAGGCTCTTGACCATGGAAAGACTATCAAAAATACATTGTAATCCCTAAAAATAAACTATACTAACACATGCTTACAAGGGAGGGGTTTCATCACCTCCCTAGAAGAAGAGTTAGTTACCCATTGGAGCCTTAGAATGAAGAAGAAACTTGAACTCCATCTCCAATTTTCGAGCTCCCCCTTGTTAGCTTCAAGAACACCTTCCTTTCTTGCTCTCTTCTCTCTCCTCTATCTTGCAAAAATCAAAGATTCCTAATGTGTGGCCCTTGGGTAGCTTTTTATGCTCCAACTCTCCTCCAAGGAACACCTCCAACCACTTCATAAAGAAGGAAGATGGCATTGAGGAAACCAATGTGCAAGTGGGCTGAAATGAGCCATTTCCGAAGGGCATTCTGCCTGATTTTCGAGCACTCGCTTGGTGATCTCGAGCACTCTAACTTAGTGCAATGTACAACATGCTCCTCTTGCTCAGCGCTGACCTATTTTGGTAAAACTGCTATAACTTTGTGCCCTGAACTCCGAATGATGATCTGTTTGAAGATTTGGAGAGCTGATTCAGTGCTTTAAAAACTTCATGTTTTGATGAAGACCCAATTCTCAAGTCTGGTTGGTCGAAAATGGGGAGAAAGGCAGTACTTCAGTGCTGCCAGGCAGTTCTGCGCACCTCTGTTACGAAGATCATAACTCTCTACTCCGAACTCCGAATGATGAACCACTTAAAGATTTGGAAAGCTGATTCAGAGATCTAAATCTTTCATGTTATGATGGAAGTCTAGTTCTTGAGTTTGCTAGGTCGAAGGATCACTGCTGCCAGAAATTCAGAAATGGCATCCTTTTTGCTTCCTTTTTGCACTTTAACCTGAAAATGCATAAAAGCATGCAAATGGAGTTAATCTACATAAAATAATTAATAACTGGACTTTGTTAATGTAATTTAGGGCGCTTGAATATACAATATTCGGCGCTTATCACACCCCCAAACTTACATTTTGCTAGTCCCTTAGCAAAACTACAATGAAAAACATAATGAAAAGACAACCATGGGCATGCTACTACAAAAATATCATCCATGGTAAAATGAGATAGATACATAGCTCAAATACAACTTGAAACAGACAAAAACTGGAGATGGGGTCATTGGGAAAACTACCTTGCATATATGAAGCATTGATACAAAAAAATGGGAAAAACCATTTCAACATGCATGCATCAACATCATAGTCCATATAAATAATTCAATTGTCATCTCTTAAATGGAAATAACTCAAACTCCAGTGAAAGTGAATTGGATTCTCAACATGCGGCTTTTACTTTCTTTTCCAATTCCAAGGCACAAGTTTTCAAATCAATGAATTCCCTTTTACATGAAGTCCCTAAGGCATGATTTTATTTACAAGACAACTTTTGTTGCTTATTGACAATTTATTGTAACTCATAAGCGAAACATAGAATGGTTGTGCAATGCTGAAGTCCCTTAAGCTTTCTAACCAACCCTTGTAGCAAGCGTTAGGCCAACAACTCCCAAACTAGATGGCTTTAGGGTGTTAAGTGTAGAGACACTCCTAGGGCTTAATAGCTCGAGTTAGAAAGGCTACGAACGTCAACTGGTCATTATTTTCTTTTCCTTTTCAGTTTTTTTTTTTTTTTTAGACAACTTAAATCATGCCAAAGATATTCATCTATCAGGTTCATCAAATCAAATTAACTAGGCCAAGGTCAAGGTCGATCAAGTTGCATGCCTCACAGTTAAGTTTCCAATATGCATCTGTGCATTGTGAAGCTTATAAGAGTGTAAATCCAGCAAGAATCTAATTGAAACATTTATACAGACTAGTTTGAATCTACATGATCATTTCAACTCAAATTTTTCTTTATTTTCAAAAAATTTCAATTGCTTCTATACACAAGGTATTAAACATATGTTTCATCTCCGACAAGTGTCAAGTTATACTATCATTGCTTAGCAAAAATTATGAAACCAAAAATATGCCAAGAATGCTTTGATGCACCCCCAAACTTAAACTATACAGTGTCCTCAATGTGGGACATGGATGCAAGTTAGAGACAAAAAGGACAAAGAGTATAAAAGGAACAACAATACCCAGGGGGAGGGAACGGCATTTTGAGACAAAAACCCCCAAACTTGAATTGGACTGCGCAACCTGGAGAGCAACATGAAGAACAAAAAGAAACAACCATAAACAGCATTAATAGCACAAGCATAAATACAGAAAAAGAATGTAGCGAAAGTTAACAGAACAGAAAGAATTTGCATTGCAAAAAGAGTTTACATGATGACAAAAAGAGCTGTACAGGGATCATGTCGACTAGAGTAACCTATACATAGCAAATTCTTACAGTTCAAAAGGAAAACAAAAGATATAAGAGAAACAGATACATATGAAACAAAAAGATAAGGTCCACACTCGCAACAAGCTACTGTCCAGAAGGTAAACGGGCGAGGATGGAATGGAGGAGAGATTGAGTCTTACGCCGTTCAGCGGAAGCTAAACGACGTTCCTCAGCAGCGACACGGCGGTCTTCAGCAACGAGACGACGATCTTCTTCAGCACGTGAAGAAGTCTCACACAGAGTCTGAGTGCACGCGGACAAAGAATTCTTAAAACGATCTAGTCGCTCATGAATATCGGCAATGGAAGCCCGGATGAAAGCCTGGTCCTGGTGAGAGTCGACCGGAGGCTCTACCCTTGTAGCGGCTGCGGCGGTGGAGGCATCCTCAGAAGGAGGAGGAGGAGGAGCGTGGATGAACAGGGGAGCAGGACGTTGAGGGGTACCAAAATGGCTAAGAACATTGATCCACCGGCACTGGGTAAAAATTTCAATTTTGTCGCCTTTTGGTTCATGGGGAGGAACAACGAAACCCTTGTGCTGAAGGAGCCGAGTAATGAAAAACGGCAAAGGCAATTTCCGATTTTCAACTCGCGGAGCCCGTGTATTATGAGCATCATGCCAAAACTTCATAAATGTGGTCCAAATGAGCTCTGGGATGGAGAACCATTGGCCTTGGTCCATGGCATATAAGGCTTGCAGAAGGAGGCCCCGACGCTCGGTGCTATGCACCAAAGGGCAGACATTGTGCTTGAAGACAGTGTCAATGAACCATAGGCGTTCCGGAAGATTGGTTTTGCGGATAAAAGACCGGGGCCTAGTAGGATCGTCAATAGTGCAAATGGCAGCGGCAATCTGCGCCACAGTTAATGTATCCGGCTCCTCATATAAAGAGAGATTCTCACGATTGACAATGTCATCGGGGCACTCAATGGGGCAACCAGAAACCTGAATGATGTCGGTCATAGTGAAAGCATAGGCGGTGCCATCAATGGATGTAGTGAGAGAAATGGGTGGCTCTTTAGGGCATTGGAGATTCTGGTAGAAGAGGCGCACTACACGGGGGTAGGCAACCCTGGCAAGGGGTGCGCAAATGTGTTGCAGACGCCGGTTAGTCAATTCGGCTACAGCCCACGAAGTTGTGGGTAGAATGTCAAAGGTAGCCGTGAGCGGAAATGAGAGTTCGTAGTTGAGTTGTTTGCGATCCCAAGGATCACGTGGTCGCTCACGAGGGACAGCACGGGCACCTGAAGAGGGTCTAGGAGGGCGAGAAGGACCGGCACGAGACATTTAGAGAGGTGGACTTGGTTGAGGAATTTCAGCGAACACCTGGCGTGCACCACAAAAAGAAGAAGGTGAAAATGAGTGGGGAGGAGGAGGAAACCCAAAATTTTTGACAAACAAACAAGCCCTATTATCAACAAATCAACAACAAAGCATCAACAGAACCAAACTCCAACATTACAAGCCCATCCTCCTTGTAAAACACCATGAATGAACAAAGGAAAAGAAAAACAAATGAAGAGGACACAAACTTGAATTTCAGGGTATCCGAGAGCAAGAAGGAAGGCAGGAAGAGGGAGGTGAGAGGATGGGGTGGTGGGGTATTGAGGTGAGTGAGAAGTGGTGTGGGTGTTGGGAGGAGGATGGTTGCTTGTGAGAGAGAGAGAAGGAAGGTGATGAGGTTGGGAGGGTGTTGGGAGGAGGGCCGATGGTGGAGGGATATTGGAGAGTGAGGTGGGTGGCTTGGTGGATGTTGAGAAGAGAGATGGTTGAGGTTTGGAAGAGAGAGAGAGGAAGGTTGGGTGCCGGGAGGGGGAAGGTGGTGGGGTGGTGTTTGGTTTGTGGTTGGGGGAGTGGGTTTTAAAAGATGAGGGGGGTAAGCTTGGTTCGAGCACTCGAAGGTGGACTTCGAGTGCTCGAGAATGGGGTAGAGAGTTGGGAGTCGAGGGGTGAGAGGACTCAATCAGCTGCGAGCACTCGAAGCTTGGGTTCGAGTGCTCGAAAATTTGGCAGAGAGGGTTGGGTGTGGGTTGGTGTGGGTTTTGTAGTTGGTGTGGGTTGCATGGTGGGGTGGTGTGGGTTGGGGTTGAGAGGAGGTTGGTTGCTGGAGGAAGAAAGGTGGTGGATGCATGCATGGGGCTTGCATGCATGCATGCATCTCCATGGTGGCTGAGAGGTGAGGTGGCATGGTGGGGTGAGGTTGGGAGGTTGGTTAGTTGGTTAGTGGGTGGCTGGCATGCATGCATGCATGGTTGATGGGGTTGAGGGTGAGTTGAGGTTGATGCATGCAGGAAGGTGATTGAAGGTTGGTGGTGGGTTTGGGGGTGGGGGAAAGAAGAAGATGGTTTGGGGAGGGGGTGAGAGTGGAGGGTGGTTGGTTGGTTTGGAATGGTGGGGTGGTGTGGGTTGGTGATGTTTGGTGGAGAGTGGAGAGTGGAGAAGTGGTTGGGGGGGGTTGGTTGAGGGGCATGCATGCATGGGCGTGCATGCATGCATGCAGGAGGGTTGAGGTTGGTTGGCATGGTTGAGGCTGGGTTGGTGAGAGAGAGATGGTAGCATGCATGCATTGGAGCTTGCATGCATGCATGCATGTCTTGGGGATGGGTTGGGTTGGTTGAGAGGAGGAAGAAAGGTGGTAAGGTTGGTGGTTCAATGAATGGTGAAGATGGTTGGGTGGTGGATGGTGGAGTTTTTGAGGGGTGAGGAAGGAGATTCGAATGCTCTACATGGATTGAGGTGCCTGTGTTGGGTTAAGGTGCTTCGAGCACTCGCAAGGGGGAGGTCGAGTGCTCTGCATGGAGACAGTAGGCTCGGGTGGTTTGTATGGGGAGTTCGAGCACTCGGAAGAGGGAGCTCGAGTGCTTGAAATGAGAGCAGTGAGTTGGGTGGGTTGGGGCATGAAATTCGAGCACTCAAACTAGAAGTTAGAGTGCTCGAAAATGGCTCAGTAGGCTAGGGGGTGAGCTCGACTGGGAGGACTGAAGCAAGGAGTGAAGGGGACAACATGCAAGACAGTGAGCACCATGGAAGTTGAATTTGTTGCAAAGGAATATGGAATGTGAGCAACATGGAAATGGAAGCTGTTCAAAATGGAGTCCATGCATGGAAATTCCATGCATTTGCATTTGCAATCTCATTCCATGGGAGACAGTGAGCACTATTGCATGCATTTTCATGCATGTTGATGTATTTGCAACATCATTCCAGGAATTTTGCAAGTTGGCGACTTGGAAATGCAATGGAATGGAATGGAAGAATTTCTGAAAATTTTCAAATTGTCTCATAATGCTTGAATGAACTGAAGAAAATTTTCAAATTGCATCATCTTTGGAAAATTTCCAGACTTTGAATGAATTTGAAAATTTTGGAAATTTTGAATATCTCTTCAATGCAACATCACACAATTCATGGAAAAATTTTTAAAACTTGCAATGTCAATCCAATGCATGGATTAATTTTTGAGAATTCTTCAAACTTTGCAATTGTGCGCCAATGCTTGGATGAATGTAGAAAATGTTTAAACTTGGCAACTTTTCTCTAATGCATGGAATTTTTATTTTTATTTTTTTTTTATTTTTTTATTTTTTTTTTTTTTCAAACTTTGCAATTTCTAATGCATGGAAAAAATGCCAACTTTCAGAACATCACACAAAGCATGGGTGGATGTAAGAAAATTTTCAAACCTTTGCAACATCACACAATGCATGAATGAAATTTCTGGAGAAAATTTTTAAACTTGCAAATTCATTCCATTCCAATGCATGGGAAATTGTGAAAGTTTTGTTTTGAAACCTTGCAATTTTTCAACTTTTTAAACATCTCAAATGCATGAAGAATTTTGAGAAAATTTTCAAACTTTTTAGTAAAAATGAGAAAATATGCACATGAGTCGCATTTGAAAAATCTAATGAAATTGCTAGAAAGCGATGGAGACTTCCGGGAATGAAAATTAGAGTTGAGAAGGTCTAAGAAAAATCAAATTTTTGGCTTTTCTAAACCGTTTCCCAGAAAAATTTTTTAAGGCACGAGCAATTTCAAAGAGAAGAAAGCTTGGAACATCGAAAGAATTTATTCCCTTGCTTTGCTAAATTTAATGTCGATAGCTAGACCAAGCTAGAGCAGGCACTAATCCTCATAAATTGGATCCGTCAAGAGGACTTCCTCAACTTTTCGGGTTAGAATTGTGCCGTCAATGCAAGGCTTAAGCCTTTGGCCATTTACCTTGAAGAATGATCCACTTGCAGGATCATGAAGTTCGATTGCTCCATGAGGAAAGACGGTAGTGACAATGTATGGACCATCCCATCTTGACCGGAGTTTACCGGGAAAGAGTTTCAAGCGGGAATTGAAAAGCCAGACCTTTTGTCCCGGGGCAAAAGACTTTTTGACGATGTGTTTGTCATGAAAAGCTTTAGTCTTTGCCTTGTAAATTTTTGCGCTTTCATACGCGTCATTACGCAATTCCTCAAGTTCATTTAATTGCAACGCACGATTAGAGCCGGCTTGTTTGAGATCAAAATTGAACCTTTTTATGGCCCAATAAGCACGGTGCTCTAATTCTACCGGGAGATGACATGCTTTGCCAAAGACAAGTCGATATGGTGACATGCTAATGGGTGTCTTATAAGCTGTCCGGTAAGCCCAAAGCGCATCGTTTAGCCTTACGGACCAATCTTTGCGGTCCGGTCTAACCGTTTTTTCTAAAATGTGCTTAATCTCCCGGTTAGAAATCTCTACTTGACCACTCGTTTGATGGTGGTAAGGTGTAGCAACCTTATGAATGACTGAATACTTAGCAAGGACGGATTTGAGATAACGATTTCGGAAATGAGATCCGCCATCACTAATGATTGCTCGGGGCGTACCAAAACGACTAAAGATGTGAGATTGAATGAAATGGATCACGACTTTATGATCATCGGTTTTGGTAGCCGCGGCTTCAACCCATTTAGACACATAATCCACCGCTACAAGGATGTACTCATAGCCATAAGAAGATGGAAATGGTCCCATGAAGTCAATCCCCCACACATCAAAAATTTCAACAATTAAAATGTTGGTGAGGGGCATCATGTCTCTTCGGGACATGGATCCAAGTTTTTGACATCGTTCACACGATTTGCAAAAATTGTATGCATCCCGGAACAAGGTAGGCCAAAAGAATCCGCTTTGAAGGATTTTGTTAGCGGTCTTTTTGGCACTGAAATGGCCTCCACAAGCAAGAGTATGGCAAAAATTTAAAATGCTTGTGGCCTCGGTTTCAGGAATACATCGCCGGATGATTTGGTCCGGGCAATACTTGAATAGTTCCGGATCTTCCCAAAAGAAATGCTTGACTTGGGAGAAAAACCGGTCCCTCTCTTGTTTGGACCAATGAGCTGGAATTTTGCCAACCGCAAGATAATTGACAATATCCGCAAACCATGGAAGAGTAGAATGTGAAACTTGAAGAAGTTGCTCATCCGGAAAGGAATCACGGATGGCTGCAAATTCTGAAGATTTCTCAATAAGTAAGCGAGAGAGATGATCGGCGACAACATTGTCGGTCCCTTTTTTGTCCCGGATGTCAATGTCAAACTCTTGAAGTAAGAGGATCCATCGAATTAAGCGGGGTTTTGTCTCTTTTTTCGCTAACAAATGCCTAAGAGCGGCATGATCTGAAAAGACGATGACCTTGGAGCCAAGAAGATAGGAGCGAAATTTATCCAAGGCGTACACCACAGCTAGCAATTCTTTTTTAGTGGTGGTGTAGTTCAATTGGGCATCGCAGAGAGTTTTGCTAGCATAATAAATGACATGCGGAAGTTTATCCACACGTTGGCCCAAAACCGCCCCTAATGCATAGTCGGATGCATCACACATGATCTCAAAGGGAAGAGACCAATTAGGGGGTTTCATGATTGGGGCGGAGGAGAAGAGAATGCGAAGTTTGATGAAAGCTGCCATGCAAGCATCATCAAAATTGAACGGAACATCCTTGGCTAAGAGATTACACAAGGGCCGTGAGATTTTGCTAAAATCTTTGATGAAGCGACGATAGAATCCAGCATGGCCAAGAAAAGAACGGATTTGACGGACGGAATTCGGAGGAGGAAGATTAAAGATTAACTCAACTTTTGCCTTGTCTACCTCGATTCCCCGCTTAGAAATGACATGTCCTAAAACAATGCCTTCTTGGACCATAAAGTGGCTTTTCTCCCAACTTAGAATGAGATTCGTCTCTTTGCATCTTTGGAGAACAAGAGATAAATTTTTGAGACACGAGTCAAAGGAGGAGCCAAATACGGAAAAATCATCCATGAAAACTTCCAAGAACCTTTCAACCATATCGGAGAATATGGACATCATGCATCTTTGGAACGTTGCCGGTGCATTGCATAGACCGAAAGGCATGCGTCGATAGGCAAAAGTACCAAAGGGACATGTGAATGTTGTTTTCTCTTGATCTTGGGGGGCGATTGCCACTTGGTTATAGCCGGAATAACCATCAAGAAAACAATAGAAGCTTTGGCCGGCTAACCTTTCTAGGATTTGATCAATAAATGGGAGTGGGAAATGATCCTTCCTAGTTGATGAGTTGAGTTTACGATAATCAATGCACACACGCCACCCGGTGGTGGTTCGTTGTGGCACGAGCTCGCCCGCTGAATTTTCAACAACGGTGAGCCCGGATTTCTTAGGGACAACTTGTGTGGGGCTCACCCACTTGCTATCAGAGATAGGATAGATGATTCCCGCATCTAGCAATTTGATCACCTCTTTCATGACCACTTCCTTCATGTTTGGATTTAACCGGCGCTGGACCTCTTTAGTAGGCTTTGCGTCATCCTCCATATGAATGCGGTGCATACAAATGGAGGGGTCAATTCCTTTCAAATCTGCCACTGTCCAACCAATAGCTTCTTTATGCTCTTGGAGCACCGCTAAAAGGTTGGTCTCTTAGTCTTTTCGAAGGTTCGAGGCAATAATGACCGGAAGGGTTTGCTTTGGACCAAGGAACACATACTTGAGATGGGCCGGGAGCGGCTTAAGCTCAAGTTGTGGCGGAGATAACAACGATGGGACCGGAGGAGTGGTGGCAAGTTGGGGAAGTGGTTCTTTTGGAATTTTCCAAGGAGGTACATCCATGATAGCATTAATATCAAGCAAGGAATTGACTTCTTGAATGGCTTGATCAACATCAAAGTTTGAGAAGTCAAAATGGGACATACAAGTTTCAAGGGGATCTTTACTTAGGATGAAGGGGAGAGATTCTTCGACCACTTCATCGATGACATCCACAAGAAAACAATCATCCTCATTGGAGGGATGTTGAGTTGCATGAAAGATGTGTAGTTTGACTTGCATGTTTCCAAAAGCAATGTCCATCACCCCGGTTCGGCAATTAATTGATGCATTAGCCGTGGCTAAAAATGGCCTACCAAGGATCACGGGAATGTGCTTTTTTGGGTCATGGACCGGTTCCGTATCAAGAACCACAAAATCTACCGGGAAGTAGAATTTGTCCACTTTGATGATAACGTCCTCGAGAATACCTCGTGGATGCTTGACCGATCTATCGGCAAGTTGCAAAACCACGGAAGTCGGCTTAAGATCTCCCACACCAAGTTGTAGGTAGACCGAGTATGGAATTAAATTCACACTAGCTCCTAAGTCAAGGAGGGCCCTCTCGATTTTGCTGTTACCAATGACGCACGAGATTGTGGGGGCACCCGGATCCTTATACTTCGGGGGAGTGCTGTGCTGAATGATAGCACTAACATTTTCAGTCAACCTCACTTTTTTTGGCAAATGATTTTTAGAAGTGCGCTTTTGAGTGCACAAATCTTTGAGAAATTTTGCATAGGGAGGGATTTGCTTGATAGCATCCAACAGGGGCAAGTTAATCTTCACTTGCTTGAAAACTTCCCACATGTCTTGAATTTTACAATTCTTGTTCCCAAAATGTGTCGACTCTTGAAGACGTTGAGGAAACGGAGCTTTTGGCTCATAAGTAGTTTCCACATTTGGGGAGACATGTGTGGGATTTCCGTGAATGGTATTTGGACAAGAATTTGGATTAGAAGAGCTTGAATTTGGATTTTTCAAAGGAGAAACTTCCTCACTTTTGTCTCCATCGACCTTGTTGTCAACCACTCAACCACTCCGAAGGGTGGTGATAGCTTGAACTTGTTTATGAGTCGGCCCACTCGGAGGAGGGGTTTCGTCAATCACATGCATTCCTCTAGGATTTTCAAAAGGTTGAGAGGGAAGCTTGCCCTTGTCCTTTTGAAGCAATTGATTCACCGAGTTAGTTATTTGGCCCACTTGATTTTCGAGATTAGCTATGGATTGAGTATGAGAGTGAACCATTTGGAGAGTAGGCTGCAAGGATGTCAAGAGTTGCTTGTTGGCATCCATTATTTGCTTATTTAATGATTCCATCATTTGTTTGTTTGCAGCTACTATCTCGTCAGTTGGACACACAGGAGGTTGATTGGAGACATTTGGATTGTAAGGAGGACGGTAGCTTGAAGAGGCTTGGAAAGGTCTACCTTGATATTGAGAAGAGGGCTGATTTTGCCGCCCTTGGTTTTGGAATTGGGAATTCTGTGGGGCTTGTTGCCGCCACGAGAAATTCGGATGATCTCGCCAACCCGGATTGTAGGTGTTGGAATATGGATTGTTCCCGGGCCGCGAGAACATGGCATTAGCTTGCTCTTGGTTGGGACTAGGAAATTGCTCCAGTGTGGGGCAATCTTCCGAGAGATGGAATGGACTAGTACATGAAGCACAAACTGAACTTGCCGAATTTTGAGACAATGAAGGAGGAAGATGTGGTGCCATCAATTGGTAGAATTTATGAGCGATGGCATCCACTTGAGATGATTCCTCCCTTATTGACTTTGGTTGACAAGGTTTGGTGTTGTTTGGAGTGGTTGCGGTCGGAGCCCTACGAGAATTGTGTTGAAGTGAATTTTCACTCAAATTCTCAAGTAAGGTCCAAGCCTCATCCGCATTCTTGGACATGAACATCCCACCACAAGAAGAATCAACCATGAATCTATGGGTTTCGGTCAAGCCAGCATAGAAAGCTTGCACTAATTGCCATTTTGGGATCAAATGATGAGAACATTTTCGAAGAAGATCTTGTAGCCTTTCCCAAGTCTCGTGGAGTTGTTCTCTATCAACTTGAGAAAAGCTTAGAATGGAACGCCTCATTTGGTTGGTTTTACTCACCGGATAGTACTTCTTAAGAAATTCTTGTTGCAATTGAGCCCAAGAAGTAATAGAGTTGGGAGCGAGGGAGTTCAACCAATATTTTGCCCTATCCTTTAGGGAGAATGGGAAAAGATGGAGATGAAGTGCATTGTCCGGAAAACCTCTCAACCGGATGGTCGAACAGATTTCAAGGAACTCATCAAGATGCTTATATGGATCTTCATTATCAAAGCCATGAAATGATGGAAGCATTTGAATGGTACTAGACTTGATCTCATATTGAGCTGCATCGATGTTTGGCATCACTATACAAGAAGGAGAAGCATAGGTGGTAGGAATGAAATGATCTCTAAGAGTCATTGGTTCTACATTAGGAATTTCAGCCCTTTCATTCCCCAGATTTCCTACGTTATCCCCCATTATATTGAATTCAGTTTCAAGGTCCCTTGTAAGAGTGGGTTCCCTAAGGTTCCGTCTAAGAGTTCTTTCAAGTGAATTTATATCAATAGGCGAGTCAAGTGTGGGAAGAGAGAGTGACCTACGGCCAAACATCAACAATTCACAACAACAGCATCACAACAAATCTTTATCATCAACTCCACATACGATGTTCCCTTTCTCCTCAATTATCAAGACAGAAAATAAATGGCCACGATAAGGACCGATGCTTGGAATTGAAAATACACAATTGAAATAGCCTCGACAAGGGCTTGCAATTTATCTACTTCTAAGCTTAACACATGCACGATATTCATAATTTGAAACTAGAAGTCACGAGACTTACCTGGGGTCCTCTAGACTTACAATTTGCTAGCATTCCCACGGCGAGCTTTGAGTTCCTAGAATCTCACTTACAACACAAAGATGATCAAAACACATAAGGAATATTCACAAGACATAATATTCACAATCAAACTAAAATTAACCCTAAACTTTGGTTGCTAAACCGTTTGCAGTCCCCGGCAACGGCGCCAAAAATTGATCGGTTGATCAACTATACATCAACCTTCGCAATAGCACGAATCATTGTAAAATAGGGCTATTGGTCGGGTAAGTCGAACCACTGGGACTGCGCTAGTCTATGGCAACCTAAGTGTCTAGAATTGTTCTTAGAATGATAAGGGGTTTATAGAGGTTTGTTGGATGTCACTTAAGCTAGGAAATTAAAAGTGCATAAAACAATAAATTGCAAGAATTCAAGGGAGTGAAGTACAAGTAAAGAAGGCTAGGGAAATGAATCCACCTCCATCCCTATACACATGCTAGGTTAAGAATAATTTAAGGGAAAAACAACATATATGATAGTCATGATACATAACAATACTAGGTTGTTATAATATCCTCAAGAAGTTCATTTAAATAGGAAGGCAAGAATAAACCATCAAAGGTTCACATGATTAACTACCTAAACTAAAATGTAGCTTAGAACATGCTTACTAAGTCAAGGATTATCAAGCCCTAATTTAAATGGTGAATGCACATAAAGCAAGGAATCAAGTATAGACCATCAAAGGGAAACCCTAAGCCATGAACTATCTAGGTTCTCCAACTCCATGCCATTGAAACCATTCCATGATCTAACTTCCATTGTCACCATGGAAGTGCAAGCAATATGATTACGAAAAGCAACCATCCAAGACAAGATGAATAACTCACAATAATCATTTATAAACATTCAACATTCATTACAACAAAAATGAGGCTCTTGACCATGGAAAGACTATCAAAAATACATTGTAATCCCTAAAAATAAACTATACTAACACATGCTTACAAGGGAGGGGTTTCATCACCTCCCTAGAAGAAGAGTTAGTTACCCATTGGAGCCTTAGAATGAAGAAGAAACTTGAACTCCATCTCCAATTTTCGAGCTCCCCCTTGTTAGCTTCAAGAACACCTTCCTTTCTTGCTCTCTTCTCTCTCCTCTATCTTGCAAAAATCAAAGATTCCTAATGTGTGGCCCTTGGGTAGCTTTTTATGCTCCAACAACACCCTCTCTCCTCCAAGGAACACCTCCAACCACTTCATAAAGAAGGAAGATGGCATTGAGGAAACCAATGTGCAAGTGGGCTGAAATGAACCATTTCCAAAGGGCATTCTGCCTGATTTTCGAGCACTCGCTTGGTGATCTCGAGCACTCTAACTTAGTGCAATGTGCAACATGCTCCTCTTGCTCAGCGCTGACCTATTTTGGTAAAACTGCTATAACTTTGTGCCCCGAACTCCGAATGATGATCTGTTTGAAGATTTAGAGAGCTGATTCAGTGTTTTAAAAACTTCATGTTTTGATAAAGACCCAATTCTCAAGTCTGGTTGGTCGAAAATGGGGAGAAAGGCAGTACTTCAGTGCTGCCAGGCAGTTCTGCGCACCTCTGTTACGAAGATCATAACTCTCTGCTCCGAACTCCGAATGATGAACCACTTGAAGATTTGGAAAGCTGATTTAGAGATCTAAATCTTTCATGGTATGATGGAAGTCTAGTTCTTGAGTTTGCTAGGTCGAAGGATCACTGCTGCCAGAAATTCAGAAATGGCGTCCTTTTTGCTTCCTTTTTGCACTTTAACCTGAAAATGCATAAAAACATGCAAATGGAGTTAATCTACATAAAATAATTAATAACTGGACTTTGTTAATGTAATTTAGGGCGCTTGAATATACAATATTCGGCGCTTATCAATAGGCTCATATAAAACCCTAATCCCTAATTCCAACTGAATATCATAAATCGGCTAATCCTAGTTACATAACATAAAACCCTAACCTATTAAGTCATACAAACATAATTTAACACACGTCAATTAACACCAATAAGTCAAATAATTAACTTTAATCACAATTAATCAATTTAAATAAGCACAATTAATCAATTAAGAAAAAAAACACATAAGTCACGTATATCACATAATTAAATAAAAATGCAATAAAAATCAAAATTAAATTCCCATTTTATCCTTTTGAAAACTAGGGATATTACAGTATGAGAAGTTAACTTCTTATCTATTGCACAAGGGCTTCAAAAGAGGAGGAGCGGATAAAACATTGTTTATTTTCAGGAAAGGAAAAGATTTTCTTGTTGCTCAAATATATGTGGATGATATTGTTTTTGGTGCTACATGTGATAACCTTGTTCTTTCTTTTTCTAAAGATATGAGTAACACTTTTGAAATGAGCATGGTTGGTGAACTGACTTTCTTTTTAGGTCTCCAAGTGAAACAACTTGATGATGGAATTTTCATATCTCAACCAAAATATGCAAAGGAGCTAGTTAAGAAGTTTGGTATGAAAGATTCATAGTATATTCAAACTCCTATGAGTACTTCATCCAAATTGGATAGAGACTCTGATCCTAACAAGGTTGATCAATTCTTGTATACGAGTACGATTGGTAGATTGTTGTATTTGGCAGCAACTAAGCTAAATATTTCATTTAGTATAGGTGTTTGTGCTAGGTATCAAGCTGATCCTAGAGAACAACACATTCTTGCAGTCAAGCGCATTATTTGTTATGTCAATAGTACATTGAATTATGGAATGCGTTATTCTTCTGAGTCTAACTCTGAGATTGCAAGCTATACTGATGTTGATTGAGCTGGTAACAAGGATGATAGAAAGAGTATTTCAGGTGGTTGTTTCTAAGTTGGTTCTAACCTTGTTTCATGGTGCAGCAAGAAGCAAAATTGCATATCTTTATCATCTTGTGAAGCTGAATACATTGCTGCTGGAACTTGTTGCACAC
The DNA here is from genome assembly GCF_030987335.1 of Cornus florida. Taxonomy (NCBI): domain Eukaryota; kingdom Viridiplantae; phylum Streptophyta; class Magnoliopsida; order Cornales; family Cornaceae; genus Cornus; species Cornus florida. The sequence goes on along the minus strand of NW_026775573.1, from coordinate 42,660,903 downwards.
AATTGCTTTGGATGAAACAGATACTTCTAGATTATGGAGTTGATCAAGGTACTATTGCTATTTTTTATGATAATACTAGTACAATTAATATTTTAAAGAATCCAGTTTTGCATTCTAGAACTAAGCACATTGACATTCGACATCACTTTCTTAGGGAACTTGTTGAACAAAATGTCGTGTCTTTGGAAAAAGTGCATACTGATCAAAATTTGGTTAATATTCTCACTAAACTATTAAATGCTCCTAAATTTTCTCATTTTAGGAAATCTATTGGTATTTATTGTCTTGATTAGATGCATTACAAAGATATAGTCTAGAAAGGATTTTTATGCATATCTTGAGAGTCTAGATTATGTTTTTGGAAGTTAAGCAAACCATATTGATTGAGTATGTTGAACACAAGGAGTTTAATGACACATGGATTATCTGTGGAAAGTATACAATGGCTATGAATTGATGAAATTGGTTTTACTTATTTATTTCGTAGATTAAATGAATCATTGATAGTACATTTACTTGAGATTTCATTGTTTTGGTCAAAGATGATGTTGATATGATTGATCATTGTCTTGGAATTTAAACCTGATTTATGTGTTTTAAACCAAAAAGAGTGAAAAGAAAAGAAAATTGAAAAACAGCTTGGAATAAAAAAAAAAAAAAAGTTTTTGAAAAAGAAAGAAATATTTGTTGTTTTGAAAAACGTAAGATGGAAAAGGCTACCTTTGGGAATTGTACGAAAGTAACCTTGACTCGAAACAAATGAGAATAAGGGAAAGAGCTGGCTGCCTATAAGTGTGAAAGCCGCCAATGTGCATAAAGAAAAATGGAGCACAAAGAGAGATAAAAAAAATTGTCTTTTGCACATATTAATTGTTTGATTTCTAAGGATATGAGATACCATTGATTTATTATCTGAAATCTGAACAATTGACAGTTCATATGTTCTTGGAACTTGGTGGTGATTTTACTACACTTACTAAGTTTGTGGAACTTAATTGATTTGATTTTGGTTATTTCCATTGATACATATAATCTTATGGAGTCTACATTCTCATTGGTTTCCTTTTACAAGATTTATATGGTTGGTTGCTTCATTCTTCTAGGATTTTTCTTCCTTAAGACCCTTGTTAATTTGTGACAAAAAGGGGGAGAGAGGTTTAGAGTCTTATCATTCAGGGGGAGAAATTTCTTTAGCAATTCTTTTGCATTAAAGGGGAGAACTTTTTGCATTGAGGGGGTGAACCATTGATCATTACATATGTTTACATATTACGTTGATATTCAAGCATTAAAATGTGTTATTTTATGCTTGTGTTTTTTTTTTTTTTTTTCTTGATTAAGCTTCACGGGTAGTTGTGTTTGAGCTAATGTGCAGATTATAGGTTGCTACATGTGTTAAAGCTTTATGATGTTCAAGAAAATTTTCATGGTTTTACTTCCTTTAACAATCATTGTAATATACTTCCCTGCTTGGGTAGATTGCTGAATTGTTTTTAGGATTTTGTCACGAAATTGCCAAAAGGGGAGATTGTGAGATATATTTTATAATTAACTAATTTCATTGTCAAAACAAATCCGATCGAGTTGTAATCTTTCAGTTCTAAAAAATTCAAGATTGACGATCGGAAGCAGATTTGAAGAAGTTCAAGTGTTCATGATATACTACATTCTGAGATGATGAGAACAATGCTTTAAGAAGGTTTGAGAGGTAGTGAGAACATTTAGGAAGTTTGAAAGGTTCGGAACAAATTTTTACAATATGTCCATCTTGAACTGGTTCAAGATTTATAAAACAGGTTCAACATCAGCAGAACTGCAAAGAATTTCAAGACTGGCCATCTTGAACCTGTTCAAGGAGGCTGAACCGGTTCAAGAATCCATGGGATTCATTACTGGACTTCTTGAACCGGTTCAGCCCATCTGAACAGGTTCAAGGTTTCCTAGTAGCATTCTGATTTTAGTTTCCTTCTCTAAATGTTTCCTTTTTTATCCCAACTCTTTCTAAGTCCTATGCACGAAATTTTGCATATTTTCAGAGGGATTAGGACTTTATAAACTCTATATAAACCATGTCATATACATTGGTTTATTCATGGCTTTAGGGAAAATCAATTGTATATTGTGAGAAAGCATTTAAAGAGAGAAAATTCAGAAAATCAAATCTGATTATTCTGAATTTATTTTTGAGAGCATACACATATATTCATGAGTGATTTAGTTGTGTTGTTCTTTATCTCATTGGAATTGGAGCTATACTAAAGATTAAGATATTCTAGATGAGAAATATGATTTAATTCTTCTACAATCGAGTTTAGATCTTGAAGAACAGAAGTAAAAGCGATCACACTTTGAAAGGGTTGGAGCATTCAAGGAGTGTTGTCTGATCTACCTGTTACTCTTCTACAAATATCAAGTATAAGCCTGAGGTCAAGTTACTGTTGGACAGGGAGTCACAAAGCCAGAAGATTGTCAGCAATTGGTGCTTGGTAAAACGATATGGTGTGAGCTTGAGTCAAAGTTTGGTATACTTTGTTTCAAACATACTGGATCAGTTTACTTTGGACTGAAAGTCCACGAGGTTCTTCCAATGCAAACAGTTGACGTATTTTATCAATTGGGGTTTCCTCACTAAAATCCTAGTGCAATCTCTTTAACTCTAACTTACTTTATTTTACATATATTTGTAATTGTGGATGTTTAAATTGATCAACTAATTTAATCAATCATAAATTGAGCAAGTTAACCTAATAATCAGATCTAGGTCAGAAAAGGAGTTAATCACAATTAAAATTAACTTACTGTTTTCGCACCCTGTGCAACTCTTGTTTCTTGTTAAATTGTTGCTAAAGTAAAGTCATTATGTAGACTATAATTGTATTGTGATGATGGAAAATGTGTTGAATTTCATTCATGTTATTATGCTTTTTTGTGTTATGTGCCATGCTTACTTGACTCGAGGAAACGCCATTTAGGCATCCTCTACTGAGCGGTGGTGCTCACCCCTCTTATCTTAAACATTTTCAGGGTTTTAGGAGTGGCGGAGTGGATGAGACGCCTTCGCATGCTTATACGTAGTTAGGAAGTTTATAATTTGAAGATTCATGTATTTATATTCAATGTAATTGAATTTATTTTGATGTATAATGATGTAATTTAATTTCATTATGATGTAAGAACGTTATTTTATCAATGTGAGCATGTTTATGGATGTTTTGGATAAGATTTTAACTATATTAGATGTCACAAGTGAAACCATAAGGTTGCCAAGTTGTTTAGGCCTTTAAACAGTGAGAAAAACGCATTTCTGGGTTGGCCATTTCGATTAACCGGTAAGCCATTTCGGTCGACTAGTGTCATTTAGAATTGAAACCAGTAGCCTCGGACACTCCAGAGCCACAATCGGTTGACCGGAGTGTCATTTCGGTTGACTGATGGGTCATTTCGGTCGACTGGTATACCCTTCATGGTCAGTCAAAATAAAAACTGGGACAATATTTAACCTTTGACTTAAAACGATCATATCTCACTCATTTTAACTCCAAATTAGGTTAAATTAAGTCTAAATTCAAGGATTTTAAGTCAGCTTTCCAATGAAATTAATTTCACTCAAAAATTCCAATCGTACAGAGAGTTATGACCATTTTAGTGTGAACTGCTCCGGTATTCTTTGAAAACGAAGGGGGCAATTGTGTAAAATCCTCATTCTCATGTCCAGGACCTCGTGTCATGGGTTTAAATGACCCTTAGGACTTATAATGACTTATTTAGACTCGTTTAGAGTTATATTATTTATTACCACATCTTAGTTGACCGTTTTACCCTTGGATGTTCTTGGGTTCGTGTAAGGACCCGGTTAACGATTCGGACCCACGGGTTCGAGTTGTTATAGTAACTTTGAAAATGTAACCATATTCTTTTAAGACATGTTTAAATCTGTTTTTAGGACATGTATATATATTGGACTGGACTTCTGTAGTTAAATGTAATTAATTATATTTTCACATTGGAAATAACTGTAATGCTTTAGATGACCTCGGGTTCGGGTAAGGACCCGCTTAACGATTCGGCCCCCTGGATTTGGATCGTTACAACCGTGGTTCATTTGACGATGGTGACAGTGGCGGCGGAAAGTGCTAGGGATTTGGTGTTGGGTTTGAAGGAGAGGTAGTGGCGGCTTGTTTGGGTTAGGGTTTGAGAAAAGAGAAGAAGAGAGTGAGGAGAGAGAAATTGGGTTTCTCAGATAGTTTATACCCAGTAACCCATTTACACATATTTGATTCAAGGGTATTTAAGTCCATAAAAAAGGGTGGTACGGTTTAAATTGATAATTTAATGTGTCAAAAGGTAATAAAGTCAATTCACCATTATCGGGTGTCTTTGTCAACTTTATCAAATATAAACGAATGTTATTGTCCAAAAATAGGTCAACTTGTATATTTATGTCTTTGTGCCAAAATTCTTTATACTTGACACTAAAATAAAATAAAAATAAGGCTAAAATGCAACAAACCCTCTTAAACTATTAACAAATTTCACAAAACCCCCCTATACTAAGAACTGCCCCCCTAAACTATCAAAAATGTGCATTTAAGGACAAAACGGTTAGTGGAGGTTACCGAAAATAGAGGATTACCAATTTACCCTAGTGCTTATTGCCGACGTGTCAAGTGTAATCCTCTATACCTAATAACAAATGGACAGCACATCAACCCTTATCCTTACTATACAACTCGCAAAGCCTGCAAGACTTATAGTCAACATGTTTCTCATTCATTCTCCTTGTCCAAAGGTTACTCCATGGATGAGTTTGGGAATACAGAGATAAACTTTTGCAAAAAATTGATTGTATAGAAATAAATCAAGGGAACTCGACTTCCATGGCAGCATCAAGAGAGAAATCGAAATTCCATCCTCTATGATGCACGTGACCAGCCCTCGCATCAGAAGTTCAGAACTGAGACAATCGGAGGTATGCATCTGGAAAAGCAGTTTGGTGGCGGCTTCCAAAGCATCAAAGTATGAATCGATCGCGGGTGGTCTTTCAGGAGTTCATCGAATAAAGTCTAGAAACGAGCTAAACGGGAGTAAATGTGGGTATGGCAGAGGAGACGGCGGTGGACCTTTGATACGGTTGTCGGCATTAATGTCATCTTCCTCAACACCGACCTTAGAGACGGCAGTGGACCTTAGAGATGGGATTTTGATCGCGTGAACTGTATACTCATGCTTTATGGTCGCCGGCATCAATATCATCTTCCTCAACTACAAATGGAGTTGCTCAGTTTTGGGTGGGTTGCAGAGAATGAGAATTGTGAGACCTTAGAGATAAGATGGCGTGAAGGGTTAACAATGGGGAGTTTCAATTTGGGGCCTTAAATCATTTATTAACCTAACAATAACAAGGGTAATATTGTCATTTAGAAATTATAATCTAGGCCACGTAATAATCAGATGACGGAACAGTGTTGCCTGGTGTTTTTTGCAAAAATTAGGATAGTTCATGGGGTTTATTGTAAAAATGGAAGTCTAGGGGGTTTGTTAGGAGAGAGAGTAAAGATCAGGGGGGATTTTTCCACTTTACCCTAAAAACAATTAAATGTTCAGTCCAATCAGCACTTCACGGGGTGGGCTGTGCTGATCACATAGAGCCACCTCAGCCCATTACTTAATACTGTATTCTTTATTTTACAGAAAATTTAAAATAAATGATACCAAATTCGCCTTCATTCGTTGATCACGGCAACCGCGGCGGCGGCGGCGGCCGCCGCCGCCTAGTTTGCGTTGGTGAAAGTGAAGGGGACGATGTTTCCGTAGACACTGTTTCTTGGGTTCCTTCTTGGGATTCTGACGATTGATGCGGTCGAAGCTCTTGAAGTCCCTCTTTGTGATAGACCGATTGAATCGAAGAATCAAAGAAGAACGCGAAAAGGCGGCATCTAAATCTCATCCAGAACTCCCTGGTGACCTTGATCCCGAATTCTCTTTCAATCTATTCTTCTTATCGCAACAAGTAGGTCACCATTCACTTCATTTTGTTGCTTCATTGCTTCTTTTATTCGCCTTTATAAAATGAATCCTCCTAAACTACTCTTAATCCTGGAATAACATTAATCCTCCTAAATTATAAAACGTTTGCAGATCAATAAATTAATTGTCATTAGGTGATTGCTAAATGTCTGAGAATTACTAAATTTCCCATAAAGTCGATTGAATAAAACCCCTTAAATTTTAAAATTTTTGCAAATTATCGCTTAGGACAGGGTATTTACAATTTATTATTATTTTGGGATTTTCAAGAACTCCCATTGATTTTCCTGTTTGTTTTTTAAGAGTCATGATATTTTGCAAAATACTTGATATTTGAAGGTGATTGTCTGTTAAAAATTTAGTACGGTATATGCAAATATTCAGTATTTTTTAATGTGAATTTAACCCAAAATCATACATAGGTTGAGCTATCTCATAAATGCTATTTTTTACCTGGTCACTGATTCATTTAAAGTTAAAATAATTTTAATCTACCTTCAACTTAAACGAAAATAATTTGCGGAAAGCTAAAAATGCCACAAATGGTAGCCAGGGAAAAAAATGCCACAAATGGTTTTAATTTTTTTTGGGTAGGTGCATCACACAGACACCCATTTGCCTCATTAAAGCCTCAAATTGTCAACATTCTATTTGAAAGGAGGAGATACCTCTTAAGCTAAGCCTTTGTTGATTTATAAAAATAAATGCTTTTGGCATTGTATGCCATGGGTCTTGCCTAAGTTAATTTTGGTACCATTTAATTCATTTCATTCTATAGCTGAAAAGCAGCCACTAAATATTATAAACACAAGCTATCTTATCTACAGCTTCAAACATTTGTAAAGTGCTAAAAATATTTCAGTTGTATCAATGTTAAGTGACTTGTGTACCAGTGCACCTTCAACTAGTAGGTGAACCTGAGATCCCCCAAATAGCATACAAAATAAACTAAAAAGCTGTGTTGGGTTTTGGTGGTTAGCGTACACTGATGACAATAGACTTCATTTCTCACACAATTAGATGAACAAGTGTGCTATTGCATTTTGCAAATTTGGTCTGTTCAATGCAATACACTTATTAGACAGTGTGGCGTGGGCTTGTTTGCTAGGGTTCCTATAAAAAACTAAGAATATCTTTCAGATTAATGGATATTAAAACCTTAGATAGGGATTTGTCTTTGAGCCTTGGTCAAATAGGTTAATTGTAATTTGTAAAGGTATGGGTAATGGATGAACACAAAGTGATTTGTCATATTGGTAGATTCCATTCTAGAAGTGCTTTATGAGAAATCAATGTCTAATGAAATACTTTATTAACAATTACAGGTCATGTTCAAGCAGAAAAGTTGCAGGAATCAATTAATGGGCCTAACTAACCGTCCATTCTTGGGAAAAATTTAATGGTTTGAATGTTGTTGACAGATAAGGTATGCATTTTCCTTCCGAAAATTATAGCATTTGTTGTTCTCCACTTAAAACTTTCCTCTACTTGTCCATGAGATGTTCCTATCACCTTAGCAATTGTAGACCTATAAATAATCCAAAATATGGCTACCAACATATGAGTCTATAAATTTAAAAGAGTAATGCTATTATGAGCACATTGTTTGGAGTAACTTTTCTAAATCTCACAATTGAGGTGGTGTTCACGGTAAGAGTGCCCCATAGCAATGAGAAATTATTAGGTGGTCCGGGACCATGTGGTCTCGGCCAATCAGGAAACACCATAGAACCAAATGTGTCAGTTTTATTCAGCGTTTTGGTTGCATGCATCTCCTGATTGGCATGGTCCCGGACCACCTAATAATTTTTCCATAACAATAGAATCTATTATTTTTATACAATTAGGGACCAGGGTCCTTGTGAATCTTGAAAGTCTTTCCTCAACAAATTATCGGCAATATATTTAACAAATCCTTCCTTTTATAGGCAGTATATGCGTGCGCGCGCGCACACACGGATATTAAAATACGACTTGTTTCCATATTATATTGCAATATTCTACGTATTAAACAAATCCTTCCTATGAACATACTCGTGCTCAAAAACTTCCCTAAGACTTGGTCTTGCATAATCTATGTGACAACTAGAATAAACGTAGAACTAGCATATAATATAATTTTTGGCCAAATTGCACTAAACCCCTCTATACTATAAAAAATTTGCAAAATAAATCTACTATTTTTTATGGCAACGTACACCTTCATTTTACCAAAAGTTGCAAATTACCCACCTTTGACATACAGATGTATAAAATTTTGAGTAGTCGGGTGCAACGCATGTGACACATTGGTTGATTGTTTTGACGAAAATACCCCAATACATACCCACTTTACCCTTTCCAATTGATTTTACAAATGAGAAGTTGAGGGTGTTTGTTGCATGCATAGTGATCTAGGAAGCACAGACACACTTAAAAGGGCAAAGAATCCGTGTCGGATACGGAAATGCACCGGACACTCCCCTACACGTGTCGGACATGCCAAAAAACGTGTTTGAATTTTTTATTTTTTTGAATATTCGGATAGGGTGTGGCCATGGCACGGACATGCCGTGAATTTTTATTTTTTATGAGTAAGGCACTTGGGGATTTTAAGAAAGTTGTTGAAAGAAAGCTAGGTTGAGTGTAACTATGAGGAGTTGTTAATAGTTCTCAATAATATGATGGTCATTTTATAATTACTTAAAAGTTGTTGTTTTTAAAATAATTTTATATTAAACAATCAAATATTTATGCTTATATTTAGTTTAAAGGTTCAAACTCTTGATTTTTATGTTTCTTTGTTTTCTCCTCTTTCTATCATTCTCTCTTTTCCCTGGTAAAGCACAATTTATTTATTTTTCATTATTAGGTTAATAAAAAATAACATTACTCTTAATTTCTTATAGTACAACATCATAAATATAAATGTATATATATTTATTATTCGCCGTGTACCCGCTGCGTCCATGTCCTAATTTTTTAGGATTTGCCGTGTCGCCATGTCCGTGTCGTGTTGTATACGTGTCCCGTATCCATGTCCGTGCTTCTTAGGTAGTGATATTTTCATCAAAACAATCAGGCCATGTGTCACGTGTGTTGGGCCTGACACATTAACACTGAAAATTTCAATTTTTGTATTCCAGAGAGGGGTGATTTGCTTTTTTTGGTAAATTAGGGGTGTTTGTTGCCACAAAAAATAGTAGAGGGGGGTATGTTGTAATTTTTTGATACCATAGGGTGGTTTAGTGCAATTTGGCCTATAATTTTTATATCAAATTACAGACTACGTATAATAAAAAATTATGAAGAACCTTGCGCATTCCATCTGCATTAGAAATAGTTTATAATGTAAAACAATAGGTTTTAGTTTAATATATTTTATGGTTTACCATCTAAGAGGCAGAAGGGTAGATATTATTAGGTGGCCAATTGATTAATACTATTCTTTTAATGCATTTTTACCATTTCAAATAAATATGCATGTCAAATTCTCATGATACTCTCTATAAATGAAAAAAATATTTATTTAGTTTGAAGCAATTAATGGCCTGACACGTCCTAAGTTGTGAGTGCCTAATCCGACTTCTCAGTGCCTACAAGGTGCCAAATTTGTAAAAATTTATAACTTAAAATATATTATTGTAATTCTCAATGGATTAATGTTGTTCGCGTCTATATTTTTTGTCACTTGAATTTTGTTGTCTAGTAGTTCTTCATTTTGCTTGTCACTTTGGAGTAATTAGATTTCAATGCACAATATCTCACTCATATTTTATATGAGTTGCACATATATATATATATATATATATATATATATATATATATATATTTTAAAAAAAAAATTGGCCAGGGTGTACCTCCATTGAACTGGGGTCTAGCTCTCATACCTTTACTCATGCGGAAGAGGGGAATAGGGATTGATTCATGGGATTAAAATTGAATTGACTTTAGTTTATTGTCTCATGTGTGTGTGTGTGTATATATATATATCGAGAGAGAGAGAGAGAGGATTGATTCAGTGGAATGAAAATTGAATTGACTTTAGTTTAGTGTCTCTTGTATATATTATATATTATATATGTGAAATATATATATTTATAACTTGAAGTCATTTATTATGTGTATCTAAGTTTATAATTTTAAATCATTGATTATCTTTTGTAAGGAAGGTTGTTGCACGACGTATTGAAATATATATATATATATTTATATTATATCACTTTAAGTCATTTATTATCTTTATATAAATTTATATCTTTAAAGTCATTTATTATCTTTTGTAAGGATGGTTGTTGCACGACTTTAATACATCATTACAATAATCTTTTGTGATGACAAAAGTCCATGGCTGAATATTGTTAGATTGCAAATGTTGTTACCCAACATTTATCACATTATCTTATTTATTATTAAATTATGCATTCATATTTATGTTAGATTTTCATATGATTAGCTAATAATATTATTTTCTTCTATTTTTCTATTTGGACGGGTAGTGATTGAGGTGGTGTTTGAGAAGCTTTGAGTAGGCTTAAAAGGACTTCTCAAGATTCTTAAACACTACCTTAGATATCATTAGAGGGTGACGATTGTTGCAAGACTTTAATACTTTGGTAAAATTATTTTTTGGAGATGACAAATTCCATGGCCAATATATGAATATTATGAACTAACTTAATATATGTTAATAGCACCTGGAATGGACTTAGCGTTTGAAATGAACTCGATGGTGTCATCACATTCAATTTGACCTAAGAAGGGAAAAATTGTTATGAACACATGCTTAATGCACACACGAAGGGAAAAAAAAAAAATCATAACCAGAAGAAAATATATGAAATCTAGCGAAGTAAACAACCTGAATTCTTAATTATATGAAATCTAGGATGGATGGACAGCTTGCAGAGTGGTGGATTATGGGTATTCTAAGAGGTCCCATGCTTTTATTATTAACAAAAAATAAATAAAAAATCTCGGTTATTAGTTATATAATACAAGAAAAAAAAATCATGCTTAAAAATTTTGCAATAAACAACTGTAAGCCATAAATCCCAACTAATCATATCCATATAGACCACACTTAGAATAGACTTGATGCATCTATAATGAACTTGGTCAATATCATCATTTAAACTGAATATTAGGGGCAGTCACTGACACTCGACGCATCTAGAATGAACTTGGACATTATCGTCATTCTAAACTCGAATTAAGGGGAAAAGGCTGTTATAGACACATGCTCAACTAGAGATGAAAATGAGAGGGATAGTAAAACATGGAGAAGATATATGGAAGTTAGTGCACTAAACAACTTTTTGATTAACGCGAAGGCTTATAATCAAGTGGTACCTTTTCATCTTTCAAAGTAGAAGGTCGAGTGTTATTGAATTTGAGTTTTTTGGCAAAGTAAAATTGTAAATATATATTTATATTTATATAAAGAAAAAGAAAAAAAAGGAAAAAAAACTCTGGACTCTTAATTACATAAGAGTAATGCTACAGTGAGGGCGCTCTCATGGCAGTACCCACGAGCTCTCCTCTTGTAGCCGTAGGATAAGAATTTTCTTGAGATTCGCAAAAGGCCAACAAATGCCGTTTGCGCACAACTCTCTCTCTCTGTTCCTCTGCGCTCACTATTCCTCTCTAGCTCTGCTCACAAACCCAGATCCAGATCCTTCTTTCTCATCCTCTCCGACCAGAACCTCAACATCTCCTCCAGCACCACCGTCCACATTGAAGTCCGGTGAGAGCATCAAATTTCACACCATGAACGCCGGCGAGAAGAACTTATCATTAGTGAAAAAAATCCCAAATGCCTCTCCTCTCTCCGGTTTTGAGCATGGCAAGCTTTTTGCTCGGCGAGGATGGCAGCGACGTACTCCGGTGGGTTCAGTGTTCCGGTGAGCATAGAGAACGGTACGGTGACATGCTTGTGTACGCCAGTGATGGACACGGGTGATTTCCTTCTCGTCTTTGATGGGTTTTAGAGAGAGAGTTTAATGGATAGAGAGAAATAATGGTAGACATGGTGCTCGCTTTTGGATGTGGGTTTGTGAGCAGAGGAAGGGAGGAATAGTGAGCGCAGAGGAAGAGAGAGAGAGAGTTGTGCGCAAACGGCGTTTGTTGGCCTTTTGCGAATCTCAAGAAAATTCTTATCTTACGGCTGCAAGAGGAGAGCTTTTGGGTACTGCTATGAGAGCGCCCTCGCTGTAGCATTACTCATTATATAAAACAAAGAGTTATGCCACTGAATTTGCTACTAAAGCAACTGTCAACTGTAAACCTCTCTGGAAATCTAAGATGAGCTCTACAACATCATCACATTAAACTCGATATCATGAGAAAAAGTATGATATAAGCACATGCTCAACACAAGAAGAAACCAGAAGAGAGTGTAAACCATATGAAATTTAGTTGACCGAACAATCTATCTTGGAAGTTGGAAGTTCGTATCCCCATGGAGCCACTCTTAGAGAATTTTTACAACAATTGCCTAGTGCACATGGGATAGAAGAATAAGTACATGTGGTTTGTGGTGGATTATGGGATTGTGAAAGAGCTAATCACTACCATCGTTAACAGACACACACACACACAAAAAAGTCTCTATCTTAATTATACAAAACAAAAGTATAATCCCAATAATCAGATCCATGCAAACGACAATTGAAATGGGCTCAATGCATTAACTAAAGTGGATTTTCTACCAGTCTCGAAACCTTGGCGTATGGCTTGGGAATTAAGACCCAAAGCCACTAACTAAAGTGGACTTAGACAATATCTTGTTCTTAAATATTAAACAAAAAGAACTATACTAGCAAATATATAAATAAAGAAATTGTTGACTAAAAATAAGGATGACGATTTCTTTCAACCCGGCGGGTTTCTGCCCAGCCCTGCTCTTAATGGGACAAGTAGGAAAAGGCGTTTTATTATTATATTTTAATTACAAGTCTGGGATTTTAAAATTGAAATGGGCTCAATGCATTAAAGAATAAGAAAATATATTAACTAAAGTGGACTTTCTACCAGTCTTGAAACCTTGACCTATGGCTTGGGAATTAGGACCCAAAGCCACTAACTAGAGTGGACTTGGACAATATCTTGTTCTTAAATATTAAACAAAAAGAACCATACAAACAAACTTACAAATAAAGAAATTGTTGACTAAAAATAAGGAAGACAATTTCTTTCAACCCGGCGGATTTCTGCCCAGCCTTGCCCTTGACGGGATAGGTATGAAAAGCCGTTATTTTAATTTGAAGTATGGATTTTAAAATTGAACCCAAATCGAGTTCAGAGGAGTTCATGTGTGTGTTTATCGCGCCTCGTATTATGTAGCAATTAGGGCTGTAAACGAGCCAAGCTTCCGTCAAGTAGCTCGGGCTCAGCTCGTGTCCATTTGTTAAATAAATGAACCAATCCCAAACACAATTTATAGGCTCGTTTATTAAACGAGCCAAGCTCAAACATCTATATGCTCGGCTTGTTTGTTTGTGTACATGTTCATGAACAAGCTTGCTTAAGGGCTCGATTTGGGCTCGTGAAAAATGTATGTAATCATTTCTTTTAAGTCCTCGTGATGTTAAATTAGCCTACATAAAAAAGCCCAGTTACCTATTTAGTAATCATTAATTCAGCCCAGCACATTTCATAACATTATTGTACTTATTTATAAAAGCAAAACCAAACCCATTATCCATTTGCCTAAGCTCATTACAACTCTCACGTATATTCAGGCCCATTTGCTTCACATTATCCATTTCCTTCACATTGCTCCTTTACCATTGAGAACCCTAGCCACAACACAAGCAATAGCGCTACCCCAAGCAATGACGGAATGCTTCTGTCGGACGTTCATCCGCCGGCAACTAGAACAAGACCATACACAGTAAGTCTGCAACACGATCAGACTCTCCCATCTTAATCTGATCTTATGTTCTCTCACCTGATATCAACGGTGGCAAGTTTTCTTCGATATCAGAAAGAGATTAAAGAGATATGGTGTGTAGATCGAAAATTTGGTGATTTCATCCACCGATCAAATGGTCAGGTATGTGAGTGTGTGTTTATATATATATATATATATATATATATATATATAGATTGATGTATATTAGGGTGTGTGTATATATATATACACACACACATATATGGAATGATATATATTGAAATTTTGGAATATGTAATCAAGCTCATGAGCCGAGCTCGAGTTTGCTCGAATATCACCGAGCCGAGCTCGATCTGGCCCAAGCTAGGCTCAATCGAGTACCGAGCGGTCCGAGCCGCTCTCGGACAACTTCTAGACTTGCCGAGTCGAGCCTAAACAACCCAAGGCTCGGCTCGATTTCAGCCCTAGTAGCAATATTACCCTTTTACCCCTCTAATATTTTTACCCCTTTTACCCTTGTTCTTACTATATATATATGCTAGAAGCCTAGGGTTCGTCGCTCCTCATATCATCCACCGCTTCTCATCTTACCCCCACTTTGCTACTCACTACCCACTCTGACCGGCGATCTTCGATGACCAAGGGATTGATGATTATGTCTCTCTCTCGATCGTGTAAATCGGCTACTTAATGCTCACTCAGTATGTACCCTCTCTCTACGTTCTCTCTCAATCTGTATCTCCTTAATTTCTCTGTCACGTGTTGTGTGGTCACTCCAATATGTAAATTTCCTAATTAGCATAAGTTTGAAGTTGCATGTTATGTAATCATGAAACACTCATTTAGATTTGTTTCTTAATTTGACGCTTGAGTGCCGAAGTTTAGTGTGAGTGTGTATTGGAATATGAGATTTATTTTTGGTTTGTTTGGTTCAATTTTCAAAAAATAATCATCAAAATGTCATCAAACAAAAAAATGAGTTTTTTGAAAACAAACTTTTTTTTTTTAACTGAGTTTTCAAAAACAATATTCAGAAATTGTTGATTTTGTATAGATTTTTAGTTCTTAGAAAATAGAAAACTATTATCAGTTGTACTAAGCAAACCATTTTTCCTTCTCTCTCCCCCTTGTCCTAGGTTTGGAATAGAGATGCGATACTTTCATGTTTAACGGGACCGGGTACGGTTTAAGGAAACCTATCCTGAACCTGCCCAGTTGTCATTCCTAACTACAAGCCCTAATTAACTAGATCCATGTATGTTGTATACTAAACTTAGAATGGACTCAACATATTTCAGGTGAACTCAAGGGAAATTCAGTGCACAATGCTCCCGCTATTGCGGGGTTTAGAATGGTCAGATGTATGCCACCTTACTTTCGCATGCGAAGAGGCTGTTTCCCGTTTCGAACCCATGATCTCTGGGTCAAAATAATGCAACCTTACGGTTGCACAAAGGTCCACTCTCAGGTAAACTCGATGCTTCATTATATTTATCTTGATATAGTGAGAAAAAAAAACAGCGCATGAGAGGTATTTGTGAATCTTTTAAGGATCATTAGACTACGTCATTATATAGAGTATATAACACTGTTAATCTTTTAAGGATTATCAGACAACGGGGGTATTTGTAAGATTTAATGAAAGTTCGAGGGGTTTTTGTAAAAATTACCAGTAAGGGTAATATGTAAAAAGTGAAAGTTAAATAATTTCAATTGCAATTTATCATAAACAATATTAATTGAGAAATAATATTTACATTCCATTTTTCAATACTTGCACTCTCACTCTTTTATTAGCAAAATAATATGACACCACTGTCCTTTAACACCATTACCACTTTCCATAGTTATCCAAAAAAGCATTATTACATTCCTTTTCAGGATAGTTTAGTCACTTTAAGATTGTCAAAATCTCATCCCACTAATTAATGAAAGTTGTTGGTTAGTGTGCACATTAATACATATATATTACATGTATAAATATTTATTATCAAATTATAGGCATATTCGTACTTCCTCTTTTATTTACACTTCACCTTTAAAGTAAATTACCCAAATGCCCCTGACTTAAATTCAGCTTCAATAATTATAGGTTCTTTTGTCATTTAAATCAATAATAAGACCAAATATATATATATATATATATACACACACACAATATCACATATATATGTTTATACTATTATAAAGTCTTTTGTCATTTATATAATAAGACCAAAGATATATATATATACACACACACACACAATATCACACATATATAGTTGTATATACATGCACCTATATATATATGCACACTTAGAAAGCCATTTCAAAAGAGAGACTCTCTTGCATTGACACTGCCACAACATGCAGCGAAGCAAACACTCACAGACCTGACACTTCTCGTTCTCTCTACTTCTTCGCACCCTTTTTTTGTTCGTTTCTCGCTTACCCTCTATCCCTTTTGTCTTCTTCTTCCTCTGCCTTTTTCGTAACTCTCTTCTATAATCCTACAACAAAATTTGTATTTTATTCAACTACTTGTCCCTGTTTTGGCCTTTTTCAGTCCATTTTAGTATCTCAACCTCGTCTCACCTCTCTCTCTCTTTCTGAGGAACCAAACAGTGCATTTCAGTTTCAGTTTCAGAATAACAAAAGGGTAAGGGAAATTTTTTCAGGATTTTCCTTCTCCGATTCAAATATTATATTATAATAGTAGCAATTATTGTGTCTGTTTTGTTAATATAATTCATTGCTGTTAAATTGAAGATAAGAAGAAAAAGAGAGAGATGGGTTGTGCAAAATGTTATCTTTACCTTGGTTTAATTTGGTCTGGAACAGCTCCAGACCTAGGATTTCTGTGCAAACAGTCCTAGTTTTGCTGCATTCCATTCCTTCATTTTATTATTTGAGAAGAAAGGGGTTCATTTCCCCATCTATTTGTCCGTTCTCTCTTGGGATAAGTCCAAACTGTTTCCAATGTATATATATATGATCTGTACATACTTGTATACCCAACCCATATATTTGATCTGACAAGCATCTTGTTTGGCTGTCCTCAGATCTGTTAGACCCATGCACAGAAAAACTGAGAGAGTAACATGAAGATTAGTCGTCCTTGTTTAACATCAAGCTCTCTAGCTCATAGGATGTAAATAACAATACACCTCTTTTAGGAAAATCTCATACTTTATGCAGTTTTAGCCCTTCATGGGTTTTTGGGTCAGAGTCATATAACAGAAAAACCCAAAAGGTTCTAAAAGAAAAAAAAGAAGTAGCTAGATCAAAAATACAATGAAGAAAGATGTAAAAAAAAAAAGCACATTAACTTTAATACTGCTTTCTCGGTGACCCATCTCTCTCCATCCAAATGATCACACTTCATCTGAGCATTGAAGTTAGTGATCGGAAAACCACTTCTTCACAGGGAATAGTAAGACCCATGTTGTGAGTGAAGCCGAACTCTTCCTCGGCTCTCCGGAGCAGACACTGGAACTCAGGATGAGACAAGAATGAGATTGGAACTATGTATCTGCTTCTGTTCTCTCCAACATACACAGCAAAGTGCCCTTTTGGCACGTCGGGTGGGAGGCCATCATCCTCATAGCCATGTTTCTTTCCCAAGCTTGAGAATCTCTTGAGAATTTTCTTGAGAACTGCACTTTGTGCTAGTTTGTTTGATTTTATAATCATCATTTTTGGTTGTGGGAAGGAACACGAGAGAGAGAGAGAGAGATTCCAAAGAAGAGAATATGGTTGGTGGCGTGTGGTGAGTGGATAGAGGGGTTTGAAGGGTATTTATGAAGTAAATTTAGAGAGAGAGAGAGAGATTTGGTGAGAAAGAGGGAGTCATGTGGAGGCGCAGGGGCAAAGGATAGACTACAGGTGTTTTGGGATATGTGTATTGTGTACAAGGACATGGAGGGGGCCAGGCCCATTGGGCTTGCTCTCCTTTGTTGGCCCTCCAAATGACAACATGGACCCTATTTTCTCTCTCTCTCTCAATAAAATTTTCCTCTAAGGTGGTCTTTTCTATGTTTTGTCCGTTTTTGTCCTGCCCAATTCACTCCGAAATTTTCTGCAGATTTCAACATCACACTTTCAAGTATATTTGTTTTCGTTACCAACATTCTGTCTCAAGTTTTAAACAATTTTCTTTTCTCTAATATCTATTTGAATTGCTGGCAATTTATCAATCCCAATTTCTCTCTCTCTGTCTCTCCTTTTTTTTTTTTTTTTTTTGGTAAATTTGATTTCTTGCAAAATATCAATTTTCTTGCCACTCCTGTGTGGTTTATCACATGGGACTCATATATATCTAGATATATTTACTGAAACATTTTTTCAGAAACATTCTGGAAAATGCTAAATGTCTAGAACGAAAATTTGTGATATAGATCACAAATGACGTAGCTAGATACATGGCACACCAAATATGAGTTGAGAAGAAATAGGACATACTGGCATATATAATATCCACTGACGACAACCGGAAACGATGATTAATCAGTCGGAAAAGTTGCCGTCTTTACCATATATAACGAATAGTTTGCAAATTTTCATTGTTCATTCTCTTTTCTGTCACTAGATTCTCTGTATCTATATCCCTCACATTAAGGTGGAGATGGAGATGGTGCTGCTACCATTCCACTACTACCATTTTTTCTGGCAACTCCTAATCAACCAAAACCCCTTCGAGATTCCAATCGCAATACAATGGGAATGAGTCATTATCTCCTTCCCTTAAGCTTGTTTATTCATGTTAGTTCAATTCAATGTGAAACAAAGGACCCAATCATTAAGAAATCAATAAATTTTGCCAATTACTTGAACTGGTGAGATAAAAAATAGGACACAATTGCAGAGTATTGAGGGTTTAGAGTGTAGAGGTAGGGTTAAACTATTATACCTAGGGTTTACATTGTGTGAGTGAGGGTTTCAAACTAGATCAAACAATTGGGAGAGAGATCATTCTGGGCAAAGGAGAGAGAGTGATATTGTCGGCAAATGCAAGATACTCTAACAAAGGGCTTCAATGTTTACTGGTGCTTTGATGTGGCCGACGGTAGAGTATTTTCCTAAAGAACATATGCCCTGAACAACCTTCCAAAAAAAAAAAAAAAAAATACATGCTCTTAAAAAACCTTCCAAAAAGATATATCTATGCCCTGAATATCTTACTGTAGAAATCTTTTTCTTGCCACATCATTGCCACGTGACAGACACGTCCCTGTCATGTAGGTTTGAGATGCACATCTCGAAATTGCTTTCGAGACGTGTAGCACTGCTTGCAACTTTTGTTTCTCTCCAGCCATATCTATTTGAATGGCTGGCAATTTATCAATCCCAATTTATCTTATTGTTTTTTGTGAGTTTGATTTCTCACAAAATATCAATTTTCTATCCACTCTTCTGTGTGGTTTATCACATAGGACTTGTATGTTTCTAGATATATTTAGTGAAACATTTTCAGAAATTTTCATTTTTCTGTCATGTATTCACAACCATGAGAACAAAGAGATTTAACATTGTTCGACTTATAACATATGCCCACAGTAAAGATGATGAAGAGATTTCAGTGGGGAAAAAAAAAAGATATGTACAATTCTCTCAAACCCTAACCCTAATTTGTCTCTCTATTTTGAAATTCTTAATATTCTAACATCCTTATAAGGCTTATATACCAGGTTATAAAGTATAAAAATCATCAAAAACAAATAATCGGGTCAAAATTTTCAATCGAGCCACAACACGACCCGAACTGAAAGAGAATCCAGGTCATAACCCATCAGTTTCTTTACTTTTCCTAAATTAATAAAGAAGCTGTTCTAGTCCAGTTTGTGTTTGAAAGTCAACTCTCTTTCCTTGTAAAGTGAGACTAATGATCAGTGTACCAAGGAATACAATTGATTCCTTTATGATTATTGGGCTTGTGACTACAAACTGAGGAGCTAGCCAGGTGAAAGAAGCAGGTTCCTAACTTCCCACAGTGGTCCATTTAAATTATTATGGGTAAATTACAGTGAGACTCCCTGTGGTTTGGTTTATTGACAGCCGGATACAACTTGGCCCATTTTTGAACAATACACCCCCTTAGCTTTGGTAAGTTAACAATGACACCCCCAACCATCACCTGCCACATGTGTCAGTGGGTAAATTGGTCTTAATGCCCTTTGACTTGTGAATTGACCTATTTGAATCCTGAAATTACCATTTTAACCTTTCCTAGTCATTTTAATGGACCAAACTAACGTCCATCTCTACAAATCTGATGTAAGCGGAAGCGATAAATTTGTTCATGCGGAACAGGCTACCTTGAATCCACAAGGTGGGTGTTTTGAATCCACAAAACAGAAAGAGAATTCGGAGAAATCTGATCTATTATTTGATAATTGAATGAATAAAAGGTTAATTCTGCACTTTGCATTACACTTATTTATAATAATAGAAATCTAACTTTAGAAGAAAACTAAAACATAAAGAAACCTAATAGTAAAAGGAAAACAATTCCTTAAAGAAATTTAATAAAACTACACTTCCTATAAAAAATATAAAAATAAAATAAATAAGAAATCTAAATAATAAAAATTACTAAGTAGATAAAATTGTCCTACATCAGTCTCCTCCACTTCAAAAAAATTCGTCCTCGAATTTTGCTGCTAACATAGTTCCACCCTCATCACAATGCCATCTGATGTAATGATCACCAATATTTTTCACAACATTCAACATTGATTTTTCTGAATTTGATGATGGTGTCCCATCAAGTACTAAGATGACTCCAATTTGGCCTTTATACATTACCTACAAGGAATTAAATGTATTGAAAGACCAATCTTGGAATAAGTCCATCACCTGCTGACCAAAACCTTCACTTAAATATTTTTTTTTGCAAAGCCTCAATGCCAACTAAATTTCCTGCCACCAACTTAATTGGACTGCACATGCTTCTAGATGAATCTTGATGCACAAGACTTCCACTATATTTTGGGTCAGCTTTGTTTAACATATGAACAATCTTATTCAAGGGGATGGTTAACTCCACATTTAATGATTCAAAAGTGTTAGCAACACTGATATATGAACTTTCCAATGAGGACGAAAAATCCTTTAGCGCTTCCAAGTCGTTCTCATCATTATCATTCAAGAACGGGTCTATGTAGTTACTTGGTTTGTAACCATGCCAAAGCTCCATGCTGGACAATTCAATTCCATTATCATTGTCATAAAATTCTTCCAATTCTGCCTCACCCAGACCATCAGTTATGTCGTCCAAGGTAGCCTTTGAAGCTGTGTTTTTAGAAGCCTTCACAAGGGAATCTATAGTAGCTAAAGTATGAGAAATTTCTCATCTTCAACTACAAAAGGTGGATCAACAAAATTTTCTTTTGATCAACCTCAATAATGTTAGTCATTGCCTCAACAAAATTAGTAGGATCCTCCTTCTTGTTATCTATTTTTTTCTTCTCTTCAAAGCAATTACTCTCGAATTTCAATTCTTGTGTAAATTTGACCATTGTAGGAGGTGATTGAGGCTTCGAAGAAAATAATAAATTGGTAGAAGGATGAACCTTTGTACACCTCAGTCGATAATCCTTGTACGGCTGAAATTGGATTTCCTCGTACTCCTCGTAATTTAGTGGAAGAAACTTGATTTTCAAAAGATGTTTCATCTCAAACCAAGATTGTTTCGGTGTTTTTATTTGTCGTGCATGAGTAATCCACAACTGTTCCCACCAATTAGAAGCTCTTCCCTTCAATTTGTATGCGACGAGTGCCACCTTCTTATCCTCTGGAATCCCCATGTAATCAAAGAACCTCACAAAATCTTCTAGCCAATCTAGAAAATCTTCAACATTAAAGAGACCATCAAAACTAGGAGGAAAATTCCTAGAATCATAATCTTTATAATCATGATATCTTCGTGCATCTCTATGACCCCCAAACACCTTTTCCTCGTAGGATGACTAACTATGCGGAGAGAAGGGGTTGCGATTACGAATAGGATGAACACGATATATGTCGTTGCACAACCTATTGTTTTCGCGATTCTGATTTAGACCCAACGCGAGCCTAGCAATGGTTGCTTGAATTTCTTGCAACGCCTATTGGGTTTTGTGTTTATAGTCTTGAAATTCGGCTCTAAAAGGAGCCATTCTCTGTCGATCTTCGTCGCAAGTGAGGTTCCCAGGAAAACGATCACCTACCTTCAGACCAGGAAAAGACAAGGCTTTGATACTAACTGACGTAAGCAGAAGCGATAAATTTGTTCACGAGGAATAGGTTACCTTGAATCCACAAGGTGAGTGTTTTGAATCCATAAAACAGAAAGAGAATTAAGAGAAATCTGATATATTATTTGATAATTGAATGAATAAAAGGTTAAATCTGCACTTTGCATTACACTTATTTATAATAATAGAAACCTAACTTTGGAAGAAAACTAAAACATAAAGAAACCTAATAGTAAAAGGAAAACAATTCCTCAAAAAAATTTAAATAAACTACACTTCCTATAAAAAATATAAAAATAAAATAAATAAGAAATCTAAATAATAAAAATTACTAAGTAGATAAAATTGTCCTACATCAAAATCCAACTCACCCAATTTTTCTCTCTACATATATACATACATACATACACATATACAATTCCGTTCAGTTGCTCCCTGGTGTGCAAGGAGCAATATACGCGATTTCAATTTCAGTCGGTGCATTTCATCCAATGACTGAAATTGAAAACAACTATATTAGTTGTTTTTGGTTTTTTAAGACTCCAAAACCCGAGTGTTTTAAATAAAATTAAATACCTTATAATAAGGATGTATTAATAATGAAAAAATTAAACAAATAATTCCACAAAAATTGTGGAGTCTTTCTATTACGGGAAAAAAAGAAAAAAAATTCTCTTCGTACAAAATTTTTGACTGAAAACTTACATTTTTATTTATTTATTTATTTTTATTTTATTTTATTTTTTTTCTAGCTCTTTTCTCTATATTCATGTTCCGGTGAAAAAGTTTCTCTTCAAACAGCGCAAGTTTTGTTACTGCATACTTGGGTAAATTTCTCGCAGAGGTTAGTATCTCACTCAACATACTCCTTTCTCGATGCATGACTATGAATAGCTTCACATGGGAGACATTTTTTTTAGTTCGTATCCTCGGGTAATTAATTTGTTTCTCCAATTGTTGAGGTTTTTTTTTCCCTAGCTAATATTAAAAATGAAAGAAGATAAAAAAAAATTTGGGATTATCATCACAACTGATGGTATAAAATAATTCTTAGAAAGACTCCACTACTCTCACTCTTCTATATCCAAACTATGTTAGTGGAATTATTTGTTTAATTTTTTTATTATTAATACCTCCTTATTATAAGGTGTTTAATTTTATTTAAAATATTCAAATTGAGTGGTTTTGGAGTCTTAAAAAACCAGAAACAACTAATATAGTTGCTTTCAATTTCAGTCATTGGATGAAATCCAACGACTTATATTGAAGTCGTGTATATTGCTCCCTGCACACCAGGAGCAACTGAACAGGACTGTGCAAATACTTGTGTCACACCACTTTCTCTCGGTATTCACTTTCTTTCTTTATATCACCATCGCACCCACTGCACACCTCTACCACTCCAACCACCCACCACCATCACCACCACCCACTATCCACCGCCACCACTCCAACCAATCATTGTCACAACGCACCTTAATCCTTTACCCCAACCAACCCTGGCGGTCGAGAAGGACAAGGTGAAGCTGGGCCTTGGAGAAGAATGATCTCCGACATCGTTCTGTTCCAAGATGACTCAGTGAGTCGCACCTTCTTGGACGGCGACGATACCACCACCGGCCACAATCTCACCTCCGAAATCGGGGACGGTGTTTGGTTGGAAAACCATAGATTTCAGGAGGGGGTGAGATATATTTCATTGACCACGGCCACTCTCTCAAATCCCTCTTCTCTCGCGTCGTTATCTCTGGCAAGACCCTCTATTCTCCGCTGTTGTCGAACCACCTCGTCCACCATCTCCATCGCTGCCGTTGGACCACCTCGTTCACCATCACCGCGACACCGAGCGATTTTTATCTTCCTTTGTGCAGTAATTCCATCAGCGAATATTAGTTCTGATTAGTTGCTGTTGTTTTGATTTTAGGGTTTCAAGTTAGCAATTGGTTATTGATGGTAGTAGGAGGTTGAAAGGTGGTGGCGATGGGGGTGGGGTAGGATCACGATTTCTCTCTCTATATATATAATATACCATAGAGAGACTAGGGGTTTTTTTGTGAAGTGGTGATGGTTGTGGTGGGGCTATGAAGTGGTGGTGAGGTGAGGTGTTGTGTCTGGCGCCAAAATGCATTATATGTGCTTAATATTGCATTCTCACACAGAAAGGCAATTCGGTTATTTAAATGTTTTGATATTTTACAAAAAAAAGAAAAGAAATAATAATAAAATAATGAAGGGCAAATTAGACTTTGCATACGTTTTTAGGCTTTGTTTGGATCCCACATTTGATAGGGGATGTCATTGTTCAAAAATGGGCCAAGTTGAATCTACCTGTCAATACGGCAAAACACAGGGGGTGTCACTGTAATTTACCCATTTATTATTAGGTACTCAACTTTTAGTCTCTTCCGTTAGTTTGAAAACCAACTCTTTTTTTCTCTCACAATGTTGCAGACGAATAACCAATAACAAGTGTACTTTAAAGGTACACATTGGTTCTTCTGTGATTGTCGAGACTTGAGCTTGTGATTCTATAAAATTGTGTTGGGATTCTATTGACCATCTGTTTTGGTTATGTGCTTTTGCCTCTCAAGTATGGTCGTGGTTCACTCAATGCTGCAATGGGGAGGATCTTCCTTTGTGCAGTAATTCTATCGGCGAATATCAGTTCTGATTAGGTGGTGTTGTTTTGATTTTAGGGTTTCAAGTTACCAATTGGTTGCTGTTGATGGTAGTAGGAGGTTGAAAGGTGGTGGCGATGGGGGTGGGGGTGGGGTAGGATCACGATTTCTCTCTCTCTCTCTCTCTATATATATATATATATATATATAAAATATACAGAGAGAGACTAGGGTTTTTTTTTTGTGAAGTGATGGTGGTTGTGGTGGGGCTATGAAGTGGTGGTGAGGTGAGGTGAGGTGTTGTGTCTGGCGCCAAAATGCACTATATGTGCTTGATATTGCATTCTCACACAGAAAGGCAATTCGGTCATTTAAATGTTATGATATTTTACAAAAAAAGAAAAAGAAATAATAATAAAATAATGAAGGGCAAATTAGACTTCTCACACGCTATTAGGCTTTGTTTGGATCCCACATTTGATAGGGGGTTGTCATTGTTCAAAAATGGGCCAATTTGTATCTGGCTGTCAATATGGCAAATCTTAGGGGGTGTCAGTGTAATTTACCCAATTAGTATTAGGTACTCAACTTTTAGTCTCTTCAGTTCATTTGAATACCAACTCTTTTTTTCTCTCACAATGTCACAGACCAATAACAAGTGTACTTCAAAGGTACACATTGGTTCTTCTATGATTGTCTAGACTTGAGCTTGTGATTCTATAAAATTGTGTCAGGATTCTATTGACCATCTGTTTTGGTCATGTGCTTTTGCCTCTCAAGTATGGTCGTGGTTCACTCAATGGGAGGATCTTATTCCGATGACATCTTTTGCTGAAGTCTTGGACTGGTTTGTTGCCCACCGTGCTGGTATGAGAATTAAAGCACTCAAGACCTTTTTCACTTCTACTGTATGGTGCATTTGGAATGAAAGGAATAGAAGACTCTATGGTGGTGCTACTCATTCTGCCCCGGAATTAGCTATGGAGGCCTGTTTTGAAGGCCTTGGTTCTCTTGGCCTATCTATTTGAGATTTTGCTCCCTTATTTTGAGTTCTAGCAGTTTCTTGTTGCTGTTAGCTCATTTCTTTTTCTGTTTTTTGGTCTGGGGATGCCCTATGCTGTTTTCGGGTTAGTTATGCATTGCCAGTGTTCCTTGTATTGTGCTATAGTGGCTTCATCCTTTTTTAAAATCAACACATCTAGGAAAAAAAAGGTTATTTATTAATGTTTATAACATGCTTTCTTTTCTGTATAACTTCATCTTGTATTTATTGTTTGTTACTGTTCATGTATAGATTTCTGTGATTTTTCTATTTATTTTTTCAAATTTGGAAAGTGAATTTTCATTACATTTTCTCTGTTTTAGCCTAGATTACATTTGATTCTAAAAGCCTTTTCGATTATGTATATATCGCAGAGTGGTAGAGATCATCATCCCGGGACAATGTCGACTTGTTCAGAGAAGATGACAATGCCCACAAATGTGCAGAGCTTTCTACATTCTGCAACACCAACTGTACCTTTAAAATGCATTCCTTAGGTAATTTTTCTAAACCCCAAAAAGAATTATCTTTTGAATTAATTTTCTCTGATTCTTTTTCAATTTTTCTTTTATTTATTTATTTATTGGTTTCATTCTCATTTTGGTAAATTTTGGTGCTTTGCAGATGAATTGTATATAAATTTGATCTCTGATCTTTTATTTGCTGTACCTCTGCTATTTGGATGTCTTGGACATTTGTTCATTTCTGAATTTTTATTTTCTTGGTTTTATTTAAGGTTTACTTTTTATTTTTATTTTATATATATATACACACACACACACACACACTTTATATGTGTTTTTGTGTGCATATAGATTATATATATATAGTTTTAAAAAATTATTTTTGTCATGTGTGTATCTTAAAAACGATAAGATTGAATCTTCAATCCTTAAAATAAATAAATAAAAGAGTAAAAAAAAAATCCATAAATTTGTTGTTTACTCTGTGTTTGGGAGGGGGGAAGAAAGAAAGAAAAACCATCCAATGGCACTTAATCACAAAATGCTATATAGTTTTATGTGAAATCTCAACATCTACTCTTTTTCTTGTTGATGCGGGATAAAATATTTCTTCTTATACCTGAATTAGAAGAATTTGGTTGGAGGATGACCACGTTGTACAATAACATCAAACTTTACTATTGACTGATGCAATGGTAATGTTTGGGCAGCTTGTATTTTTGGGTTTGTGAAAATCAGTGACCACAATCTTAATTATTAAATATTTTTTTGGACCATAAATGGGAGTGGGAGAGAGAACTCCTGACGCCCTCAATTAACAATGATTACATTGAGTAATTTCCTTTTGACCTTCATTAGAATAATCACAAAGAAAAGAATTCATAATTGACCACTTGGGTATTGATCAGAAGTGATTAAACAAATAATGAGTCACCTGGATCATGTACTTCAGAATGCTGATATTCTATCTACTTTGTTATTTGGGTTGAATTTTGCAGAGATGTATCCCAGTTGTAAGGATACAATTGAATATTTCACACTGGGAGGCCTCTATTTGAAGAAGGAACTGATTTCATTAGAGCTGAAAATGCTAGATTTAAAAGAGGAAGCAGGATAAGACAGCCAAGCTTATTTCTGTCACACTTCCCAAACACAAGTGAATGTTTTGGGATGATACGGACTTCCCAAGAGGGGTCAGTTCCCAGAAGTATGAAGAAGAAGTGGAAGTAGAAAGATTATTGCACCTGAACAGTTTCACCATTTGAGATTTTAAGCATCTCTCTCTTCCATCTCTCCGAGATTGCTTCTGCAGTTTTGTACTTTGAAAAATTCAATGTAGGGTCATTGAGCATCAGTTCCCAATTCCCCTGCCCATGCCTTCGTACACCAACCCAAAGAGCATCAAGTTCATCTTTGAACCACGCTTCTACCATTATTTGACCTTCGCACAAGCTGTCTGGCTGTGCCTTTGTTGTCATCTTATCATTATTACCCAAATATTCATTTGTTGTACGGTATTCTTTACTCCTGCTTTGCCCAAAAAATGGTGTTTTGATGTCAGGTCTCACGAGAAAGTGCTGAGAACTTGTACCATTGTATTCAAAGTTTGAAGAACAAACTTGCCCCAAGCTTGTGCCAGTTCCTCTATCTGATGTGACAAATGGCTTGTAGAATTTCCCATCTTTTCCTGAAACCATATTTGTAACAGGTTCTTTGGGTTGGAGTGTGGGGAACTGAAGGGGTAGAACAGGTTCGGTTAGGCTTGGAACCAAATCAAGTCGCTCACTCATGTTTCTCAAAGCAATCTGTTCTCTGTGTCTTGCATGAAGCTTGGCACTGTTGGAAGTTATATCAGAAAATGTGCATCTTAACCCAATAGCGTCAGCAAACATCCTATAAATTCAGAAGTTGCAAGTTTTCTTTTATAGCTTGGCTTTTAGGTGTATATTTGAGATGGAATGCTATAAAGAATGGAGTGCATTTGGTGTTGGCATCCCAGTGGTGTTGAACAATGGCGAGAATGTTGTGCAGTACCATGTGCATTATCTACTCGCCATTCAAATTTACATCAACCAATCCTCTGCAACTCAGGTATTGAAACTGTTTCTTCTAACCTCCTATATACACAATTGCGTGCTGTGTCTTTCTGTTTTTGTTGTTGAATTTGGCAATATAATGGATCATCCTTTAATCTATAGGAATACAAGAGAGGATTCTGATCTGGCAGAATGTGAGAGTGAGTCTTGGAGTGACAATAGTGAGGGTGATAAACTGTCAGGGTCTCTAAGCAACCACTGTTGCAAGATTTGGGATTCCACTTCTCTGGATTCACGTTTTGACCAGGATGGTTCCTGTCAGAAAGATCGCCTTGGCTCTCTACCTTCAGTACCATGAAACGTGTTCGCTGTACCGGAGGATTCCACCGATAGACAAAGTAAATATTATGTCTTTTATATTAATACATTGTTTGTTTTATTTTATTTTATTTTTATTTTTATTTTTATTTTTATTTTTATTTTTTTTATAACTTTTTTGTGTTTCCTACTGTTGACATGTAAACTGGGAGTGAATTAATAATCTTTATTTATATAAGTGGGTGGGATGGCTGATGATTTATGTAACCGACCCCAAGTAGGAAAATGGCTTGGTGAGTTGAGTTGTACAAACTCTTATTAGCGAATAATTTCCTGTTTGGTTCGTTTGATTTAGATCACTGATCTCATTCAAAATTGTTTGGGGCTCTTGACAGCATCTCTCTCTCTAGCGAGTTGGATGGCCATTGCTTAGTATGTTTGCTAGTTAGTCTCTGAAAGATGTTCTTGTAATATTATTGTCCATAATCTGTCTTTTGTTCGTGATGAATTTTTTTATAGGTAAGATATACTCGCACATCCACTTTTTTTTTTTCCCATCCTGGACTTGAACCCTTCAGCCTTTTCTTTGTCCTTGGGAATCCGGCTTCCGGTTTTGAGCCCTTCAGCCTTTTCTTTGTCCTTGGGAATCCGGCTTCCGGTTTTGAGCCTTCGCACCTTCCCTCCCCACTAACCCCTAACATTCTTTCCATGAAAAAAATAAAAATGAAAATAAAAGAGAATCAAGAGAAGCTCTAGTCAAATTCCAATCGAGCAGAGAAGCTCCAAATCCCATTTGTAAAAGCACAATCCCAGAAAAGATGATCTCTAGAGTCCGAGTCCAAATTCTGAAAAAAATTCACAAAAACAGAAGCCATTTGCGAACCTCTTCGTTGAAGAAAGCTTATCTTGAATAACTAGACAAGCAGTGAAATTTTTTCTAGGTCGTCCTCTGTCCCGACAGTTCCTTTTGTCCCGACAGATATCACTCTAAGGAACATAAGGATTATAAGTTCGACAAACCTCTGCAAAAGAGTCTTGACCATCGCACTAAACATCATTAAACAAACTGAATTCAGAACCTGAACAAATCCGAAAAGGAACATTCTGAATCACGATGTCCCTTACTGCAATCATCTTTCTCCAAATAGCAGAGTGAGAGTGGTATGAAGATTTCCTCACATATCCTTACTCTTCAGAAGGTCCCAAACCATAGAACAAGTGAAAGCTCTCTGAATGTCGTACATCTTTTTCTTCTATCAATTTTCTAGAAACTTTTTGAATCTCACAAGTCACGATAATGAAAAATTATTAGGTGATCAGGACCATGCAATCCCAACTAATTAGAAAATGCCATTAAACCAATTTTGTCACTTTTCTTCGACCTTTTGGTTGCATGACATTTTCTAATTGACAAAATATTTCTTGATTAGCGAGAATCACATAGTCCATCACCACCTAATAATTTTTCAGTAACAATAGAAGATATTGTTTTTAAACAATTGGGCTGCACTTAAATCTTAAAAGTCTTTGCTCAACCAATAATGGTACAAAATATTAAACAAATCCTTCCTCTTACAGGCAGTACACACACAATAAAATGTGACTTGTTCTCCCTATTATATTGCAGTATATTAAACAAATCATGCCTCTGAACATACTCGTGCTCGAAAACTTTCCACTTGGGGCTTGATTGATTATCCAATTTAACGCTTAATTCTGAATGGATTAAGCGTTTATCCAATTAAGTGCGTTTGATAAAGAAATTTGAATATCACTTAAAATGATAAGAACCACTTAAAATGGATAAAATTTTAAGTGACTGTGACATCACTTATCACTTACTGTTAAACATTGAAAATTTAAAAAAATAATTATTTTTTAATTACCACTTAAAAACTTCAGCACTTAAAATTCAGTCCTTAATTTTTAGTTTTATCAAACATTACCTTAGTCTTGTATAATCGATGTGACAACTAGAATAATTGTAAAATTAGCATATACTAAACCCATCTATACTATCCAAAAGTTGCAAGATAGCTCTACTATTTTTGTGGCAATAAAAATCCTCGTTTTACCAAAAATTGCAAATTACCCCCTCAAGCATATAAAAATTGAAAAAAATTGATGTTAATGTACTTGGGTGCAACACTTGAGCTCATTGTTTTAATGAAAATACCCTTTCACATGCCCATTTTATCATTTACAATTGATTTTACAAATGAGAAGTTTTAGGGTGTTTGTTGCATGCGTGGGGGTATTTTCATCAAAATAATAACCTTATGTATCATGTGTGTGCACTTGACCACTTTTAACATTAAAATTTTCAATTTTCGTATGTTGTCAAAGGCACGCCTATGCTTTCGTCTCATATAAGCACACCACTTGCTTTGTTGTGTGTCCAAGTGCGTCTTTGACAACATTTGCACTTTTAATATGGAATATGGATATGCTTTAGTAATAATTTAATTTTTTAATTGTGCGCTTCACTTCCTTTAGGTGCGTGCCTCGTCTTGCATTTAGGCTTTAAAGGACCTCCAGGGCTTTAGTGAGATGGACTTTAATATGCTACATATGCTAGAGAGGGGTATTTGCAACTTTTGGTAAATTGAGGGTGTCCGTTGCCAACAAAAAACAATAGTAGAGAGGGAATTTTGCAATTTTTTGATACCATAAGGGAATTTAGTGCAATTCAACCTATAATTTTTATATCGAATTAACTAACTACGTAGAATTAATACATTACGAAGAACCTTACATATTTCCTTTTACGTTAGAAATATTTTATAAAACAAATCTAATACATTTTATGGTTTTACCATCTAAAAGGAAAAAGGGTACCGATTATATGGTGGGAATGGATTAATACTAATCTTTTAGTGCATTTTTTATTTTCAAATAAATATGCATGTACTTGGAATTTTGAAATATTTTATTATTAGTTTTCTTTTTTATTGGGTGATGGGTAAAAATTGTAAGTCTACAGAGGAGTTTGTTGATTTTTTATGTTCCTTGAGTCAGTAGGACATTTTCATTGGCTTTTGCCTTTGTGTAGATTCGAGATGCTTCCCCCCATAAAAAGAAAAATAAATATTCATGTAAATTATCATGTTATCATTATACATAGAAAAATATTTATTTAATTTGAAGCAATTAATTGCCTGACGCATCTTAAGTTGGGAGTACCTAATCAGGCTTCTCAGTGCCTACGTGGTGCTAAATTGTAAAAATATATTACTTTGGATCTACGATTGTAATTATCAATGAATTAATGTCCTTCTCATCTATATTTTTTTTCGCCTGAATTTTGTTGTATAGTAGTAATTCTTCATTTTGCTCGTCATTTTGTAGTAATTAAATTTTAATGTACAAAAATTCACCCATATTTTATATGAGTTGCATAGATTTATTTATTTAATTTTTTAATGAAATTTGGCCAGGGTGTACATCCATTAAACTGGGGTCAAATATGCTACATTCACTCGTGCCAAAGAGGACAATTGGGATTGATTCATACCATTAAAATTGAATTAACTTTAGTTTACTTGTCATGTATTTGAAATATATATATTTATACCTTTAAGTCATTTATTATGTGTATGTAAATTTATAATATCAGGTTATTTATTATCATTTTATATAAATTTATAACTTTAAGTCATTATCTTTTGAAGGAAAGTATCAACTTTAATACATCATTACAATAATCTTTTGCGGTTACAAAGGTCCACGCAGAATATTGTAAGATTGCACTCTTATTACACAACATTTATTACATTTTATTATTTATTACTCTCTCTATCCTAATTTGCTTTTTTTTTTTGGCCGTCCCAAAATAATTGTCTCATTTAAAAAGTCAAAAGAAGATAAGGGCGTCTATGAAATATATATTTAAAAATAAAATTGAATTTACTTTAGTTTATTGTCTGAAGTATATGTTATATATATATATATATATATAACTTTAAGCCATTAATTGTGTATGCATAAATTTATAACTTTACGTCATTTATTATCTTTATATAAATTTATAACTTTTAAGTCAATATCTTTTGTAAGGAGTAAGGACGGATGTTGCATGACTTTAATACATCATTACAATAATCTTTTGCGATGACTAGTGGTGGAGACGGGCTAACTATTAAAGATAATATAATAAAAAAATAAATCAAAATAATAAATAACAAAGGATGATTTTTATTTTTATTTTTATTTTAAAATTTTGTGGAATACACTGTATGGGAAAAAATATGGGGTGTTTTTAATTTTTAACGTCTTTTTGACATTTTCTTAAGATTTTTTGTGAATTCTGAAAATTTTTAGTGAAAGTTGAGAGGAAGATAATGAACAAAGTTAATTGTCAAATTGGACCAAGATATGGACAGGAATCTAAATTAATATTAGTAATATAAACCACATTACATTAGATTGAGCGGTATTCCCTCCATCTTCCAAAGAATCGGTTGAAGTTTCGAGTCTCAAATGAAAAAAAAAGAAAAAGAAAAAAAAGTGGGGGTGTGAATTTATCTTACCTATAAAATAATAATCATAAACAAAAGACTATTATGGACAATCATATTACAAGAACATCTTTCAGAGACTTGCTGGAGAGAGGTCATGCTTTTCAATGTCAAGAGTCCCAGACAATTATTCTAATTATCATAGCAGTTCCATGCAAAAGTCTCAACAGAGCCTACCATTTGGATCCTTTTCTGAAAATCACACAAGCTCCTCCGATCAATGCAGACTCACTGAGCTACCTCACTCAACGATGCTAACCCTCGTCCAACTCCTCCAACAACTCCAATCACCAGATGAACTTCACTGCAACGTTTCACCTACACAAACCAACTGCCAAAAAACCAAACAGAGCACCGCAAAAAGACATGCTCAAAGCTCGTTCAAACCAATCTGCAAACATAAACATAACATTATTACATTTAATCTGTCGGGTCTGCGAGGGTTCGCTTGGCCAGGTGTTGTGGCAGTGCCAATGAGAGAGTCCCGATCTCTCTTTGAGATGGCGTTATAACAGAAAGTGTGTGTGTATATATATATATATGTGATTTTGTGTATATATATATCATTGGTTTTATTATATACTCCCTCCTTCCAAAACAGTTCCTATAGTGTGCAGATATTTTGGGACTGAGTACATGACAAACGACTTTACAACAGTACAAACATATATAATTGTAATTTTTTTTTATTTTATTATTATTATTATTTTTTCAGAAGCAAAAGGATATATGTGTGTAATTATATATGAGATATTGGCATATTGCATATATATATATAATTGGTCTTATTATTAATTCAAATGACAAAAGAACCTATAATTATTGAAGCTGTATTTAAATTAAGGGTATTTGTGTCATTTACTTTAAAAGTAAAATACAAACAGGTCCAAAATAAATCTGAGTTTAAATTAGGGGAATTTGTGTCATTTACTTTAGAAGTAAAGTGCATTTGTATTAATGTGCACACTCACCAACAACTTGCATTAATTAGTGCGTGGGATTTCTACAATCTTAAAGTGACAATACTTTTTTTTTGTTTTTCAAGATATAATAAGGATAATACTTGTGTCTAACCGGATCAAGTTGATCCGACCTGAATTAGAAGTGTCCACTAATATTATTAAATTTAAGTGGAGTATTATCTCACTATTCAGATTTGACCCGCTCAAAATATATCACGAGGGACTGAGGGAGAACGGAAAGGGTCCAAAAAAGGGTCAACTTTGAACTAACCTCCAAAAAAAATAAAAAAATAAAAAAATCATTTAAAAACCCTTTCCAGATCAATAAACCAAAAACCACCGCCACTTCACAGCCCCACCACACCCACCACCACCATAACCAACATAAGCAATTACGGCAACAAAAACACATCCATTTCACCTCAAATAAAGTGCATCCACCACCACTTTGTGCAAAAGAAAAACACATCCAAGTTGGCCTCACTGGTGGTGGCGGTAGAAGCGGTGGCTCCTACAAGTCCGACGGCGAGACCATCGAGTGGCTCCTACAACAGGCGGAGCCTGTCATCATCGCTGCCACCGGAACCGGCACAATTCCGGCCAACTTCTCCACCCTAAACGTCTCCCTTCGTAGCAACGGATCCACCATCTCGTCACCACTGTCAAAATCCGCACCACACCCTTTTCACAGCGTTTTGGCTCTGACCCTCCATCCATACGAAGAAAATTTCTCACACGTTAGGTTTCACCACCAACAGCATCAGCATCCACAGTCCCATCTTCTCATGGCGGAGCAGATTGAGGAAGCACTACCTAAGAAAAAAAGTAAAATGCTAAGATGCGTCAAACCGGAATAATTGGGTAATACCCAATTTAAATCCAATAATGCTGTTGGATACTTATCATGAAATGATTGACCACGTATCCCAGTTGAATGTTCATTCAACTTGGGTTGGACACAAATATTTTTCATATAATAATGCTTTTTTTGAATAACAAATGTGGTAATACTGTTAAAGGACGATGGTATCATTTTATTTTGCTAATTAATAAGAGAGTGGAGTGCAAGTATTGAAAAATGCAATGTAAATATCATTTCTAAATAAATATTGTTAGGATAAATTGCAATTTAAATTATTACTTTCACTTTTTACATATTATCCTTATTAGTAATTTTTAGACAGCCCCATGAACTTTCATTACATCTTACAAATACCCCATTTTCTAATTATCCTTACAAGATTAACAGAGTGTTATATACTTTATATAACGACGTTCTCTAATGATGGTTAAAAGATTTACAAATATACTTTTTTTTTTTTTTTTTTTCACTATATCCAAACAAGAATAATGAATGGTCAAGTTTACCTGGGAGTAGACCTTACTACAATTGTAAAGTTGCATTATTTTGACCTAAAGATCACGGGTTCGAAACAAGAAATAATTTATTCGTATGCGGAGGTAAGGTAATATAAATCTGACCATCTCTAAACCTCGCAATAACAGGAGCACTATGCATTGAGTTGCCCTTGTATTCACCTGAGATATGTTGAGTCCATTAAGAGTTTAGTATACAATATATATACACACATATTGATGTTTGTAGTTAGGAATGGCAATGGAGTTGGTTTATGATAGGTTTCTTTAACCGTACCCTATCCCATAAAAAATGAAACGTGTTGCATACCAGTTCTGAACCTAGGACCTCGAGAAAGAGAAAGAAATGGTTTGCTTAGGTCCGTTTTATGATAATACTTTTATATTTTCTGACAGTTTGGTTGACAATTTTTAAATTGTCTTTGAAAACTAATTTATTTATTTATTTATTTTTTAAAATATAAAAAAAGTTTGATTACAAAAAACTCTCCATTATAGATCTCCCAAAATGATTTTTTTTAATGATTTTTTGATGATTATTTTTAGAAAATTAAATCAAATAGGCCCAAAATAAACCTCATATTCCAAAACACAATCTAACTAAACTTGGGCATTCAAGCGACAAATTAAGAAGAAAAAAATTCTAAAAGAGTGTTTTATGATAACATCTAATGAGACTTCAAACTCATGCTAATTAGGAAAGTTATATATCAGAAACACAACACGTGAGAGAGAAATTAAGAATATATTTATATAGAGAGAGATAGATCGTAGATAGAGAGGGTACATACTGAGTGAGCATTAAGTAGCTGATCGTCGGAGAGAAATAATCTTTGATCCCTTGAGCATCGAAGATTGCCAGTCAGAGTGGGCAGTGAGTGGCAAAGTGAGGGTAAGATGAGAAACGATGGGTGATATGCGGAGTGACGAACCCTAAGCTTCTAACATAAATAGAGTAAGAATAAGGATAAAAGGGTAAATAATGTTAGGCGGTAAATTGGTAATATTGCTACATAATATAAGCAAAAAACTTGTCCTTACTTTAAAAGAACATTTTCATACTTGTCTTATTGGCTGGCAGAAACCCAACGGGTTGAAAAAATTGTCATCCTTATTTTTAATCTACAAATTTTTTATTTGTAAACTTGTTTGTATAGTTCTTTTTGTTTAATATTTAAGAACACATTATTGTCTAAATCCACTTTATTTAGTGATTTTGGGTCTTAATTTCTAAATATTTGATCAAGATTTCAATCAAGAGGGATAAAAAATTCACTTTTATTTAAGAGAAGTGATAGATCTTCCGACTTCAACTACAGACTACTCTTTCGAATATAACGTGATTGAAAATGAATCGAAGAGAAAGAGATGTTTACGGGAATTTTTTTAAGAGTTCCAATGGAATCTAACCATGTTGTATTTGGAGGAAGAGTCAACAATTAACTTCGGAATACGTATTATTTTTCTTTATTTAATACATTTTCTTGTTCTTTTAACTCAATGAGCCCATTTCAACTGTGTTTACTTGGATCCGATTAATTGGGATAATTATTTTGTTTTGTATAATTAAGATCAAAACTTGTGTGTGTATTGTGTCAAGGATGGTGGTGATGGGCTCTTTTACAATCCTTTAATCCACCGCTGACCGCCTGTACAATTTTTCTCCATAAGCTAGTAAGATTTCATTAGCCAATAAAAAAAAGTAAGATTTCATTAATGATCCTCCAGAGGGGAGTGCTTCCAAAGAAAAACAAAAGACACCTGGGACATCATTATAATTTCAAGCCTTCCAGAAACACCAAAAAAAAAATGTTCCAAAAATTTTTTGTATCAAAGACACCTAGATGCATCAAGTCTATTCTAAGTGTGGTCTACATAAATATAATTAGTTGGGTATTTATTGCTTACAGTTAGATTATTATTATTATTATTATTATTATTTTTATGGCTTACAGTTGTTTATTGCAAATTTGTAAGTATGATTTTTATTCTTGTATTATATAATTAAGAACTGAGATTTTTTATTTATTTATTTTTTATTAATAATGATATGGTTGACCCTCTTAGAAAACCCATAATCCACACCTGTGCAAGTTGTCTATCCCTCCTAGATTTCATATAATTAAGAATTGAGGTAATTTACTACCTAGATTTCATATATTTTCGGCTTGTTTTGATTTTTAGATTTATTAAAAGCTTCGTGGGTGCATTAAGCATGTGTTCATAATGATTTTTCCCTTGTTAGTCAAATTGAATGTGATGACACCATGGAGTTCTTTTAAAGAGCTAAGAAGTCCATTCCAAGTGCGATTAACATATATTTAGTTAGTTGATAATATTCAAATATTTCAACATGGAATTTTGTCATCTCCAGAAAATAAGTTTACCAAAGTATTAACCTCATGCAACAATCCTCACCCTCTAATGATATCTAAGGTAGTCTTCAAAAATTTCAAGTAGTACTTTTAAGCCTATTTGAAGCTTCCTAAATATTACCTCAGCCACTACCTATCCGAACAGAAAAAATAATATTATTGATTAATTATATAAAAATATAACATAAATATAAATAAATAATTTAATAATAAATAAGATAATGTAATAAATGTTGTGTACAACCGTAATGAATTTTGTGATGACTTCTGTCATCACAAGAGATTATTTTAGGGATGTATTAAAGTCGTGTAACAATCTTCCTTACAAAAGATAATAAACTAAAAGTTATAAATCTTTTTTTTGGGTAAGTAAAAGTTATAAATTTATATACACATTGACTTAAAGTTATAAATATATATTTCAAATATATATATATATATTTGAACAATTTATAATACCACCCCCCCAAAAAAAAAAAAAAACATTAAACCAAAGTCAAATCAATTTTAATCCCATGAATGAATCCCTATTCCTCTCTTGGACAAAAGGAGTGAAGGTACTAGAGCTTGACCCTAGTTTAATGGATATACACCTTAGCCAAATTTTATTAAAAATGCCCGTGCAACTCATATCAAATATGGATGAATTATTGTGCATTAAAATGAAGAATTACTATACAACAAAATTCAAGTGACAAAAAATTTAGATGAGAAGGACACTAAGTTATAAATTTTTACAAAATTTGCACCACGTAAGCGCTGAGAAGCCAGATTAGGCACTCCCAACTTAGGATCAGTCAGGTCATTAATTGCTTCAAACTAAATAAAGATTTTCTTCATGTATAGAGAGTATCATGATAATTTGACATGCATATTTTTTCGAAATGCTAAAATCCGTTATAAGATTAGTACTAATCCATTGGCCACCTCAGAATGTCTACCCTTTTGCCTCTTAGATGTTAAAACCGTAAAATGTATTACACTGAAACAGAGAAACCTATTGTTTCATATTATAAACTATTTTTAATGTAGATGGAAATTAGCAAGACAATCATCTTGAAAGATCTAGAATTTTGCAAAATATTATGACTCTTAGAAAACAAACAGGAATCGTAATTACCCGGTCCTAAGTGATAACATGCAAAATTCTTAAAATTTAAAGAAGTTTTACGCAATCATCCTTATGGAAAATTAAAAAGTAATTCTCATGAGACATTTAGGGCCCATTTACTAACGCTTTTACTTTTTTACTTTTGCTTTCTCAAAAAATAAAATAATGATTTCCATTTCTGAAACTAAAATATAAAGTAGAATTATGTTTACTAATTTTGTATGCTTTCAATATTTTCAAAACAAGAAATTAAAAGTAAGATTAATATTTTTATATATTTTTTTGTTTTCTAAATTGTATTTATAATATATATATATATATATATATGAAGAATCATGTTTCCAAATACTCTTCCCCATTGTGAGGCCAAACAAACCGCGAACCACATGAAGAAAGAATCACAAAAATCATTGATTGGGCAAGAAAGATTTGATTTGGCAATACCAGATGGAGATGACTGAATAAGCAGGGTTAGGTTCAAATTCACTTGCTGTTTCCGCTTTCTCCTGTTGAGCCAATTCATCTTTAAAGCAAAATTTTCTAGAGAGAGAGACAGAGAGACTTGACTGATTCAAGGATTCTATGATTGAAACCAAATGTACAGGGCATGTGATAAAATTGGTGTGCCCATGCCTAGTAAAGCGTTGGTTGGCGACGATGTTCTCTTCCTCATCTTCCTCCTAGTTGATTTGGGCCTCAATTTGCTCTCACAAATTCGAGCCAGCCGACGAAGATTCCTCTGTTGAATCCTTCGATTTTGAGGTTGGGTTTCACCATCGACAATAGATCCGTGGGAAGCGAGTATTTGTAGAGAGAGAAAGAAAGACATAAGAGAGAGAGGCGTTCTCGGAAGTGGCAATGATAGAGGTGGTTGTCGGCAATGGCAATGGCAATGGTGGCGGTGGTCGTCGTCGACGAGGGTCTGTGCTTTCGGTTTTTTTTTATTTTTTTATTTATTTATTTATTTTTTTTTCTATGTTGATTTGGGTATATTGTTGATGGTGTGTATGAAAGAGAAGAGAGATGGTTTGTGCCAGTGGCTATGGCGGGAGGAGGTGGATGGAGGAGATGGGTGATATATGGCGGATGACTGGTTAGATTTTTTTTTTTTTTTAAATGTTACAGTACAGATAGTAATTTCCTTCAACAGTGTAGAAAATAGAGAAAGTGAGAAATCCTCATTTTCTCTTCTATTCACAAATTTAGAAAGTATTTTCTTAAAACAAAAAAGTGAAAGCATTTTATTAAACATGATTTTTACTTTTGATTCTTAATTTTAGGAATTGGTAGTAAAAATCAGGAATCATTTCTGTTAGTAAACAGGCCCTTAGCAATCACCTAATGACAATTAGTTTATTTGTGGCGACTTTGTAGGCGGGTGTGTCATGGGAGGATAACAAGCTTATTTCTATGTGTTTAGAAAATGACCTTTGTAATGCGAGAGGTCGCTTCGCAAGGTCAAAATATGATTGTGGTTTCGGAAACTTAGAAAGTCAAATTTACAATTATAAAACCACTACTACAACTAATGAAGTATAGCGAGTATGGATCGTCTACAGAGATTATACGTGTTGGAATTTAACTTCGACTCTAGCGTATCAAAAGATTGCAAAGGAGGGTTGGTTTGATTACACTAAGATACAATTAATTAAAATGCAAGTAAAGTAAATTAATGAGAGATAGGGATTTAAGAGAGATAAAGAGAGGCTTAGGGTGTCGGAATCACCACTAAGCTCATGTAATTAACCACTTGCTTTCCATTAATGGGGACTACATTGTTGCAATCTAGATGCTGCCACAAACATAAACACAATTTACATGTAAAAGTGTGAATTATCTAATACAAGAGTGAATTATCTACCTAACCAAGAAGTAAACTAAGTGTAGAACAACCTACCAAGACAAAGGCATAATCCATCAATTAATTAACAAATGTATCTAATGAGAGCACACATCAATCTAGAGAATCAAGGAATTTGCAATAATAAGTGTGGAGTATCAAACTAAGCATAGATTGCCTACCTACCTACAAACATGAATTAAATTGTAGAATAACACATCAAGTATAAGCATAATTCATCAAATTAATTTACAAACCCATTCAATGAAAACCATCCTTAGCTATCACTAAATCCTTAATTAATCACACAACCAACATAGAGAATCTAGTGTAGAGATCAATTCCCAAATAATCACATATAAGACAACATGCAATTAAAATAGAGAATCACTAGGAAGAATT
The DNA here is from genome assembly GCF_030987335.1 of Cornus florida. Classification (NCBI taxonomy): domain Eukaryota; kingdom Viridiplantae; phylum Streptophyta; class Magnoliopsida; order Cornales; family Cornaceae; genus Cornus; species Cornus florida. The sequence goes on along the minus strand of NW_026775573.1, from coordinate 42,619,725 downwards.
AAATCAATAATCACAAGGCTAACCACTAATCATAACAATATATATAAATCCCCAAAAATAGAAATATAAGGGTTTAGATTACACAAGACTTAGGGCTCATAGCCCTAAGTAAAGAACCTAGCCAATCATGAAGGAGGTGGATGTGGTCATGAAGCCCTCAAGGGCAAGCTCCAAACATGGCTCTATCTTCTTCTTCCTCTTCTTTGAAGCTCTAGAGAGAGAAAGAGTATGTGGATCTAGAGATGTGTTCTTAAGATGTGCCTCTACTTCCCTCTTTTCTTCTAACCCTAATATCTAATTTTCTAGATAGAGAAACTACAACAATATAGAAATTACAATATAAAAATATGAATCTCCCTACAAAATGGTTCAATCCCTCTTATATACAAGGCTTTTAGAGCCCAAAAATGTGAGAACTCGACCTTTGGATCTCCTCTTTCAAGCACAGCCCGAGTTGGTTCGAAATGAGCTTTAGATCTGCTTTTTTATAACTTCTGTGAATAGTTCGATCGATCCAACCAATAGTGTGATCGTTCAGAGGTATGGTTCGTTTAGAGGTATGGTTCAATCGTTCAAAGTTGGTTCGATCGTTCACACGATCTTTCCAACTAGGCAGTTTTCACCATCAGCATCCTTTTGCTCCAGCTTCTTACTAAGACTTAGTTTGACTCTAAAAAGGCCTTAAGGGGCCAAAATTAGTCCGTTTGAACCTTATTGACCTAAAAATAGACAAAAACATAAATTAGTACTAAAACGGGAAAATAAAATAGAATAAGGTCCTAGAGCACTCAAAATTAAGGAGTTTAAATGTGCACTTTTCAGCGATTATCACATCCCCAAACTTAAATATTGCTAGTCCCTAATAATGAACTACAAAGAAAAGAATGAAATGAATAACTAAACAACTATGAACTAGAAAACAATAAATGAATAACGCCACTTTTGTAGGGATCACGATTGCATTTAGCATATGCAACAAGCCTTTTGAACCCCTAGGTTACCCCCTAGTGGACGAGTGAAATCTCGTGAGGGTTTCCAAAAATGATACCCACAAACATTAAGCTCTTTCTCACTAAAGAGACACCAATATTCCAAATAAGCATTGGGAGAAAACTACCTCAAGTATGAAAATTTTCAACCATTTCTAAGCAATCCCCCAAAATTTCAACATCAAGCAGGCAAGTATGGTCCTCCACACATCAAGACAATGATCATGCAAATCAAAATAACTCTAGAATCCTTTTTAAGTGAACCGACATCAAATATGTTGCTATTTAAGCCAACCAAAGAAATGATCACATCCGGTTTGAAGCTAGTATACAAATCTAGTACCGATCATCGAGACAAAAAATGAACCTTTTATTAAACCTTTATTTAACTAGGTGCACTTATTCTTTTCACTTGATTTTGTTTTTTTACTAACCTAAAGGATCAAAGATGGAAGCATGGTGCAATGTGTTGATCTATTAAGCTCTCTAGCGATCTATAAGGTTGAGCGTTAGGTCAATGACTCTCAAACCGGACGGCTTTAGGGTATTAGATGTTAAAACACTCCTAAGGACTTACAAGTTCAAATCAACTAGGCTACAAATCAAAACAACCTTCATCTAATCATTTCCTACTTCTTACTTTTTGGGAGAAGTCCTCACTTTTTTCTTCTTCTTCTTCTTTCATTTTTTTTTTTTTTTTTTTTTTTTTTTTTTTTTTTTTTTTTTTTTTTTTTGTTACTTATTAACCTAGAGTTTGGGCCCTCCACCTTTCGGCACGAGAAATTCAGTGCTTGATGAGGCTAGAATCCCGGCTACTTAGTGAAAAGGGTTTGTTATTCACCTTTGTCAAGAATGAAAGCTTTCAATGCATTACTAACTCAATTGGGATATGACCAAATCAATAGTCAACAAAGCATGTACCCCACAAATGAATGCTAGTGTGTGCTTGTGCTAGTGTAGAATCTTAGAGTAACTCTCAAAACAATCATAAAATCAAGATGATGTGGACCACAAGTGCAAGCAAGATATCAATCTTTCGAAAAATTTACTCCTAAATGGCTTCCACAAGGCATTCAAAGAGTATTGGACTCTCAAGTCAAGTAATTTTTAATTCTAAGCAATATAGGCCTCTAAAGATCAAAATCATAGGTAACATGAATCTCCAATCTCAATCATGCATTTAAAACTCAACTTTAAGTAGAATGCAACAAAGACATCCCCCCAAACTTAAACTGCACGTTGTCCTCAATGTACAATGAGAACAATGGAAAAAATGGAAAGAGTATACCGTGGTGGCGAAAGCATGAAGCTCGGCAATGATCCAATATGAAAAGGTTCTCCTCCAAACTTGGAATCAATAACCTATTTGAATAACTACATTAGCAAACTCACATCAAATATCAAATGTGATATGAATAATTAAATCATGCATTCTAAGGTAGTATAACACAAGATAAAAGATAGATATGAGATCAAGCCCAATAGAAAATATGAAAGTAGCATGACTACACATAAGGGCACAATGGTGATAAGTTTTTATATATTTTTATTTTTTATTTTTATGAAAGTATGTACAATGAAACAATATGCAAGAAAAATAAAGAAATAAAAATGAAAATGAACATGGATTATACAAGAGATAAGAAACCCAATGTGTCATGTGGGTGCTAAGTTTTAATGTCTCTAGCAAAACGGAATGCTACTTTGAAAAAAAAAAAAAAAAAATTGTTCTTGGTGTATTTTTTATTGTTTTAATTTTTTTTTTGGACATAACAAGTATGTACACAAACAAAAATAAAAAGGCAAGTAAATAAAAATACAAGAAGTAAAAATGCAAAGAATTTTTTTTTTTTTTGGGAGATTGGATCGATTAGGGTACTGTTGGATCGATCATAGAAAAATTCGAATGATGAGACCAAAACCAGTCAGATAAAAGCACCCATTGCTCACAGCATACAAACACTAGGAACGATCACAGCCTATTGGACATTGCATGCTGCTCTATCTGGAACCTGTTACTCCCAAATGACAACCTCTATACTATACGATGGCATTAAATCACCCATTACATCTCTACCTTTCTGGGCGACACTCCCTTGAACACCATGCACACAATACCCGTGACCTTAGCCACAACAACCTACTAACTCTTCAAATGAAAAAGATGCCTATATGGCAACACCGCTCTTACTGGCTCTAAAGACTAAACCGTTCATAATCGCCTCAACTGGCGCACAATCGCATCACATATCTAACAACACATAACAAATAACTCACAATTCCCAATCCCTTTTCGGACCATGCCTTAAACTGTCCCATTTATCAGCACTAATCTTCACATCATAACACCTTTATTGTTGCTTACTTCAAACAACAGTTCAAGCCTATCATCCCGACGAATCATCAAGCCACTACTTAACGATTGTTCCTCCAACATCTTTAAGATAACACCATCACAATAACAGAATAAGAATCACTCTTGATACTTCCCACAACAACCACTACTTACCACTAGAATAAAACCTTTCTACGGCAATGTCATGCCGATAAATCCCAAATGAAAAATGAGCACAAAAACCAGAATGCTTAACACCAACTTGTCTTCTCAAAACCATCTACAATATAATCAGTCACCAACACTCAACTGGTTACTCGAACCACTCTTCCTAAGGCAATCTACATGCCTAAACAAGAAAATTTGACTCCCTAAATTCAACATCATTACCTCCCCCTCTTCACCGTTCCTCAAAACTCCCTTGGCCCCGATAAAAAGTCAAATGGGGCTACTAGCTACACCTACGGGATCACCCCCATCCCAATCATTCTAATCATCAATTCATCTCTTCAGATCCTCAAACAACAAGTATCACCTCCCGATACTCCAGACGCAATATGAAATACAACCCCAGTTTATAGCTTCCAAATTCTAAAACATAATCTATTTAGTACACAATACCCACAATCTATCACCTTATCTGCAATTGACCAACAGTTTAATGACTCTATACTACCTCCCTTATTGCACAACCCTTCACTACACAGCTAAAAATGACCACAATACCTCACCTCGAGGCTCTCTCGACAACCATGACAATCTATAACCCCGCTCATCCACCGAGATATGCAATCAACTCACTGAGAGTCAATTACTCAGAATACACTCTTACAGCTATTCGAAATGAGGATCACCCCTCGACAAACTAGTCTCTTGAACAAACTCTTACAACCCACGAACTGAATCACATCAAACAGCCAATCACCTAACACTGGCATGGCTCCAATCAATGCCTACGCCATCCTAGACTTACAGAGTCCAACAAAAACCCTCAACAATCAGAACCACCACACTTCTGTGGATCGTACTAGAATACCTAGAAAATATGTCTACCATCGATAGACTACACTAGTGATTCTAACAACCTCTATCATACGTATCACAAACTGGTTCGAAAAGAACCTCCATAACAAACCGTCACCCAAGTCACAAACACTAACCCCTTAAGGTCATACCTTTCCCCCACGAAACCCTCACTCCGTAAATCTGATCTTGTCGCAAAACCTATGCACTGACACATGAAACTCATACGTCTCGCCTATGGACATCACATTGTGCCATAGCAATCATTCGAAGGTCGTGCCCCAATCACTACCCCCCAAAAATAATGGGAAAACTGAAGCAACATGCACCAAATAGCTCGATCCACGAGCTAAAGACCTACGCTATTCATTCAATAAGAACCGACACCCAAACAACCTTGGAGCAACCAAGCTTTTCACCTACTTAGGTCAAAACTCACACAACTAGCTATGCCGCGACAAGTACTCTACTATACTAGCAACCATCCCATACTCGACCACATACTTTTTTATATGCATACTTATGTATATAATAACCGAAACATAGACCTTGACACAACCGTGTCCTATTCCATCAATTTAAACAACAAGTCTATTAAATCATTATGTGAAAAATAAACATCTTGTTCATGATTGTCATATTTTTCACAATTAACATGTTTTTAATTATTTATACATTTCATCATCATTGCCATATAACACACATTTTAACAATTACACACGTAAGCATATGAACACTTAGCAAATAAGTATGTCCTTTAAAACCGTAAACGCATAAGCAATTAAGCAAGTAAGCATGCTTCTTAGATAACAAACATATAAACAATATAATCCACTTTCCATATAACCCTAGGTAGGCCTCTACCCGTCGTTCTACTGGTTTTTGAACCATTGCTCTGATACCAACTTTGTCACGACCCGAAAATTCTAATAAAATGCTCAGATATCAAATTTGTAACGACTCTAAAATGATACCAATTAAAAAAATATTTTGGCATGACCTCTACTAAAAAGGGTCCTACAACAACCTGCTAAAATGCATAACAATGCAATGGCCTCTCTTGGACCTTCAAAACTTATCTAACTTGTCCCAACATACAATGCAAATAATACATTTCATCATTTCTTTCATCCATTCATTATGCCTCAACATAGTTCTTTTCCTGATGCAACAACCACATACCATTTAATTCAAACATCATAATTACAGTCCCAACTACTTGGCTAAGATCAAAAGTCCATGATCATAATTACAATAACAAGAATCCATAAGTCTTAGTACATAATACAATATGTAAAGTTTTACAAAAAATAGTGGAACTTAGATACAAAAATAACAAAAAAATCATCGAATCCATACTAAACCTATGGTGGAACGTCATTCACCACTTCTTTTCCGTGACTTGAAAAATGTTAATAAATAGAGGGATGAGCAAATTGCTCAGTAGGTAGTGCCTAAGACACACCTCTTGTGACCCCGTGAATCCAAGCAATGAATAAAAATAAAGGAAACAAGATCATGCTATACCGAGGAAGAATACAATACAATTTTAAGGCTAAAAACAAACAATGTCGTGCCATGAAATGCAATGCCGTGCTATGTCGCTCTCCATTTCAAAATCACTTCCATTCATCACTTTTCAAACTGTTAATGTAACCCGTCCCTCGGTACCCCCTTAACGACACGAGAGAAGGATTGGCCACTGTTCCTGACCCTTGGAAGCCCCGTGGCGTCATTTGGGGCCAGATAGCTCAACCACACTAGGGGTTTTCCCTAGTTCCCTATAGGTCATATTAACGCCACAGACCCTCGGTACCCCCTTGGCATCCGAGTTTTCATAAAATCCTTTTATCAAATCTTTTTCCCAAAATCATTTTCTTTCCTTTGTAAATCATTTTCCCATTTCTTCCTAATGCTTATGCATGAATGCATCATACCATTTCATGCCATGTCAATTCTCATAATCATACATTTAATTCAAGTCCAAATAACTTAGCATGCTTTACAAGAATTTCAAAAAAAAAAAAAAAAAAAAAATATACAACATACCTACATTCATCAATAATCAGCATAGTAAACATTTAGAATATGAAATTAATTTATACACGCATGTTATTTCATGTAATTTCAACTAAACACATGGTTACATACTTTGTTTACAACAATTTAATCATTTTAAAAGAAAAAAAGAAAAAGAAAAAACAACACAATTAACATGCTAGACAACAATTAAAGAAGGAAAATTTACAAAGGAGCAAGAAATTTTGTGGATTAAGAACCCCTACCCTAAAAAAGAATTTTCCTCACTAGATCATCAAAGCCTCAAACTTTCGGCCTCCTCTACAACTCTTAGACCTCTCCCTGTCTGTTTATCTCGGCTCTCTCTCTCTCTCTCTCTCTGCTCACTCTCTCTGTGTCTTTGCTCTAATTTATCTGACTTTACCTCAATGTTTGCACTCTAATTTATCTCTACTGTCTTTCTCTAATACTCACTAAGTGCACAACACACACACACATATAATATATAAGCATACTGCACCAACACAATACAAACAGCTCACGCCTCTATCAGAAAATATTATCTCACTCTAACAGATATAACCCACGTGAAAGGCCAAAGCTAAAGGGAATTATTGGCCTAAAATTCATCTTGTGGGGCCCACTTCATCATTACAATTTTCTTTTTGCTTTATCCCATTTCGGTAGTGACATTTAGCCCACCTGCCTTCTTCATTTGATGCCATCATTTCTTTTCATTCCATCATACCAATATACAAACAAATACAATGCATTTCCACAAAATCACCATGTACAAAATACCACGAAAGTCAAATGGTGGGGCCCGTAACCTTATCACAATTCTATCTCCATTTTTCTTTTCCTTCGGCCAGCCCTATTCCATATTTCCACTTCACCCATAAGATTACAATATATATATAATATCTATATCATATATACTATGCAATTAAACCAACTCAAAAGAGTCAAAACCATTTAAACCTCTTAGTGGGACCCACAAAGCCATTCCCAATCTTTTTTCTCCCATGTCGGCTGTTTCTCTTTCAGCAAACAAGATATATCTATATATATATATATATATATATAATGTAATAAAAAAAAAACAAATTTCAACTCTTTACACAATTCCTAGTGGGCCTGCACCAAAAATAAATCTTTTCTATTTCATCTCTCTAAATTCGGCACCCATGACTTCTCTCAGTCAGATGTTACAAAACCAATTTCAATAAACTGAAAAACATGAATCAGTCTCCAACTGCAACATAAACCAAATCAGTTCCAAACCCATTTAAAATCTCAATTGGGTAAGTCTCCAATATAAAATTAAACACTAAAAATCATGAAATAAATACAATTTCAACCTTAAAAATCTGGGTTGTCACACTTACCTTCCAAGTTAGCTAAGGAGTTCATTAGAGAGTTCACCTCATTTTTGGAGGTTTCAATGTCAAAATCACAATTTTTATACATTTGAAAAAGACATGTCTCAAGAGGGTCTTTGGAGATAATAGAAGGAAAGCTGTCTTCAACAAGTTCCACCTCCTCCTCTCTTACTTCTATAGTGGTCACCGTCTCCTCACTCTCTAGAGTTGCAATGGCCGGGATAAAATCATGATCAAAACAAGAAAAGTCCTCATTAATCAATTTTATTGGATTAGCCACCAACTCACTTGCCACTTCCTCCTCTTTACAAGATAGAGTGCTAGGTATTAGCTCACTTATCTCATCTTCCTCACTCTCCTCATCCTCATTTATATAAATTAAAGTTCTTACTATTTGTTTATTTGCCTCTTCCTCATCCTCATTTGTATAAATTGAAGTTCTTACTATTTGTTCATTTGCCTCTTCCTCATCCTCTTGATGAGAAAGAATACTTGCAAATTGCTCAACTTGAGCTTCTAACTTAGCTAAAGTTTTAGAATGAGAATTTTTTTTTCCTAGTTGGGACTCACGCACACTGCCTCCACTGAGATTCGAACCCCTGACCCCCTTTGGGAAGTAGGAGCCTCGTACCGCTAGGCCACAGGCCTAATAGTATGTTTTAGAATGAGAATTAATAAGTTGAGTTTGTGAAATATGCACATCAAGTAAAGCTAACACTTTTTCTTGAAACTCGGGTGAATAAGGTGATGGAGGTGGTTCTTCATAAAATGGTAGGGGAGGGTAATAGTCACAAGGATGATTAAAAGAGTGATCAAGTCCATAATAAAATGATGCATGTTGAACATTGGACTCAATCTCATAAGGATTAAAATATGATGGAGGAGCATAAGGTGAAAGGTTGTAATTTTCCACTAAACTTGGATCAAACAATTCCTCCATTCACACTCAAAATCCAAATGCAAGAAAATGTTTTGGCCTCCACACAGGCCGATGCTTGGACTTTAATAAAATAATTTAATTAGGCCTCCAAACGAGCTAATGCTTAATAAAATAATTTAATTAGCCTCAACAAAGGCTATCTCAAGCATGCAAAGAAGTTAAACAATTAAACTATGAGATTTTCAAGAAATGCTCACAAAGGTCCTTAAGCAACTTCAAATTCTAATGCTAGCTTTAAGCTCCAATGAATGTTTTAAGATCCAATGTCTGCCATCCTTATAGTGAAGTACCTAATTGAACAAATAATATTAAGAATGAGAAAAGAATATACAATGGAAAATAAACTAAAAATAGAAGCAATCAAATGAACACTATTGTCTAGTCTAATTCCAACAAAACCGTTAATCCCCGGCAACAGCGCCAAAATTTGATGAGCCCCTTTCTATGTGTTTAGAAAACGAACTTTGTAATGCGAGAGGTCGCTTCGCAAGGTCAAAATATGATTGTGGTTTTGGAAGCTTAGAAAGTCAAATTTACATTTATAAAACCATTGCTATAACTAACAAAGTATAACGAGTAGGGATCGTCCGCAGAGATTATACGTGTTGGAATTTAACTTCGACTCTAGCATATCAAAAGATTGCAAAGGAAGGTTGGTTGTTTGATTACACTAAGATGCAATTAATTAAAATGCAAGAAAAGTAAATTAATGAGAGATAGGGATTTAAGAGATATGAAGAGAGGCTTAGGGCATTGGAATCACCACTAAGCTCATGTAATTAACCACTTGCTTTCCATTAATGGGGAATACATTGTTGCAATCTAGATGTGGCCACAAACATAAACACAATTTGTATGTAAAAGTGTGAACTATCTAATGCAAGAGTGAATTATCTACTTAACTAACAAGTAAACTAAGTGTAGAACAACCCACCAAGACAAAGGCATAATCCATCAATTAATTAACAAATGTATCTAATGAGAGCACACATCAATCAAGAGAATTATAGAATTTGCAATAATAAGTGTGGAGTATCAAACCAAGCATAGATTGCCTACCTACCTACAAACATGAATTAAATTGTAGAACAACCCATCAAGTGTAAGCATAATCCATCAAATTAATTTACAAACCCATTCAATGAAAACCATTCTTAGCCATCACTAAATCCTTAATTAATCACACGTAGACAGTCAAACAACATAGAGAATCTAGGGTAGAGATCAATTCCCAAATAATCACACATAGGACAACATGTAATTAAAATAGAGAATCACTAGGAAGAATTAAATTAACAATCACAAGGCTAACTACTAATCACAATAATATATACAAATTCCCAAAAATAGAAATACAAAGGTTTATATTACACAAGACTTAGGGCTCATCCAAGCCCTAAGTGAAGAGCCTAGCCAATCATGGAGGAGGTGGATGTGGTCATGAAGCCCTCAAGGGTAAGCTCCAAACATGGCTTCATCTTCTTTTTTCTCTTCTTCTTCTTCTTTTTTAAAGCTCTAGAGAGAGAGAGAGAGAGTATGTGGATTTAGAGATGTGTTCTTGAGATGTTCCTCTACTTCCCTCTTTTCTTCTAACCCTAATCTCTAATTTTCTAGACAGAGAAACTACAGCAATATAGAAATTACAATGTAAAAATACGAATCTCCCTACAAAAATGGTTCTGTGACGGCCCAAGTTTTTCAACCCGGTGCATCAGTGATGAACCAAAAGATGACCTTATAACGGATCCGAAATGCGGAAGCAAAAGATAAAACTATAGTCAAATGCGGAAGCAACATTTCAAAAATGAACAAGAATGAACCTAGGGGCAAAAACATCATTTCCAGCTTAAAAGTGAGTACTACCGAGCACACCATTGGAAAGACAATGAAAAATCAATGAATTTAGGCTAAAAAATCACTTGATTCGGAGTCTGGATGAAGAAGATATGGCTAACAGAAGAAGAAGGGGCAAAGCGGTCAAAAAGGTGACAACCAAGAACATCTATCCAGTTAGGAGACCATCCTAACCGGTTACGAGGCCAAAAATCATGACATATACACTGCCCACACTCATCTAACCGGTTACGAAACTCCTCATAACCGTTTAGATGTGAAGGCGGCAGAATGGGCAGCAAGAAACCCTGGCAGCAGGGGTTTTTCAGGAAAAATTGAAATTTGAGGGCTAAGATGACATTTTTTGGAAAAACACAAAGAAGAAACCCCACTCAAAATTGAGTTTTCTACGTGATTCTCAAGGAAAATAAAAAAATATGTACTGTAAAATGCCTAAAATGCCCCTCCATGAAATCTAGTCATGGAGGTCCAAAAAGCTGCTAAATTTAAAAACTTCGGAAATGGTTTCCGATGCCAAGACGACATTTTCCGGAAAAAAACGAAGAAGAAACCCCCCCTAAAATCATATTTTCTATTCAACCATGTGAAGAACAGAATTTATTTTGTAAAGAAAATTCCCAAAATACCCTTAGGTTAGAATATGCAACAAAAGTGTAAAATGAGTCCGTAGGAGGCTCATTTCACCAAAGAAGAAGCTTTGCCCGGAAACGACCATGCACGGAAACGTAACTTACCTAGCAAGATGTGCTACAATGGTCCATGGCCCAAAAATATGGCCGATACAAAATTTGACCCCCCAACGGCCAAAATGCCAAAAATGTAATTTGGAATGAAAACTTGGAATTCAAAACTATGAAATGGTTTCAAAATGCCATTTGGCCTTTGGCCACACCTCATACATAATGAATGAATGCTAATGGATGAGTTTCATACACAATGCACACTCCGGTGTAAAATAGTATACTAAAACACATGAATCTTCATATAATCTCATTAAAGGCAAATCAACATCCATGACATAAATGTGATTCTAAAAGGAGTTTGGCCCTTGGCCTCATGTCATAAACATAAAATGAGAATCAAAAAGTGTGCTTAGGCACACATTAAAAATTTGGAATCAAATATACACATTTGATAAATAAGATTACAATTGGCATTCCGAGCCAACCTTCACAAAAATGGAAGTCTCCAAGTCCAGAAGTCATCCAAGCATAATGAGAGTCTCAACTTTAATTCTTGTACCTGAAATATGCCCCAGTATCATAGGGGTGAGTAACATAAAGCTACTCGTAGGAAATAAGCATACATCGACCTACGTTTTACAAGTTTGCATGATTTAATTATTGTGGTTCATTCCACCTAACGTCTATGTCAAAGGTGAGACTCAAGGAGCATCCTAACTACCTAAGATCATTTCTAGCATCAATCACCTCAATCATACAATTTTAACAACATAGGGTCACGCTTACACAAAGCAACAACATAGGAGCATGCTTACACAAAACAACAACATAGGAGCATACTTACCCAAAACAACAACATAGGAGCATGTTTACACAAAGCAACAACATATAGATTCTCAAGGTTATCAACTTGAAGTCTAAAATGCAACATCAACTAAATATAACAATTTAGCATAATTAGAATATCTAATACCACACATCAAGATATAGATTCTCTAGATTATTAACTAGAAATCTAAAAGTGTGAAATCAACTAAATATAGCAATTTAGTATGGATGTACTTAACAACATCAAAATCGCCAATAGCCAAAACCACAAGTCAACAAGGTAAACATGATTGTCAACTTGGAATTGAATGCGAAAACAAATAGTGGAAGACTTGGACATCACGCTCAGAATTCTGCCGAGACCTCAATGGTTATTCCGGGCACTAACCCGCAGGGAAGACCACCCTAAGTGCGCACTATCTCAATGACTTAGAGGACTCATGTCCCCGTACTAGAGCCAAACGCTAGCCATCTCAACTCAACCATGTTCCAAGATTCCAAAATAAGCCAAATAAGTTCATAACTTATACATATTACTACTACATAGTAACAAGTTAGCAATATAACTCTCAATTGTGCATAACAAGCATTTCATATCCATAATGCTACGAAATCACAAGCCAACAATATATTCATATTAGAAACATACTCTCATGAATATATATTTAACAACAATGCCCTTCAATGCATATAACACAATCAAGTGAATACTTCACAAGTCTAAATCCATGATCTTAAAATAGAAGCACCTTCTAAAACATGATTAAATCTATGGATAAATAAGATAGAATTTAATTACATCAAAATAATTAAACTCTCATTTCAAATCATTTCCAAATGGCCTCAATTTAATATATGATAAAAGACATATCATGGTCATTACATATATTCACACAAAAGCTTAATTAGGTCTATGAAACCACAAAATAGATTTTAATTAATTCTTTTAATTAAAGTCTCTAGATTTCCAAACTCAACCAAATGCTCTCAAATTAAAGTATGTTAACAAATATGCCAAAACTTAATTTAGAAGCATAATACAACTCAATTTCATGCAAGGTACGGCCCTGAATTTTAATCTTTCACAAAAGATGAATATTAATTAAAAAGAGCAATTCTTATTTAATTAATCCCAATTTAATATATGTTAACCAACATATTAAAACAAGAGTTTCTACCATGCCACAATTCAAGTCCAAATTTCTCATCATCATGAAAATTAAATCTTATACAAAGAATAAAATATTTCAAATTTCCTAGATTTGATACAAGACATGCATATAGGTTGTATAAACATGGAAAGTACTCAATACAACATATAATAAATCCTAAAACATTTCCTACCTCCATTTGAGATGAAATCTCAAATCCACACCAAAATAAATCGGCTCCGAATCCGACGAAACTCCTAGGTTTTGTCGGGGACAACACCACGAACATGAATCCCAAAGAAGCCCCATCAAAAAGACAACTTGACTTTAAACCCGAACTCAAGAAATGGCCAAAACGAGATTCCAATCGGTTGGAATCGAAGGCCTCGCCGAGGGGAACAATAAACATAAAGGCATCACCACTTTTTAGTGAGGGGAGGAAGCTCAAAAGAAGAGAAAGAAGGTGGTAGCCATGGCTGCCAGGAGATCCAGCCAAGAGAGGGGGGAGAGAGAGTGAAATCTGATTTTTTACTTAAAGGCCCCCTATTTATAGAAAAACTCAAAAAGTGCCCCGAATAGGCCCCGCCGGGTCCGGAAAAGTGAAATTTGAGCAGACGCGCTCAAACGAAAAAACTCTGTGAACGAAAAAGATTCCAAATGAGAAAATATGAACAACGGAAGAAACGACATCAAAAATTGAGTCCTGAGCAAAAAGTTATGCCTAAAACAAGTTTGGCACAAATCGGGGCCAGAAACCTTAAAACTGGAAAACATCGTCCAGGAGGAAATTCTAAGAGTCCACAACTCGACGAAATGTGAAAATGAATCCCATACGAGGGTCCAGGCTCAAAACAAGGCATTGAGTAATAACTTTTATTAATTGCACAATGGCCCCTTCAAAAAGTAAAAACTGCGAAACTGCCCCAGAATGAAAATATCTTCCAAAAAGATATTTTCTTAGATACCCCTGAAATAAAATATCTTCAAAAGATATTTGTGAAAAACACCCCAGGAAAAGAAAAAGTTTCCAAAGAAATTTGCATTTATGCCCCTATGGGATCGGGAGCAACCTGAGTACTTTATCACGAAAGTAAAGATACGTATCTCATAGAAATCATTGAGAATGAAGATATGTGAAATCAGAAACCAACTCCGAACACAAGAAGTGTGGTTACGCAAACAGAGTGACAAACGAGGAAAAGACGAAATAGGGAAAAGACAAAAAGTGAATAGTGTCGAAAAACAAAAAATGTGGAAATGACTCGGTCCTCAAAGGAAGTTATCAATCCAAAGAAAAGAGTTTCGAAAATTACTCTAGAGCACTCGAGACGACAGTAATCGACAAGAAACTAAACTTAGAAGGGAAAAGACAACGAAAATTTTTTTCCCGAAAAATCTGGGTCATTACAGGTTCAATCCCTCTTATTTACAAGGTTTTTAGTGCCCAAAAATGTGAGAACTCAGCCCTAGGATCTCCCCTTTCAAGCACAGCCTGAGTTGGTTCGAAATGAGCTTTAGATCTACTTTTTTAATAACTTCTGCGAACATTTCGATCGATCCAACCAACAGTGTGATCGTTCAGAGGTATGGTGTGATCGTTCAGAGGTATGGTTCGATCATTCAGTGTTGGTTAGATTGTTCAGAGATATAATCATTCAGGGTTCAATCATTCACACGATCGTTCCAATTAGGCAATTTTCAGCATCAACCTCCTTTTGTTCCAGCTTCTCACCAAGACTTAATTTGACTCTAAAAAGGCCTTTACAGACCAAAATTAGCCCATTTGAACCTTATTAACTTAAAAATAGACAAAAACATAAATTAGTACTAAAACGAGAAAATAAGATAGAATAAAATCCTAGAACACTCATGATTAAAGGGTTTAAATGCACACTTTTCAGCACTTATCAGCGGGTGCAAGACACTGACAGGCTACCACACTGAGCGAGCTACTGATAGGCTACCACACTGTGCGAGCTACTGATAGGCTACCACACTGTACGAGTTACGGGTGCACAATCCCACATTTCTCGGGTAAGGAAACGGTGAAGTGCTTGTATGTGGTACTGTTATCTCCAATTGGTATAAGGCTTTTTAGGGCAAAGCCCAAAAGCAAAATTGTGCAGGCTTATGCCCAAAGTGGAAAATATCATACCATGTGGTGGAGTGGGTCATTAGAAATGGTATCAGAGCTTGACCTAGCCGGAAGTGTGGCCAACGAGGACGTTGGCCCCAAGTGATTGTGGCACCCTTTTAGGCGGGTGTGCCGTAGGCGAGTACGAGGCACTGGCAGACTACCATACTAGGTGAGCTATGAGTGCACAATCCTACATCGCTTGGGTAAGCGAAAGGTGAAGTACTTATTGTTGGGATTTATATGCCCTTGCATAGCAAATTCCTATTTGGATTACAGTGACATATGTTCCTGACGTTTCTGAAATATTTATGCTTTATACAATTGGTGAATTCAATGTATTATGTTTCGATTCATTATGGAATTGATAGTGTCCACTTGATTACAAGAGATATTTATGTTGCCCAAGAATTGACTCTAGAGGGGGGGTGAATAGAGTCAATGCCAAACAATGGATAATTTTCGCAATATATAGAAATACAATTTCTATTCAACAATTTAAGTAATTATGCAATAATCAAGATATGAGATCAAGATATGGAATAAGCAATTAAAGCATAATTATAAGAGAGATAAGGGAAGAGAAATTTGCAAACAACAATACGGCGATTTTTGCGAGGTTCGGAAACTCCTATTCCTCAGCTCAAGATCCCTCTTGAGACTTCCCAAACCAATATAGCTTCTCCTTGCGGGTGGAGAGCAAACCTTTACATGAAGCAAGACCTTGCTTCTTTTCCTTGCTAGGAGAACACCCTTCTCCTAGGCTTCTTTTGGGTCACACCAACCCTTACAAGTTTGTAGAAAAGATTGTAATTGAAATACAAGATTGAATCTCTCTCAAGATAGATATACAAGTGCAAGCTCACAAGAAATATCTCTCAAAGATTGATGTACAAACTTTAGCTCTCAACTAGAGTATATATGAATATAAGTGAAACTCAAACTCTATAAATGATATGAATGAGAGAAGATGATATAAATGAAGAATGTAAGCTTTTATAATCTCTCAAGTGAATAATAGAGCAAAAACTTTATGAAGATTAAAGCAAGAGCAAAAGCCCTTTTAATCTTTGCTAGAATCTCTCAAGATAGAATAAGAGTGAATGAGAGAGATGACAAGATGAGAGAACAAAAGCTCTCTTGAAATGTAATATTATGTCTCTAAAAAATGGTGGTTTATCTGCTTCAGCAAAATGAGCCTTCCTTATATAGACAGCCATAGCTTAAGATGTCTGTTAGAAGTAGTTGGAAGACTTAAATGCAGAAAAGTGCCGTTGTAGATTCAAATAACTTAGAAGAGCCGGCTCTACAAAAAATTGGAGGAGGCTCCAATAAATGGGAGGCGGCTCCAATAACTGGGTGGCGGCTCCAATTCACAAAATGCATTCTACGACACACAATTTGGCTATTGGAGTGCAAAGAGGCGGCTCCTATAATTGGGAGGCGGCTCCAATAAAAATGGGAGGCGGCTCCAATAAAAATGGGAGGCGGCTCCAATTGATAAAATGTGCTTGCTTTAGTTTTAATGTTTTGGATTTTGACAGAAAATGGCATGACTTCAAATGGACATAACTCAGTCCATGAAACTCCAAATAAGGTGAAATTTAAGTCTAAATTTATTTCCTTGAAGTCAGCTTTCTAAATCCACTGGCCTTGCTCAAAAATTATAACCACAGAAATGGTTATGGTCGTTTTAGTGCAACCTGGTCAGAATTTTCGCAGACCAGAGATATGCATTTTGTAATGCTCATATCTCATTTAATTCAAATCCTTTTTACGTGAAATTTGAGTGTAAACTCAAGAGATCGAAGTCAGCTTTCTAATGCACCTAGCCTTACTTAAAAATTCCAACTACAAAAATAGTTATAGCAGTTTTAGCATAGGCTGGTCTGGAAATTTTCTGGGCTGAAAATTGCTTCTTTTGAGATAACCATCTTTCTAGCACCTAGGACTTTGATGAATGGTTCAATTTAGTTCAAGACCTATTTCTAAGAGTCTAGGGACATATAAGGATGATAAATATCAAGTTCATTGTGTCCTAGAGTCATTTACTAAATTATGGCAACAAAGGCTTTAAAGATGAAATATTAAGTTCAATGCCTTTTCCTTTTCTTTCTAGACACCAAAGTAAATCTTATGATTAATGTACATGGTCCTAGCATTTCTAGCTCAAGTTGCGAGTTCTTTCAAAGCTTATGCAAGCTTGAACTAACCCTTTCTTAGCAAAAACTTCATATGACAATATCTATGAATGAAGTGCAAAGTCTATTACTAAGGATATAAGAATATGTGAATGATAATAATATGCATGATTCTATAGAGATGAGCTTCAAATGGATTCATAAATACTTTGACATTGAATCCAAAACACTCACCATCCTATCTACCCCTTTTCTTCATGCATTGTCCATGATCGTTTAGGCTTGAGGTAATATTGCTTTCTTTCTTCCTTAGAGTTGTTTTCTTGCTCATTGAAGTCCAAGCTATCTTTGGACATTGCATTTTGTTCCTTGCAAATTCATGTCTTCATTGTATCTATTTCTTTCCTTGATGTGATCTTGAATAATGGAATACTTTGAATGATCTTTAGTGCTTCATTGAGGTCATTCTTTGAATGTGAATAATCTATATAACACTCAATGTAAACATTAGTCCTTAAACACCATTAATGGTTTATTATCATCAAAACACCTAGATTGTCATTGGATGAAATCCTTAAGGTCAACAATTTATATAGGTATGTGATGGCGATCAATACACGAATATAAATAGTAATCATAAATTGTTCATAGTCGATAATTATGGATGGACTCATAATTAATTAAGACTTGAACTGGATCCGTGTTAGGTTGAGATATATTGCGAGAGTCATCGTATTCAATTGCTCCCTATCACCGTCATGGCATTTGACTCTTAAGTATGAGAGAAGTATAGACTCTTTTATTAATTAATAATTACTTTGATTTGTTCGGCGGATACTACGGGATCCTTTGACCGACATTTTGGGAAGTTATGTAATTAATAGTTAGAGGGTTATATTCTCAATATTTGCATTAATGCTACTTGTATTTATTTTGTATTGATTATGATTGATCACAAATTAAATTCGAAGGCCTTCGTGTGTTTTTAGACAAAATGATTTATTATATATTTATTTATTTAAATTATTATTTTTGTCAAACAAATGTTTTATTATGATTGAGCCAGAAATAATCAAAGGTATCAAAATAAATATATTAATTAAGTAGTCGGATTGATGGCTTTATTTATCCGATAACTAATTTGCATAGAGGGGTCAAAGTGCAACATTGACTTAGAGGTTATTTATTATTTAATTGGAGTTCAATTAATTTCTTTTAGTGGAGTAGAAATTAATTAATGAATTAATTAGGTCCATGGACTGGGCCAATTATTAATTCATTGTAGCCAATAAAATAATAAGCCCAAAGGATTCTCACTCATAGCCCAACTTGATATTGGAATCCTATTAGATTTGAGACATGTGAATTAGAGATTGAGAAGAGTTTATTGTTCCATTTTCCTTATCATTATGTTTCCTATATATACATGGCCTATGTATATTTTAGGGGAGTTTTTTTGGAAGAAGGAAAAAATAATATATTTTATCTCTTTAGAAAATTAGGGTTTATGTTCTCATCTAATGGAGGCTCCCACAAGTCTAGTTTTCCAAGGTCATTCATGGAGGCTTATGGGTGATTCCTAAAAACAAAACCATTACCAAGATAATGGAGATCGAAGGAGAAGGCATCTAGGAAAGAGATCTACAATAAGTGAGAACATTCACTTTAGAGGAGAGATCTAAGGTTTACTCAAACCTTTGATGTAAGTATTTAATTTATTAATTGAATGATACATCATATTTTATTTTTGCAAAAAGCTTGTCTCTATGTGATGAATTAAGATCTATGAATCAAAATCCCTCGACAAGTTTTTAAAACTTACACGTTTCCCAATAGTGGTACCAGAGTATGGTTTGATTCATTACTAGAGATCATGATTTTATGAAAATCATCATTCATAGATCCAAATTTATATATGCATATGTTTATATTATTATATGATCATGATGTATGTATATTTGTGATTGGATGATGTTGATGTATGTTTGGGCAATGGATAAAGCTTATAGGTTATTTGAATGTAATTTTATCTTTGGATGAATGTAATTAAGGCTTTGATTTAGCCGTTTGAAAGTTCAATGATATAATTTAATTTTTTTCATTGTATTTCAAATTGTAAATATGTTTTAAAGCCATGTAATATTCATCAAAAGATGCTATGAAGCTTCAAAAAGGTCCAAAAGGGTTAAATTAGGCTTCCGAAATTTTCTAGGATTTTTTCGGAATTTTTCAGAATTTTTCTATAATTTTTTGGGCTTAAGTTAATTTTGTGTGAATTTTATTATTATTTTTTTGGAATTATCTGCGATTTTCTGGCGACCGGAGCGTCGTCGACGGCAAGGTAGCGCTGGAAGGGATGAAGGTTGATCCCATGCTTCGTGTTGCACCATTATTCAGTACAACAGGATTCACAATCGTTGGATCAAAAGTCAACACTGAGGTTTTATCCCATAAAGCGCACCAATCCTACATCTGGCGCATGAGGAGCACATGCCAGGGTCAACTAGGGTAAACCAGCTTGTTGGCGCGTGAGGAGCACGCGCCAGACCAAGCCTTGAACCTCCCACGCCCGTGGCAACACGTGAAGGCACGTGGGCACGTGCCAGCACGTGGGGATAGGGTATTGCATCCCTCAGGCACGTGCCAGCGCGTGTGGGGTCCTCCGGGCGCGTTCCAAGTGTTGTTTTGCCTCCGGAGGCGCGTACTAGCTCTCTGCAGGTGTTCACAAGTCTTTGATTGACCCTCGTGCAATTGTTAGAGCAATTAAATGTTAAAAGCTAAATCCATTGGCCATTTAATTTGCTTTTCTCTGTCATTTATTTGTGTATGTGATACATGAAATAATTAATTGCTAATTATTATTTGTTCATGCATTGGATCCATGATTTTTATCTAAATGACTTGATTTATATTAATTGAATAATAAAAATTAATTTGATTTGATTATTAATTAATTAGAGGGCACTTATTGGGAAAAAAAAAATTATTTATGAAAATTATTTTTAAAGTGTGCCTCAAATTAAATATTAATGAATAATTTAAAAGTCTAGTTATTTTCTAAATTTAATTGGATTAAAATCAAAGCATTTTGTATGCATTATATCATTGATATGAATAAATGAAAAACCCTAATTATGAATGATTAAAAATTGAGTGGGAGCGGGGATTTTTATTCATTACCCCATGGCCTTCGTTATTATAACTATTGTAATTAGATCTTCAAAAATAAGGTCCCACGCATGATTTGAAGAGTCTTAATATTACAAGAATGGTTGTCTCATGAAAATAAAAATATTAAATGTTTATTGTAATTAAATCTTTAAAAATAAGGCCCTACGCATGATTTAAAGAGTCTAGTTTATAATGACAAGATATTTAATGTTTTATTTTTCGTTGGAGCATTAATGACGTTATACACTCAATCTAAAATCAATAGTGTTAGCTCCCCAACAGAGTGGTTTACACTAGGTGAATTTAGAAAGGCTAAACATAATTGGGATTCATTTCATATATATAGACAAGGCATTGTCTTAAGAGATATGGAAATGATGGGATTGTCCGCTAATAGTAATAATGAACTTAGCCAACCGAATAAGTTATTGGCGTATTGGTTATCTGATTTTTCATGCAGTGGTTAAGGGACCTGCATACTATTTTAATGGATGTGCTCGGCTAATAGCAAATGAATCCCAACAATAGTAATAATGAACTCGTACATCAGGATAGGTTATTGACATATTGTTTATGTGATTTATTATGCTACAAAGTTGAGGGACCTGCATTAATTAAAAGGGATTGTTTACCTATAGTGATAATGAATTCTTATACTATTGAGATTTATTATACTATGTGGTTGACAAACTCATTTTAATTTTAAATATGTATGATAGTATTAATAATTGACCTTGCATATTGTATGAATGCATTTATATTCAGATTAATTATGTTTAATCCATTTAATCTGCTTGCTAATATATTCAATGTATTTGGACCTTATTTATACAGACTGGAAAAGGAACTTAGATATTTTACTCACAACGTAAGGGTACAAAATGTATTTTCTACTCCTAGACCTAATACTTTTACTTTAAGATACCCAAGAGAACATTAATGCTTTTAATAAGTGAAATAAGGCAAATGATATGATTTGGTGCAATATTCTAGAGTTTATCTCGAATATGTTCCAAAGCTAACATTTACATTATTTTATTTTCTTCAAGCATCATGTTAAATGTCAATGAAATGTTTTGGTGAGATTAGATATAGCATATGCCTAAGTACTATGTCAGATTTAAATACCATCAAGATAGCATAAGGATCTCCAGTAAAATATCAAATTTTAGAAAATGATTGTTTATTATTTAAAAATTGAACTTGAGGTTAACAGAGCCGATTTGGGTGGTAAGTTTGAAGTTGACATAATTATTGCATTGTTACCAAACTCGTTCGACTCTTTTAGAGTGAACTAAATAAAGAATCAGTTTGAGTTCACACTCGCTGATATTCTTATAGAATTGGTAACAGATGAATGGATAATCAAAAGTATGGGCCTTTTTATTAATCTAACCTAGTCTATACCATCTTCTTCTAGGCCCAAGTGGAAGGGCAAAGGAAAGAAGAAGGATGATAATAGGATTATGCTAGCACAAAACATGGGTATCCAAAAGGTTAAAGGGAATAAGACAGTATATGTTAAGGGTGAAGGAAACTGTTTCTTTTGCCTCTAACTAAGACACTAAAGGACGAACTGTCTAAGCAATGACGTGGCATAGGAAAATGTATATTTAATTATTGAGCCATATTATATAGTTGTATCTATTACTTTCTGATGGATAGATTTTGGAGCCACTAAACATGTTTACAATTCATTGCAAGGATTTCAAGAATCCAGAAGCCTCGATGATATGGATATATATTTGTTCTTGACCGGATGGCAGGGTTATAGCTAAGTCAGTGGGAGTATTACATCTGAAATTAGAGAGTATGATGATATTAGTATTAGAGAACTATCTTTATGCAGAAATGTTAGACGCAATCTAATTCTTGTTTCACTTTTGGTTTATAAAAACTGTGTTATTATTTTGTAAAACTGGTTTTATAAAATTGAATAGATGTGCGATTGCTTCTGGTGCATTGAAAGATGATTAATATACTATAACCACAAGCTCTTAATATTTGCAGGATGTAGAAACTAATGTTGCATCTTCTAAATTGAATGTTAAGATAAAATTTGTTATTCCTGACTCATTGTATTTTTAGTGTCTATTATTGGGTTATAATCAGTCAAAATGTGATTCAAAGATTGGTCAAAGAAGGTTTATTACCTGGTGAGACAGAGGAGCCTAAACCAACTTGTGAATCTTGTATTGAATGATAGATAACCCTAAGGGCTTTAATCAGCTAAATAAAATAGACATAAAGAACAATTGGAGTCAGTACACACTGACACGTGTGGTCTTATAAACATCCAAACAAGATTACTCACGTTTTGGATAAATTACCTGATGCGACACAAGTCTTAAACTTTTGGTATATTCCAAAAGTGTCAAGACTGATGTGGAGCACAGATTAGGTATACTTATCAAAACACTTCGATCTGATAGTGGATATGAGTATTTCTTGGATAGTGTAAAGACTATATGGTCAATGAGGGTGTTGTGTACCTATTTTTTCTGCAATTGACGCTCAATGAATTGAGGTGTCAAAGAGGAATAACAGAATTCTGCTTAACATGGTTAGATCTGTGATAAGCTATGCTTCATTATCTCTTTCAGTTTAGAGTTTAGCCTTAAAGATATTGATGCACATTATGAATTGCATTCCATTTTAGTCTGTCTCAAGGATATCTTTTGAGCTGTGTTTTTTAATAAATCTTAGTTTGAATAACATGCACATATAGGGTAATCTTGCACATGTACACTTGATATGGACAAGTAAGTTGGAAGCAGATCATATGCATGATAGATTTGAAAGCTACTCTAAAAGCACTAGGATGGATTATTTTATGATCTCAATGATACAAGTTGATTGTTTACACTCACTGTTTATCTATAGGAGGATCATATTATGAATCACATACCTAATAACATAATGTTAGAGAATATGGTCAGAATACCAGTTCTACCACAATGAACACACCTATTATAGAAATTACGAATTATATATGAATTCCCTATTGATGCGTCGGCATCATCTAGTACACAGATTCCTGCATCGGTACATTAATGTAGTGAGAGGATTATCATCCAATTCGATAGAATCATGTTTTTAGGTGAGACCATGATGGATATCCCTATTAAACACGAGTTGGACCTAGTGAGTTACACGGAAGCGTGAACCGATATAGATACAGATTGTTTTGGCAAGTTGCTATGAAATCCGAGTTGGAATCTATGTATTCTAATAAAATTTGGGATCTTGTAGAACTTTCTAGTAGGGTGATACCTATGGAAGGCAAGTTAATCTACAAAAGGATACCAGAAGATTTCTTAGTAAATGAACCATATGAGTATAGGGTAATGTCATTATTTTTCTAATTCTAAATATTATTGACATCCTACTCATTTATAATGATGTGGAAGCTTTGTCATCATTAAAAAAAGGTAGTTGTTCAATTATTCTGAAGTGATGGATCTTCAAGATGTAAGCTATATTCGTAGGATTAAGCTTTTGCAAGATCAGGTTAAAAGGAAAATAGGTTTATCTTAATAATCCTACATTGATAAAGTTTTGACCAAGTCTGGTATGCAAAACTCAAAGAATGAGTTCTTGCATTATTGACATGGATTGCTCTCTCTAGTAAGTAGTTTTCCAAGACTAGTAGAGGAGATTGAGCAAATGAGACTGGAACAATATACTTCAGCATATGGGAGACTCATATATGCCATGGTCTATACCAAACAGGACATCTGTTACGTTGTAGGGATAGTTAGTAGATATCAGTCCAATCTCAGACTTGATATATAACTGGTCTGTCGTGAAAAATATCATTAAGTACCTTAGGAGAACCAATGATCTCATACTCATTTATGGATGTAATGATGTGGTTCCAGTCAGGTATGCCAGTTCTGGTTTTAAATCAGTTGTATATATTATAAGGTTTATGACTTAGTGTATGTTCACTAAATGGAAGGGAAATCAGTTAGTAAATTGTTAAGCAGATTTTAACTGCTGACTCAAACTTGCAGGTGGAGTACATTGCAGCCTTAAAGGCGGCAAAGGAAGCCTTTTAGTTTGATCTCACTGATTTAGAGGTTGTGGAGCATACTAGCCTGCCTATCAAGTTATATTGCGACAATAGTGCAGAAGTAGTCCAAACCAATGACCCAAGGTTCCATAGAGGAACAAGGTACATTGAAAGGAAGTATCATATCTTATATGATATTGTCCGGTAATAAAATGTGCTCTTGGCTAAAATATTGCATTAGAACACAACTTTGTTGATCCATTAACAAATGTGTTATCGATTAATAGTTTTGATCGTCATCTGGATAACATTAGAGTTAGATGCAATTTGAATTGGCTATGAGGGCAAGTGGGAGCTGTTGGGATTTATATGTCCTGGCATAGCAAATTCTTATTTGGATTATAGTGACATATGTTCCTGACGTTTCTTAAATATTTATGCTTTATACAATTGGTGAATTCAATATATTATGTTTCAATTCATTATAGAATTGATAGTGTCCACTTGATTATAAGAAATATTTATATATGTATGTGATGGCGATCAATACATGAATATAAATAGTAATCATAAATTGTTCATAGTCGGTAATTATGGATGGACTCGTAATTAATTAAGACTTGAACTGGATCCGCATTAGGTTGAGATATATTACGAGAGCTATTGTATGCAATTACTCCATATTATCGTCATGACACTTGATTCTTAAGCATGAGAGAAGTATAGACTCTTTTATTAATTAATAATTACTTTGATTTGTTCGGCGGATACTTCGGGATCTTTAGACTGATACTTAGGGTAGTTATGTAATTAATAGTTAGAGGGTTATATTCTCAATATTTGCATTAATGCTACTTGTATTTATTTTGTATTGATTATGATTGATCACAAATTAAATTCGAAGGCCTTCGTGTGTTTTTAGACAAAATGATTTATTATATATTTATTTATTTAAATTATTATTTTTGTCAAACAAATGTTTTATTGTGATCGAGCAAGAAATAATTAAAGGTATCAAAATAAATATATTAATTAAGTAGTCGGATTGATGGCTTTATTTATCCGATAACTAATTTGCATAGAGGGGTCAAAGTGTAACATTGACTTAGAGGTTATTTATTATTTAATTGGAGTTCAATTAATTTCTTTTAGTGGAGTAAAAATTAATTAATGAATTAATTGGGTCCATGGACTGGGCTAATTATTAATTTATTATAGCCAAGAAAATAATAAACCTAAAGGATTCTCACTCATAGCCCAACTTGATATTGGAATCCAATTAGATTTGAGACATGTGAATTAGAGATTGAGAAAAATTTATTGTTTCCTTTTCCTTATCATTATGTTGCCTATATATACATGGTCTATGTATATTTTAGGGGAGTTTTTTTGGAAGAAGGAAAAAATAATATATTTTCTCTTTCAAGAAAATTAGGGTTTATGTTCTCATCTAATGGAGGCTCCCACAAGCTTAGTTTTCCAAGGTCATTCATGGAGGCTTATGGGTAATTCCTAAAGGCAAAACCATTACCAAGATGATGGAGATCCAAGGAGAAGGCATATAGGAAAGGGATCTACAATAAGTGAGAACATTCACTTTAGAGGAGATATCTAAGGTTTACTTAAACCTTTGATGTAAGTATTCAATCTATTAATTGAATGATACATTATAGTTTATTTTTACATAAAACTTGTCTCTATGTGATGAATCAAGGTCTATGAATCAAAATCCCTTGATTTTTTTTTAAAACTTGTACGTTTCCCAACACTTATATGTGGTAGTGTTATCTCCAATTGGTATAAGGCCCTTTGGGTAAAACCCCAAGAGCAAAACCATGCGGGCTTAGGCCCAAAATAGACAATATCATAGTATGTGGTGGAATGAGTCGTTACAATTGACTTGTAAACCTTTTTATAAATATGTGTGCGCCTTTGTGTTTGCTTGTTTAAAATCTTCTAATCCCATTCACATCAACACCACCTAAATGAAAACGAATTTGATAACTACATAACTAAAAGAATTAGAATGTAATTACTCAAATGAATGGAAAGAGTAACTACAGAATTGTATGATTGTTAATTAATCAGTAAATTTAGTAGAGTAAATTGGATAAAGAAACAAGTGATTAATCATTCTCTAAAACAGTTTTTAAAACTCAATTTTCCACAACTTATTCCGTTGCACAACTCACAATTGGTATTGAGCCAATCTCTACACATTGAGTTGATCCTAGTGGATTTTATTTTTTTTTATTATTATTTTTTTTTTCAAAAATTCTTTCATCGTGTCTTATGTTTTGAAAGATGGTGGATCTAATCAACTTGGTCCTTTATTCAATGGAGACAATTACAACTTTTGGAAATCAAAGATGAGAGCTTATTTGCAAAATTCAAGAAGTAAAGTCTGGGGTATTGTTGAGACAGGCTATAGACTTCCGACTGAGGAAAACATATAGGATGGTAAGACTGTTCAGGTTTTGAAGGATGCTTTCACCTACACTACTCTTGAGACTGAGCGTAATAATGCTAATGAAAAAGCTTTGTATGCAATTATTAATTCTGTTGTTCCATCTGAATATACTAGAATTTTTTATTGTAAAACTGCTAAAGACGCTTAGGATATTTTGTAGGTCACTCATGAAGTGACATCAAAAGTAAAGCTATCTGACTTTTATTTTTCTTTTCTTGAAATGATTTATGAGTTTTGTCACTTAGGCAAAAGAATTAGTGATAAGAAAATTTGTGAGAAAATTTTGAGATCTTTACCTAAGAGTTTTCAGATTAGGGTAGAAACTATCACGTACTGAACATTAGGAATTGTCTAGTACTAACGTAGATGAGGTTGTGGGTTTCTTGAAAAATTTTGAGATGCATAATTTTAGTCAAATTCAAAAAAAAAAGAATTTGTCTTTAAAGTCAACTCAAGCTGAAAACATGGTTGATGATAATTCTGATGAAGATGTGGCACTCATAACTAGACAATTTAATTAGTTTTTGCAAAAACAAAGGAGAAGGAATGACCATGGGGCCAATCCTCGTAGTTTTGATAAGGGTTCAACTTTTAAGATGAATGAAAAGAAACGGGAAGAATCAAAAGAAACTAAACTTACTTGCTGGAATTGTGGTGGTAAATGTCACATTTCAACTGTTTGTCCTAGTCATAAGATTCAAAGTATAGGAACAAAGGAAAGTTATGAAAGTTTCATTTTTTAATACTACTCTAAGTGATAATGAATCCTCTCATGATGCTTGCAATGATTTTTCTTTTGTTGCTTTTCTTGATAAAGGTCCTTATGTTGTTACTTTATCTGATTCTGATATTTTAGACAATAAAGATAATGAAATCCATGATGAACAGCTTCAAGAGGATGAGATTGATAAAAAACAACTGAAAAGAATGCTTGTAGAAACTATAGAAGTTAAACTGGCTGCCAAGAAGTTGACGAAAGAACTTATTTAAGCCAAAGAAGAAAGAGATGAACTGAAAAAACAAGTTGATAAAGGTAAATTGAGAATTATTGAAAGCAATTCATTTATCTCTGATCTCAAAAGAAAAGTCAAATCTCTTGAAGGCGAGGTAAGTATAGCTAACTCTATGAAAGATTCCCTTGTTTCTAGAATTGAATTTCTTGATATTGAATTGAAGAAATCACAAGAGAAATTGATTGCTTTTACATCTGGATAAGTCAAACTGAATAAGATGATAGATATTGGTAAGAATGTGAATGATAAAGCAGGCTTAGGATTTGTTAAGGGCTCATCTAGTAATCAGGGTAAAAGAATCTTTGTGAAACCTATTAATCAGAACATACCTGATCCTAAATTGATTGATTTATTATATTCTAATATGTCTTATGTGCCTAACGTGTTGCATTGCACTTTTTATTGTAGAATTGGACATAGCCAACATTATTGTTTTTGGAGGAAAAAGAAAAGTTTTACTGATATTCATTCTCATGGGTTTCATGTTAAGAATACGGTGCATGCTAAGAAAAGCCAAAATTTTGTTAAGCCAAAAAATTTTGAAGTTAAGAATTTACATGGGAAGAAAGTCAAAACTGAAAAAAATTTCAAAAATTGAAAGTGAAGACTATTTGGATCAAGAAAGAAAAATTAGTAAATAATGTGCTGGTTGATTCTATGGAACTAGTTTCCAATATGTCATTGGGTACAAAACTCTCTAACTAAAGGTTGAGTGATCATAGATTGTGATTATTGAAAATATCTTTGCCACTGGATCACTCTTTTGTAGTCTAGGGTTTGGTTGTGGTTTTGGAAAGTAATGATTATATTTTGTTTCTTGATAACATTTGAGAAAATTCATTCTATTGAATTTACGATCAGTTTTTGAATGCAAATTGGGACACGTGAGATTTGATAAAATAGATTCTTGGTTTGTAATCTATACAATGAAAAACAATTTGCTATATTTATGTGACTTTTAGATTTGAATCTCTTGAGTTCATAATCTTCACGTGCACTAGTTTGTCTTTGAGAAAATTGATTGAAAATCATTGGAATGTTGACTAGGTTATATTGCTCATAAAAGTTATAAAGGTTATTGTTAAAAAAAATATATATATATAGAGCATGTGTTTACAAAAAAGACGAAAAAAATTCAGCATGAACAGAAAAGAAAAAGAAAAAAATTGCTGAAAATCTTAGCTAAGGAAAAGGCTACCTATTGAGTTTGGGTTGAAAGCTCTTCTTAGAATTTGAAGTGGAGTTATTTGAGTAGAAAGAAAGGCGGAGACAAGTCAAAATATGGAATTGCTGTCTGCTCTTTAGAGTGAAAACTGCATTGCTTAGAAAATTGCTGCAAAACAATCTTATCTTATAATATTTTTCGATCCATATGATTTAGATAATGATTTGATAAAATTTGAGGAGATTGGACTTCACACACACATATAAACTTCCTAGATGAATTTAAATTTTTTTTTTTTTTTTTTTTTTTTTTAAATTGTAAGTTGAATTTCATGTTGTGATTACCTTCTGAGAGTTGACTTGATTGAAAATTTTGTGGTGTCATGCATTTGTATTCATGAATACTCGTAAACTCTCTGGAAATTTTGGTTGTGTGTTAACTTGAAATTTATGGGATTTGCTTCTTCTTCTTCTTCTTCTTCTTTTTTTTTTTTTTTTTTCAATTAGGTGTTCTATGCTTGAGATTATCATTGAAGAAATTTTGAGAAAGATTGATGAACAAGTTTTTTTCCCCAAAGGAATCAAGTTTGGAAGACTAGAACCGGTTCAAGTGCACAAAGTTGCTTTGAGTTTTGAAATTGCCAGACTTGAATTGGTTCAAGTCCCTAAATCTGGGCACTTTAGTTACATGTTATGCGTGCGTTTGGGTCACATTGCGCACACCCTTTGCTGCGATTTTGGATACTTCTCACTCCGTCTTGCATCCATCTTCAAACAACATTACTTGTGTATGCTTGTTTAGGTAATCATCCTACTTCTCTTCCAAATCTCACACTTTTGATCTTCATTATATCATTTTGACATTGTGGAAGAGATTTGGAAGTTGGGGTTTGTATTTTGGAGGTTAGGTTGAGCTTAAAATTTGAAGATTTGGTTAATTTTTGTTGATAGCTCATCTTGTTGAGGTGTTGGGAGATTTTTGCTGCAGATTGTTGTGGATTGGGATTATATATTGCTTTGTAGACAGATTTGTGAGGATTTAGAGGATTAACTTTTACATTGGCTCAAGGTTGAAGATGACTGCACACCAGGTGTTGATAAAATTCCCCAACTAAATTTTTATTTTTATTATTTATTTATTTATTTATTTTTATGCTTTGAAGTGATAAATTGTGAATCAAAATGGCTCATAGGTTGTGTAAAGAAGCAAAAGGAAAGGGTATTGATACCGAAAGACCTCCAAAGCGTGCTAGAACTGGAATTAAACTCCAGGAACCTCGAATAGGTTCAAGAGTTTCACCTATTGCTCCTACTCCTTCCATGGCTTCTAATGCTATCCATCTGTCTCTACTACCGGGAACATTGAAATCACCGAGATCATTTCTTTAATAAGGGTGCTTGGAGATCGTACAATGATGTTTATAAGGATTGACCAATCATGACAGAGAGGAATGTGCTTCTTGATAAGCTTAGGGACAGCACAGGGAAAAAAAGCTTGTGGATTTTATTAAGAAGAATAATTGGCTCTTCTTCACATTGATGACAGACGGGTTCTCACCTGATATGGTTCATTACTTTTATGCCAACATTAGAGAGGGTTATGACACCTACTTTGTTGTGTCAATTTTTGGCATTGATTATGAGATTCGAGATAGAGATATCCGGCTGAGACATCTTGGGGTTAAGTAACCATGTTAGAAGCTTGGGGAGAGTTATTCCCCTTGAAGGTTTGGGTCTAAAACTTCCTGAAATTCATGATGCAATTTGTGTTCCGGGGTCTTCAAAACTTGATCATGTCATCCTATCTCAACATCTTACAGATGAGGCAGCCATTCTTAATCTTTTTGCCATGGCTAATCTTGGGTCTTTTGGGAAGAAAGATGAGATAAACTTGGAACAGTCGCAGATCTTGTATTTCTTGGCTACTAGAGTTTTCATTGAGCTTAGACTATCCATTATGCAGACCATGATTTTTCATTACAAGAAGAATTCTTGGAAGCATGTTTTTCCATTCCCAAAGATCATCATGGAGTCTCACAAAAAGAACAACATCTTGATTCTACCATAAGCTTATCATCAGAAGATAATGACGGATTGGATCTCCGTGCCTTGAACAAATCCAAGACTGCTTGAGAAAATGCTAGGCAGGCACGAGTAGGTTCAGTTGCAACTTCATCTTGTAGTCCAGATTCCGACAAGCTCTTCGCAACCAAAGGCAACTTCACAAAGGATGATGCTAATATTTTGTTTACCTCCTTACTTCAGAGTGATCGTGCTATTTTGGATAGAGTTCACACCTTAAAAGAATGAAGTAAGAGAGCTAAGGGCTGAGGTTATGAGTCTCACAGAGGAGTAGCAATCAGGTGTTCCTATAAAGGATATTTATAGACTTGCACCCCCAGAGACTTCAGCGAGAGCTGATGACGAGAATGATTAGGATGATGAGGTTGATGGCTTTGAGGATGATGATGGTGATAATGTGGTGACATCTACAGTTCCTTTTGATGGAGATGACATGTGTACACACAAATTTTGTAAGTCTGCAATAGAAACAAAATATGGAGCAAATAATATAATTTTATTAATTTGAGAAATTGAGGAACAATCCTCTGTAATATTTTTTACAAAAGAAAGAATTGGTCCTCTGATTAAATCTCATTTTTTTGTTGGTTGGTTGGATCCAAGGGCTGCACAAGCTTGATCCTAAATCGCTGTGGAATTTGATGAAGAACAGCATGTCTTTGGCTGTGCTTGTTGTTGATCACCGTGGAATTTGATGATGAACGACACGATTTGATGTGCTTGGTGTTCTTCGCTTTTGGGTTTGGATGTTGGGGATGAGAGTTTCTGTATTCCTCTCTGGAATTCTAAATTTCTAAATTCCGACTTTGTGTCCTTCTCCTTTCCTCCAGGCCTCTATTTATAAGCTTCTTGGATCCATAAGATGATGACATGTGTCCTCTCTAATAAGGAAAATATCATAACTGGGCCGGGCCGGATATATTATGATAATTATCCTTTAAAATTATTATTCCAAATATATTTTATTAGAAATAATTATTCTTTTTTATTTAACCATCTGGACTGGACTTAATTAAATAATTTAAGTGAACCAAACTTGGGCCAATTAAATAACTTAATTAAACATTAGGCCCATATTTAATGGGTCCATTTGTCCAAATCAAAGTCTACTAAAATTTTAGTGTCTACAAATTGCCCCCACTTCGAGTCCCAAGCTTAACAAGACTTGTCTCCTCTTTCAAGTGGGACTTGAGATATCCAACTTTCCTTCTTCTATTTTATTATTTTTTTAAAAAATTTTTTTTTTTACCTTTCTAATCCTACTTTGGATTGGAATTTTACTTTCCAATTTATACAAATCCCTTGCCTATATATATCACCCAAGTCATAGGGTTTGACATCAATTTCAATCAGCTCTGAAGGACTTGTAAGATTGCAGCCTCTGAAGATTGTGTTAGATTGCGGTATCTGTTTGAACACATAGGAATGACTGTTTTTTTTTTTTTTTTTTTTTTTTTTTTTTTTTTTTTTTTTTTTCCACGCTTCTTGGAAGATTTTTTTCCCCCCTCCTCCACGCTTCCTGGAGGAACGAATTATTTTTTTATTTTTTATTATTATTTTTTTCCCTCTTCCACGCTTCTTGGAGGAATGAAAATTTTTATTTATTTATTTTTCCTTCCCTCCTCCACGCTTCCTGGAGGAATGAATTATTATTATTATTATTTTTTTTCCCCTCCTTCACGCTTCTTAAAGGAATTTTTTTTTTTTTTTTTTTTTTCCTCTTGCACACTTCCTGGAGGAATGATTTATTTATTTTTATTTTATTTTTTTTTTCATGCTTCTTGGAGGAGAGATTTATTATTATTATTATTTTTTCTCCCCCACACTTGCTGGAAGAATTTTTTTTTTTTTTTTTTTTTTCATAGCAGAACTTGAAATCCTCCTTCTAGACAACACCGATCGAGCTTTATTATTCCATCATGGTGGTGTTCAAATGTTTCGCAAAACAAACGATGACTATTTTAGAGAGCGAAAATAGCCAACGAGTCCAAGGAACGACATTAAGTGTATATGACTCACTTTTTGGTCGCAATGCTATTCAAGTGCCTGATCTTGACAATAAACTTTGTTCATCTCATTGGACATGCATGGCCACATGTGAACTCACCAACGTTGGTCTTGATCAGATTAATGAAGAATCTATTGTCTCTAAAGCCTTGATACTAAATTCTTCACTTCATGAGAGAGTTGTTGAGGAAAACCAGTTTTCACTCTTGGGTTTCAATGTTCAGGCGAAGGAAATATCATGGAGTATTCCCTATAAACTTTCTGCTGAATTGCCATACACTGAACTATATTGGGAGTGGTTAGAAGATGTCTTGGCAACAGGAATTATATGGTGCTTTATTCGCCTCTCTATTTTCCTTTGATCGTCATGAAGATGGATTCAAAGCATTCCTTGAATGTTGTTGCCAGCCACTAATACTCTTCATTGTTGTATTGGCGAGCTGTCAATTTCTCTTCGAGATTTGTATATGCTAGGCGGTCTCCCTCATCAAGGAACAATTTATGATGAAGTTATTCTTTGCGCAGATGAACTCTCAAGAGCTGGCAACAACAAAAATTCTCTCCCCTTGAGTTGTCAACACCTATTTTTGGCCTTCTACAGACTTTCCAAGAAGTATAAAGGAGATCAGAACGTAAAGATATCTGACTGGATTAATTTCTAGTTTAAAGGTGCATCAAGACATGTCAAACCTTCAAAGAAAACAACAAAAAATAAAGTTCATCACCCTACGAGGACTCAAAACCCATCCGGTGTGATCCCTCCTGTCAGGTCGATGTCCACCAAAGAGAAGGAAGTATTTATCAACCTTAGTGTAGATGAAGCATCGAGAGACACCACTTATCTAGCTGCTTTTTTAGCATGTTGGCTTTGTAAATTTGCCTTACCTGCACACCCTGGCAACATGATTCGTCCTTGGACTTTCAAGGTTGCGAGCATGTTAACAGATTGTTGCAATATTTGTCTTTCCATCCCGGTTTTGGCCAGTATTTACAGAGGCTTAAATGAGATTGTTTCCTCACCAGATCCTGGAAGCTGCTCTGTAATATTTCCTATACACTATGTATTCGGCTGGTTAAGTGAATATTTTAGAACTAATTTCACCGTTCCTAATATCAACTATTGGCCTAGAATGACATTATATGCAGGTGAAGGAGGAGCAAGATACTTTGACGTTTTTGAAGCACAAAATTTATTCAAATTATATAAAGGAATAAACTTAACTCGTATGGTTAAAAGATCTTCAAAACAACAACTCATTGTGGATAATGGTGAGATGATAAAGGCTGACTCTGACACCTTAATCAGTCTTCGATCATGTTATTTGACATTGCGCCAAAATGACTGTCTCATCATTGAGCCGTATAGTCCACATAGATTTAGCCGATAATTTGGGTACCACCAAGATATTCCGGGAAAATTAAAGAATGACTTTCGTAGTTGCACCTTAGAGGAGTTTTTAAAGCATTGGAAATCATTCGTTCATTATTCTTCTGGTTGTGATGCGTTGCCTCCCTCAACCTCCAGCCACCAGAATCCCTCAGTTACCAAAGCATATGCCAAATGGTGGTCTAGCGTATATATTGATCCATTTACACAAGAAGAAACTACCTCAAAGCAACCTAAACACACGATTTCCCCACCAGAAAAACCAACTAAAATCAGGAAGGTTTTAATTAAGGGGCTGAAGTCAAACCTCTCATCAAAGCCAGTGCCAGGGTCACTCCCCAAATCTCATAATACTTGTGGTGTTGTTGGGGGGTCTAATAGTCATCACCAAACTGCAGAAGATGTTCCACCATTAATCAATGATCGTCGTCGTCGTCAGTTAGCAATGGATTCAGATAAGGATGTGAAAGCTTGCGATGAGGATCGTAACTGGAAGCATGTCACTGATAAGATAAGACTTGATCCAGTACAGGAATGTATTGCCACTTTTCTTGATCGATTTTTTACTGGGGTACCTAGCAGTTCACAACCTATACAGGTACTCTTTTTTTATTATTTTTTTTTATTTTTATAATAATTATTATTATGATTATTATGATTACTATTATTATTATTATTTATAGTCACAAGGCAACGAGGGATTTCTCGGGGAAGATGTCGTCTTTGTTGCTAATTCAACATGTAGTGAAGAATCTATTTAAGGACCGTCTGCCTTAGCGTTGCCCACTGCGATAGGAAAAGATGCAGACATTTCACTACAAAGAAGCAGAGCTATTCAACACTCGGATGTTTTGGGGATTGCTAAAGTGACTAGTCAAACTATGGAGGTGGTTGAAAATGTTGGTACAGATCATGTAGATATTCCTTTTTTTCCCTATAAGAGAACAGGGTCCACCCTTGCATCGTATTGCCCCTTCTGAAATGTCAATTTTCAATGTGAAAGAAATCGTTCTTGATGTTCATCGTCGTGCCGCTTTATGCTTTATTGATTTCATAAAGAGTATTATACGGGATACTCCTACCGACAAAATATCATCTCGAGCACCTAAACTTCAAACACTTTATGAAGGACTCGCAAAACTCCCTGGAAACCATTCAGCTTTGAAGAGGCGAATTGATTTGTATTTGGCTAATGTGGCTAATTATGTTACTACATCTTCTTTCTATGCTTGTATGATGACTTCAGACTCTCAATTCCAACGATTGGCTAATATTGATACACAGCTCACCAACACTAGGTCTTTGGAGGATGATGGTGCTAAGCGTATACAATCACTTCGGTCTAGTTTGAGTGAAGCCGAAGTTAAAAAAGCCAGGTTAGTGAAGGAGTTGAAACAAGCCAGGGAAGAGACTCAAGGGCTTAAAGTCCTCATATCAACGACAGATGCACAGTTATCTCAGAAGAAGGAAGTTGTCACCAAACTTTAGGAAGATTGAAAATCAATGGAAGAAGCCAACGTCATCTCTAATAATGATCTTGAAGTAGTGAAGCAACTCGAAGAGATATTACGGCAAGAACGTGACAAAATCATAGTTATGGAATTTTAATATTGATCATCACCCTTTTTCTTTGCTTTTTTTACAAAATACCCAAAAGTTGTAACTTTGAATTTTAGCAACAAAACAACTTGATTTATTATCTCTATTTGTTTAACAAAGATGTTGTCATTGTTTATTGGTTTCGCCGTTCACAGTTTATACGCTTGCGGGCCAGGAGTATGCAGAATTTTTTTTTTTTTTTGGGCCGTACACAGTTTTAGCTCATGCGGGCCAGGAACATAGTGCAGTTTAAGCTCATACGATCAGAAGCATTGCCTTCATGTGTAATATCGCTTTAGGAACTTGCCATTAATGGGCCCCACTCTTACTCCGTCTTCATTAATAATGAGATACGTGCTGTTAGTATAAACTTCACAAACAACATATGGTCCATCCCATTTGGATACAAATTTATTTCCCTTGCGATTCATGACAATTGGTCTACGAACAGCTAATACTAAGTCTCGAACTTGAAATGACCGAGGTCGAACTTTCTTATTGAAGGCTTTAGAAAGTCGAGCTTGATAACACTCTAGCTGTTGTTGGACTTCTAATCTCTTCTCATCCAATGCTTCCAGTTCTTGAAGACGTAAGACGGCATTTTCTTCACTTGTAAGACCTTCCTGTATGGCAATCCTTAACAAAGGGATCTGTTGTTCCAATAGAAGAATCGCTTCTACGCCATAGCCTAGAGAATACGGAGTTGCTTGAGTAGGTGTACGGTGCGTAGTGCGGTATGCCCACAATGCTTCTTCCATTCACTCATGCCAATCTCTTTTTGTCTGGTTAACTACTTTCTTCAATAACTCACAAAGAGTTTTATTGAATGCTTTCGCGAGACCATTGGCAGGGGCATTGTACATGGAGGACTTACGTTGTTTGAAACCAAACTTCTCACAAAGGTTAGTTACCCAACTATTTTTGAAATTTGTCCTATCATCAGTGATAATGTATCAAGGGACACCATATCGATAGATAATGTTCGATTTGATGAAATCAACCACTGTTTCCTTTTTCACATGTTTATAGGGTGCAGCTTCCGCCCATTTGGAAAAATAATCAGTGGCAGCCAAGACATACAAGTGGCCCTTTGAAGACTTGTCTAAAGGACCAACTACATCTAATCCCCATGCATCAAATGGCCATGACGTCACAGTAGGGTGCAATGGTTCCGGTGGTTGGTGTATGAAGTTAGCATAAAATTGACAGGCTTGACACCTTTTCGCATACTCCATGTAGTCCTTGACCATGGTGGGCCAATAATAACCCATTCTTTTGACACGAAAGTGAAGTTTTGGTCCAGACTGATGGGCTCCATAAATCCCAGAATGTGCTTCCTTCATTGCATGGGTGGCTTCATCATTTGCGAGGCAGTGAAGGAAAAGGCCCTCATATAAACGCCTATACAACGTATCATTGTAATAGATGAATCGAGGTGTTCATCTTCGTATTTCAGTCTTGTGGCGTTGATCTTCGGGAAGCTTTCCATGTTCTAGATAATTAATGATAGGGAGTCTCCAGTCTTCTTCCTCTTGTGTCCAACAAGAAACAAAATTACTTTCTTCAAATTTATCTTCCAAGACTTGTGGTAAGACCCATCGTTGACATACAGGAACATCAACCAAGTCCTCAGCAGTTAACGCCAATGTTGTAGCTAAATTTGCCAAAGCATCAACTATCCGATTTTCTTTCCTCGGAATGTGTTCTAGCATGACGCTATCAAATCGTTCCAATAAATGAGAGGCATAACGATGGTACGGCACTAGATCATCTTTCTTAACCTCATATTCTTGAAGAAGTTGGTAAATCACCAACTTAGAGTTTCCATATATTTTGAGATCCATGATTTTCATCTCATTTGCCATTTGAAGGCCGATAATTAAGGCTTGATATTTAGTTACATTATTTGAGCAGTTTTCAGCGAGTGCAAAAGAGTACGGAATAACATGTCTTTTTGGAGAGACAAACACTACTCTTACTCCGGCCCCGTCTGCTCGTGCTTCCCCATCGAAAAACATCATCCATGGAGGGAGGATGTCCACAAGGAAGACTTCTTCATCAGGAAAATCTTTAGAAATTTCCCAATCGGCTGGAATAGGATGGTCAGCCAAGAAATCTGCCAGGACTTGTCTTTTTACTACTTTTCGTGGCACATGAACAATTTCAAATTCGTTGAACAAAATTTACCACCTCGCCAAGCGTCCGGAAAGGACCGGTTTAGACATGACATATTTGATAGGATCAGCCCTTGCAACAAGATATATCGTATGAGTCAAGAAATAATGCCTCAATTTTTTAGAGGCGAGGATAAGTGCGAGGCATGTTTTTTCAATTGGAGGATAATTTCACTCCGTTGGGGTGAGCCTGTGACTTAAGTAATACAATGCCTCTTCTTTATGTTCTTTATTATTCTGAGCAAGTAACGCACCCAACGATTCTTCTTGCGCAACAATGTAAAGTATGAGTGGCTTTCCAGGTACAGGTGCTCCCAATACTGGAGAATTGAGAAGGTACTTTTTGATGCTATCAAAAGCATTTTGGCAAGATTGGTCCTAGATGAATGGGGCATCTTTCTTCATGAGTCGGTTAAAAGGCTAACAACGGCCAGTCAAATTTGAGATGAATCTACGAATGAACGCAAGTTGACCTTGTAAACTTCGAA
Source organism: Cornus florida (assembly GCF_030987335.1). Lineage (NCBI taxonomy): Eukaryota > Viridiplantae > Streptophyta > Magnoliopsida > Cornales > Cornaceae > Cornus > Cornus florida. The sequence goes on along the minus strand of NW_026775573.1, from coordinate 42,580,676 downwards.
ACTCGTGTAAATTATTTGGTGGTGGCATCTTTTGAATGGCCTCCACTTTATTAGGATCAATCTCAATACCACGATGATGTATAACGTATCCCAGGAATTTCCCTGAAGTCACACTAAATGCACATTTAAGAGGATTCATCTTGAGTTGAAATTTTCGGAGGCGATTAAAAACTGTACGTAGATCTTATAAATGATTCCTTCATTCTTTCATCTTAACCACCAAGTCATCAACATAACATTCAAAAATCTTATGGAGTATGTCGTTGAAGATCCTTTGCATAGCGCGCTAGTATGTTGCTCCCACATTTTTGAGTCCGAAGGGCATAACTTTGTAGCAATATATGCCTTTAGGAGTGCGAAAGGCAGTTAGTTCCTCATCTTTCGGAGTCATTCTTATCTGATTGTACCCAGAGTAACAATCTATGAGCGAGAGAGCTTCATGCCCTGTGGTTGCATCTACAGTGAGTTCGGGGATGGGAAGAGGAAAATCATCATTTGGGCATGCCTCAGTTAAATCACAAAAATCCACACAAATTCAAATCTGTCCATTTTTCTTCTTCATTGGAACAATGCTTGAAATCCATGTTGGATATTTGACCTCACGAATGAACCCTACTTCAATCAATTTGTTGAGTTCTTCCTCTATCCTCGGAACTAGCTCTGGATGGAAGAAATGTTGAGACTGCTTAATCGGACGTGTCCCATGTTTGACAGCAAGATTGTGTACTGCAATTTTAGGATCAAGACCGAGCATCTCTTTGTATGTCCAAGCGAAGACATCCTTGTACTCAGACAACAATTGAAAGTAATCATTTTCTTCTGAGGGGCTTAAGAATGCACTAATGAAAACTGGTCTGGGTTGATCATCAGTTCCTAAGTTGATTTCTTTGAGTTGATCAACGGTAGCCTGCCCCCCGTCTTCTAGTGTTGATGGAGCTTTCTCGATGTCATCAGGTTGTTCAGAGTCAGGTTCCCCTTCAATAGTGATGTGGTATAAAGTAACACAAGATGATTCGTCAATGTCTTCTGTTTTATCCACTTCTTTTGCTTGATTAGTGAATACAACGGTTCGCCTTCGAGCTTTTAATGTAACATCATTGGTGACATCTACCTCTATCTTACGTTTCATTCGCGAGGGCATTAGGCTCTGAACTTCACTATTATTCACCATGTCGATGTTAGTTTTCTCTGACTTTCCAATCTTGGTACTTCTTAGTGATGCATCATTAATAGTACTAATTCGATTAAACACTGACTTTCAAGATTGAGGTTGTGGAGATTTTCTTCCTTGGTCATGAAAGCTCATTCTGTTAAAAACAGAGGTAGGAGGCAAACTGTTGACATGAGAACTTGAGACATTTGACTTTTGGCTTGACAGCCTGTTGAATACAGATGCTCGATCACATAAAGCTCCTATACGGTCGAAGACTGATTTTTGATGCATAATCTGTTGGTCTTGTTCATCTTTGACTTCTTTAAACCCAATGTAAAAAGTGTTTGACTTCTTATCCTTTTTTGTGATGTGAATTCAAAGTGGCTCAGAAGGTATGAAACCGATACCAGACTTGGGTGGAATGATCTTATGCCCTTGATCTTTTAACTTCTTCTGTGTCTCATTGAGGCCATGCATTTTCTCACCGGTGACCTCTGAATTTAGTTTTCCAACGTTTGCAGGATTTGTAAAATCATACCCCGACTTAGCCATGAGTTAGTATGCTTTAGGATCGAATCCTTCATCAGTCCTTTGTTTTGGAAGTGATCCATGATTAACCAAAGATTGAGAAGGCCGTATGAACCCTTTTAACGGAGGCTTAGAAGGCGAAGACTTTTGAATCTTGGTGAGAGGAAGAGTTAACTCTCCTTTCAGCTTTTGTATATCTTCTTTCTCTTTGGTTTGTGACATTTTCAATTTAAATTCCTTGGTTTCAAGTATCTCAATGACAGGTGACTGCCCTTCTTGTCATTGAGAATTTGGAACATACTTTAAAATAGGTTTCGTCCAATGTGCTTTTATCGAGACCCCTCTTGTTTTAACTACCTTTACAATGTCTGTCACTGAAACATCTAATGGATCACTTAACGCTTCTTTTGTTTTTGTAGATTGAACCTTTTGTGTAGATGGATGGCTTGGGATGGGCACTTCCGAAGGTGTATCAGGATCGATATAGAATTTAGCATCGGCAAAATGAGATTCTGTTTCTGTAAATGGTTTATGGTCTGCCATAACTATTTGTACGCTATTCTTGTAGAATTCGAAGCACTGATGAAGAGTTAATGGAATGACACCATTACTATGTATCCAAGGCCTTCCTAACAACAAATTGTAGGGCGTCTTTGCATCAATAACATGGAATAAGGTTTCAGCTTGGAGCTTGCCAATAATTAGTTTTGCTCGAATCATGCCAATAGCTCTCTGTCCTCCTTGGTTAAAACCTTGAATAATAAGACGGCTACGAGATAACTCGTCGACTGTGATGCTGAGATTTTTCATTGTAAATTTTGGCATGAGATTCACTGCTGATCCACCATCAACAAGAATTCGAGTAACTCTTTGTTCCTTTATGTAACCGGAAATGAAAAAAGGACAATTGTGCGGCTTCGAACCCAACTGAAGATCTTCGTCAGTGAAAATAATTGGTGCATAACATGAATCCAGTGTACCTCCAACTACTTCATCATCATCGGACTTTTCAATGATGGCAGCGTCCTTTGCATGATTCTTCACAGTCTGGGCTTCATCTTGATCCTTGCTATTCTCACCATCAGGGCCCGTTTTAATTGAAACCATGTAAGCTGTCACAACTTCGTCATCTAGATATACTTCTGGAAAGAACTCTTGCAAAGTAATAGGCTTCTGGATCCTTTGGCTTATAGAGGCGTGTTTGGTTGACTGTGTCTTCTTGACTCATTTTTTGTTATGGCTAAACTACTTATGGCGATATTGAAGTTTCTTCTTCCTTTGCTGCCTGTCAGAATAACTAGTCTGAAAAATGTCAGCTCGTTGCTTCCATGATTTCTTTCTTGTCACCAAAGTCCATCCTTCTTTATCATCCTGAGGAAAGACCCTTCCAAAGGTTGAAATGTCAAGTGCACTCCCTTTGCCAAGAGAGATGGGGATTGGTTCCAATGAGCCAAACTGGATGGTTGTGCAATACATCTCAGAAGTTGAAGGTTGAGAACGAGCACTCCCCACGACAGAGGTTGTCACAGTAATAGTAGTATGATTTGAAGTTACACTTTTGTCCGTGCCTAACAAGATTTTTCCTTCTTTTGCTAGATTCATCACCACCTCTTTGATGATAAAACACTTCTCAATTGCATGACTGACAATACGATGGTATTTGCAGTATTTTGGATCGTTGAGACGTCCCATCTCTTGAGGGCGTTTGCATTTAGGGAGTTCTATAACTTTACTTTCGAGTAAACATTCCAAGATGCCAGGGACATCGGAATCGGGGAAGGGGTATTCCTTATTCTCTAACTCCTTCAGCGTAGGATGCTGTCTTTCCCTCTCTTGAAACTGGTGAGGCTTTTTATCATCCTTCTTATCATCTTTAACAGATATCTTGATTGGGGTGGTTGAGATAGCCATGGAATCTTTAGCAGCGGTCTTTGACGACTTATGGCCCTTCTTCTAGTCTTTCTTATCCTTGCGTGGTTCTATGGCCACGGGACTTTTGCCTTCATGGGATTTCATACTGATCTCCATGTTATGGGCACGTGTTGCCAATTCTTCAAATGTGTGAGGTTTTATACCTTGCAAAATGTAAAGAAGGCCCCAATGCATTCCCTGTATACACATCTCCACAACAAAGATTTCTGACAACCGGTCCTTGCAGTCAAGACTGAGTGCTTTCCACCGATTAAGTAGTCGATTACAGGTTCATCCTTCCATTGCTTCGTGTTAGTCAACTCTATCATACTAACAGTACGACGAGTGCTATAGAATCTGTTCAAGAATTCTCGTTCCATTTGGTCCCAACTATCAATTGACTCTGACTTTAGGTCGGTGTACCACTCGAACATGTTTCCTTTAAGGAAACGGACAAACTTTTTAACTAGTAAGTCCCCCTCTATTCTGGCATTGTTACAAGTCTCGACAAAATGGGCATTGTGTTGCTTGGGGTTACCTTTTCAGTCAAATTACTGAATCTTTGGAGGTTGGTATCCTACATGCATCCTTATATTGTCGATTCTTCTTGTATAGGGCTTTGAGTACATGAGAGTGCTTTGTGAGATACCTCCATATTGGGCTCGGATTGTATTCATTTTTATATCTTGCAATTGTGCGGCAGATAATGAAGAGACTGAAGAAGCATAATTGGTTTGACTAGCTGCCTGTTCTGTCACCGGCGTTCGGTTTTGATTAGCCACCTGTTCTGTGACCGGTGTCTGTTTGGGGTCCTCCATGCGAGTACCTTGCACAGTAGAATTAAGATTCTCCGTCGGTATTGCTGTGGAAGATGTAGGATTCCCAGAATGTGGTGGTGTGAAAGTTGCACGATTCCCAGTTGGCGGTGGTGTGGAAGATGCAGGATGCCCAGATTGTACTGGTGATTCACCGAAGGTCTGAACTTCCAATTTGTTCATCAGTGTAGCGATTTGTAAGTCCTTCTCTTCAACAGTCTTTGTGAGGTTCTCAATGGCATGAGACATAGTTGCTAGTTGTTCCTCCACCGTGGCAACTGCAGTCATCATAGTAGCGACCACTTCTGAGTATGATAGGTTTTGAGAGTCAACATTTCTTGGAGTGATTGAATGCTCCGAAATCTGATGTGGTGACTCTGGGGGTGAACCGACACTAGAGCGAGCATCATGGATGGAATGAGGTGAATTTGCTTGTTGCGAAATCTCCTCTGGAACAACGTCAGGGTTCTTGACATGTTGGGTTTTCACGTTTGCCGGCTTTGCAGGATTGGTTTTCACCAAGTCTTGCTGATGTTTGGATGAAGCCATCGCCTGGGACTTGTTACGTGTCACAGGGCTCGCCAAGGTACTTCCATCACTTGATTTGGCCTTCGTGCCACTTTTCATAGTGGCTTTGGCGTCGACCTTTGTGGTAGTGATGTTCTTTTGGGCTTTCTTGTCTGTCTGAGTCTTAGGGGGTGCCATAGAGTCGGATAGAGAAGAAACTTGCTGATAGGAGAAAAAGATGAGAGGCAAAGGATGTCCCACCGGGCGTGCCAGAAATTTGTACACACAAATTTTGTAAGTTAGCAATAGAAACAAAATATGGAGCAAATAATATAATTTTATCAATTTGAGAAATTGAGGTACAATCCTCTGTAATATTCTTTACAAAAGAAAGAACTGGTCCTTTGATTAAATCTCCTTTTTTTTGTTGGTTGGTTGGATCCAATGGCTGCACAAGCTTGATCTTGAATCACCGTGGAATTTGATGAAGAACGGCACGTCTTTGGCTGTGCTTGTTGTTGATCACCATGGAATTTGATGAAGAACGACACGATTTGATGTGCTTGGTGTTCTTCGCTTTTGGGTTTGGATGTTGGGGATGAGAGTTTCTGTATTTCTCTCTGAAATTTTAGATTTCTGAATTCTGACTTTATGTCCCTTCTCCTTTCCTCCAGGCCTCTATTTATAAGCTTCTTGGATCTAAAGGATGATGACACGTATCCTCTCTGATAAGGAAAATATCATAACTGGGCCGGGCCGGATATATTATAATAATTATCCTTAAAAATTATTATTCCAAATATATTTTATTAGGAATAATTATTCTTTTTTATTTAACCATCTGGACTGGGCTTAATTAAATAATTTAAGTGGACCAAACTTGGGCCAATTAAATAACTTAATTAAACATTAGGTGCTGTCGGTTTCCTTGATGGAGTCGCCACAACCAACAAAGCTTAAGAGTTGTGTGTGTTTAGGAGGTAGCCAAGTTTTACATTTATAAAAAGCCACTACTACCTTTCTCTATATAAAATATAGATAGGGCGAGTAGGGATCGTCCCAAGGGATTTGATGGTGTATCGAATTGTGAAACTATGGTAATTAGGGTTAGTAGGTCAAGTGATCACACAATTGGTTGGTTGGTTGATTAAGCTAAATTGAATTCAACTAAATAAAATAATATGAGGTAAACAAGAGAGAGAGGTCTTGGGGTGTAGAGATCACCACCAAGCAATACTATTCCAAACCATAATCAAGTGACTAATGAGGGAAATGAATGTGTTGCAACAATGTTGTGTGTGTAAAAGACATTCAATTGGTAAGGGTGACTCAACAAGTGCAAATTGTCTCAATCAACATGTGTGAGGCCACAATACATCTATTGGTAGAGGAATATATTGTCTAGACATCATGTGAAGAGAACAAAATATCAAATCAAGTCATTGAACGTTTCATTAAGCTCATAGTCCAAGCAATCCATAAGGATGACTTAGTTAAACAAGTATTATCTAAACATCATGTGAGAGGCCACAATTTATCTATTGGGAGAGGAATAAATTGTCTAAACACATGTGAAAGATACAACATATCATAACTAGTCATTAATCCTTCATTAAGCTCACAATCCACATACAACACAATATTAGAGGAATATGCCATTTAGACTCACAAGCATGGAACATCAAACATCAAGAGTAGATTGTCCTCCCATCTAACATTATACTACCACTACACTAAATCTATACTACTAGCATGAAAATAAAGCTATCTAGACTAGGGGAGAGGCACAAACCATCAAGAATAGGCATAAACCATCAAATGAACCAAAATAGCATTCATTAAGCATATCATCTTGATAATCTCTAGATCTATAGCATCAATACACATAGACATGCATCAAAAACACTAAATCTAGAGATAAGCACGTGAATATCCTACTCTAGCATACATAAACATATGAGTAGAATAGAATAGTCAATTGGAAGCATTAAACCATACAAACCATGAAATAATCAAGATTTATATATACATGAATATCAAGATGTATCATACAACACTAATCCCTCAATAATACACAAGATTAGAGTATAGAAAGCATGCTTGGGGCTAACTCTAGCCCCAAGAAGATGTCTAGCCACTCATGGTAGTGATGATCCAACCCTCAAGGGCTAACTCCATGGCTGCTCCTTGTAGATGAAGATCTCCTTCAATGGTTGCTCTAGCTTCCTCCCTTCTTCCTCTCCAAGAATAGCCTCCAAGATGATTTTCAATGTGTGACAAGAGACTCTAGGCTCCCCTCCAAAAAGTGTATCATATTCCTTATATAGGTAGGTCAAATACACCCTATGATGAGCTGTGGTCGTGCAAGGCATATTCTCCAATGATTGGGTGAAGGACGGAATAAATGAGCTGGACTTTAACTTTTTCTTGCTGGAGGAAGTTCGATCGATCGAACCTTAACTTGGATCGATCGAAATGGGTTCGATCGATCGAACTGCATCTTGGATCGATCGAAGTGGTTTGACTCCTCCGGATAAGGACAAGGCTGAGATATTTCGAAGATATTTATGGGGAAAAGGACAAAAGTGGTTGGTAGGCGTACAGCTGTAGATAAGATTAATCATTTGAATAGGACAAAATAGGGTTCGATCGATCGAAGGTGATGTTGGATCGATCGAACTTGGAATTTCAGCAAAGGCCAAGGTTGGATCTATCGAGAAGTACTGTGATCGATCATAGATGTTCGATCGATCAAACTCTAAGTTGGATCGATCGAACTTTTCAGCTGCACAACTTTGATTCCTTTTTGCTCCTTGCTTTCTCCACTTTGCTCCCTCCTTTGGTTTATCTCAGGATTGCTTCAATTAAGCTCTTATTTGGCTTAGTTAGCTCAATTTTGGGATTAGTGCCTGAAAATATGAATAACACGTAATAAGTCTAAAACGGCAAAGTAAGATAGATAAAGGTACTAGAATGCTTAAGCTTAACGGGTTTAAATGCGCACTTTTCAGTGCTCATCATTAGGCCCATATTTAATGGGTCCATTTGTCCAAATCAAAGTCCACTAAAATTTTAGTGTCTACAACATGGATGATTGATTTTGAGGGTTTTTATTTATTTAATTATTTATTTATTGACTATCAGTTTTTCTTGGGATTAGATTTTTTATTCATGATGTGTGTTTACATGTTCCTATATACTTATATGCTTCATGTTTGGCTCTGTGCCTACAATTCATTTTGCCATCAATGAAATGTGATTTTTGATACTCTCTTTGCTCATTCATGATCTTAACTTTCTACATTTGTCAATCTGTTCCAAAAAAAGGGAGAAAATATAAAATTTAGGGGGAGTTTTATTGTCACATGTTTTAGCTTTCATTGGTAGTTTTGCTTGATCTATGTGCTTAATATGGGTTGACACTTCAAGTGATGGTGAAAAGCAGTTGAAAGAAATTCAAGGACAACATTCCGTTTTTGTTTCTTTGACAAATTGTAATATTCCTTTCTTGTTTGGGTAGATTATGAATTTGTTTTTGGGGTTTTGTCACGAAATTTTCAAAGGGGGAGATTGTGAGATATAAAATTTGTAATTGACAAATTTCATTGTCAAAACAATTTCGATCAAGTTGCAATTTTAAGTTCAAATTAATTTCAAGTTTGAGATCAAAAGCAGAATTGAAGAGTTGTTTGTGATCACTAACTTGACGACTTCGATAAGAGTAAGAATAACACTTTAGGAAGTTTAGTTAGAAGGTAAGGACACTTGCATGCATTGCATGTTTTAAAATATAAGCATTGCCGAAATTTTTTTAAGTGTAAAAACCTTTAGTTCAGGTCTAGCCAATTTGAATCGGTTCAAGGCAGCTACACCGGTTCAAGTTCTACAATAATTTTTGGTAACTTTATTTCTTACTCTGTTTTTGTTTCCTATTCTATATAAAATTTCTCCTAAAAACTTATGCATGAAATTGACTTATTTTCCAAGTACAATCAGGGTTTCAAAAGTCTATAAAAACATATTTTCTCACTTAGGGTTGTGTGGCTTTTTGCATTAAAATTTTGATTTTATTAAGAGCCTTTTTGTGAGATTTTTAAGAACATACACACTATATACACACGAGTGAATTAGGGTTGTATTCTAATCTTGATCATGTTCAAGTCTATAAAAGATTACATCTATAATGATCAGAGAAAGCAAATTTTATTTCTTATATAACAAATTCAGATTTGAAGAAGAATAATTTTCGATCATACTTTGAAGGGATCAAGGCGCTTACAGAGTGTTATTGATCTACCAACAATCCTTCTACAAGCTTCAAGGCACAAGTCTGAAGTTGAGAATTGTTGGATGGGAAGTTGCAAAGTCAGGGTGTTAAGCAGATTGAGCCTTGGTAGAATGAATGAGTTTGATTCTAAGTCAAAGTTTGGTATACTTTGCTTCATACATAGTGGATCATTTTAAGCTTGGGATAGTGCACAATCCAATTGGTTTCATTGCTAAAATTCGGTGTTACTCTAACTTTATTTTCTTCTTATTTTATGTGTGATTGTTAATTAACTGGTAATTTTAGTAGCGTAAATTGGATAAAGAAACACGTGATTAATCCTTCTCTAAAACTGTTTTTAAAACTCAACTTTCCACATTATATTCCGCTACATAACTCACATATGTATCGTGTATTATTTTGCTTTTATGAGTTATGTGGTGCGGATGCTGTTAGTTGATTTTATTGTGATTAACTCCTTTAATAACCTAGATGAGTTTAATAGGTCAACTTGACTAATTTTTGTAATTGATTAAAGTACTTAAGCAATATGATTAATTAAACATACGCAATCACAAAGATAAATACTGAAAAGTAAAGTAAGTAGAGTTAGAGAGATTGCACCAGGATTTTTAGCGAGGAACCCAATTGGTAGAACAAACCAATTGTTGTGGGAAAAACCTCATGGACTGTGCAGTCCAAAGTAAACCGATCCACTATATTTGAAACAAAGTACAATGGACTTTGACTCAGGCTCATACCCTATGGTTCTACTAAACACCAATCGCTGACAATCTTCTAGTTTTGCGACGTCTCGTCCAAAAACTCTTGACTTCAGGCTTACTCTTGATCTCTGTAGAAGGATTGTTAGTAGATCAAACAACACTCCTCGAATGCTTTGACCCTTTCAAAGTGTGATCACTTCACCCCTTTTCTTTAAGATTTGAGCTTTGATGTAGAAGAAATAAATTTGCTCTATAGGAATCTCTGAATCTTCAATTAAGCTCCAATTCTGATGAGATAGAGAATAACACAACTAAATCACTCGTCTATATCTGTGTGTGCTCTCAAAAATAAAATCAGAAAAATCAGATTTGATTTTCTAAAAAATCTCTCTTAATAGCATTCTTAAAATAATGAATTTTTGTTCCTCAAAGTCATATCTCAATGTTTAATGAAAGAGTCATTATATAGAAGTTTGGAAGAACTAAGAATACTTGTAAAACAAGTGAAATTAGTGCATAGGATTTTAGAAGGAAGTCTAGACCAAAAAGGAATCAAAACAGACCAGAATGGTAAGTTACCAAAACTAATCAGATGACCTTGAACCGGTTCAAAATTCTTTGAACTGGTTCAAGACGGCCACTTTGATTCTTGAATCGGTTCAAGATTTGTTATCCGGTTCAAGATGGTAAGTCTTGAATAATTCTAAAAAGCCTCAGATGTTAATCCTATTCAAAAATTCTTGAACTAGTTCAAGATGATTAAAATGTAAAATCTTCCTAAAAACTTGTGTTCATGCTTCCAAAAACTTCCTAAGTATTCTCACACACTCACATACTTTTTAAAGCATTGTTCTCATTATCTCAGAGTGTATTAAATTTTGAACCAAAAAATTACAACTCGATTGAACTTGTTTTGACAACGAAATTAGTCAATACAATATATATATTTTTCACAATCCCTCCAATATATATATATATATATATATATCACAACTTTTGCATCATATATATCATACTACATTAGCTATGGTGATTATGATGTTATCATTGTGTTGATATATACTGATGGAGTACAAGCTGACCGATCAACGTTAACACAAAGCCACAAACTGCTACAAGCCAAATTAAACCAACAAACCTTAAAGTGCTAGATAGATTGGTTTTCAGAAGGATTCCAAGGTGAAGAAGTTGTGCATTATGTGATTGATGTGGATGAATGGAATTATGTAGCTGTTAGATTGGTTGACTCAGGAATACTAAAGAGATCTTTTGGAGTGTGTTTATTAGGGCAATTGGTTTGAAACTGATCATAGAGTAAATCAAATATGGTGAATGGGCATTGAAGATTTTTTTGTTTTGATGAGCCTGGAGGTAGGCTTGTGTTGATCGGGTCCAACTAGATTAGTTGTACTCGCTTTTTTGATAATGAATTTCTTGGCCAAGCCAAGTCTAGTGATTTCTTGATCTGCTAGTTGAGGTAGGTTTGTCCACGTATAGCTAGTGTGCAAATCTTTATACTCTTTATTTTCCAGCACATATTAATTGTTTATTATGCCATGTGTGATTGATGAGCGCTTAGATGATTATCATGTTTAAATCAATCTGCATATGTGCTTAAGTGTTCAAGCAATTAACCAGATATAATCAAACACTCATATTGGTAATTTAATTAGGAGCTATTTTGTTTATTTAAACTGAATTAATTAATTAATTTGTTTAAATATGTTTTTATTTATTTGGGTCAAACAAATAAAATTGAAAAGTTAATACAAGTTAATAAAATTCTCCAATTGGTATCATAAACAATTTATGAGTTTGATATGTAATCTTTCACACACAAATTGAATAAAATATTGTATAAATTTTTAATCAAGCTAGAATTAGGAACTGACCTATTCACTCCCCCTCTAGATCTTATATCAACGTCCTACTTGCTGGGTTCTTTGTTACAGACTCAGTCGGGACCTGTTCAGTTAGATTATCTAATAAAATAACCTTCTTCCACAAAAGTGTTAAAATTGTGATTTTAAAATTTGAAAACTCCAATGCACTTAACACTAACTCAAAATATATGTGTGACATGTGCCCTTGTTCATATGCCTATTCTAAATGATGTTATCATCAAAAGCAATGGTAAGAGGCACTTGCACTTCAGTTCTGAAAGATGGAGATTCAAGATAAACAAAAACTACATCTTGATCACCAAGTTTTGACACTGAAATTGGGCTACACACTCACACTTTACTCCTTGTGCCAAATTGGGGAATAATTGATTCATGGGATTAAAATTGAATTGACTTTCATTTGTATATATTATATCTATATATATATAAATATTTGAAATATATGTATATATAATTCATTTAATATGTGTATATAAATTTATAACATTAAGTCATTTAGTGTCATTTGTAAGGAAGGTTGTTGCACGACGTATTGAATATATATATATATATATATATATATATATATATATATATATATATATATATATATATATTTAAGACATTTATTATCATTATATAAATTTATAATTTACAATAAACAACTACAAGCCATAAATCCTAACTAATTATATACATGTAGACCACACTTAGAATAGACTCGGTGCATCTAGAATAAACTTGGATAATATCGTCATTTGAAAGTCAATATGAGGGGGAATAGAACGTCAAAGAAACATTCTCAACAAGAGATGAAAATGAAAGAGTATAGTATACCATGGAGAAGATATGTGGAAGTTAGTGGACTAGACAACTTTTAGATTCATGCAAAGGCTTATAATCAAGTTGTACTCTTTCACCTTTCATGGTAGGAGGTAGAGGGTTATCGATTATGAGTTTTTTGGCCAAAAGAAAAATATAAAAAGGGCATAAAAACATGTAAACGACAATTGAAATGGTTCAATGCGTTAAAGAATAAGAAAATATTATTAACTAAAGTGGAATTTTTAATGGTCTCGAAACCCTTGACTTTGGCCTTGGAAATTAAGACCCAAAGTGATCAACTAAAATGGACTTATACAATATCTCCTTCATAATTATATTTTTTTAAAAAGAATTATACTAACAAATTTACAAATAAAGAAATGGTTGACTATAAAAGAGGATGAGAATTTATTTCACCCCGGCGAGTATTAGCCGGCCTTGCCCTGACTGGGCCAAGTATGAAAATATGCTTTACTAAGTAAGGACAAGTATAGGATTTTAAAATTGAACGCAAATCGGTTTTGGAGTAGTTCATGTTTTTTTAATTGCCCCAAGTACTATGTAATAATATTATCCTTTTACCCTTATTCTTGCTATATATATGTTAGAAGACTAGGGTTCCTCATTCCTTGTATCACCCACTACTTCTTATCTTACGCCCACTTCGCTATTCGCTGACCACTCTGACCGGCGATCCGCAATGACCTTATTTCTCTCTGAAGATTGGCTACTCAATGCCCACTCAGTATGTAACGTCTCTCTCTACGTTTGATCTCTTTCTCTATTTCCTTAATTTTTCTCACATGTTGTGTTTCTTTCCTATATTTAAATTTCATAATTAGCATGAGTTTAAAGTTGCATGTGATGGTATTACAAAACACTTATTTAGAATTTTTTTTTTTTCTTAATCTGATGCTTGAAAGTCGAAGGTTAGTGTGAGTGTGTTTTGGAGTATTTGGTTCAATTTTTTAAAAATAATCATAACTCATAAAACAAATAATCATTTTCAGAAAATTATAAAAGAGTGTTTTCTAAAAAAAATCATATTTTTTTAATTGAAAAGTTGTCAACAAACGCATATTTATGTAATTCTTGATTTATAGTTCTCAGAAAATAGAAAAGTATTATAAGAAAACTGAACCAAGTAAACCATTTCTCTTTCTCTCTCCTTCCCCCTACTAGCTTCGTACAAGGTATGTGACATTTTTCATGTTTAATGGGATCGATGGGGGTATGGTTTAAGAAAACCTATCCTGAACGTACTCCATTGCCATTCCTAACTACAAACCATAATTAACTAGATCCATGTATATTAATTGTAAACTAAACTTGGAATGGACTCAACATATCTTAGGTGAACTCAAGTGCAACTCAATGTACGATGTTGCCGCTATTGTGGAGTTTGGAGATGGTTAGATGTATGCCACCTTACCTCGCCGTGCGAAGAGGCTGTTTTCCGTTCAAAATCGTGATCTCTGGGTCAAGGGCCACTCTCAGGTAAACTCTGATGATTCATTATATTTATCTCCATATTGTGGGTAAAAAAGTGTGCATGAGAGGCATTTATAAATCTTTTAAGGATCATTAGACAATGTCATTATATAAAGTGGGGATGGCTGTGAACTTGTGGCTGGTGGGTAGTAACGAGAGCAAGGTGGATAGTAAATGATCATATTGATATGAATTTGAACCAGGTTAGCAATTACAGCAATGGAAAAGCTGAGGCGTTGGGGAGGTCTTGAGGATCAAAGAAATTCTTGATAACAGTCAAGAACAGGTTTTTCTCTACTGCTTCTACTGCTCTATTATGCTTTATAGGTTATCATTTAGCATCTTTTGTAACTAGTCTTATTTTGGGTTTTTTTTTGCGTCAATGAAGGTTTCACATTTATATGAGGGTTAAATTGTACCATCTAAAATATGAATAACCTCCTCGTACTAAATAAACAATTTATATACTCTGCTCTCTCTCCGGCTAGATTTTTCAGTCACGTTCTTCTCTAAAACTTATGCACAATCTCTTTAATGTTTGAAGACGTACAGATTCTTGTGCACAACACAATGAGTTTATTTCTCAAATGATCTCTTTCTGAAATAGGATTTTTTGTTCTAAATCTCTCTCTCTCCTAGGGTTTATCTATTCCATCACAACATTGAGAATTACCATAGAGTTTTATTTTATTTTTTCTTAGTTGGTACTCACACACCTATGCCTCTATGAGGCTTGAACTCCTTATCTGTTTTTGGAAAGTAAGGGCCTAATACCTCTAGACCATTGATCTGTTGGTATCACCATTGAATTTTACCTTGCGCACGGGTTTATTCTATTCTACTTGGAAGGCCAAGCGACCTGATAATTAGCATAAGAGGTGACTTTTTGTTACACTTTCAATTTGTTCCTCTGATAGTTAATAACGAGAATATATTGTTACATTTCAATTTGTTCCCTTTTTTATTTTTATTTTTATTACTTCTGTCAAAAAATTCAGGGACTGGGGATTCAAGTTTTTACTCACCCAGTGTCTTATAGACCATTCTAGCCACATTTGTCTCTTGGTACGCCGCCGAATTAGAACCCTCTTCCCCCACTACCACCGCCTCCACAATCACCCATAAATAATCAGCATTCTCAGATGCACGCATATTCGGGTTTTCAACGAATCAATGTGGAGGTCATGAAACACCATCGTCACAACACTACATTGCGGTCTTTTAGTTGTTTGCTTTCGATTAGAATGGAACCCACGAAGGTTAAATTCATAATTTTGAAATAACAATTATTAGCTAAGGTCAATTTTTCCATTTCACAACCAAGACTGATCAGTCATGAAAAATAGAGACTCTCACACTGACACTGCCGCAATACGCAGCAAAGCGAGCAGTCCCAGACCCAACACTTCTCTTTCTCTCTACTTTTCTTCATACTCTGATTTTGTTCGTTTCTCACTTACTCTCTATCCCTTCGACTTCTTCCTCTTCACCTCCTTTGTAACTCCCTTCTATAATATTAAAGCAAAATTTATATGTGAATTCGGGTTTGGCCAATTTTAGTCCCTTTTTAGTATCTCAACCTCTACTCACTTCTTTTTCACTTTCGTTAGAACTTTCTCTTTCTATTTTGTTAATATAATTCAATGCTATTTAATTAAGGAGAGAGTAATGGGTTTGCAAAAGGTTATCTTTAATGTTTGGAACACACTCTCTTTTTCTGTACAACTTCATCTTGTATTTGTAGTTTGTTACTATTCATGTTTAGATTTTTGGGATTTTCCTATTTATTTTTTCAAATTTTGAAAGTGAATTTTCATTACATTTTCTTTGTTTTAGCGTGTAGAATACATTTGATTCTAAAATCCTTTTCCATTATATGTATTGCAGACTGGTAGAGATCACCATCCTGATCGAGAAAATATCTTGATATTCAAGATATTGAAGATTTGGTGTATTAAGTACAAGCTTGTAGCCACCCTTAGACCAGCAATTAATAATCAAACTCTTGAGAGCAGGAGAAGAAATGTGAAGCACACTAATACTTTTTAAATAACATCTTTTTATGCAGAACTTTTCAAGCAGAAGGCAGCCAGAAAAAGAGTCTATTAATTGAGTCATCATCTGAAAATTCAAGTCCTTCAATAAGGAGGATTTTGAGATTCTGCAGACAAACAAAAGTATGGACGTTGAGAACAAATCTACCAACCACTTCAAGTGCGACGAGACTTGTGCAAGTGGAAACATTGCAAGCATTAGAAAGATGAGATGAGGTTCACGCAGATTACGTGCTGGTGCAGCAGAAACCAAAAAATTTAGATATGTAACATCATTAGTCTGAGCTTTCTACATTCTGCAACCCAAATGTACCTTGCATTTGGCGTAAGTTAATTCACCAACTTTTGTAGCTGAGAGTTTTCACCAATCAAAAGCCTTATTTCTGACTTGTTGCCTATTCAAAGAGCATTGTATGTGAATTAAATGAGCCAAATTGTAAAAAGTTTCTCTAGTTGTTCAATTAGATTTTAACAATTATAGAAATAGTTTCTCTCTCTAGAACTAGGGTTTTGGGAGCAAAGCAAAAAGGAAGAAGATGGTGCCAACCTTGAAGACAACCCTTGAGGGTTCCATGGCCACTACCATGAGTGGCTATATCATTCTCTTGGGGCCAGAGATAGCCCCTAGACTTGCTTTCTAAACCTAGCATTTTGTGATTTTTGGGAATTTTAGTTGTAATTGATGTTTTGACTATGAATAAATATAGATCTTGTGTTTTTACATGATTTGTATGAATTAATGCTTCCAATTGATCATTTAATTCTATCAATATGTCTATGTATGCTAGAATGGATGTTCATGTGCTTACCTCTAGATTTTATGAGTTTGATGCATGTCTGTGTGTTGGAATTATAAATTTAGCTAGTGATGGTCAAGACATGGTGCTTAATTGATTACTCTTGTGGGTTGTTTGATGGATCATGCTTATTTCTTGATGGATTGTGCTATCTTCTTAGCTTAATTAGTTTAATTTTTATGTCATTAGCACAGTTGTAGTGTAATTGCTTTAATTTCCTAGATAGGCAGACAATCCACTCTTGTTGTTTGATGATTTATGCTTATGAGTGCAAGTAATACATTTCTCTAAATTTTTGGGTATACATTAATTATGGTTTAATTGAATGGTTAATGGTCTTATTTGATAGGTTGTGCTACTCAGTAGATTGATTAGACAATTTATGCTTATTTGTCATCCATGCTTAGTTTTCAATTAATGACACACTCACATTTAATTTTACAACATAAAACTCCCTTTAAATTGACAATTGCTAATGTTTAGTGAAGTGAAGCTTAGCGGTGAACTCTAAGCTGAAGATAGATTCATTCACAGGGAGTTCAGATCTGCTAGTTTCAGAGGCTTGGTTGGACCTGATGGTTTATCAGCTGGACAGTATGGCAGTACCTATGGACTGGTTGAGGATCTCCTTGACCGCTTCGATGTTCATTGGGGATGCAGATATTTGGTGGAGGTCTATGACCAACACACACGATGTGGAGACGATGACTTGGAATGAGTTTAGAGATTTGTTTTTCGAGCATTTCTTTCCTAGGGCTATGAGATGGGAGATGAGGATCTAGTTTGCAGGTCTCTATCAGGGTACGATGAGTGTCATTGAGCATGAGACACAGTTCACTTCTCTCTCTCAATATACAGAAGACATGGTAGCGACAGATGAGAACAGGGCACTGAAGTTTTAGGATGGGTTGTATCTTGAGATCAGGCCACGGGTTTCATTACTTGATTTATGGACCTACAGGGAGGTCATACAGAGAGCTATATTGGTTGAGGTGAAGAACTGAGATCAGCTGAGGATCAGGGGTTCTCATTAGCAGTCTCATGGAAAGGCTTCATCGTCTACTGGGGGTTAGTGGAAAAAGGCTAAGGTCGGAGACAGTTCGCACACTCAGGGATCGCAGCAGCAGACTCGTTCTACACCCACAGTTCCAGTTTCTTCGAGGGCAGCTCGGAATTTGATCTATCATCACTGCCAGCAGTTGGGGCATATTAAGCCTCGCTGTCTGTAGCTTCAGCCTCAGGGTAGTTGTCCTCAGGCCAATCAGTCTTCAGCTTTCGCGAAGGCAGTTCATGGAGCTTGTTAGGTCACTTCAAGAGAGAGTGTCCGAAGTTACAGGGCAAGGCATCGAGTGGTACCGGTTCACAGGCAGCACCGGCACAGTTAGCAGTTGTTCAGTTAGGTTTTAAGGTGCCTTAAGCATCACAGCCAGTGGCACCAGTTGGTTCTTATCCGGCCAGAAGCTCTATCCTACTGCTTCCGGACATCAGTCGGGCCATCAAGGCAGTTCTCAGCAATCAGGGGCTCAGGGATGAGTCTATGCTCTTCCGCAGCCAGATACCACCGCAAGGACTTCTACAGTTCGAGGTATCTTTCTAGTTTTCAGTTCTTGGGCTAGAGTTCTTGTTGATACGAATGCATCGCATTCTTTCATCTTTACATCATTTGCACATTCTTTGGGTCTGGAGGTCACACTGCGAGATAATTTTCTCTATGTTGGCACGCCAGTTAGGGTCCAGGACCAAGTTTGTCAGGGTTATGCTATTGAGATAGCTGGTCGGACTTTGGAGTTTGATTTTGTCCTTCTCGACATAACGGGCTTTGACGTCATTCTCAGAATGGACTGGTTGTCATTCTTTCGTGCTACGATCGATTGTTTCCGCGAGAGGGTATCTATTTGCACTCCCAATGGAGATTGTTTTCATTTCGTGAGAGATCGAAGCGATTCCCGCCTGGCATTGAATTTCAGCATTGGTGACTGGAGTTGTCATATATCTTACTTGGCTAGTTTGCTAGTCGAGAAAGACAGGGGTTTAGGCTATGTTTTTCCGGCAGTTGTGGACGAGTTTCTGGAAGTTTTTCCAGAGGAGTTGACGGGGTTGCCTCCTATATGGAAGTTATTTTTGCTATTGATGTCATTCCCAGTACAGCGCCCATCTCTATAGCACTGTGCCACATGGCACCTACAAAGTTGGATGAGCTAAAGGGTCAGTTGGATGATTTGAAAGCCAAGGGCTTTATTCGTCCTAGTGCTTGACCATGGGGAACCCCAGTTCTTTTTGTGAAGAAGAATGATAGGTTTTTAAGACTTAATTTGCATCGATTTTCGCAAGTTGAATCATACTATGATCAAGAACAGGTATCATTTGCCTAGGGTTGATGACCTCTTTGATTAGTTGAAATGGGCTACTTGTTTCTCGAAGATTGATTGGTGATCGGGTTACTATTAGTTGAGGATTAAGGATGAGGATATATCCAAGACTGCTTTTCACACACGGTATGGCCATTATGAGTTTTCTGGTGATGCCATTTGGGTTGACCAATGCTCCAGCAGCTTTCATGGACTTGATGAACCGTGTATTTAGTGACCACCTCGACCAGTTTGTTGTGGTATTCGTTAATGACATTCTCATGTACTCGGCATCGAGGGAGGAGCATGAGTATCATTTGAGAACATTTTTATAGATCTTTAGGGATAACCGGTCATACGACATGTTCAAGAAATGCGAGTTCTTGCCACCGAATGTGAAATTCCTTGTACATTTTGTGTCAGGGGGCGGTGTTGCAGTTGATCCATTAAAGATTGAGTCTGTGATGGATTAGGAGCGTCCAAAGACTATATTTGAGTTTCGAAGTTTCTTTGGCCTAGCCGGCTATTACCGGAGATTTGTTCAGGATTTCTCCCGTCTAGCGGCATCTATGACTAGACTTACTCGCAAGGGGGTCAAGTTCATATGGAATGAGGCTTGTGAGTTGGCTTTTCAGGAGTTGAAGATCAGGATGGCATTAGTTCCAGTTTTGATCATACCGGAATGTGGTTTGGGGTATGTGATCTTTTGTGATGCTTTGCGGGAAGGCTTGGGTTGTGTTCTGATGCAGACAGGGCAGGTGGTTACTTATGGATCTAGACAGTTGAAGACTCACGAGTTGAATTATCCGACACATGATTTAGAGTTGGCAGTAGTGATCTTTGCCCTGAAGGGGTGGAGATATTATTTGTATGGGGAGAAGTTTGAGGTTTTCTCTGATCACAAGAGTCTTAAGTATCTTTTCTCTCAGAATAACTGGAACTTGAGATAGTGCAGATTGGTCGAGTTCATAGAGGACTATGAGTTTGAGTTGTAGTACCATCCGGGTAAGGCTAATGTGGTGGCTAATGCATTGAGTAAGAAGTCACGGGGGACTCTAGCTAGCATTTCCATTCATATATGGAAAATGCTAGAAGAGCTTGCAGATCTTGGATTACAGTTACGTGAGGATGATTCACTGGCTATTTTGTTTAGCTTTGTGGCTCAACCGACTCTTGTTAGCAGGGTTATTGAGGTATAGCAGGAGGATGGGGAGATGAAGTCCATCCACGCATGGATTTCAAGCGGCGAAAATATAGAGGGTTGGACCTTACATTTAGACGGTGGTCTCAGGTACAGGGGGATGATGTTTGTTCCTCTGCCTTGTCGTGAAGATTTTCTTCGGGATTTCCATTATTTTAGACTTACCATTCATCCAGGTGGTACGAAGATGTATCACAATTTACGACGACAGTTTTGGTGGAAAAGTGTGAAGCGAGATGTTTTGTAGTTTATGATTAAATGCCTTACTTGTCAATAAGTGAAGGCAGAGCATCAAATACCGGCAGGATTGTTGCAACCATTACCAGTAACTGAGTGGAAATGGGAGTATATCACTATCGATTTTGTGACAAAACTTTCGAGATCCCAGGCAGGGAATGATGCCGTTTGGGTTATAGTTGACTAAGACGACTCACCTCTTGCCCATGGCAATAACAAATGGCGCAGAGAGACTGAGTGGAATGTATGTAAGGCAGATTGTTAAGCTTCACGGGTTTCCTATATCCATTGTTTCAAATAAGGATCCTCGATTCACATCTCACTTTTAGCATGACTTTCAGGAGGTTCTTCATATGGGGTTTCATTTCAGCACAGCATTCCATCCTAAGACTGATGGTCAGTCGGAGCGTACCATATTGGAGGATATGCTACGGGCTTGCATTTTGAATTTTGGGGGTAGTTAGGAGGATTACTTATTTTTGGTTGAGTTTGCCTACAACTACAGTTACCAGACCAGTATTGGCATAACACCTTTTGAGGCAGTTTATGGTAGACCTTGTAGATCTCCAGTTTGTTGGACTGAGGTAGGTGATACAGTCGCCTTGGGCCCTGATATAGTCATTGAGACTACAAAGAAGATTAAGTTAATACTGCGGCGGTTGGCTATAGCTCAGAGTCGGCAGAAGTGTTATGCTGACAGGAAGAGGAAATCCTTGTCTTTTAAGGTAGGAGACCATGTCTTTCTTAAGATTTTTCCACGCAAGGGGCTTCTGAGATTTCGACAGACGGACAAATTGTCTCCTAGGTTCATTGGACCGTTTGAGATTTTAGAGCACGTCGGTAAGGTTGCTTATCGTTTGGCGTTGCCTCCAGACTTGGATAGGGTTCGTGACGTCTTTTATGTTTCTATGTTAAGGAAGTATGAGCTGAATCCATCACATATTTTGCGGTGGATATATATTGTTTATGAGGACGTGACCTACGAGGAAGGTCTAGTCTAGATTCTTGACTCTCAAAAGCAAGTCTTACTGACTAAGACCATTTTATTGGTCAAGGTTTTATGGAGACATCACGGAGTCGAGAAGGCTACTTGGGAACTAGAGCAGGAGGTTCGCTTTCGGTATCCTAGTTTGTTTGCATTTTCAGGTACGACTTGATTTCGGGGATGAAATCCTTTTAAGGAGGGGAGGTTGTAATGACCCGGTCATTTCTTCTTCTTTCTTTTTTTATGACATTTTTCTTTTTCGTGAAACCCTAGGATTTTGGAGACCCGAGGTAGTGTTTTGAGTTCGATTTTGTGCTCGGATTTGATTTCTGACATCACGTGCGTCCACTTCATTTGATTTACATGAAATGCGTAGCTTTACTTTTGTAGAAAAGCATGTGTAAAGCATATATCCATTTAGTGAGTTGCTAAATTCTAGAGATTTCATAGTTGTTATGATATAAAAGTCTTGTTGACTATTACTTGTATTTACCTTGTAAGCTTATTACTATATTATGTAAACTAGTAATTTTTCTTATTTTGATGGTGAATTGGTATAGTATGATATGTGATATAATTTTTATGTGTAGCGAATCGCACATTGAAGATTCGACGTTGTCTACGCCATTGCTCTGTGTAGTGAATCACACATTGAAGATTCGAAATTTTGTATGTCATTGTAGACATGAAATCCTAAGACATAAGGTGTGTGGTTTCAACTCTACTTGTACATGAAAAGTGGTTTCATGCATTCCTTATTTGAGTATAAGTTTTGTGCTTATTGTTGATTTTGGAAAGACTTAGGGCATTGTTCATTTGACGGTTAAAGTTTGGCTTTAGTGCGGGAGGTACAAGTTCTCCCCATATAGTGCACACTAGGTTGTTCCTTGTGGGCTAATAACCTAAAATCACTAACGCCTTGGTTAAATTTTGGGATTTTATGTCCAAGATATTCCACTACTTGATTTCGCATTCAATTTCAAGTTGTTAATCGTTGATTGCTTGTAACTTGTGATTTGGTGCTTGAGGTTTCAATATTGTGTAGTATACTTGTGCATTGTATACTTGTATATTGTGTTTTTCATTTCAATCGCTTGATGTAGCTTGAGATGATTACTTAGTTCACCCTGCAACTTAGACGTTAGGTGGAATGATTCCTTGTGTTGATCAATTTTGAACTTGCATGACACTTGAAACTATAAGGTATATGCATGCACTTTTTCATACGAGTAACTTGTTTACTCATCCTAGTTGTTTGAGATATTTTCTGATAGGGAGACTATGTTTTGGGATGCACAACATCCCTAGTTTGGCTTGGCCATATTTAGATGCTTTTAGTGTATCTTTTATGCATGTAAGTGTTAGCATGTTTAACTTTCCTTTTGATGTTATAAGGCATAACTTGGTTTTGATATGTCATTTTCATTTTGGGATATGTAAAGTGTGCCTAAGTATACTATTTGAAACTCTTTTTATATGTATGACTTGAGACCAAAGGCCAAACATCTTATTTCTATGTAATGGATGCTTTTAGTTTCAAGCATGTTTACATTTTTGCAAAGTATGCACATAAAGGCATTTTGGGCATTTCATGTTGAAAATAAGATTTGGCTTGACTATGGTTGTTTAGAAAACCATATATATATATTTTTTTTGGGGGAGGGGGCGGATTGCCTCATAACATTTTTTTTCAGAAAAATCAGTTTTTACTTTGAAAAACTCGCGTTTTCGTAAAATTTCTAGTGCAGCCTTGATCACAGGTTCGGCGATCGATCGCTGGATCTCACAATCCATCACAGGTACACTTTTCCTTCCATCGTGGCCCCTTTGCGATCCTTCGCATGCCCTGGTGATCCTTCGCAGACTTCGGCAATCGATCGCCGAGGTAGCGATCAATCGCACTAGCACTTCACTTTTTAAAAAAATTGGTTTTGGGCTATAGGCAATCCTTCGTGGATTCGGCGATCGATCGCCAAATCTTGCGATCTATCGCTGAAGCCCCTGGGAGCACTTTAATTTTAGTTTTATTTTCAAAACTTCGAGGTTCCATATCTACTTCATTTGGACTCCGAATCAGGCGATTCTTCAGTCTAATTTTATTAAATTTTCGTTGCCTTTTCAATAGTGTGCACAGTAGCACCCTTTTCGGATTTGAAAGACTGTCTTACCCCTAGGGTTATACTAACCTGTTTTCAAAACTTCCCTTCCGCATTTCGGATCTGTTTTCGGGTCAACTTTTGGGTTATCATAGACGTAACGGGTTTGTAAAACTTGGGTTATCACAGTTCTGATGGGTTCACGGCCATCATGACTTTAAGTGTGTTGTGTTATAGAAGGGTATTGAATCTACATATAGCACTTGCCTCCCTCCACACCCAGGTGATGTGGGATTGTGCACTAGTAGCTTGCCCAGTGTGGTAGCCTATTGGTGCCACCTAAACACGCTAACACACAACCACCCACAAGGTCGCCACAATACTACTTCTTCATTTTGTTGTCACTTTGGAGTAATTCGATTTCAATGCACAACAATTCACCTATATTTTCTATGCTTTGTATATATATATATATATATATATATATATATATATTGTAAAATGGCAAGTGTGTATATCCATTAAACTGGGGTCAAGTGCTTGTACCTTCACTCCTTGTACCAAAGAGTAATATGGATTGATTCATGGGGTTAATTCTTTGGAACTAAAATTGAATTGACTTAGTTTAATATATGGTTCATTTATATATATATATATTATATATATATATATATTTAAATTATATATATCTATAAAACTTTATTTCATTTATTATGTTTATATAAATTTATATAATAATGATAGAAAGTTCAAAAGTCGAACAACTCCAGCTAAATTATTTATGTAAAGATATAATTTTAAGTCATTCATTATCTTTACATAAATTTATAGAATAATGATAGATAGTCCAAAAGTTGAACAATTCCGACTAATTTATGTCGGTGGGTGTTGACATCAACTTGATATTACTATTCTTGTTGTCATGATGACATCAACCCATAGTCACATAAAATTAGTCATTTGTTCAACTGTCAGACTCTCTATCATTACTCAAATTTATAATTTTGGATCACTTATTATCATTTGTAAGGGTGGTTGTTGCACAACTTTAATACATCATTATAATAAACTTTTGTGATGACAAAAGTCCATGGCTAAATAATGTAAAATTATGCGGTTGTTAAACAATATTTATTACCTCATCTTATTTATTAATAAATTATTCATTCATATTTATTAAAATTCTGCGGTTGTTAGACAACATCCAGAACTTTAGGGTTGGACAACTTGCACAGTTATGGATTATGGGTAATTTAAGAGATCTGATGCTATCATTATTAACAATAAATAAATAAATAACTCGGTTCTTAATTACAAATACAAAAAAAAAGTTAAAAAATAAAAAATCACTCTTACAAATTTGCAAGAAACAACTGTAAGTCATAAAGCCTATGCAATTATATCGACGTAGACCACACTTGGAATGCACTCGATGCATCCAGAATGAACATAGACAATATCGTCGTTTTAAACTAAACATTAGGGGGAAAAGACGTTTCTAGACACTTAATAAATCTATAATGAACTTGGACAATATAATCATTTTAAACTCAATAATATGTGGAAAAGAAAGTTATAACACTCAACAAGAGATGAAAATGAAAGGGGGATAATAAAACATGGATAATATATATGGAAGTTAGTGGAATAAATAACTTTTTTATTAACATGAAGGCATATAATCAAGTGGTACTCTTTCAACTTTTAAAGTAGAAGGTCGACCTTCGAGTGTTTTTGAATATGAGTTTTTGTGTATATATATATATATATATATATAAAAGAAGAAAAGATAAAGACAACTCTCCACTGTTAATGATATAAAATAAAAACAGTTATGTTATTGAAGTTGTAAGCCTCTTAGGAAATCTAAGATTAACTCCATAACATTATCACATTAAACTCGATATAATAAGAAAATGTATGATATAAGCATATGCTCAACACATAAAGAAACCAAAAGGGAGTGTAAAACATATGAAATTTAGTGGACAAAACAAACTCTTAATCTGGGAAGTTGAAAGTTCGTATCCGCATGGAGCCAGTCTTAGAGAATGTTTACGGCCAATTGCCTAGTGCACATTGGACAAAAAAATAAGTACATATGGTGGGTGGTGGATTATGGAATTGTAAAAAAGCCCAACTCCATAATCATTGACCACACACACACCAAAAATAAAAAATAAAATAAAATAAAAACTCTGATTCTTAGTTATACAAATTAAAATAATTATCCCAATTAATCGGATCCATGTAACTGACAATTGAAATGGGCTCAATGCGTTAAATATATATATATACATATATTAAACTAAAGTGGGCTTTCTACGGGTCTCAAAACAGAAAAGAAATATACTAACAAATTTACAAATAAATAAATTATTGGCTAAAAACAAGGATGATAATTTCTGCAACCCATTAGGTTTCGGCCAACCCTACCCTTAATGGGACAAGTTTGAAAATCCGTCAAGTTTGAAAATCCGTCTTTTAAAGTAAGGACGAGTCTGGAATTTTAAAATTGAACCAAAACCAGGTACGAAGGAGTTCCTGTTTTTGTTTATTGCACCCTGTATTTTGTAGCAATATTACTTTTTTACCCCCTCTAACATTATTACCCTTTTACCCTTATTATTACTATATATATATATATATATATATGTTAGAAGCCTAGGGTTCCTCACTCATATCTCCCACCGCTTCCCATCTTACCCCCACTTTGCTACTCACTGCCCACTCTCACCAGCGATCTTCAATGCCCAAGGGATCGATGCTTATTTCTCTCTAATGATCTGCTACTTAATGCCCACTCAGTATGTGCCCCCTCTCTCTCTACATTCTATCTCTCTCTCTATCTCCTTAATTTCTCTCTCATGTGTTGTGTTTTAGTCCTACATATAACTTTCCTGATTTGCCTAAGTTTGAAGTCATATGTGATATTATCTATCATAAAACCCTCATCTAGATTTTTTTCTTAATTTATCAATGCCGAAGTTTAGTTTGTGTGTTTTGGAATATGAGATTTATTTTGCGTCTATTTGATTTAATTTTATAAAAATAATGATAAAAAACTCATTAAAAAAAAACTTTTTCAAAGATCTATACTGGAGAGTTTTTGGTAAACAAACCTTCTTTTTTTTTTCTTAAGGGAATTTTCAGAAATTGTCAACCATACAGTTTTTTGTTTAGTTCTTAGAAAATAGAAAATTATTATCATAAAACGGACCTAAGAAAACCATTTCTATCTCTTTTTCTTTCCCCCGTCGTAGGCTTCGAACAAGTATGCGACACGCTTCATGTTTAATCGAATAGGGTACAATTTAAAGAAACCTATCCCGAACCTGCCCTGTTGCCATTCCTGACTACAAACCCTAATTAACTAGATCCATGTATATTCTATACTAAACTTGGAATGGACTCAACATATCTCAGGTCAACTCGCATAGTGCTCCTGCTATTACAGGTTTTAGAGATGGTCAGATGTACGCTAGCTTACCCTTTCGCATGTGAAGAGGCTGTTTCCCGTTTTAAACCCGTGATCTCTGAGTCAAAAATAATGCAATTTTACGGTTGCAGCACATGCTCAGGTAAACTGAATGATCCATTATATTTATTTGGATATAGTGAGAAAAAAAAAAATAGTGCATAAGTGGTATTTGTAAATCTTTTAAGGATCATTAGACAATGTCATTATGTAAAGTGTATATATATATATGTAAACCATGTGTTAATAATTTAAGGATTATCAGAAAAACGGGGTATTTGTAAGATGTAACGAAAGTTCAAGGGGTTTTCTAAAAATTAATTACTAGTAAGGGTAATATGTAAAAAATGAACTCGATGATCCATTATATTTATCTCAATATGGTGAGAAAAAAAGAGTGAATGAGAGGTATTTGTGAATCTTTTAAGGATCATTAGACAACGTCATTACGTAAAGTATATAAACCATGTGTTAATATTTTAAGGATTATCGGAAAAATTGAGTATTTGTAAGATCTAATGAAAGTTCAAGGGTTTTTTTTTAAAAATTACTAGTAAGGGTAATATGTAAAAAGTGAAAGTTCTATACTTTCAATTGCAATTTATCCTAAACAATATTTATTTAGAAATAATATTTACATTGTATTTTTCAATACTTGCACTCCTTTTATAATTAGTAAAATAAAATGACACCACTGTCCTCTAACACCTTTAACAGAATTACCACATTCTGTAGGGAATCGTGTCAGTTCAATTTGTGACAGTCATAGTCTTTTAAAAGTGATAGTTTTGTCACTTTAACGGTGTCAAAATCTCAACTACTAATTAGTGAAAGTAATTGGTAAGTTTGCACATTAATACATTTATATTACATATATAACACATATTTAAATATTTATTAACAAATTATAGGCATATATCTGTACTTTCCTCTCCTATTTGCACTTTACTTTTAAAATAAAATGACATAAATACCCCCAAAATTAATAATAAGACCACATATATATATATATATATATACACACACACACAATATCACATATATAATTATATGTATATCTGTCTTAAAGTCGTTTGTCATTTATATAATAAGACCAAAGATATATATACACATAATATCACATATATATAATTATATATACATACGCCTTTACATATATACACGTGCTGTTTGGCTCATGGTTGGTCGACTCGTATCAACTAGTTTGTACTGACTTTATCTGAGTCCGTTACACCGCGATCACGACCGATAGTGCGAACCATGATTATAACGTCATCTCAAAAGAGAGACTCCTTCGCATTAACACTGCCACAACACACGGCGAAGCGAACCCTCACGGACCCAACACTTCTCTCTCTCTCTATGGCAGTGTTAATTGGGGATTTTGCTGATGCATCTTATTGACTTTGTATCTCCTTGATCATAAAATTATCCCTCTTCCTATTTTATGTTAATTATTTCTTGGATTAATTGCACTAAGTATTACTTTGTTTCTGGCTGTTGTAGTGTTACACTAATCTGCTGGGTCAAGAATTCTACACCTATAATGATCTTATGCGCTATGTGAACTATGCCAGGAATGCATCGCTGTTCACCTATGAAATGAGTTCATAGGAACACGAGAGGATTCTTTGTTCTCGGTTGTTTCGTCTGTGTCATCCTTTTTATCTTGTAGGAATACAAGAGAGGATTCTGATCCGGCAGAATGCGAAAGCAAGTCTTGGAGTGACAAACTCCTTTGGTCTCTAAACAACCACTCTTGCAAGATTTAGGATATCACTTCTCCGGATTCAAGTTTTTACCAGGATGATTCATGTCCGAGAGATCGCCTTAGCACCATCTACCTTCAGTACTATGAAATGAGTTCGCCGTACTGGAGAATTCCTTTTGACAGACAAAGTACATAATCTTTTTGTGTTTCCCTTCTGTTGACATGTAAACTGGAAGAATGAGTGAAATAATAATCTTTTCTTTTATAAGTGGATTGAGTGGAATGGAAGATGATTTATGCAAACAGTTTGTTGAGTTGAATGGTAAAAAATCTTATTCATGACTGATATCCTGGTTTGTTTGATTGATTTAGATCAGTAACCTCTCTCACAATTGTTTGGGACTCTTGACATTGAAAAGCATGACCTCTCTCCAGCAAGTCTATGAAAGATGTTCTTGTAATATGATTGTCCATAATCGTCTTTTGTTCATGATTATTATTTCATAGGTAAGATATACTCACACACCCACTTTTTTCCCTCATTTGAGACTCGAAACTTCAACCTTTGGGGGATGTTATGTGGTTTATACTACTAATATCAATTAGATTCCTGTCCATATCTTGGTCCAATTTGGCAACTAACTTTGTTCATTATCTTCATTTCAACTTACTGACAATTTCCAGAATTCACAAAATATGACGTCTAAATTTTTTTTTTTTTTTTCAAAAAAAAACTCATTTTTTAGACTCATTTGCCTAATAAGATGTTAAAAATAAAAAAAATAATAAAAACCCATATTTTTCCCATCTGTAATGTTTGTGCACTTTTCCTCAACTGTACCAAAACCTATCATTTGATCCCCCACTGCAAAACATGCTTTCGCTACACTTCCATGAGCCGGATGTCGTCCTTGACTCCCAAGACCCCAATGCCAAGACGTACGCGCATTAATTAAAAACAACAATGGACTCCATGCCACTCCGACAACTGTATCTTGATGTCCTTGTCAACCTCACGATACCACAAAGGCCTTGAGTCAACTTTTGTGACTATGATGTCCCCAAAACACTACTCTTTCTATCCCATGGCAAAACCCCACTTGCCGTATCTTAAGACCTTAACCCTCACTGCCAATTGCGATCAACCGACATTTAGCATCCGGAATTGGTACTCACCAACCAAGCAATGGAATGCTTGGGTACATCGCATGTCGAGGCCAAATGTGACGTATGGAGAACCATGGGTATATATGATGCTATCCAACTCAGCAAGATTCTAATCAACCAAGATAGATCTTTCCTCTTTGTTGTATTATCGTTCTGGTCCCTTGCTGCCAATGCTTTGCATCTCCTGCATGGTATGAAAGCCCCTACTTGTTGCACCTGACCACTTTATCTAAATTATAATTAATTCGTGTTAAGCCATTCATCATAAATAAACATGAATCCCATAATCTTAGAACTTCATTATTTTTATATATCTATAATGCATAAATAAATATAGTTAGATATAAATAGCTCAATCTATGATTGCAAATATCGTAGAGATCAAGTCCAACGTCGACATCCTTTTTACGGAACAAACAAGCTAAACTGTAATACTGAAAACGTGGAACCGATTTCTTTTTCTTGGCCTTTTGCACACATAAGAAAGGAAAACACTTCTCCAATAAGTAATTACCAAAAGGGTAATTATAAGCTGACCAAAAATAAATAATATTAGTTGATATCAATTTACTTAGCCACCAAGTAATATGTCACATGTCCAAATCATGTGAATCATAATTAAATAAATAATCTTACATTCTCCCACTTAGCACATATGATAATTTCTATAGTAGTTTAGTAAAATAGTCATTAGTGTGCACCATAAATCAGATTAAGGTATTAAGTTGGTCATCATAAATACCATGGTAAACAAACTACCAATATGAGTCATGGCGGTTGTATATCCCTAAATGACACAGTCCCTTCTATGTACCACAACATTAGTAACCTATTCAACATAGTCTATAAATGAGAAGTATCAATAATGATCTAACAATAATGTCTTTTCCAAGACTATTCCTATTACCACTTATTAAAGCAATACGTACATGTACATTAATTAATAGGAAATATCAAAAACACATTTAATGAGCGCAAAATGTCAAATATATATAAGTACTATTAAGCAATCCATAATTAAAAAATAATTATCATTAACTACATTCAAGATCTATTCTTTTAACATGTTCTATAAATGTCTTGGGTGGTAGTCCATTCGTTAATGGATTGCAATCATAAGTTGTGTGCTTATATATTCAATAGACATTCGTTATTTCTAAATATCTTCTTTAACGATAAAGTATTTCAATTTTAGAATACCTATTATTTTTCATACAAGAAGATCAACAATTGCAACATAAATTTTCAACAATCTGAAAATGGTACCGATAACTCCAAATCCTGAAATAAATTCAGCAATAATAAATTGTAGCCTTAAAGCATGCTACAAATTTAAAATTCGTAATAAACAAAGTAATAAAAAATTACTTTATACTTTTTCATAATATTGTTCTTCCAGCCAAAAGAAACAAATAACCAATTAAAAAATGTCTTTCTAAGTGTGAGCATATAATCTTTTATCACATATCAACTTGTATATATATCAAACTCCACAATATATGGATAAAGAATATTTTTCACATCTTTACCTTCTAGCTAACTCATTCTTTGGGATTGCATTAGGCTGAATTTATTCCATTTTATGTATGGAGCAATACTGGTTGAATAATGTTGCATACCAAATCTTTTTAGAACTCTTTCAATATATGCTTTCTGAGATAATCTTAAAAATTCACGTAATTTATTATGAAATATTTCTATTACTATCACATAGGATGCCTCATCCATATTTTTCATTTCAAAGTTCTTAGAGATAACTTTTAGTTTCATATAATAAACTAAGATCACTACTAGCAAATAAAATATCATCAATATATAGAATCAGAAATACAAACTTATTCCCACTAATCTTCTAGTATATACACTAATTAACAGTGTTTTCTTTAAAACCAAAAGAAATAATGGTATCATTAAACTTAATATACCATTGTTAAAAAGCTTATTTAAATCCATATATTGGCATCTTAAGTTTATAGATTATGAATTCTTTACCCTCTAATGTGAAGCTTTCAGGTTGTTCCATATGGACTTTCTCTTATAAACTCCCATTCATAAAAGTTGCATTCACATCCATTTGATATAACTCTAAATCATAATAAACTACTAATGCCATGATATTTAAAAGATTCCTTCTCAAATACTAGAGAGAATGTTTCTTTATAAACTCTTTATTCATGACACTAATTCATTTAGTAAAATCATTATTGTTAATGGCTTGTGAATATGTAACCGGATCCGTATATATCTCTCTATATATCAAAATCAGATTTCTGCAGATATATCACATAGTCATCCGAAATATCAAATCTCCTTTCTTTTTGAGATCGTCGTAATGTTATTCCTTATGATTCTTCTACAATCTATTTATTGGTGATAATCTCATTATAGAGTTGTTGATCATTCAATTGTTATTCGTTGTTATACGGTTCAACAACTAAAGGAACAATTATTTTCTTAGAAGTTATGGGTAAAGAGATTTGCACCCTAACTTATGGAATGATCAAATTTTTATTTTTATCACTCCTACTGACTTCACCATTCTCCATGGATTTGACATTACCAATTTTAAAAATTATCGTATTATTTTTAGGATAGTAAAACTTGTATCTTTTAGATTACTTAACATCCACAACATTATGGGTAACGAGGAATTACTTAACATACTCCTAACCATATCCGATTATGCCTTTCAGCTACATGCTTCTGCTGTGGCATGCATACCAAAGTGTATTGATCACAAATGCCATACATTTTAAGGAGTTTAGCAAACGGTTAGAATATTAACCCGTTTCATCATATTTTCCATAATATTCACCACCTCTATATGACCTTATGATTTTTACTTTTCTATCTATTTGTTTTTCAACCTCATTTATATATACTTCAAAAGTACCCACTGCTTGAGATTTTTCATGCAACAAATAGATATATCTATAACGTGAAAAATTAACTATAAAGGTAATAAAATACTTTTCTCCACCAAAAGATGGAACATCAAAAGGTCTACAAATGTCTGTATGAATAATTTCAAGAAGCTATTTACTTATTGTGGATCATTTCTTTGTGTATTTAGTTTGTTTACCCTTAATACAATCTACACACACACCAAAATCAGAAAAGTTTAGATTCAGAAGAATCACATCCTTTACTAATTTTCTTAACCTTTCATTAGATATTGACCTACTCTTTTATGCCACAAGAAAGATAAATTTTTTATTAATTGAGTTACGTTTAATTCTAACATTATGATGCAAGATTAAAAGGTTTATAATAAATAAACTATCAAGTTTGAATTTACAGAAATCATCAACAATAATACCATAACTCACAAATTAGAATTTCTTGAATAAACATTATCATCAAATTTAAATGAAAAACCATTAACATAAAGTTTTAAAATAAAATTAAATTATGGAAAATTGAATAAACATAAAAATTTTAAAATAATTTAAATAAAATTCACTGTCTAATATTAAATATAATGTCATAATAGTTTTAACAAAACTTTTTCCCAATTATCATAAATAAGAAATTCTTATTTGAATTTGTGGTTTTAGGCTATAAATTTTTTTTGCATCTATTAGAAACATAAACATTAGTACTTAAGTCAACCTATCATGTAATAAAAAGAATTTTAATAAGTAATTCGAGATATTCAAAAACCAAAAACTTACCATTCTTTTTCGAATCATTTTATACATTAATGACACTTTTTCATTATTACATAACTTTCTTTTGGTAGATTGACCTAAATCTTTTAATTTTGGGTGTTGCTCACTTAATGCCTTTTCAACCTTATTCCCAAATTTCTTTATGACTTCTTGAGTCATCAGATGAACATAATGATTACATTGCTACTTAAGTCTTGTCTCTTCCTAAATTAACATAATTGTCAATTAAATCACTTTCCACTTATCTTAATAATGTTAATTCTCTAAATGACCCATAATAAATAGACAAGAAATTGAAAATAAATTGAATAAGAAAATTCTAATTCAAAATCATCCACAAGGTTCTCAATGTTACAAAAACATTAGTCATCTAAAAATAAAAATAAAAACATACCCATACATAGTAAGAGTACCAACAAAATTGCGTAGTAGTGATATAAATTAATAATTTTCGTTGTAAATATTTATTTATAATACGAAAACATTCTTATAGTCAAATATTCCTTGGCACTATCACTACGGGGAATAATAATTCGCATAACCATAATACTTAACTTACTCATTCCATTATGAGAAGAAGTCCTATTGAGAATCAAAATAGATGTAAAATGCGAATTAAGGGATATAACAAAGAAATATAATAAGATAAAATGCTCATAACAATAATGCTTTGAGTTAACAACACGTATGTATAAATAACTTAAAATATAAATACAATGTATAACTATAGTACCCCTTTGGGTGACTACTATAAAATACTAATAATGATACTTACATGTATTTATATATATATCTTCATTGGTAATACATTATTTAATTAAACAAATAAGTTACCTTTGAATATACTATATCTACCCAATTAAAAAATACATGCAATCCCTAAATGTTCATTTAATCACTTGAAAATCAATTCCATTTGAAGAATTATTTCTCATAATTAAATAAACTCAATATTCATGAATATCAAAAAAAATAATAAGCATCATAATTCATGAAATATTGCAATTATGTTTACTACTAAAATTAATATTCATCAACCATTATGGTTAGGCCACTTTGGTAGCTACCAACTTTTACATAATATGAATATTAAATTAGATAGTAACTAATTATGATCAATTATGTCTACTACAAAAATTAATATTCATCAATCATTATGATTGGGCCATTTTGATAGCTACCAATCTTCACATAATATGAATATTAAATTAGATAGAGATTAATCCATCATTAAGTTATATTTATTATTAAAATTAATATTCATCGACCATTACAGTTAGGCCACTTTGGTAGCTACTAACCCTCACAAAATATGAATATTAAATTAGTTAGTAACTAATTAATCATTAATTTACCCATTTAATATTATACACACATACTCATACTGATCAATCCAAATTTAGGTAGGTTCAATCCCAAAAACTTAATAGTTTGAAAATACAATAAAAATATGTTTTTATTTTATATACATAATAAAACATTTTTTTTTTTTTTTTTAACTTGAAGATCATAATTGAATCAATTTAAAATTAATTCTCTATCATGTATGTATGTATGGGTATAAAATAATAAATTATTTGAATGTCCAATAAGATTAAATTAAATTTCTAGACTTCACATTATTTTAGAAATTTAAATTTTTAATAAAATAAATCAATACAAATAATTTATTTATTTAATTATTTTAATTTTCTGGACAATAAAAATATGTAATTTTCTTCTAACAATACTATAAGCTATTATAACTTTCAATTCATGTTCCAATCATGCACAAAGACCAAGAAACTAACCCCATATATCTTGTTTGCCTTTTAGTGCGTCTTGTATTGCTTTAGTATAAGCAATTGACTTTAAGGTAAATAGTAGGCTCGAAAATCGAGGAAGCAGGCTTTATATTTACAAACTCATCAAACATCACAACACTTAATTAGACATTATAGGAACCCACAAAACTGTATCTAAAACGCCAACAGTTCCTAAACAAAATAAATTATTTAATTATACTTTAAATTTATATCTATATATATATATATATATATATTATTTATACAAACTTTAGTGAAAAATAACGAGTCCCTAAACCATAAGCTCTGATATCATATGTAAACTATAATTAATTCGTGTTAAACCATTCATCACAAATAAACATGAATCCCATAATCTTAGAACTTCATTATTCTCACATATCTATAATACATAAATAAATATAGTTAGATATAAATATCTCAATCTGTGATTGCAAATATCGTAGAGATCAAGTCCAACGTCGATATCCTTTCTGCGGAACGAACAACGTGCTAAACTGCAATAGTGAAAACGTGGAGACCGATTTCTCTCTCTTGGCATTTTGCACACATAAAATTTTTACATGTTGTATCATTAATCATACATAATGGATGGAGTATATGCACTTTTATAAAGGCAGCGAGATGACCAGTTTTCCTTTTAGTAACATAATTCTACTTTCCATCAAAGTAATGAATAAGAAAGGAAAACATTTCTCCAATAAATAATTACCAAAAAGGTAATTATAAGTTGACCAAAAATAAATAATATTAATTGATATCTATTTACTTATCCACCAAATAATATGTCACATGTCCAAATCATGTGGGCCACAATTAAAAAAATAATCTTACACTTTAACATAAAAAATTTCAATCTTCATATGCTAAAAAGGGGGTGATTTGAAACTTTTGGTAAATTAAGGGTGTTTGTTACCACAAAATCTGGTATAGGGGGAAATTTTGCAATTTTTTGATACCAAGGGGGTTTAGTGCAATTTGGCCTATTATTTTTATATCAAATTAACAAAATAAGTATTATATTATTAAGGACCATACATATTTCCAATTACGCTAGAAATAGTTTATAATATGAGACAATAGGTTTCAGTTTTACATTTTACGATTTTTTCATATCTAAGAGATAAAATGGTAGAGATTATGAGGTGACAAATGAAATATTTGTACGTTCTTTTACTGCATTTTACCAATCAAATAAATATGCATGTCTGATACTCTCTACAAATTACACATCCTAAGTTAGGAGTGCCTAATCCATTTTCTTAGTGCCTATGTGTTGCCAAATTTTTTTAAAAATTATAATTTAAAATTATTGTTATTCTCAATGAATTAATATCCTTCCCATCTATATTTTTTGTCACCTGAATTTTATTGTATAGTAATTCTTCATTTTGCTCGTCACATAGGAGTGATTAGATTTACATGCACAATAATTCACCCATATTTTATATTAGTTGAACAAATTTTTTACTAGAATTTTCCGAGGTTGTATATCCATTAAACTAGGGTCAAGCTCTATAGCTTCACTTCTTATGCCATATAGGGGAATAACGATTGATTCATGGGATTAAAATTGAATTGATTAGTTTAGTGTCTAGTGTATATTATATATATATATATATATATATATATATATTTGAAATATGTAATGGCAAAGTGAAAAAAAATCTCCACTATATACAAAATGTGTAAATACCTATGGTGTTAAAAAAACACCCTATATTTTTCAAATAGGACAAAGAAGGACAATTCTTCAAGTTGAAGACCGAAAAACCTATAATGCCTTTAAAGCCAAATAAAAATAAAAAACACTTCAAAATTTTTGAATTTTTACAAAATTTTTTTTGGGTATTATGGTATTTTGGTGTTTTATAATTTTTTTTTAAATTTTTATAAAAATTGAAGACTGAAATACCTAAAATGCCCTTAAAAATTGTTGATCAGGGGTAATTTGCTACAAATTTTCAAAATATAGGGATTTATATGCACTTTTTGAAAAGCGAGGATATTTCTTGCACATTTTGTATATAGTAGATGGTTTTTTTTGCACTTTATGCAATATATAATAATAAATTTAAGTCATTTATGTGTGTATATAATTTTATAACTTTAAGTCATTTATTATCTTGGAAGGTTGTTGCATGATGTTTTGATATATATATATATATATATATATAAAACTTAAAGTCATTCATTATCTTTATGTAAGGAAGGTTGTTCCACAATTAATACATCATTATAATAACCTTTTGTGATTACAAAAGTCTATGGTTTAATATTATAAGATTGTTCTGTTGTTACATAACATTTATTACATTATTTTATTTATTAATAAATTATGCATTCAAATTTATGTTTGACTTTCATATGATTAACTAATAATATTATTTTCTCCTACTTTTCTATTGGGATGGGTAGTGATTGAGATGGTGTGACGCCCTAAATCCTATGATTCAGTTCATCAACTAAGAGAACATAACCTGACCTGATAACCCGGTTAATATAGTGCGGAAGTTAATGTCAAAATGGTAAAAATATGGTTATCAAGGGTAAGATGGTTATAAAGTGACAGTCGAGGGTAAAGTAGTCATTCTACAAGAGTACAAGTAATATGGTAATGGCCTGGGTCATTAATGAGGTTTGAGGGAACAACTAAGGCTAATTAAAATGAAAAGTGGGAGGCCATCTAACCGGTTAGATGAGGTTATTTGATCGGTTAGATAGACTTGGGCAATGCTTCATTCTTCTAGACCATCTAATCGGTTAGATCATTAGATGGCCTCCCACTTTTCATTTTAGCCTCAGTTGTTATTTCAAACCTCATTAATGATCTAGGCCATTACCATATCACTTGTACTCTTGTAGAATGACTATTTTACCCTTGACTTTCATTTTATGACCATCTTACCCTTGATAACCATACTTTTACCGTTTTGACCTTCGCTTCTGCACTATGTTTACCGGGTTATCGGGTAGGGTTATGTTCTCTTGGTTGATGAACTGAATCATGGGATTTGGGGCGTCACAGGTGGTATTTACAAAGCTTCAAGTACGCTTAAAAGCACTCTTTAAGATTTTTAAACACCATATTAGATTCGTTAGAGGGTGAGGATTGTTGTATGACGTTAATACATTATAAAATTATTTTTTGAATATGATAAGATTCGAGGCTAAATAATTGAATATTATCAACTAAATAACTTAAGATATGTCCAACCTGATGGACTTTAAGTCCAACATGTTGCACTTGAACAAAACCCAAAAGTATACCCTGAACACCCATCAGTCAAGGTCCAACCGGAAGTCCAACTGGTTGCACTTTGGCAGAGCCTTGAATTTGACATTGAATGCAACCCTGCTCATCCCAAACTTGTCCAACCTTTCCTCAACTCAAAAGTATGAGATATATTTTTATAATTGGCTAATTTCGTTACCAAAACAAGTTCGATCGAGTTGTAATTTTTCGATTAAAAAATTTGAAGATTGAAGATCAGATACAGATTTGAAGAAGTTCAAGTGTTCATAATATACTACATTCCGAGACGATGAAAACAATGCTTTAAGAAGTTTTGAGAGGTAGTAAGAATATTTAGGAAGGGTTTTGAAAAGTTTTAAATAAGATTTTACATTCTGTCCATCTTAAACTGGTTCAAGATTTCTCGAACAGGTTCAATATTAGTAGAATTGCCAAAGTTTCAAGACTGGCCACCTTGAACAGGTTCAAGGGGGCTGAATTGGTTCAAGAATCCGAGGGATTCTTTGCTGGTCATTGTTTGTGATATCGCAAATATAAATTACCCACTTGCAATAGAATGATACCGTGTAGGATAGCTCTACGTAAAGAGGATGTCGAACCCACAAGGAGATGAGATTTGCATTAGTCTTTAATTTCATTTTGTGGTTTACATGTAACTTGGTTGGAAAGTTTGTTAGTTGTCAGGATTTAACAAACTAAAATTATAACAAAATATTACTAGAGCGAATTAAACTAATTTAAATGATCAGAGAGAGAAAGTCTTAGGGCTTTGATTTCACCACAACCATTATATTATGGTTAGTTATACTAACTCAGGGAATTTAACAATGATATTTTTCAAAAGAATTGAACTCAATAACATTCGTTCAATTCTGGTTTTAAAGAACAATGTTTTACAAGATTAGCTAACTATAACCTATCTGCGGTTAGCTTGGACTATCCGCCTATCTATTTTACCTACTTTAACTACTTTGCGAATGAACCACTTTTCCTAAGCATACATTATGAAAACATTCTTTTGTAAAAAATATTGGAATACCATTATATGACCTCTATTCTTATGGTTGGCAGGGCTCCACTAGATACCGTCCAATAAGATAGGTTGAGAATAGAGAATAACCTATTACATCTAAAACAAATGGATAACAGTTTATAATCTATTAAAGTGTGAAAACTACTTGAGTTGGCTCAAGTGCTCATAGTCATATAATTAAGAAAATAATCATATATTAAAATAATCTCAGAATTAAAACAATCAAATCATAATAGTTGGTTGGGTTACATCAGTGTCCTAAGAGAGGAATTAGCTACTCATGACGAGGCTGGATATCATCTGTATTGAGTTCATCTCTATCGTCATGGTTGGCACTTCTCTTCTCAGGATCTTCACTTCTAAGGTTATAGGAACCCTAAAAGCCACCACACCTTCAACCTTCTGAATAACGCCGTCAAAAGAGATTAAAATTTTGGACCCTTTCTATCAAGGCTTATGCTTTCTTTTATAGAAGAAAATAAGTATTTGGTGGGCTTTTAGGTCTTCTATCCCAACTGGGATGGGATATGGCTGGTAAAGAGAGTAATCTCGTAACTTTAATCTGACGTGTCATGGAAAGCTCGAGCTTTAGGAACAAAGGCTCGAGCTTAAGGAACAAGGCTCGAGCCTCTCTGGATGGATGCTCGAGCTTCAATAAATGGTGCTCGATCTTCACTTTGACACTTAGCCAATTTTCTTCAACTATTTTCCGAATCGTCTTTTTCTTCAACACTTAAAATATTTTTGGGGTTGAACTCTTTTAACATTGCTCAATCTAAGCTTCATGGGCTCGAGCACTAGGTACAAGGCTTGAGCATCAATGGATGGTACTCGATCCTGGAGGTAAGGTACGAGACCTAGGAGCATTGCCTTGCAATTAAAATCAACTCTTTAATTTCTGACGCCTCATGCTCGAGCTTGAGGGTCAAGGCTCGAGCACCATTGGTTAAGGCTTGAGCTTCCTATGGTAAGGCTCGAGCACCAAGGTACAAGGCTCGAGTATTTAGGCCTTGTTAACTTTTCTTCTCTTCTTTATTGTGATGCTCGAGACTCAACACTTGGGCTCAAGCTTTGGGGCTTGAATTGCTTCAAACTTCACAATTTAAGCTCTCGGTTTGCTCTGAACGACCGGCAACGACTCTGTAAGCTTCGATATCATCATAAAGTCCCGTTTTTAACCATTTTCTAGGAAAGTACCTACAAATACACATTAAACTTAAATTAGTCTAATTATAGATAGAAGTATCACTTTAGGCCTTAACATATACGTATGTAGGGGCTCGAATATGCATATATTCAGCGCTCATCAATCATCTTGAACCGGTTTCGCCCCTCTGAATCAGTTCAAGTAGTCCCGGCAACATCAGGTTTTTAGTTACCTTCTTCCTGAATGTTTCCTTTATGATCCTAACTTCTTTCCAAGTTCTATGCACCAAATTTTTCATATTTTCTAAGGGATTATGACTTTCAAAACTCTATATAAATATTGTTAGTCTTCTAGGTTTATTCACGGCTTTAGGGAAAATAAATTCTATATTTTGAGACAACTTTTTAGAGAGAGAAAATTCAAAAAATCAAATCTGATTGTTCTGAATTTATTTATGAGAACACATACATATATTCATGAGTGATTTATTAGTGTTGTTCTCTATCTCATCAGAATTGGAGCTATATTGAAGATTCAGAGATTCCGGATGAAAAACATGATTTAATTCTTTTACATCGAGTTCATATCTTGAAGAACAAAAGTAAAAGCGATCACACTTTGAAAGGGTTGGATGATTCAAGGAGTGTTATCAGATTTACCTACTACTCTTCTACAAAGATCAAGCATAATCCTAAGGTCAAGTTGCTATTAGACGGAGAGTCGCTAAGCTAGAGGATTGTTAGCAATTGGTGTTTGGTAGAATGATAGGGTGTGAGCCAGAGTTAAAATTCAGTATACTTTCTTTCAAACATAGTGGATCAGTTTACTTTGGACTGAATAGTCCACAAGGTTTTTCCCATGCAAACAGTTAACGTATTTTGTCAATTGGGGTTTCCTCGCTAAAAATCTTGGTGCAATCTCTCTAAACTTAGCTTGCCTTACTGTTAAGTATTTATATTTATGATTGTGAATGTTTAATTGATCATATAATTTAATCAATCATAAATTGAGCAAGTTGACCTAATAATTAGATCTTGGTCATTAAAGGAGTTAATCATAATTGAAATCAACTAACAGTTTCCGTACCCCCCGTAACTTTATTTTCACATATTGGTATTAGAGCGGTATACTGGATATACAAAGTAGATCATATTTGTTGATTTATTGTTGATTTTATGCATTATGTCTGAAAATTCATCTTTTGTTGATGCGCTGCCTTTACCTTCTGTTTTTTATTCTGTCACAGTTCAAGTTTAAAAAGGATTTTGAAAATCTGTTGGAGAAATTGAATTTTGCGGAACTTGGTAGAGATATTTATAAGTTAGAAGTTTCTATCTCTAATACGAATTTGGAAGAAATTGGCCATAAAAATTTGAATCTTCTTCATAAGATTGATTTTCTAGAAAAGGAACTTAAGAAGGTAAATTTATTTAATAAATCACTGGAACTTAAAATTGATAATTTGAGTATTGAATTTGTTAAATCAAAATAGTCTTTTCAGAAAGTTGAATTTGACACTTGCAAAATTGATAAGTTGAAAAGAGTGGTTGAGAATATTAGTCATAACAAAGAATTGGCTTCAAAAAGAAAAATAGGAAAATCATTGCATAATGCGTTGTCATATCAAATATAAGTGTCAAAAAGAAAAATTGAACTAGGAAAGAAATTGAAAAATCTAGAGAGTTCAAACTTAAGGAAGAAGAGGATTAGGACTGTTGAGCCCTGTGACACTTTGCCTGGAACAATAGGAAAATCATTGCATAATGAATTTAAAATTATTTGGGTAAAGAAAGAGAATTTTAAATGCGTTGTCATGCACGCTGCACTTAAAACACTTGGTCTATGTGGTTGGTACTTTGATAGTGGTTGCTCTAGGGATATGACAGGGGATAGAACATTGTTTACCACTTTTATGGAATGCTCAGTTGGTACTGTTACTTTTGGTGATGGTAATGCTTCAACTGTAAGTG
Source organism: Cornus florida (assembly GCF_030987335.1). Taxonomy (NCBI): domain Eukaryota; kingdom Viridiplantae; phylum Streptophyta; class Magnoliopsida; order Cornales; family Cornaceae; genus Cornus; species Cornus florida. Next base: position 42,537,615 of record NW_026775573.1, on the reverse strand, counting down.
GTAAAGGTAAAATCAAATTTCCAGGAATTGGGGAGTTAAAAAAATGTTCTGTATTTTAAAGGTTTATTTACTAATCTGTTGAGTATTAGTTAAATCTGTGATGAGCAGTTTCAAGTCAATTTTACTCAGGAATAAGGGTGTTTTGTAACTAATGAAAAAGGCGAATGTATCTTGAAATGAACTAGAACTTCTGATAGTTGCTATGTTGTGTTTTCAGATCCTTCACTAATGTGTTTCTCTACAGTTACTGATGAGGCAGCTTTATGACGTAAAAGACTTGGACATGTGAATTTTAATGATTTAGTGAATTTGTCTAACAATGATCTTGTTCGAGATTTGCCTAAATTGAAAATGCCTAAGAATGAAATATTTGGTCCATGTCAATTAGGAAAACAAACTAGAGTGTCACATAAGAGACTGTATTCATAAAGTCACCTCTCGACCTTTAGAATTGATTTATATGGATTTGATGGGTCGCATAATACCTGATAGCATTGGAGGAAAAAGATATATGCTTGTTATGGTTGATGATTTTTCTAGATTTACTTTTGTTGCATATTTGAGAGAAAAATCTGATACTTTTGTAAATTTCAGGTCTATTTGCCAACTTATTCAAAATGAGAAGGGATATCGAATTAATCGGATTAGGAGCGACAATGAAGGTGAATTCAAACCTAAGGAGTTTATTGAATATTATGATAAGAATAACATTAAGCATGAATTTTTAACACCTAAAATACCATAACAGAATGGTGTAGTGGAAAGAAAAAATAGGAAAATTGTAGGTATGGCACGTACTATGCTTCATGAGAATAAAATTGCAGGTTACTTTTGGGCTGAATCTGTACATACTACTTATCATATCCAAAATAGAGTTTATCTTAGGCTTGGAACTAAAAAGACTTCATATGAATTGTGGTATGATAGAAAGCCCACTGTTAAATACTTTAGAGTCTTTAGAAATAAATGTTATATCCTTAGAGATAGGGAACACTTGGAAAAATTTGACTCTAGAAGTGATAAAGGTGTGTTTTTGGGTTATTCACAAACAAGTCGGGCTTATAAGGTTTTTAATCTTAGAACCAAAGTGGTAATGAAGTCTATAAATGTTGTATTTGATAATACAAAATCTAAGAGAACCTTTTCTCAACTTGATGAAAAAGAAACCAATTTTAAAATTACAGGAGAAAGGAAAAAACCTACAATTCATGAGGAAGAATGAGTTGAGAATTTAGGTGGAGAAGGTGAAGAGGTTGAAGAAGATGAGGATGAGGAATTAGAGGTCACCATTGATGAACCTATAGGAATTTTTGCACCATCTTTAGATATTCCCACATCTAGCAGTTCTAGGATTCGATCAAGTCATCCAGTTGACAATGTGATAGGCTCATGGGATTAGCACTGTACTAAAAGTACAGTCCGTGATCATTTAGGACACTCATGAATTGTAGATGACATAGGACATTCATGTCACATAGCTCAGTTTGAACCTAAGAATGTTGATGAAGCTCTTCAAAGTTCTGATTGGCTTATGGCTATACAAGAAGAATTGCTTCAATTTGTGAAAAATGATGTTTGGGAATTAGTGCCTCGACCTAGTGATGTTAATATCCTAGGGACCAAATGGATCTTTAAAAATAAACTTGATGAACATGGTCTTGTGGTGAGAAATAAAGTTAGATTGGTTGCACAAGGATACACTCAAGTTGAAGGAATTGATTTTGATGAGACTTTTGCACTTGTTGCTGGACTTGTGTCTATTCGCCTTCTTTTTGCTCTTGTATGTCACTTTAAATTCAAATTGTTTCAAATGGATGTGAAAAGTGCTTTTCTAAATGTTATTTTGCAGGAAGAAGTTTATCTAGCACAATCAAAAGGTTTCATTGATACACATAATCTTGATTTTGTGTTTCATCTTAAAAAAACTCTTTATGGTTTAAAGCAAGCACCTAGAACATGGTATGAGAAGTTAACTTCTTATTTAATGCACAAGGGCTTCAGAAGAGGAGGAGCAGATAAAACATTGTTTATTTTCAGGAAAGGAAAAGATTTTCTTGTTGCTCAAATATATGTGGATGATATTGTTTTTGGTGCTACATGTGATAACCTTATTTATAATTTTTCTAAAGAAATAAGTAATACTTTTGAAATGAGCATGGTTGGTGAACTTACTTTCTTTCTAGGTTTTCAAGTGAAACAACTTGATGATGGGATTTTCATATCTTAATCAAAATATGCAAAGGAGCTAGTTAAGAAATTTGGTATGAAAGATTCAAAGCATGTTCAAACTCTTATGAATACTTCATCCAAATTGGATAGAGACTCTGATCCTAACATGGTTAATCATTTCTTGTATAAGACTATGATTGGTAGCTTGTTGTACTTTGTAGCAACTAGGCAAGATATTTCATTTAGTGTAGGTGTTTGTGCTAGGTATGAAGCTGATCCTAGAGAACAACACATTCTTGTAGTTAAGCACATTATTCGTTATGTCAATAATACATTGAATTATGGATTGCGTTATTTTTTTAAGACTAACTCTGAGATTGCAGGCTATACTGATGCTGATTAATCTGGTAATAAGGATGATAGAAATAGTACTTCAAGTGGTTGTTTCTATGTTGGTACTAATCTTGTTGCATAGTACAGCAAGAAGCAAAATTGCATATCTTTATCATCTTGTGAGGCTGAATACATTGCTATTGGAAATTGTTACACACAACTGCTTTGGATTAAATAGATGCTTCTGGATTATGGAGTTGATCAAGGTACTATTGTTATCTTTTGTGATAATACTAGTACAATAAATATTTCAAAGAATCCAGTTTTGCATTCTAGAACAAAGCACATTGACATTTGACATCAATTTCTTAGGGAACTTGTTGAATAAAATGTTATTTCTTTGGAAAAAGTGCATACTGATAAGAATTTGGCTAATATTCTAACTAAACCATTAGATGTTTCTAAGTTTTCTCATTTTAGGAAATCTATTGGTGTCTGTTGTCTTGATTAGTTGAACTGCAAGAACATAGTCTAAAAAGGATTTTCATGTATATCTTGAGTGTCTAGATTATGTTTTTGGAAAGTTAAGTAAACCATATTGATTGAGTATATTGAACACAAGGAGTAAGCATACAATGGCTATGAATTGATGAAATTGGTTTTGTTTACTTATTTCATATGGTAAATGAGTCATTGATAGTACATTTACTTGAGATATCATTGTCTTGGTCAAAGATAATGTTGATATGATAAATCATTGTCTTGGAATTTAAACTTGATTTATGTGTTTTAGACCAAAAGAGTGAAAAGAAAAGAAAATTGAAAAAATATCTTGGAATAAAAAGTTTTTTGAAAAAGAAAGAAAAATGTTTGCTGTTTTGAAAAATGTGAGATGGAAAAGGCTAGCTTTGGGATTTGTCCGAAAGCTACTTTGACTCGAAACAAATGGGAATAAGGGAAAAAGCTGGCTGCCCATAAGTGTGAAAGCCGCCAATGTGCAAAAAGAAAAATGGAGCACAAAGAGGAAAAAAAAAAAAAAAATGTCTTTTGCACATATTGATTGTTTGATTTCTAATGATATGTGATATTATTAATTTATTATCTGAAATCTGAATAATTGATAGATCATATGTTTTTGGAACTTGGTGGTGATTTTACTACAATTACTAAGTTTGTGATACTTAAAAGAATTGATCTTGGTTATTTATGTTGATACATATAATCTTATGGAGTCTAAATTCTCATTGGTTTCAATTTACAAGATTTATACAGTTGGCTGCTTCTTACTTCTAGAATATTTTTTTTCTTATGACCCATGTTAATTTGTGACAAAAAGGGGGAGAGAGTTTAGAGTCTTATCATTCAGGGGGAGAGATATTTTTGTATTAAGGGGGATAACGTTTTGCATTAAGGGCGAAAACCATTGATCATTGCATGTGTTTACATTGCGTTGATATTTAGACATTAAAATTTGTTATTTTATTCTTGTGTTTATTTTCTTGATTAAGCTTCACGGGTAGTTGTGCTTGAGATAATATGAAGATTACAGGTTGCTACGTGTGTTAAAGCTTCATAAGGTTTAAGAAAAATTCTATGGTTTTGTAACGACCCGGGTTTTGATTCAACCTAGTACTACAGTGATGAACTGAAGATTGACCCGTTAACTGATCTAGATACGGAAGCAAGAAACAAGACAATGATCTCCCAAGGCATAACACACCTCTAAGACCCTTTGATAACCTTTCATGAGGTCACGGAACCCGAAGGAACAAGTGTGGAAGCAACACAAGGACAAGGGTATGAGAACCCTACCGAAGGAAGAACCAAGGGTAAAATGGTCATTTTACCCTAAGAGGAAGGAATTTGACTTCCAACAAATCAAATGAGATAAAAAACATTCAAAAACAACCTTTGGTAACTTCACATGAAGTCCCAAGGCCAAAGGAAGAGAAATCTCAAAAGAACCCTATCTCGGTTCGAACTAAATCCAACACCCTCTCACTAAAACAAGGATATATTGAGCTAGGAAAAGAATCTGAAGCTAAAATTGGTACCATTGGAAAGCTTACTTCGACTCGGTCAGTTTAGACTCAAGAACGGACCAATTCGGAGTTAAAACGAAGAAGTTCCATCAGTTTGAAGTTCGAAGTCCAAAATTGAAAACTCTGGAAGACTTGAACCGGTTCAACATTTCTTGAACCGGTTCAACATGGATAGAATGCCCATGCTGAACCAAAAATGACCCTTGAACCGGTTCAGCCCATCCTGAACCGGTTCAACACACCCAGGTTGCAGAAAAACGGCAGAAACAGTAAAATTGCAAAAAATTTGAGTTTGGAGCACGATTTTTGAGGTCAAGATGACATTTTCCGGAAAAATGTCATGAAGAAACTCCCCCTAAAATCACATTTTCTATGTGATAGAGTTAAGAACGGAATTTATTTCCCAAAGGAAATAATGCCCTTGGGCCGAGTTTTTCAACAAAAAGGTGAAATAAGTCCATAGGAGGCTCAAAACACAAACGAAAGGGTTTTTTATGGAAACGATCATTCACGCAAAGGTAAATGATGATTTTGAGTGCGCGGGAATGGTCCACGGCTCCCAGAAATGGCTAAGTCAAAATCCGACCCCCCAACGGCCAAAAAGGCAAAAATGAACCTGACACGAAAAATTTGAAAACCAAAATTATAAAACGGAGTCAAATGACTATTTGGCCCTTAGCCACACTTCATACATGATTATTGAGACCTAGTGGAAGAATGAAAATGGAATTCCCACACCCGATGCAACCGTGGCAAAACAATAACTTGTCATTTTTCAATCTTCTCATATTATTTCATGAAGTTAAAAGTTACATAGGATACAAGGTACATGACATTGGCCTCCAGCCTCATCTTATACATGTTGAATACAATATAAATGGTGTACTTATGTAAACATTACATATATGGAGTCAAAGAATACAAGTTTTGTCAAAGTAAACAAAAGTAAACATGATATGATAACATGTGCATATTCAATATCATCAAAAATACTTCAAAACTCCTAGTTTGTCTAAGAGTGTTGTGTATCCCACAATAAAGCTTCTTTACCTGCAAAACACCCAGTAACTTTGGGGCGAATAAACAAGACTAACAAGTTTATTCGTAGGGGATGAGCATGCATCGACTCGATTTATTTGAGATTTTTAGGACTAACATAATATAGTTCAAAAGGGATCATGTCTCCTAACGTCTATGTCAAAGATTAGACTCAGGGATCATCCTAAGCTACCATGGAGCAATATCAACAAGAATCATGATATATATGCATATATGAAACAAGTTAAGAATGGAACAATCCAAAGGACACGACAAGAATAACGCATGGAATCAAGAACAAGGCATAATGTCTATGCAAGTAAACAAGATTGGGATATTCCAATTAACACGACGTGAAGTATACTTGAAATTAAGGACAAGACATATGATCTATGCGGTTAAACAAGGATGTGACATTCCATGAAACACGAAAAAAGACTATACATGAAGTCAAGGACAAGGCATAATATCCATGCAATTATACAAGGATGAAATATTTTATGAAACACGAAAAGAGGTTATACATGAAATCAAGAACAAGGCATAATATCTATGCAAGTAAACAAAATTGGAACATTCTAAGTAACACGATAAAGAAAACATATGAATCCAAGAACAAGGCATAATATCTATGCAGTCTAGCAAGTTTGGAGCATTTCACATACACGACAAGTTTAAACCTTCAAGGAATAGCAATTTGAAATTTAAAGAGTGAAATCAAACGATGCGGAAACTTGGATATGGCCCGGATTAAAACCGTACTCTTGGGATCACTTTAGGGCTACCAACCTAAGGGTACCTTCCCCTAGTCTTGGGATCACTTTAGGGTTATCAACCCAAGGGTACCTTCCCCTGTTCATGGGATCACTTTAGGGCTATTAACCCAATGGTACCTTCCCCTATTCTTGGGATCACTTTAGGGCTATTAACCCAAGGGTACCTTCCCCTGTTCTTGGGATCACTTTAGGGCTATCAACCCAAGGGTACTTTCCCCTGTACTAGAACCAAGTCCTAGCCATGACAATTCTTGATTGATATCTCAAGTCCCAAAATCAACAAGTTGTGCAAGTCAAGATTGTATTAAAATACAAGAAATGCATTAACCACGTTTCATGCACAACCAAGATTTTGGAACACACAAGTCATGCCCTAAGTTCATCAACTATAATGGCATTTGAAATGTCAAGAAAATATAGTATGCATCTATATAGATTAGAACCAAGATATATAGCATAAGAAATCCATTGAGGTATATATACCACAAGTATAAGACACATGATTCAATTACTTATTAAACAACACATGAGTAACTTAAACCATTCCAAGACAACCATGCTAGCTCATTAACTACCTTAATGAGATCAAGATACAAGGGGTTTAGCTACATGATGAAAAGCTAAAAGCTTCATGAAATACAAGTCCAACATCAAGCTACAAGTTCATTTCGTAAGAGACACGACCATGTGATTTAAATTTCATACAAAAAAAATAATAAGCAAATATAAGTCTCAAGACTTATCAGATTATTCTCAATTGATACATGTGAGGAACTTTTCAAGAAAAGCATGAATTCCAAGTTAGACATTTAACCAAGACCAAGAGGCTATTGAATGGATTTTAATTATTTCATTTAATTGAAATCTCTAGGTTTTGAAATTCATCTAAATGATCTCAAATTAATATATGTTATACAATGTGTCAAGACTTGATTTACTAGCAGGATACAAGTGATTTTCATGCAACGTACGGTCATGAGTATTAAACTTTAATACTAGAAAAATAATAAATGAAAAGTTTCAAAACTTAATCAAATATTCTAGATTTAATATATGTGAAACTATATGACATGCATATCAAGAATATCAAGTCGAAAATCCAATGGAGTGAATAGTACACTCGGAATAAATTAATTAATCAAATTAATCATTTGTCTCTAGATTTTAAAACATCATCAAATATTCTCAAATTCACATATGTTGAAGAGTATGTGTAATACCCCTAATTTTCAAAAGGATAGTTTCGGTATTTTGTTTAATTGTTTTCTTTTCATTAATTGTTTTATTTATTGTTAATTGGTTTAATTGTGTTCTGTAAATTTTTTGATTATTGTTTTATTTTAATTTTCAAAAGGATAGTCTCGGTCTTTTGTTTAATTGTTTTCTTTTCATTAATTATTTTATTTAATATTTTATTTGGTTAATTGGTATAAAGTTTAATTAGTTTAATTATAATTCGTTGATAGTTTGACCTGGTTGTTGACTTTGTTTAATTTTATTTTCTTACGTGTGTTATTTAATTTTTAATTATTTGTTAAATGTTTTACTTAGTTTTATTTGGTTAATTGGTATAAAGTTTAATTGGTAATTAAAGTAACCGTGACTGTTGTATCGTTCCATTAGGTATACACAGCAGCCGTCATGGTATAAACTTGAAATGTATGGGCCGAGCAAATCCGATTAAGGTTGAGGGAACTTAGGATTTGTGTGGCCTATAAATACTCACTTAGGGGTCTGCCTAGGGTTTTAAGAAGAGGATTACAACATCGTAAGTCTGAGGCAGTTTTAGAGACGGCAGGAAAACAGAGAGCAAACAGAGGAGATTTTCGCCGGAAAATATAAACGAACGTCGGTGGGAGGCAAGTTCTATCCTTACTCTCTCCCTTAGGTTACGTGTTCTTTGCATTCTTAAATAACTCTAGGATTAAATTAAATCAATTAAAACAAAAGATGTTTTGTTCGTGCTAAAAAAAAACTGAAACATATCAGTATGTGTTGTGTGCATGGAAACCAGTTAAAACATGAGTTATACTTGCATGATTGTTTATTTAAATTCCTATTGGTGATGTAATAAGGGCTTAAACATAGACTGGGAATGTTTAGAGGTTTAGTTTCAACCTCTAGAAACCATAGTAGAAGGATATAGAGGGTGCAGAAGACGTCGGGATCGGAGAAGACGGGGTAGAGAGGGAGAGAGTCGGCTCTCCCTAAGAGGGAGCCGGCTCCCTTTTAATTTGGAGGCGGCTCCTTTTAGTTAGAGCTGGCTCCAATGCTAAAGGAGATGGCTCCAACTTTAGGGAGCCGGCTCCTTTATGCAATTTTTAATTTTTTTTCATTTTCAGGCAGTTTTAGTTGCAGTAGTAGGTTCTTTGTGGTTCCAGTTGGGTTTAGGGCTGTGTGTGAGGTGTATGGATGGTACTTGGAGACAATTCTAAGACTTCAGGAGGCATGTTAATAACCTAACTATGGTTGTCACTTGAACAGTATATGTTTTAAACAACTTAAAACACTGTAGTTGGAGTCGGAAGAGTTAGATTGGTTTAATCCTTTATGTTTTGTATTCTTCAGAGACAAATAATATAATTAATACATGTGTCACCATATAACATGATCATGTGTCTGAATTATATTGGTTTTGGATGCATTGGAGTTGAGTGATATTAAGATTTAAACATACTTAGCACTCTACTGAGTGTGTGAAACATTAGAGATTAAGCATGCCTATGTATATGCTGAAGTTTTGTTTTGATGCTTTCATTAGTACTGCTAGTATCAATTTTTAGAGCATAGACCTAGTTGATATTTACCCCAAATGTCTGTGATATCAACTACTGGATGTGGACTCTACTGAGTCTGTGAAACATTAGAGATTAAGCATGCCTATGTATATGCTAAAGTTTTGTTTTGATGCTTTCATTAGTATTGCTAGTATCAATTTTTGGAGCATGGACCTTGTTGATATTTACCCCAAATGTCTGTGATATCAACTACTGGATGTGGAATACTATTAATATTTAAACTTAGTATTATATCGGATGTTGTGTAACAGTATGTACTGACTATGTTTACTCTACTTATTGATGCTCACATCACTACTGTTGTTATCAATTATTGGATGTATGGAATTAGTTGATATTCGCTTCAGTTGCCGATATTATCAACTGCTGGATGGTTGGATAATATACACCGGTATGGGACGGTGGTATACTAGGGACGGTTTGGTTTCAAAATACCAAAACCTACCTATTCTGGATTAATGAATGGATTGACTAAAAGTTAAATCCTATGGATTTGTAGTGTTATGGCAACAACTAGTTGAGCGGCACTACTATGGATTTTGAATGGATTTTAAATATATTACTATTATGGTACCTTGATATGAGCTTGAGTCTCAGGATCGATGGTTAGGGAGCATATAAGCATTGGGATGCATAGTTGGATACGATGGTTAGAGGTGTACCCTATTTAGGTTTAGGTACACATGCCCACTTCGTGTGCGTTGTAGCATGTTACCTCTATTCAGGTTAAGACCGGCCTATGGTCCAGTGAGAGTCCTTTAGTGTGACTATATATATAATTACGGACTATTAGCTATTGTTGAATTGTTTAGGATGTACATGCGTATCGGGCCTCTGTTTGGATTGTAGTAGTATAGAACTTGTGTGTGGGCCTGACCCACTTCTATTTTTCAGGTACACGACAGTTCCAGGCTTAGACGTATTCGTGCTGAGCAGAGGTCTTTATTCACTCTTTCGACGATGTAGGGCTCTCTCCATAGTTTTATTTCTGGACGTTTATTACAGTTGTTTTATCTTCCGTTTGGATGTTTAATAGGGGTCCACTAGAGATGGATTCCCGAGTTGTAAACTGAGGGAGTTTTGGAGTTTGGGTTTGATGGATTTTAATAATTATAATATTTTGCGGATTCTATTTTTAGTTCCTTTCAGCTTTAATTTCATTTCTTAATTCATTTTGTATTTCGTGTTCATTATAAAATATTAATTGTTAGATATTCCCTCGGGTTTGGGCCTGGGCTTGATCAACCCGTGTCTCGGATCCGAGGGGTATCACAGTTTGTATCAGAGCACTCTAGGTTCAAGTGTCTCTTGGATTCTATCGTATAAGACTTCCGCGTAGCGTTTTCTCTTGAGTAGAGCTTAAGTTAGGATTCATTGTATTCCTTATGGTTCGTATAGAAATGTTATTGACGTCTGTCTTTTTGTGTTAACAGATGGTTAACGCTAGAAATGGACAGAACATGCAAGGAACTATGAAGGAAAGGAGAGCGGCATGTAGGCAACAATATCTCATACGGCGTCAACAAATGGAGGAAGAGCAGCAAAGGCTTGGGTTTCAAGATGATATGGATCAGTTTCAGGAGGAACAGGAGAATGTTCAACAGACTCTGGACCAGGTCAGAGATCCAGTGATTCCTCCTCACCTCAATGACCTCATTGCTCGGGCTATAGAAGCTGGGGTAACAGCTGCACTTCGGAATCAGCCTCAGATACAGCCGGCACCGCTACCAGCACTGGTTGTTCAGACGGATTCTTGGGGAAAGGCTAGGAGCTCTTTCACAAAGGGGAGTCCACCAGTGTTCTCAGGCTCAACCGATGCGAGAGCAGCTCACTAGTGGAAACAGGACATTAAGCGTCATCTTCGTTTGGTTCAGTGCACGGAGGTTTGGAAGCAGATGCTTGCTACTTTCAAGTTAGTTGGGGATGTACTACAGTGGTGGAAGTCAGTTACCACCTCAGAAGAGAGGATGACATTGTCTTATGATGAGTTCAGTGCTCGTTTTGACGAGAAATATTTTCCCTATGCAGTCAGGGCAGCTATGAAGACTGAGTTTCTAAGTCTGCAGCAGGGAAACATGACAGTGGCGGAGTATGAGCAGCAGTTCACACGCTTGTCTCTCTTTGCACCGGAGGGGTGGATACAGAAGAGAAGAAGCGTAACAGTTTTGTCAAGGGACTGATGTGGTCTATCAAGAGAGCTATTACAGGTAGTCCAGCCTATACTACCTATGCTCAGGTGGTAGACGCCGCTCTACAACAGTATCAGTTGACTGTGGACATCAGATAGACTCGTGGTGAGAAGCGGGGAGATAAAGACTCTACTAATCAGTCAGCTGAAAAGGGGAATGGCAATGGTCACCGGCAAAATGACAAAGGCAAGTTCCAAGGACAACAGCCTTGGAAGAAGCACAAGGGTGGTTCAGATGCTCACCGGAATGGGGCACCTATTCAGAGGCAACAGAATGGGGGACCACAGGCAGGACAGGGTCAGCCACAGGCTAACCGACAGATGAGGCATTTGGTACTTTCCAGGGTAATTGTTACACTTATGGAGAGTATGGTCATACCACCAAGCAGTGTCCTAAAGCAGGACAGGGACAGGGACAGTATGTGCAGCAGGGACAGAGGGCGCCAGTGCCTCTACCAGCTCCACAGGTTCCACGGATTCAGGGACAGACACATCTGGCTTTACCGGCACCGCCGCAGACTCAGGGACAGGCACCATAGCAGTTACACTATGGCAGGGTGTATAACCCCATGCCACAGGATGTTCAGGCACCTCAGACTATAGAGGGTAAGTTTCCTATTCATGGTTTGCATGGACGTGTTTTATTTGATACAGGTGCTACACACTCATTTGTAGCTAGGACTTTTGTTACTTTATCTGGGATGAGGACGAGGGTATGCACTAGACCTCAGGGTATTTTTACACCATTGGGTGATACAGCTATTATACATGAGAGTGATGGGCCTGTGACACTAGATATTGGCAGACTCAGATTTCTAGCCAATCTACTGGTCCTGGACATGTACACTTATGATGTGATACTTGGGATGGATTGGTTGTCTCACTACCATGCTCAAGTTAATTGTTTCGATAGATCTATTATTTTTACCATACCTGGTCAGGATATGTATGTAGTAGCTATGCCACGTTCTAAAGGGGGCGGTAGCACCTATTTGTTTTATGTGGAGGAGGAAAATGAGGAGGGGATTACTGTGCCATTGGATAATATATCGATTGTACAGGATTTCCCGGATGTATTTCATGAGATTCCAGGGTTGCCACCTAGTCGCGAGATCGATTTTGTGATAGACTTAGCTCCAGGCACTGTGCCTATTGCTAGGGCACCCTATAGGATGGCACCGGTAGAGATGAGAGAGTTGAGGGATCAAATTCAGCAATTACTCAGCTAGGGTTTTATTCGTAGGAGTACATTACCTTGGGGAGCACCGGTTCTATTTGTGAAGAAGAAGGATGGTTCGCTTCGTCTGTGTATAGATTACAGGGAGTTGAACAAGGTTACGATTCGTAACAAGTACCCTTTGCCCAGGATTGATGACTTGTTTAATCAGTTAAGGGGAGCCACATACTTCTCCAAGATTGATCTGCGTTCTGGGTATCATCAGCTGAGGGTTAGGGAGCAGGATGTTCCTAAGACAGCATTTCTCACGAGATATGGTTCTTATGAGTTTCGTGTTATGCTGTTTGGGACGACTAATGCACTTGCAGTATTCATGGACTTAATGAATAGAGTCTTCCGGGCTTATTTGGATCAGTTTGTTATTGTCTTTATTGATGACATCTTGATCTATTCTCGGTTAGAGGATGATCATACTAGACATCTTCGCATAGTCTTGCAGACGCTTCGTGAGCACCAGTTATATGCCAAGTTTGAGAAGTGTGAATTTTGGCAGCGGGAGGTGAAATTTCTGGGTCACGCGGTGTCAGAAAATGGGATAGCAGTGGATCCGGCCAAGGTTTCAGCGGTGGTTGAGTGGGGACAACCTACATCACCTACTGAGATTCGGAGTTTTCTCGGTCTGGCAGGATATTACAGGAGATTCATCCAGGGGTTCTCCAAGATAGCAGGACCACTCACTTATCTGACCAAAAAGGGTGTACAGTTCGTGTGGGATGAACATTGTCAGCAAGCTTTTGATGAGCTGAAAAGGAAGCTGACTTCTGTACCGGTTCTGGCTACTCCGCAGAGCGGGATAGAGTATCTGGTTTACACGGATGCTTCGTTGCAGGGTCTTGGATGTGTAATGATGCAGGAGGAGCGACCGATTTCTTATGGATCTCGGAAACTTAAGCCTCATGAGCTTAATTATCCAACACATGATTTGGAGTTGGCAGCAGTGGTCTTTGCCTTGTGTATTTGGAGGCATTATTTGTTGGGTGAGTCCTTCAGATTATTCAGTGATCACAAGAGTCTGCAGTACTTGTTCACTCAGCGGGAGCTGAATATGAGACAGTGCAGGTGGTTGGAGTTTGTAAAAGACTATCATTTTTCTATACAGTACCATACAGGGAAAGCAAATGTAGTGGCAGATGCACTCAGCTACCGACCTGTTGGTAGTTTTTCTGCTCTATTCACTACTGAGTGGAATGCTTTGAAGAGTATGGATGAGTTATCGGATGCTTTTATGGCTTGCATGGTGGTTACACTTTCCATCATTCGTAAGGTTTTACAAGCACAACTCACCGATCAGCAATGTGTCGACAAGGTCGCAGAGATAGCTTCTGGGGAGGTTCCATTCTACTATGTTGGGGCTGATGGAGGTTTAAGGTACAGGGGATGGTTAGTGGTACCTTCTGCTGATGGTTTGAGGAAGGATGTGATAACTGAGACTCACCACTCTAAGTTCTCTGTTCATCCAGGAGGCGATAAGATGTATCAAGATATGAAGTGGCAGTTTTGGTGGGCAGGTATGAAGAGGGACATTGCTCTTTTTATTTCTCAGTGTAGTACTTGTCAGATGGTTAAGATTGATCATCAGAGGCCGCTAGGAGCCTTACAACCACTACCGATACCAGAGTGGAAATGGGAGAGCATATCTATGGATTTTGTGGAAGGGTTGCCAAATTCTTTCAAGGGGCATAATTCCATATGGGTCATTGTGGATAGGTTGACCAAGTCAGCTCATTTCTTGCCTATTTGCACTGACTACACTTCGGAGCAGTTGGCGAGGCTTTACATTTCAAAGATTGTGAAACTACATGGCATTCCATTGTCTATTATATCGGACAGGGATTCGAGCTTTGTATCTGGATTTTGGAAGAGTTTTCAGTAGGCTTTAGGTACAGAGTTACACCTTAGTACTGCTTATCATCCTCAGACTGACGGATAGACTGAGAGGGTGAATCAGATTACGGAAGATATGCTTCGGTCATGTGTTCTGGATTTCAAGGGCCACTGGGAGGAATATTTGCCACTTGTGGAGTTTGCTTATAATAATAGTTTCCAGAAGACTATTGGTATGGCACCATTTGAGGCATTATACGGTCGACCGTGTCGATCACCCGTTTGTTGGATGGAGGTTGGCGAGAGCAGATTTTTGGGTCCTGAGTTTATCACGGATACTTCTGAGAAGATAGCTCTTATTCGAGATCGTATGCGTACTGCCCAAAGTAGGCAGAAGAGCTATGCTGATCGTCGTACTCAGGCGTTGGAGTTTTAGGTTGGGGATCAGGTTCTACTCAAAGTGTCTCTTATGAAGGGTGTTATGCGCTTTGGGAAGAAAGGGAAGTTGTCTCCGCGGTTTGTCGGTCCATTCATGGTTACGGATCGAGTTGGAGCTGTTGCTTATCGGTTGGCACTGCCGGATAATTTGGACCGCGTACATAACGTATTCCATGTGTCCATGTTGCGGAAATTTTTGCGCGATGAGGATCGATATCAGCATATCGATGTTGGGGAGATTGAGTTACAGCTGGATGTAACTTATTTAGAGCCACCGTGTCGTATTGTCGACCGACGAGATCAGATTCTTCGTAATAAGGTTATTCCTTTAGTTCGTGTTCAGTGGAGTCATCACAATGAGGCTGAGTCTACTTGGGAACGGGAGGATATCATTCGCTCGCAGTTTCCTGAAATATTGGAAGAAGGTAAGAGCGAATTCCGAGGACGGAATTCCTTTTGTTAGGGGGGAAGAATGTAATACCCCTAATTTTTAAAAGGATAATCTCGGTATTTTGTTTAATTGTTTTCTTTTCATTAATTGTTTTATTTAATGTTTTAATTGGTTTAATTGTGTTCTGTAAATTCTTTGATTATTGTTTTATTTTAATTTTCAAAAGGATAGTCTCGGTCTTTTGTTTAATTGTTTTCTTTTCATTAATTGTTTTATTTAATGTTTTATTTGGTTAAGTGGTATAAAGTTTAATTGGTTTAATTATAATTCGTTGATAGTTTGACCTGATTGTTGACTTTGTTTAATTTTATTTTCTTACGTGTGTTATTTAATTTTTAATTATTTGTTAAATGTTTTACTTAGTTTTATTTGGTTAATTGGTATAAAGTTTAATTGGTAATTAAAGTAACCGTGACTGTTGTATCGTTCCATTAGGTATACACAGTAGCCGTCATGGTATAAACTTGAAACTTCTGTATGGGCCGAGCAAATCCGATTAGGGTTGAGGGAACTTAGGATTTGTGTGGCCTATAAATACTCACTTAGGGGTCTGCCTAGGGTTTTAAGAAGAGGATTACAACATCGTAAGTCTGAGGCAGTTTTAGAGACGGCAGGAAAATAGAGAGCAAACAGAGGAGAGTTTCGCCGGAAAATATAAACGAACGTCGGTGGGAGGCAAGTTCTATCCTTACTCTCTCCCTTAGGTTACGTGTTCTTTGCATTCTTAAATAATTCTAGGATTAAATTGAATCAATTAAAACAAAAGATGTTTTGTTCGTGCTAAAAAAAAACTGAAACATATCAGTATGTGTTGTGTGCATGGAAACCTGTTAAAACATGAGTTATACTTGCATGATTGTTTATTTAAATTCCTGTTGGTGATGTAATAAGGGCTTAAACATAGACTGGGAATGTTTAGAGGTTTAGTTTTAACCTCTGGAAACCATAGTAGAAGGATATAGAGGGTGCAGAAGACGTCGGGATCGGAGAAGACGGGGTAGAGAGGGAGAGAGCCGGCTCTCCCTAAGAGGGAGCCGGCTCCCTTTTAATTTGGAGGCGGCTCCTTTTAGTTGGAGCCGGCTCCAATGCTAAAGGAGACGGCTCCAACTTTAGGGAGCCGGCTCCTTTATGCAATTTTTAATTTTTTTTCGTTTTCAGGCAGTTTTAGTTGCAATGGTAGGTTCTCTGTGGTTCCAGTTGGGTTTAGGGCTGTGTGTGAGGTGTATGGATTATACTTGGAGACAATTCTAAGACTTCAGAAGGCTTGTTAATAACCTAACTATGGTTGTCACTTGAACAATATATGTTTTAAACAACTTAAAACACTGTAGTTGGAGTCGGAAGAGTTAGATTGGTTTAATGCTTTATGTTTTGTATTCTTCAGAGACAAATAATATAATTAATACATGTGTCACCATATAGCATGATCATGTGTCTGAATTATATTGGTTTTGGATGCATTGGAGTTGAGTGATATTAAGATTTAAACATACTTAGCACTCTACTGAGTGTGTAAAACATTAGAGATTAAGCATGCCTATGTATATGCTGAAGTTTTGTTTTGATGCTTTCAATAGTACTGCTAGTATCAATTTTTAGAGCATAGGCCTGGTTGATATTTACCCCAAATGTCTATGATATCAACTACTGGATGTGGACTCTACTGAGTCTGTGAAACATTAGAGATTAAGCATGCCTATGTATATGCTAAAGTTTTGTTTTGATGCTTTCATTAGTACTGCTAGTATTAATTTTTGGAGCATGGACCTTGTTGATATTTACCCCAAATGTTTATGATATCAACTACTGGATGTGGAATACTATTAATATTTAAACTTAGTATTATATCGGATTTTGTGTAACAGTATGTACTGACTATGTTTACTCTACTTATTGATGCTCACATCACTACTGTTGTTATCAATTATTGGATGTATGGAATTAGTTGATATTCACTTCAGTATCCGATATTAGCAACTGTTGGATGGTTGGATAGTATATACTGGTATGGGACGGTGGTATACTAGGGACGGTTTGGTTTCAAAATACCAAAACCTACCTATTCTGGATTAATGAATGGATTAACTAAAAGTTAAATCCTATGGATTTATAGTGTTATGGCAACAACTAGTTGAGCGGCACTATTATGGATTTTGAATGGATTTTAAATATATTACTATTATGGTACCTCGATATGAGCTTGAGTCTCAGGATTGATGGTTAGGGAGCATATAAGCATTGGGATGCATAGCTGGATACGATGGTTAGAGGTGTACCCTGTTTAGGTTTAGGTACACATGCCCACTTCGTG
This sequence comes from Cornus florida, assembly GCF_030987335.1. Taxonomy (NCBI): domain Eukaryota; kingdom Viridiplantae; phylum Streptophyta; class Magnoliopsida; order Cornales; family Cornaceae; genus Cornus; species Cornus florida. The sequence goes on along the minus strand of NW_026775573.1, from coordinate 42,520,010 downwards.
TGCGTTTTAGCATGTTACCTCTATTCAGGTTGAGACCGGCCTGTGGTCCAGTGAGAGTCCTTTAGTGTGACTATATATATAATTACGGACTATTAGCTATTGTTGAATTGTTTAGGATGTACATGCGTATCGGGCCTCTGTTTGGATTGTAGTAGTATAAAACTTGTGCGTGGGCCTAACCCACTTCTATTTTTCAGGTACACGACAGTTCCTGGCTTAGACGTGTTCGTGTTGAGCAGAGGTCTCTATTCACTCTTCCGACGATGTAGGGCTCTCTCCATAGTTTTATTTCTGGACGTTTATTACAGTTGTTTTATCTTCTGTTTGGATGTTTAATAGGGGTCCACTAGAGATGGATTCCCAAGTTGTAAATTGAGGGAGTTTTGGAGTTTGGGTTTGATGGATTTTAATAATTATAATATTTTGCGGATTATATTTTTAGTTCCTTTCAGCTTTAATTTCATTTCTTAATTCATTTTGTATTTCGTGTTCATTATAAAATATTAATTGTTAGATATTCCCTCGGGTTTGGGCCTGGGCCTGATCAACCCGTGTCTCAGATCCGAGGGGTATCGCAGTATGCTAGGGCCTAATTTAATGTGCTAACACACATCGATTTCAAGCTAGTTAAGGCCACATGATTTAATATTTTATTCAAGATAAATATTAAATAAAATCTTCATTAGTTGTCCAAATGATCTAGATTTAATATATATCAATGACCATTTCAAGGGGTAAATTAATATCATGCCACATGCTTAAAACAAGTCACGAGCAACTGGAAAAATTAAATCTTACACAAAGAAATAATTAATCAAAATTTCTAGATTTAATAACCAAGCATGTAAACAAGTCGTACAAGCATCCATAGCATGTAATATGACAAAAAAAGTAAATTATAACACCCCCTACCTCAATTTGAGATGAAAATCCCAAATCCCCACTGAATTGAAACGACTCCGAATCCGACGAAACTCCTAGGTTTTGTGGGGGACAATATGATCTATATGAATCCCTAAGAAGCCCCACCAAAATCCAAACTTGGCCTCAAACCCAAACTCAAAATTTGGTCAAAAATGGGTTCTAATAAGGAGTAATGGTAGAGTACGACGAGGGGAACAACAAATGCTAAGGCTGAAGGAATTCTAGCAAGGAAAAGTGGTCCAAAGGAGGAAAGAGAAAGTGGCAGCCATGGGAGGGAGCTTGGCTGGCCATGGGAGAGGAAGAAGAAGAGGAAAATTCTGAGTTTTCTCTTTAAGTCCCCTATCTATAGAAGAACCGTAAAAGTGCCCCGAAAGGGCCCCGCTAGGTCTGAAAAAGTGGATTTTGAGCAAACACGCTCAAATGGTAAAACTCCATGAATCAAAAAGATTCAAAATGAGAAAATATGAACAACAGAAGAAACAACGTCGAAAACTGAGTCCTGAGCAGAGAGATATGCCCCGAACAAGTTTGGCGGCAACTAGGGTCAAAAACTCTGAAACTGGAGAAAAACGACTAGAACGGAATTTTAAGAGTACACGACTTGACAAAATGTGAAAATGAATCCCTTATGAGGATCCAGGCTCCAGATGAGATATTTTGTAATAACTTTCGTTAATTGCACAATGGCTCCTACAAAAAGGGTTAACTGCACTAATGCCCCAGAATGAAAATATCTTCCAAAAATATTTTCTTGGATACCCTGAAATAAAATATCTTCAAAAGATATTTATGAAAAACACCCCAAGAAAAGAAAAAGATTCTGAAGAATTGTGCATCCATGCCCTTACGGACACCGGGAGCAACCAGAGTACTTTTTTACAAAAGTAATGATACGTATTTTGAGAAAACCACTGAAGATGAAGGCACGTGAAGTCAAAAACCAACTCCGAGCATGAAAAGTGAGGTTGTGCCAAAAACTAACAAACGGAGATAAGACAGAATAGGGAAAAGGACGAAATAGCGCATAGTGTCCGGAAAGTGAAAATGCAGAAATGACTCGGTCCTCAAAGGAAGTTGTCAATCCACGAAAAAGAGTCTCATAAATCATTTCCAAGCACTCGAGATGACACTAAGCGACAAGAAACAGAGTTCGGAAAGGAAAATTAAACGAAAAAAATTCATTCATAAAATTTCAGGAAAAAGAAAAGGGAGGTAAATGACCGGGTCGTTACAGGTTTATTTCCTTTAACAATCATTGTAATTTACTTTCCTACTTGGGTAGATTGCTGAATTGTTTTTAAGGTTTTGTCACGAAATTGCCAAAGGGGGAGATTGTGAGATATATTTTTATAATTGGCTAATTTCGTTATCAAAACAAGTTCGATCGAGTTGTAATTTTTCGATTAAAAAATTCAAAGATTAAAGATCGGATGCGAATTTGAAGAAATTCAAGTGTTCATGATATACTACACTTCGAGATGATGAGAACAATGCTCTAAGAAGTTTTGAGAGGTAGTGAGAACATTTAGGAAGGGTTTTGAAAAGTTTTAAACAAGATTTTACATTCTGTCCATCTTGAACTAGTTCAAGATTTATCGAATAGGTTCAATATCAGCAGAATTTCCAAAGTTTCAAGACTGGCCATCTTGAATCGGTTCAAGAGGGTTGAACCAGTTCAAGAATCCGAGGGATTTTTTGCTGGTCATCTTGAACCGGTTCAACCCCTCTGAACCTGTTCAAGTAGTCCTGGTAGCATCAGGTTTTTAGTTACCTTCTTCCTGAATGTTTCATTTTTTATCCCAACTTCTTTCCAAGTCCTATGCATAAAAAAATTCATATTTTCTGAGGGATTAGGACTTTCAAAACTCTATATAAACCTTGTTAGTCTTCTAGGTTTGTTCACGACTTTAAGGAAAATCAATTCTATATTTTACGAAAAACTTTTAGAGAGAGAAAATTCAAAAAATCAAATCTGATTGTTCTGAATTTATTTATGAGAACACAGACATATATTCATGAGTGATTTATTAGTGTTGTTCTCTATCTCATCGGAATTGGAGCTATATTGAAGATTTAGAGATTCCGGATGAAAACAAGGATTTAATTCTTCTACATCGAGTTCAGATCTTGAAGAACAAAAGTAAAAGCGATCACACTTTGAAAGGGTTGGAGCATTCGAGGAGTATTGTTTGATCTACCTGCTACTCTTCTATAAAGATCAAGTATAAGCCTGAGGTCAAGTTGTTGTTGGACGGAGAGTCGCAAAGCCAAAGGATTATCAGCAATTGGTGTTTGGTAGGACGATATGGTGTGAGCCAGAGTCAAAGTTCGGTGTACTTTGTTTCAAACATAGTGGATCGGTTTACTTTGGACTAAATAGTCCACGAGACTTTTCCCATGCAAATAGTTGACGTATTTTATCAACTAGGGTTGCCTCACTAAAAATCTTGGTGCAATCTCTCTAAACTTATTTTGCTTTACATTTAAGTATTTATATTTATGATTGTGAATGTTTAATTGATCATACAATTTAATCAATCATAAATTGAGCAAGTTGACCTAATAATCAGATCTAGGTCATTAAAGGAGTTAATTACAATTGAAATCAACTAACAGTTTTCGCACCCCGCGTAACTCTATTTTCACAAAAAGGAACCTAAATGAACATTTTTAATGGATTATAATAGCCTAAAAAGAACTTCAAAGGCAAGCTTAAACCTTATTAAATCAAGTTTCCCCCAAATAGATAAATACATTCACACATCATAGCATCCAAATTTTAATATATACATATTTATATTCCCGAATTCAAAAATGAGATAAAAGTTCAGATGATACAAAAATAGGGCTAAGGGTTGGAAATTACATGAGGACATTAGGATTGAAATTGTGATGATCCTAATTTTGTTTCTCCATCCCTAGATCTAGGCAACAAAAGAATAAAATAACTACATCATTGATCAATTTCATCAATATTTCTAAAATAAAAGTTTCAAAACAAGCTTCATATCTCTAAATGGTCTAAGTATTTCCCATGGTATACCCCTTACATGCAAAATAGTAGGGTGAGCAAACTAGTCCAATAGATGGTATGGTAATTGTTGGGAATTATGTTTCAAATTTCTATTATAATTAGGTTTCTATTTTAGAATTGTATTTTGTAAGAAAATTTCTTGTTAAGTAAGTAATCCTTATCTAACAAGGAATTGGGTTTGTAACTCTATTAATAGATACTCAGGTTTTGGTTTTAGACTTATGAGATTGAGAGAGATTTAGTATCATGAGGTAGTTTATGGGTAGAGGTAGTTTATATTTTGGTAGAGTAGGAAAAACACATACCGGTGACACTTGTAGCGAGGAGATAGGCTCGTGGAGTGGTAGTGTTGATACTCTAATGTTATAATATCTCTACGAATCATAGTGGAATCTCTTCTAATCTGTGGATGTGGCCTTGAATTTAGGTGAATCATGTATATCTTGTGTTTGTGTGATTGCCTTATTGGATTTCATTGGATTTATGCATCTATGTGGTTTTGTTGCACCAAAAAATTGGTATCCGAGCCAAAGGTGAAGAAGATCCAGAAAACACAAAGAGTCTCAACAGTTGTTGCAACGTTCAGTTGCAGATGAAGTCAATTGGTTTGGTTACATGGAATGAGACTCGAGTAGTCAAGGTGCACCGTTGGAAGTTTGGCTGATCGAGGAGCGTACAATTTGGAAAATGGGAGTTTTGCAGAAGTATCATCAAGATTGAAGTGGCAAAAGAATTGTCCTGGGAAACGATGACTGGCTGGATGGAATTTGAGCCAAGGTGGAGATTGTTGGAAATTGTGTCTCATATTCCTATTTTAATTAGGTTTTTTTTTTGGAGTTGTAATCTCCAAGGAAATTTCTTATTAAGCAAGTAATCCTTGTGCAACAAGGAATTTGATATATTACTCTATAAATAGATACTTCAGTTTTTGGTTTAGACTTATGAGATTGAGAGAGATGTAGTCTCACATTGGAGTTGATGAGTTGAGGTAGTTTATATGTTGGTAGAGTAGGAAAAACCCCGATAACACTGGTAATGTGGAGATAGGCTCGTGGAGTAGTGGTGATGATACTCTAATGTTGTAATATCTCTACGAATCATACTGGAATCTCTTTTCATCCATAGATGTAGCCCTAAATTTGGGTGAACCATGTATATCATGTGTTTGTCTGATTGTTTTATTTGCTTTCATTAGATTTATGTATTTTTGCAATTCCGCTGGCCCAACATTAACCAAATTAATCTGCGGTCCAACAAGACATACAAGCATGACATTCATGATAAAATGGCATATCTCCCACGAGGCATCTAGTTTAAGTATGATCATATTCATACTTTGACAATCGACATTTATAGTAAAATTCATAATACGAATGACAAGGACCACATACAACTTTGAAACACGAATACATTAAATCATCAACTATGATCAATGTAAGCATTTAATAAGATCTTTATCATCTAAATCGGAATTGCACCTTAATTTCCACAAATTGAACATAACAAAAAATCATAAATGAAATCAAACCAAAGCTCGAGATTATTCATAAACTCACATACCCTCTAGATATGTACCGAATCCTTATACCATAATTTCGTGTTTATTGGTCTTTCACTGCGGGTCACTTTCGACTCCTCTTGTTTTACGCATTCCAAGCCCAAAGAAATAGCACGTATATCACAAGGTAGCATGTAAACACAATCTAAACATATATAGCACATCATATGCACATCTAAGCAATATGTTCAACATTCAAAACATGCTCCAATATTATGCCTCTGCCATGCTATACAATCAATGCAAGGTAAAGGCCCCTTCCCATATTATATTTGGATCTTTTACACCAATAAATTCACCTCAATCATGTATATAACATAATCACACTATCCAAGCATGACTATATACCTATTTAATGTGAGAAATCATAGCTATTTCAACTATAACATACATGAAATCAATCATATATAACATGACATAAATTCACCTCTGGCATGTGTGTGACATAATCACATTTGCCAAGTATCACTGTACATATCAACTTCATTTAAGCATTAATATACATATTAATTTCATATAATAGAATACACCGATCTTAACAATTACATGAAATTAGGTTGTATAGTAGATCAATGATATTTATAAACATGGCCAAACCCATATTTGAAATGAAATTCATCACTTGTGCATTTTATCAAACATATAATACTCATGTAATCAACATATACATATATGTTTCTCTAATATCCACAATCTTGCATTAATCTTTACCATTTTGCCTCTTAGATGGTAAAATGTATCACATTTTAAGCATTATATATATATATATATATATCTATATTCAGGGACGTAGCCAGAAAATTTGTTCAGGAGGGGCATATTTTGTAATATTGAACATTAAAATATATATATAGTACAATGTCCATGCATATAACGTAATGTTTATGAGTATATATATATAGTGATATTTTTGGGATTAAACTAATTATAGATATAGAATATAAGAATTAAGGAAACTATTTAGGAGGGGAAAAAAAAACATATATAGAATATTATAAGGGAAAGAGAAAATTCAGGGGGGGCACTTTCTATATTTTTATGAAAAACATATATATATATATATATATATATATATATATATATTATAATAAAAGTATATATAAAATATAAGAGGGGGAAAAAATTCAGGGGGGCACGTGCCCCCGCTTAACTCCTTCCATCCCTGTATGTATTAATTCCATGTTAGAAAGCTTACTGATAAGCGATGAAAATTGCGCATTTAAACCCCTTAAGCTTGAGTATTCTAGGACCTTATTCTATCTTATTTTTCTGTTTTAGTCTAATTTCATGTTTTTGTCTATTTCAGGTCAATAAGATTAAAACGGGCTAATTTCGGTCCATTAAGGTCTTTTTGGAGTCAAACTAAGTCTTGGTGAGAAGTTAGAGCAAAAGGAGGCTGAAACTGAAAACTGCCAAGTTGGATCGATCGAACCCTGATCGATCACACCATACCTTTAATCGATCACACTGTTGGTCGGATTGATCGAACCGTTCACAGAAGTTATTAAAAAGCAGATCTAAAGCTCATTTCGAACCAACTCGGACTGTACTTGAAAGAGGAGATCATAGGGCCGAGTTCTCATATTTTTTGGGCTCTAAAAGCCTTATATATAAGGGGGATTGAACCATTTTTTGTAGGGAGATTCATATTTTACATTGTATTTTCTATATTTTCATTAGTTTTCTCTCTCTAGAAAGTTAGAGATTAGGGTTAGAAAAAAAAAGGGAATTGGAGGCACATCTCAAGAACATATCTCTAGATCCACATACTCTCTATCTCTAGAGCTTCAAAGAAGAAGAGGAAGAAGAAGACGGAGCCATGTTTGGAGCTTGCCCTTGAGGGTTTAATGACCACATCCACCTCCTCCATGATTGGCTAGATCTACACTTAGGGCTTGGATGAGTCCTAAGTCTTGTATAATCTAAGTATTTCTATTTTTTGGGATTTATATATATATTGTTATGATTAGTGGTTAGCCTTGTAATTGTTGATTTAATTTTTCCTTATGATTCTCTATTTTAATTACATGTTGTCTTATGTGTGATTATTTGGGAATTGATCTCTACACTAGATTCTCTATGTTGGTTTCATGTCTATGTGTGATTAATTAAGGATTTAGTGATGGCTAAGCATGGTTTTCATTTAATGTGTTTGTCAATTAATTTGATGGATTATACTTATGCTGGATGGGTTGTTCTACAATTTAATTCATGTTTGTAGGTAGGTAGACAATCTTTGCTTGGTTTGATATTCCACACTTATTATTGTAAATTCCATGATTCTCTAGATTGATGTGTGCTCTCATTAGATGTAATTGTTAGTTAATTGATGGATTATGTCTTTGTCTTGGTGGGTTGTTCTACACTTAATTTATTTGTTGGTTAGGTAGACAATTCACTATTGCATGAAATAGTTCACACTTTTACATGGAAATTATGTTTATGCTTGAGGCCATATCTAGATTGCAATAATGTATTCCCCATTAATGGAAAACAAGTGGTTGATTATATGAGCTTAGTGGTGATTCCAACACCCTAAGACCTCTCTTCATATCTCTTAAGTCCTTATCTCTCACTAGTTTATTTTAATTGCATTTTAATTAATTGCACCTTAGCGTAATCAACCAAACCAACTCTCTTTTGCAATATATTGGTACATTAGAGTCAAAATTAAATTCCAACACGTATAATCTCTGTGGACGATCCCTACTCGCTATACTTTATTAGTTGTAGTAGTGGTTTTATAACTGTAAATTTGACTAGAAAGGCTTCTTAAACCACAATCATATTTTGACCTTGTGAAGTGACCTCTCGCATTAAAAAGTCCGTTTTCTTAATCACTTAGAGGAAGGGGCGAGACTTGTCAAATTTTGGCACGGCACGTGCCCCTTTTGGGCTTTAACTCCCTCCATCCCTGTATGTATTAATTCCATGTTAGAAAGCCTACCCATTTCAATTACAACATGAGACCTAGCATATATATATATATATATATCATGTTAAGGATATTTTTAAAGCATGCTTGAACATAAACTAACATATATACACAATTAGAGAATCACAAAGTAAGAGGGTTAACACATTCTACCTCAAAAATTAGCAAACCCAAAATTAAAATGAAATGAAAGTGCTCCAAACCTAGATTTCATACCAAAATCATAGAGGATGAGGTGGAAATCAATTTTCCCTCCTATGGCATCTTCTAAATCAAAGCCTAAGACCCACAAAAACTCAAAATTCTCTAAAATGAAAATCCAAACTGAACAAGTTATAGAGTATTTCGTGGGAAATAAATTTGTCTTCAATGGTTTCTCCAAAATCTCACTCCTAATAGATCACATCCTAGAGATAATTTATGGATCTAAATTGGGATTTTTTGGTGGTTTATATATAGAGAAAGTACAACACTAAAATGAGTGGCCTAAATGTCTTATTTCCTCTTTTGTACCAACACAACTCTTGCCTACTTATCAACTTAACATAAAGCCTTTAGTTATTGCTCCTTACTCAAGTTAGAGAATTTTCCAAATTGTACACCCTCTTATCACATTTCATAATTAAATTCTTCCTCAACAATTCCTGAGCACAAAGGTTGCCCCGCGCCTGCATGCCCACCGTCTCGGGTCCACACACTTGACTCAACGTGAACCGATAGCAGAAATAATGAACCTGAAGACACCTAAAATTAAATAAAAAATGAACATGGACATACAAACAAGAGTCTTAAGAAAAATCACGACTGAACCCATAACAAAACCTTTTAATGAAAAAATTTCGAGTCTCTACAAAGTGGATTTTCTACCTGTCTGGAAACCTTTACCTAGCGCTTGAGAATTAAGACCCAAAGCCACTAACTAAAGTGGACTTAGTCAATATCTCGTTCTTAAATATTAAATAAAAATAATTATATTAGCAAATTTTTAAATAATGAAATTGTTTACTACAAATTAGGATATCAATTTTTTTCAACCGGCGGGTTTTTGTTGTGCCTTGCCTATAATGAGACAAGTATAAAAAGTCATTTTCTTTTATGTAAGTACAAGTCTAGAATTTTAAAATTGAACCTAGATTGGGTTTGGAAGAGTTCATGTTTTTGTTTATTGCATCCTGTATTATTTAACAATATTGTCCTTTTAACCTTTAGCATTACCCTTTTATCCTTGTTCTTACTATATATATGTAAGAAGCCTAGGTTTCCTCACTCATCATATCACCTGCCACTTCTCATCTTACTCCCACTTTGCTAGTCATTGCCCACTCTGACCAGCGATCTTCGATGACTAAGGGATCGCTGATTATTTGTCTCTGACGATTGGCTACTTAATTCCCACTTAGTATGTACCCTTTCCCTCTATGTTTTATCTACTTCTGTATCTCATTAATTTCTCTCTCATGTGCATGTTTCGCTCTTATATAAATTTACTAATTAGCATAAGTTTGAAGTTGCTTGTGATATTGCTATAAAACACTCATTTAGATTGTTTTTTCTTTAAGTTGACGCTTAAGAGCAGAAGTTTAGTTTTATTATGGTTTAAAACAGGAGATTTATTTTGGGCTTGTTTGGTTCATTTTACTAAAAATAATCATTGAGGACTGAAAAAAAAAAAAAAAAGTTGTTTTGAGAAAACTATAAAAGAGCGTTTTCTGAAAACAAAACTGTATTTTTATTTTATTTTATTTTTTTTAACTGAGTTTGGAGAAAGAGTTTTCAAAAATTATCAACCAAATAGATTTTAATCGATTATTTATTTATTTTTAATCCTAAGAAAATAGAAAACTATTATTAAAAAATTGAACTAAGTGCACCATTTCTTTCTTACCCCCCCTTTCTCTTTTTCTTTTCCCCAATACGTATGTGAGACTTTTCATTTTTAATGCGATTCGATACTATTTAAAGAAACTGATAAGCGCCGAATATTGCATATTCAAGCGCCCTTAATTGCATTATTTAAGTCCATTGTTTGTTTAATTATGTAGATTACCTTCATATGCACGTTTTTGAGTATTTTCAGGTTCATTGGCCAAAAAGAAGCAAGAAGGATGCTTTGTGGAGTTTTGAACATCAAAGGTCACAATGCTGAATTTCTGGCAGCAGTGGAACCTGGACTTTGCTCGCCATTTTGACCTTGTAAACTCAAGAACTGGACTTCCCTCATAACATGACATATTTAGAGCTCTGAATCATCTTTCCAAATCTTCAAGTGGTTTGTCATTCGGAGTTCGGAGCAGAGAGTTATGATCTTCTTATCATAGGTGCTCAGAACTGCCTGGCAGCAATGAATTTCTGCATTGCTCTTCAATTTCGACCAAACATCCTTGAGAATTGGATCTCTACCAAAACATAAAGTTTTTAGAGCTCTGAATTAGCTTTCCAAATCTTCAAACGGTTCATCATTTGGAGTTCAGAGCGCAAAGTTATGACCATTTTACCAAAGTAGGTCCGGGCAGAGCAAACCAAGCATAAGGCATTCTGGCCAATTTTCGAGTGCTCGAGGCCTTATTTCGAGTGCTCGAAATTAGGGCAGATTACTTCACGATATCAGCAGTGGAGTCAGGACTTTGCTCGCCATTTTGACACAGAAAGCTCGAGAACTGGACTTCCATCATAACATGAAAGATTTAGAGCTCTGAATTAGCTTTCCAAATCTTCAAACGGTTCATCATTCGGAGCTCGGAACAGAGAGTTATGGCCTTGTTACCAGAGGTGCGCAGAACTGCCTGGCAGCACTGAAGTACTGCCTTTCTCCCCATTTTCGACCAACCAGACTTGAGATTTGGGTCTTCATCAAAACATGAAGTTTTTAAAGCTCTGAATCAGCTCTCCAAATATTTAAACGGTTCATCATTCGGAGTTCGGAACGCAAAGTTATGGCCATTTCATCAAAGTAGGTCTGGGCGGAGCAAGTGAAGCATGGAGCTTTTTACACTAAATTCGAGTGCTCGAGGCCCTATTTCGAGCACTCGAAATTTGGGCAGTTTGCTCCACGAGAAAGCCCACTTGTGCTCTAAAATTTCCAATTTTGGATGGCCCTCTTTATGAGGTGGTTGGGGATGTTTTTTGGAGGAGAGAGAGGGTTTTGTTGGAGGACAAAAGGCAACAAAAGGCCACACATTTCATATCCTTGAATTTTTGCAAGATAGAGGAGAGAGAAGAGAGCAAAGAGGAGGAGTTCTTGAAGCTTCAAGGAGGAAGCTCGAAAATGGAGGGGAAAGCCTTGCTTCTTCCTTCATCTTGGGCCACCATGGGTAACTAAACCTCCTCTAGGGAGGTGATGAAGCTCCATTTTGTAAGCTTTACTTTGTTTTGATTTATATTTGGGGGTTAATATATGTATGTAATCCTTCCATGAACTAGAGCTCTTCATTTGATGTAATGAATTTCAATACCTATACATAATCATCTTGAGTTAAATATCTTGTCTTAGATGGTTTTTCTCCTATGATTATATTGCTACATTTTCATAGTGACAATGGAATGGAGTTTATGGAAGTGTTGTTAATGGCATGATATTTAGGAGATTTGATAATCTATTGCTTAGGATCTTCCTTTGATAGATTATTCCTGGATTCTATGTCATGTGCTTCTACTATGTGATTAAGGGCTTGATAACTCTATGCTTAGTGAGTATGTCTAAGGTTACAACCTAGTTTAGGTAACCAAAGCATGCAATGCTTTGATAGGTTATTCTTACCTATTGATTTCATAAATTTCTTGAAGGGAATGTAATAATTTGTGTTGTTGCATCCCATGGTTATACATATATGTTATTCCCCTAAGTACATCATATCCTAGCATGCTTATTGATGGTTGTGGAGTCTCTTCCCTAGTCTCTTCTCTATTGTTCTATTTCATCCTAAATTCCTTGCAAATTAGTGTTTTATGCACTTTGAATTCCTAATTTAAGTGATAACAAACAAAACCTTTATGAACACCCCCTCATCATTCTAGAAAGATTCTAGACACTAAGGTTGCCGTAAGACTAGCGCAGTCCCAGTGGTTCGACTTACCCGACTAATAGCCCTATTTTACAATGATTCGTGCTATTGCGAAGGTTGATGTATGATTGACCAACCGATCAATTTTTGGCGCCGTTGCCGGGGACTGCAAACGGTTTAGCGACCAAGGTTCTAGGGTTAATTTTAGTTTGATTGTGAATACTGTGTTTTGTGAATATTTCTTGTGTGGTTTAACCATTTTTGGGTTGTAAGTGAGATTCTAGGAACTCGAAGCTCGCCGTGGGGAATGCTAGCAAATTGTAAGTCTAGAGGACCCCGGGTAAGTCTCTTGACCTTCTAGTTTCGAATTGTGAATATCGTGCATGTGTTAAGCTTAGAAGTAGATAAATTGCAAGCCCTTGTCGAGGCTATTTCAATTGTGTATTTTCAATTCCAAGCATCGGTCCTTGTCGTGGCCATTTTAATTTTTGTCTTGATAATTGAGGAGAAAGGGAATATCATTGTATGTGGAGTTGATGATAAAGAATTGTTGTGTTGATTATGTTGTGTGTTGTTGATGTTTAACTCCTACATGGAGAATAATTATCTCCCAACTCAATTCTACACACCATATGCGTTTTGTGCTTTTTGCTCTAGTAATTCACATCATACAAGAGATTGTCTTCCAACGAGATAATTCTCGGATTTTTATCTAGAGCAACCAAATGAAAATTTCTTTGAACCGGGTAGTGATCCATACTTCAATGGTTAGAACTCGGGTTGGGGAGACCAACAAAACTTCTTGTGGCATGACATAGGAAATTCAACCCCACAATCTCATATGCAACCTTTTCAACCCAATGATCATTCTTTCCCGCCCTCTTCTCCTTTTCCACCATCTCCATTGGATGAGCTAATTGTTGCTAACAAACAAATGATGGAGTTTATGCACACGCAAATGATGGACTCCAACAATCAACTATTGGCTTCCCTCGCTAGCATGCAATCCACAGTAGAGTCTATCAATCAAGTGGTACCATATCACCAGTCCCAAGTTAGTGCAATGATAGATGACCAAATATCTCAAATTCAACAAAGGATTAATGCTAAAAATCATGAAGAGGAGAAAACATTTTCATTTGAATTTATGGCCAATCCAAAAGAAAATTCTATGAATGATGAGATTACTCCTAATAACTTTCATCATGAGAATGATCAAGTGGTTATTACATGTGAAAATGATGAAATAGTGGTTGAAGATCAAATTGTTGCCCCACATCAAAATGAAGCAATTGTGGTTCAAAATGGGAAAAATAATGATGTAGAGATTGTCTACCCTACTCCAAAACAGCCCCTACATAATCCTTTGCTTGATGCACCTCCTTCAATGAAGGATCCTCTAAAAGCTTGTTTGGCTCATTTCAATTGTGAGGATTTTAATGTTGACAATTCCATTTCGGAGGTGAATTCTTTGCTTAATATTCATCCACCTATTCATTCTCTTCCTTGGTCAACATCAAATGTATCTCTTTCTTGGGAGCTTGCATCTCATCCCATTCCCTCACTTGAGTTGTCTCAAGTTGTTGAGCCCGAACCGCCGGATAAGTGTGAGGAGGATGTTGAAATTTTGAAGGATAAGTTGTCGAGCATTCCCGTGCTCAATGTGACCCTTTAAAAGCCTTTGCTAGGTGCACTCTCACCTATTCCATCTTCCTATAATCCAAATCAGCCCCATAGTCCAAAGTACTTCATTGAGGATGAAGAGTGGATTGAGGTCTTTCCATTACCTCTTTCCAACTTTTGTCTTCAAGCTCTTTTTCTTCTGCTTCCAAACGAACTTTTTTACTTAGGGAAGCTTGAATCTCTAGAGAGACATGGTATAGGGTAAGGAGGACTAACCTGATCTCGGTGCGTCTAGCTATCGACGCTAAATTTAGCATTCATGGGAAGCAATTCTTTCAATTTCTAAGCTTCCCTACTTTCAATTGCTTGAGCCTTGAAATTTTCTGGGAAATGGTTTCGAAAAGCCAAAAATTTGATTTTCCTGTATGATCGGTTGGTCAATTAAACATCAACCTTCGCAATAGCACGAATCATTGTAAAATAGGGCTATTGGTCGAGTAAGTCGAACCACTGGGACTGCGCTAGTTTAAGGCAACCTAAGCGTCTAGAATCGTTTTAGAATGATAAGGGGGAATAGGGTGTTTGCTTAGTTTGTCACTAAAGCTATGAAATTAAGATGCATAAAATAGAACTTGCAAGAATTTAAAAGAGATAAAATGTCGGTAAAAGAGACTAGGGAAGTAACTTCACCACCTACAATATAAACATGCTAGAATATGATTCATTTGGGGAAAAACAACATAAATATGTGGCTATGATAAGTAGTTACTCATGGTTACTACATTACCTTCAAAGGATTCATGGAATCAATAGGCAAGAACAATTTATCAAAGATTTTACATGCTCAATTACCTAAACTAAAGTGTAATTTAAGACATGTTCACTAAGCTAGAAATTGTCAAACCATCAATCATATGATAAGAGCACATGAAGCTAAGAATTAAGAACAAGCCATCAAAAGAAGAACCTAAGCTATGGCCTATCAAATCTCTCAACAAAATGCCATTAAAACCATTCCAAAAATCTCATCTTCATTGTCACCATGAAAATGTAAACCATACAACCATGAAAACATACATTCTAAGACAAGAAAGTAGGTCCAACATGATCATTAAATCAAAATCAATTCATTATATCAAGTAAGAGTTCTAGATTATGGAATCACCACAAAAATACATTATTTTTCCCAAACTAGAATCAAAAGTAAAGCATGCTTACAATGAGGGGTTCCATTACCTCCTTAGAGGAGGAGTTAGTTACACATGGGAGCCTTAGAATGAAGAAGAACCATGGATCCTCCTTCCATTTTCGAGCTCCCCTTTCTTGCTCTAAGAACTCTACTTCCTTTGCTCTCTTCTCCCTCCTCTAATCTTGTAGAATGAAGCTCAATGTATTGTGTGGCTCTTATCCCTCTTATCTACCACCAAAAGGCCACCAACCAACATCTCCAACCACTTCATTAAAGAGGAAAACAAAATGAAGAAACCAAGGTGCAAGTGGGCTGAAATGAGCCATTTCCGAAGGGCATTCTGCCCAAAATTCGAGCACTCTAAGCAAGGCCTCGAGCACTCGAATTTAGTGTAAAAAGCTCCATGCTTCACTTGCTCCGCCCAGACCTACTTTGGTTAAACAGACATAACTTTGCGCTCCGAACTCCGAATGATGAACTGTTTGAAGATTTAGAAAGCTAATTCAGAGCTCTAAATATTTCATGTTTTAGTGGAGATCCAATTCTCAAGGATGGTTGGTCGAAAAGGAAGATCAAGGCAGAATTTCATTGCTGCCAGGCAGTTCTGCGCGCCTCTGGTAAGAAGGCCATAACTCTCTGCTCCGAGCTCCGAATGACAAACCGTTTGAAGATTTGGAAAGCTGATTCAGAGCTCTAAATCTTTCATGTTATGAGGGAAGTCCATTTCCCAATTTTTCAAAGTCAAAATGGCGAGCAAAGTTCAGGATCCACTGCTGCCAGAAATTCGGCCTTGTGCCTTTTGATGGCCAAAACTCCACAAAGCCTTGATTTTGCTCCTTTTTTGGAAAATGGACCTGAAAATATATACATACACACAAATGAAGATAATCTACTTAATTAAACAAACAACGGACTTAACTAATGCAATTTAGGGCGCTTGAATATACAGTATTCGGCGCTTATCACACCCCCAAACTTACATTTTGCTAGTTCCTTAGCAAAACTACAATGAAAAACTTAATGAAAAAAAACAACCATGGGCATGCTACTATAAAAATATCATCCATGGTAAAATGAGATATATACATAGCTCAAAAATAACTTGAAACAGAAAAAGACCTGGAGATAGGGTCATTGGGAAGACTACCTTGCATATATGAAGCATTGATACTAAACACATTTCAACATACATGTATCAACATCATAGTCCATATAAATAACTCAATTATCATCTCTTAAATGGAAATCAACTCTAACTTCAGTGAAAGTGGATTGGATTCTCAACATGCGGCTTTTACTTTCTTTTCCAATTCCAAGACACGAGTTTTCAAATCACTGAATTCCCTTTTAAATGAAGTCCCTAAGGCATGAAATTATTTACAAGACAACTTTTGTTGCTTGTTGACAATTTATTGTAACTCATAAGCGAAACATAGAATGGTTGTGCAATGCTGAAGTTCCTTAAGCTTTCTAACCAACCTATGTAGCAAGCGTTAGGCCAACAACTCCCAAACCAGATGGCTTTAGGGTGTTAAGTGTAGAGACACTCCATAGGGCTTAATAGCTCAAGTTGGAAAGGCTACGAACTCCAACGAACCATGTTTATTACCAGTTTATTTTTTTTGAATGATCGTGCAATGTTTAAGGCCCTTAAGCTTTCTAACCAACCCCTGTAGCAAGCGTTAGGCCAACAACTCCCAAACCAGACGGTTTTAGGGTGCTAAGTGTAGAGACACTCCTAGGGCTTAATAACTCGAGTTGGAAAGGCTACGAACGTCAACTGATCATTATTTTCTTTCTTTTTTTTTTTTTTTTTTAGATTCATGCCAAAAGTATTCATCCATTAGGTTCATCAAATCAGATTAACTAGGGCAAGGTCAAGGTCAAGGTCAATCAAGTTGCATGCCTCACAGTTAAGTTTCCAATGTGCATCTGTGCATTGTGAAGCTTAAAAGAGTGTCAAATCCAGCGAGAATTTAATTGAGACATTTATACAGACTAATTTGAATCTACATGATCATTTCAACTCAAATTTTCTTTATTTTCAAAAATATCAGCTGCTTCTATATACAAAGTTTTAAACATATGCTTTCATCTTCAACAGGTTTCAAATTCCATTATCATTGCATAGCAAAAATGTAAAACCAAAAATGCATAAATGCACCCCCAAACTTGAATGTCACAGTGTCCTCAATGTGAGAAGACAAGTAAATGAAAATAAGAATAGAGAGGGTTAAAGAACAATAATACCAAGCGGAGTGAGGAAGGCAAAGGTTTCCATCTATGTGAATATGCAAGTGCTTCCCCCAAACTTGGACATGAAGACCTAGCAAAACACAACTAATATACACATGTAAAAGCATAGGCTCTTAAGAAAAATTAAAACAGAATTAAAAACACTAACCTGAATTGTAGTGCAAGATAAAAATCCAAACAAAACACAAATGCAGACATTAGCCACAAGTGTAAAATGGATAGCAAAAGAATGCCAAAAGTGTGCCAACTTTTTTTTTTTTTTTTTTTTTTGTTTTTTTTGAATGGCATGCATGAGGGTGTTGTGGAGGAATTGAGGATGGGGTTGATTGAGTGTGAAGGGTGGTGGGTGGTTAGGGAGTGAAGGTGCCGAGAGAGAGAAGGCTGGTGTGAGGGTTGGTTGGTGAATGAGAGAAGGGTGAAGGTTGGGGTGGTGGTCGGTTTGGTTGGTGTGTGCATGGTGTTGATGTGAATGGTTGGGATTGTGTTGGGAGGGTGGCCGTGGAAGACATGCATGGTTGAGGATGATGAGGGGTTGCCGAGAGGTTAGTTTGTGGGTTGAGGTGGTGGAAGTTGAGGGAAATGAGGTGTGGGTTGCTTGGGTTGCCTAAGGATTGCATGGTGGAGAGGGAAGTTGGTGCGAGCACTCAGCATGGTGGTTTGGAGGTGGAAAGTGATGCCGAGGGGTTTGTTTGTGGGTTGGTGCGTGGATAAAAGTGAGGTTGGGTTGATGATTTGCCGAGAGGGGTGGTGTGGTATGTTGAGGTTGAGCAATCTCGAGCACTCCAAATAAGAGCTTGGGGTGCTCGAAATTTTGGCAGAGGGCTCGGCTGTTGAGTGAGAGAGCTTGGGTGAGGTTGAGAGGGGGTTCGAGCACTCGAAGTTGGACTTCGAGTGCTCGAAAAACTGGCAGTGGCTGCGGAAGGAGAGGGAGATGCCGAGAGTTGGGTTGTGGGGATGGTGGCATGATTGCATGCATGGGGAAAGGTTTGTGGGTTGGAGTTGAGGTGGTTGTGTGGTTTTTGGGTTGATGGTGGTTAGGTTTGCATGGTAGTTGAGTGTTGCAGAGAGGTTGGTTTGGTTAGTCGAGCAGGTTTCGAGCACTCGAAATGCCTGCTTCGAGTGCTCGAAATACAGGCAGAGAGGAGAATGGTTGCATGGTTGTGTGGGATTGGCGAGCACTCGAAATGAAAGCTAGAGAGCTCGAAGGGAGGGCAGTGAGCTTGGGATGAGATTGGTTCACATTTCGAGCACTCGAAAATGGACTTAGAGCGCTCGAAATACAAGCAGTAGCCTCGGAATGGTTTTGTGCAAGCTTCATAGAGCTTTCGAGCACTCCAAAGAGGAAATAGAGTGCCCGAAATGAAGGCAGTAGCATTGAGGTTGAGAGATGAATTTTTTTGCATGCATTGTAACATTATGCAGTGAGGTTGAGAGATGAACTTTGCATGTCATTCCATTAGGTGCCTCATTCTTATGCATTGTGAATGTATACATGATCAACTGAGAGCTGAAGAATTGATAAAACCTTGCAACATGCTTCCAAATCAATGCATGGATGGATTATTTTCACCTTGCATGCATGGAAAATAATGAAACTTTGCATATTAATACAATCCAATGCATGGATGGATAATTGTCAAACTCTACACTTCATTGCAATGCAAGGAAAATTTTGAAAACTTTTCAGATTGTGCAATTTTCCTCCAATGAACTTCATTCCATTCCATGGAAAATTTTGAAAATTTTGTTTTTAAACTTTGCAATTTTTTTTCAAACTTTGCAATCATCTCAAATGCATGGATATATATATATTTTAAACTTTGCAACTCCATTTTAATTCAATGCATAGAAAAATTTAAACTTTGCACTTTCATTCCAATGTAATGCATGGATGGAAAATTTTGAAAACTTTTCAACTTCTTTCTAATGCATGGACAATTTGGAAATTTTTTCAAAATGTAGCACCTTTCCAACGCATGGATGATTTTGAGAAACCATGATCCAACAATGCATTGAAGATGAGAGGCTATGCATGTGAGTGCTATGTCGAAAGTCCGAGAAAATTGCCTGATAGAGCCAGAAACTTCCGGGAATGAAAACAAGAGTTGAGAAGGTCTAAGAAGTCAGTCTAAAAATGTGGAACACAACTTAAGATAGTTCCAGAGAAAGTTAAATTTTGGCATTTCTTAGCCATTTCCCATAAAATTTCATGGCTCAGGCAATTGAACATTAGGGAGGCATTGAAGTCGAAAGAATTGCTCCCCATGGGTGCTAAATTTAACGTCGATAGCTAGACGCACCGAGATCAGGTTAGTCCTCCTTACCCTATACCATGTCTCTCTAGAGAGTCATAGGTCCCCAAATAGGATAATTCTTTTAAAAGTGGAGGAGGAAGACTTTGAAGACAAAAGTGGAAAAGAGGTAACGGAAAGACCTCAACCCACTCTTCTTTCTCAATGAAGAACTTTGGACTATGGGGATGATTTGGATTATAGGAAGATGGATTAGGTGAGGGTACACCAAGCAACGACTTATGAAGGGTCATATTGAGCACGGGAATGCTCAACAAGTTATCCTTCAGAATTTTAACATCCTCCCCACACTTATCCGGTGGTTCGGGCTCAACAGTTTGAGATAACTCAAGTGAGGGAATGGGATGAGATGCAAGCTCCCAAGAAAGAGATACATTTGATGTTGACAAAGGAAGAGAATGAATAGGAGGAATATCAAGCAAAGAATTGACCTCGCAAACAGAATTGGCAACATCAAAATCCTCATAATTAAAATGAGCTAAGCATGTTTTTAGAGGATCCTCCATTAAAGGAGGTGCATCAAGCAAGGGATTATATAGGGGCTATTTTGGAGTAGGGTAGACAATCTCTACATCATTATTTTTCCCATTTTGAGCCACAATTGCTTCATTTTGATGTGGGGCAACAATTTGATCTTCAACCACCATTTCATCATTTTCACATGTAATAACCACTTGATCATTCTCATGATGAAAGTTACTAGGAGTAATCTCATCATTCATAGAATTTTCTTTTGGATTGGCCATAAATTCAAATGAAAATGTTTCCTCCTCTTTATGATTTTTAGCATTAATCCTTTGTTGAATTTGAGATATTTGGTCATCTATCATTGCACTAACTTGGGACTGGTGATATGGTACCACTTGATTGATAGACTCTACTGTGGATTGCATGCTAGCAAGGGAAGCCAATAGTTGATTGTTGGAGTCCATCATTTGCGTGTGCATAGACTCCATCATTTGTTTGTTAGCAACAATTAGCTCATCCAATAGAGACGGTGGAAAAGGAGAAGAGGGCGGGAAAGAATGATCATTGGGTTGAAAAGGTTGCATATGAGATTGTGGGGTTGAATTTCCTATGTCATGCCACAAGAAGTTTTGTTGGTCTCCCCAACCCGAGTTGTAACCATTGAAGTATGGATTACTACCCGGTTCAAAGAAATTTTCATTTGGTTGCTCTAGATAAAAATCCGAGAATTGTCTCGTTGGAAGACAATCTCTTGTATGATGTGAATTACTAGAGCAAAAAGCACAAAACGCATGTGGTGTGTAGAATTGAGTTGGGAGATAATTATCCTCCATCTAGGAGTAATTCAACAACACACAAAGCAATCAATACAACACTTCATCACCATAACCTCCACATATGATATTCCCTTTCTCCTCAATTATCAAGACAAAAATTAAATTGGCCACGACAAGGACCGATGCTTGAACACGAAATTTAAACAGGATAAGAGCCTCAACAAGGGCTTCACAACTAAACTAAAACTAAATTTAACACATGCACAATATTCACAACTCGAAACTAGAAGTCACAAGACTTACCTGGGGTCCTCTAAACTTACAATTTGCTAGCATTCCCACGGCGAGCTTCGAGTCCCTAGAATCTTACAACACTTAAAACACAAAGATAGTCAAAACACACAAGGAATATTCATAAGACACAATATTCACAATCAAACTAAAATTAACCCTAAACTTTGGTTGCTAAACTGTTTGCAGTCCCCGGCAACGGCGCCAAAAATTGATCGGTTGGTCAATTAAACATCAACCTTCGCAATAGCACGAATCATTGTAAAATAGGGCTATTGGTCAAGTAAGTCGAACCACTGGGACTGCGCTAGTTTAAGGCAACCTAAGCGTCTAGAATCGTTTTAGAATGATAAGGGGGAATAGGGTGTTTGCTTAGTTTGTCACCAAAGCTATGGAATTAAGATGCATAAAATAGAACTAGTAAGAATTTAAAAGAGATAAAATGTCGGTAAAAGAGACTAGGGAAGTAACTTCACCACCTACAATATAAACATGCTAGAATATGATTCATTTGGGGAAAAACAACATAAATATGTGGCTATGATAAGTAGTTACTCATGGTTACTACATTACCTTTAAAGGATTCATGGAATCAATAGGCAAGAACAATTTATCAAAGATTTTACATGCTCAATTACCTAAACTAAAGTGTAATTTAAGACATGTTCACTAAGCTAGAAATTGTCAAACCATCAATCACATGATAAGAGCACATGAAGCTAAGAATTAAGAATAAGCCATCAAAAGAAGAACCTAAGCTATGGCCTATCAAATCTCTCAACAAAATGCCATTAAAACCATTCCAAAAATCTCATCTTCATTGTCACCATGAAAATGTAAACCATACAACCATGAAAACATACATTCTAAGACAAGAAAGTAGGTCCAACATGATCATTAAATCAAAATGAATTCATTACATCAAGTAAGAGTTCTAGATTATGGAATCACCACAAAAATACATTATTTTTCCCAAACTAGAATCAAAAGTAAAGCATGCTTACAATGAGGGGTTCCATTACCTCCCTAGAGGAGGAGTTAGTTACACATGAGAGCCTTAGAATGAAGAAGAACCATGGATCCTCCTTCCATTTTTGAGCTCCCCTTTCTTGCTCCAAGAACTCTCCTTCCTTTGCTCTCTTCTCCCTCCTCTAATCTTGTAGAATGAAGCTGAATGTATTGTGTGGCTCTTATCCCTCTTATCTACCACCAAAAGGCCACCAACCAACATCTCCAACCACTTCATTAAAGAGGAAAACAAAATGAAAAAACCAAGGTGCAAGTGGGCTAAAATGAGCCATTTCCGAAGGGCATTCTGCCCAAAATTCGAGCACTCTAAGCAAGGCCTCGAGCACTCGAATTTAGTGTAAAAAGCTCCATGCTTCACTTGCTCCGCCCAGACCTACTTTGGTTAAACAGCCATAACTTTGCGCTCCGAACTCTGAATGATGAACTGTTTGAAGATTTAGAAAGCTAATTCAGAGCTATAAATATTTTATGTTTTAGTGGAGATCCAATTCTCAAGGATGGTTGGTCGAAAATGAAGATCAAGGCAGAATTTCATTGCTGCCAGGCAGTTCTGCGCGCCTCTGGTAACAAGGCCATAACTCTCTGCTCCGAGCTCCGAATGACAAACCATTTAAAGATTTAGAAAGCTGATTCAGAGATATAAATCTTTCATGTTATAAGGGAAGTCCAGTTCCCAAGTTTTCAAGGTCAAAATGGCGAGCAAAGTTCAGGATCCACTGCTGCCAGAAATTCGGCCTTGTGCCTTTTGATGGCCAAAACTCCACAAAGCCTTGATTTTGCTCCTTTTTTGGAAAATGGACCTGAAAATATATACATACACACAAATGAAGATAATCTACTTAATTAAACAAACAACGGACTTAACTAATGCAATTTAGGGCGCTTGAATATACAGTATTCGGCGCTTATCACTGTAATGCTCTTCAGTTGTGTTCCACAATTTTAGACCGGCTTCTTAGACCTTCTCAACTCTTGTTTTCATTCCCGGAAGTTTCCGGCTCTATCAGGCAATTTTCTCGGACTTTCGACATGGCACTCACATGCATAACCTCTCATCTTCAATGCATTGTTGAAATGTTCTTAATCTCATCCATGCATTGAAGTGATGTTCCAAAGTTTGAAAATTTTCTCAAAATCATCCATGCATTGTGTGAGGTTGCAAAAGTTGGGAAATCTTCTTGAAATCATCCATGCACTCATTGAAAAAAAAAAAAAAATTTACACAATTTGAAAAATTTGAAAAATTTTCCATGCATTGCAATGAAGTGTAGAGTTTGACAATTTTCTCTCCTTGCATTAGAATGGATTGAAGTTCAAAAGTTGAAAGTTCATCCATGCAATATTGCATTTTTGCATGCATAGACACCTTGCTTGCATGCATTCCATTCATTTCTATGTTGCATGCATTTTTTTTTATGTTGCATGCATTTCTATGTTGCATGCATTCCATGCACTTCTTTGTTGCAATCTTACATGATGGATGGATGGTTGGAAGCACCATGCATGGCAATCCATCCATGCAAGATCATCCATGCATTCAAGTTGGCTGAAACATTCCATCTCCAAGTGCCAATTCATTTCCAAGCTACTGAGCCAATTTCGTGCCCTCCAAATCCCATTCAGATTGCTCTAAATTACCACACCAATTTTGCGTGCTCACTGCCCAAGTTTGGAGCGCTCTAGCTTCCATTTGGATTGCTCCAATTGTGAACCAAACTTCCATGAGCCTACTGCCTTCATTTAGAGCACTCTAGCTCCTATTTGGAGTGCTCCAAATTTTCAGCCCAACTTTCGTAACCTTCTGAGCCATTTTAGAGCACTCTAAATTCTGGTTTGAGTGCTCGAACTCCATGCACCAACCAACCCTCACTCTCTGCCAAAATCTCGAGCACTCGCAATACCATTTCGATTGCTCGAAATTGCTTGCACCAAATACCCGAGACACTGCCTTCATTTCGAGTGCTCGCAGGCTCATTTTCGAGCACTCGAAGTTAGCCTCTCACTCTCTTTTAAACTCACCACTCCACCCCTCTCTCTCACCACTCAGAAAACCCAAGACCTCCATGCTTGCAGCAACCACCTCACAACCATCTCATCAACCACTCCATGCACCAACCCTCTCCAACACCATCCACCCTCTCGGCATCATCCTCAACCTTCTCTCTCTCTCTCTTACCACTCTCGGCTTCTCACTCTCGGCCACCTCAACTCCAACCCACCAACCTCTCACCATGCATGCCCTCAAGCACACCACCCACACCTATGCACACCTCCATGCATGCACACCATGCAAGCCACCACCATCCCTCATCAACTCTCTCTCATTCCACAACCCACCATCACCAATCTACACCCCTTCAACCTTTCCCTCACTCACTGCCAAGACTTCGAGCACTCGAAGTCCCATTTCGAGTGCTCGAAGTGTGCAGCACAATACACTATCCTCATATTCCGAGCCCTCGCAACCAACCTCCCAACCTCATGCATCTCATTCCTCTCGGCTTCTCTCCATTCCCTTCCCTCCCTCGGCTTCAAACACCAAACCAACCTTCCTCATCTCATTTCTCTCTCTCTACAGCACAACCACCCCCTCAACACCATGCACACACCACCCCCAAGCAACCAACCTCCATTCCCCAAACCAACCACTCTCGGCATATCTCTCTGTAACCCAAAACACCAACCCCACAACCTCATCTCCATAAACCATGCATGTATTTCAACACCACCCCATCAACCACAAACCAACCTCTCGCAGCCAACCATGCAAACCAACTTCTCTCTCTTCCACCATCCTTCCTCTCAACCCCAACATCAACCAACCAAACCCACAACCCAACACCACCATGCTCGGGCACCCCTCCTGCATGCACACATCTCTCGGCATCTTCCACCATCTGTCTTCCTACAGAAATTAATAGTACTAATAATAATAATAATACTAAATAAATAAATAAATTTTTTGGCATTATTTTGTTTTGCATTTTACGCTTATGGCTAATGTCAGCATTTGTCTTTTGTTTGGATTTTTTATCTTGCATTAAAATTTAGGTTAGTGTTTTAATTTCTGTTTTGGTTTTTCTTACGAGACCTATGCTTTTACCTGTGTACATTAGTTGTGTTTTGATAGGTCTTCATATCCTAGTTTGGGGGACGCCGTTGCGCACTCACATGACTGAACATCTACGTCGTCGTCACTCTACTTGGTATTATTGTTCCTTTCTCCCCTTTTTGCTCTTATTTTGATTTACTTGTCTTCTCACATTGAGGACAATGTGACATTCAAGTTTGGGGGTGCATTTATGCATTTTTGGTTTCATAATTTTTGCTAAGCAATGATAGTATAACTTGGAACTTGTCGGAGATAAAGCATATGTTTAATACCTTGTGTATAGAAGCAATGGACATTTTTGAAAATAAGGAAAAATTTGAGTTGAAATAATCATGTGGATTCAAATTAGTCTGTATAAATGTCTCAATTAGATTCTTGCTGGATTTGACACTCTTTTAAGCTTCACAATGCACAGATGCACATTGGAAACTTAACTGTGAGGCATGCAACTTAATCGACCTTGACCTTGGCCTAGTTAATCTGATTTGATGAACCTAATAGATGAATATCTTTGGCATGATTTAAGTTGTCTAAAAAAAAAAAAAAAAAAAAAAAAAACCTGAGAAAGAAAGAAAAAATGACCAGTTGACGTTCGTAGCCTTTCCAACTCGAGCTATTAAGCCCTATGGAGTGTCTCTTCACTTAACACCCTGAAGCCATTTGGTTTGGGAGTTGTTGGCCTAACGCTTGCTACAAGGGTTGATTAGAAAGCTTAAAGGACTTTAACATTGCATGGTCAGTCAAAAAAAAATTGTAATAAACATTGTTCGTTGGAGTTCGTAGCCTTTCCAACTTGAGCTATTAAGCCCTATGGAGTGTCTCTACACTTAGCACCCTAAATCCATCTGGTTTGGGAGTTGTTGGCCTAACGCTTGCTACATAAGTTGGTTAGAAAGCTTAAGGGACTTCAGCATTGCACAACCATCTTATGTTTCACTTCTGAGTTACAATAAATTGTCAACAAGCAACAAAAGTTGTCTTGTAAATAAAATCATGCCTTAGGGACCTCATTTAAAGGGGAATTCATTGATTTGAAAACTTGTGCCTTGGAATTGAAAAAGAAAGTAAAAGCCGCATGTTGAGAATTCAATTCACTTTCACTGGAGTTTGAGTTATTTCCATTTAAGAGATGACAATTGAATTATTTATATGGACTATGATGTTGATACATACATGTTGAAATGTGTTTAGCATCAATGCTTCATATATGCAAGGTAGTCTTCCCAATGACCCCATCTCCAGTTCTTTGTTGTTTCAAATTGTATTTGAGCTACGTTTGCACTTCATTTCACCATGGATGATATTTTTGTGGTAGCATGCCCATGGTTGTATTTTCATTGAAGTATTCATTTTGGTTTTGCTAAGGGACTAGCAAAATGTAAGTTTAGGGGTGTGATAAGCGCCGAATATTGCATACTCAAGCGCCCTTAATTGCATTATTTAAGTCCATTGTTTGTTTAATTATGTAGATTACCTTCATATGCATGTTTTTGTGCATTTTCAGGTTCATTGGCCAAAAAGAAGCAAGAAGGATGCTTTGTGGAGTTTTGAACATCAAAGGTCACAATGCTGAATTTCTGGCAGCAGTGGAACCTGGACTTTGCTCGCCATTTTGACCTTATAAACTCAAGAACTGGACTTCCCTCATAACATGACATATTTAGAGCTCTGAATCAGCTTTCCAAATCTTCAAGCAGTTTGTCATTCGAAGTTCGGAGCAGAAAGTTATGATCTTCTTATCATAGGTGCTCAGAACTGCCTAGCAGCAATGAATTTCTGCCTTGCTCTTCAATTTTGACCAAACATCCTTGAGAATTGGATCTCTACCAAAACATGAAGTTTTTAGAGCTCTGAATTAGCTTTCCAAATCTTTAAACGGTTTATCATTTGGAGTTCAGAGCGCAAAGTTATGACTGTTTTATCAAAGTAGGTCCGGGCGGAGCAAACCAAGCATAAGGCATTCTGGCCAATTTTCGAGTGCTCGAGGCCTTATTTCGAGTGCTCGAAATTAGGGCAGATTGCTTCACGAGATCAGCAGTGGAGTTAGGACTTTGCTTGCCATTTTGACCCAGAAAGCTCGAGAACTGGACTTCCATCATAACATGAAAGATTTAGAGCTCTGAATTAGCTTTCTAAATCTTCAAACGGTTCATCATTCGGAGCTCGGAGCAGAAGGTTATGGCCTTGTTACCAGAGATGCGCAGAACTGCCTGGCAGCACTGAAGTTCTGCCTTTCTCCCCATTTTCGACCAACCAGACTTGAGATTTTGGTCTTCATCAAAACATAAAGTTTTTAAAGCTCTGAATTAGCTCTCTAAATCTTTAAACGGTCGTCATTCGGAGTTCGGAGCGCAAAGTTATGGCCATTTCATCAAAGTAGGTCTGGGCGGAGCAAGTGAAGCATGGAGCTTTTTACACTAAATTCGAGTGCTCGAGGCCCTATTTCGAGCACTCGAAATTTGGGCAGTTTGCTTCACGAGATAGCCCACTTGTGCTCTGAAATTTCCAATTTTGGATGGCCCTCTTTATGAGGTGGTTGGGGATGTTTTTTGGAGGAGAGAGAGGGTTTTGTTGGAGGACAAAAGGCAACCAAAGGCCACACATTTCATATCCTTGAATTTTTGCAAGATAGAGGAGAGAGAAGAGAGCAAAGAGGAGGAGTTCTTGAAGCTTCAAGGAGGAAGCTCGAAAATGGAGGGGAAAGCCTTGCTTCTTCCTTCATCTAGGGCCACCATGGGTAACTAAACCTCCTCTAGGAAGGTGATGAAGCTCCATTTTGTAAGCTTTGCTTTGTTTTGATTTATATTTGAGGGTTAATATATGTATGTAATCCTTCTATGAACTAGAGCTCTTCATTTGATGTAATGAATTTCAATACCTATACATAATCATCTTGAGTTAAATATCTTGTCTTAGATGGTTTTTCTCCTATGATTACATTGCTACATTTTCATAGTGACAATGGAATGGAGTTTATGGAAGTGTTGTTAATGGCATGATATTTAGGAGATTTGATAATCTATTGCTTAGGATCTTCCTTTGATAGATTATTCTTGAATTCTATGTCATGTGCTTCTACTATGTGATTAAGGGCTTGATAACTCTATGCTTAGTGAGTATGTCTAAGGTTACAACCTAGTTTAGGTAACCAAAACATGCAATGCTTTGATAGGTTATTCTTACCTATTGATTTCATAAATTTCTTGAAGGGAATGTAATAATTTGTGTTGTTGCATCCCATGGTTATACATATATGTTATTCCCCTAAGTAAATCATATCCTAGCATGCTTATTGATGGTTGTGGAGTCTCTTCCCTAGTCTCTTCTCTATTGTTCTATTTCATCCTAAATTCCTTGCAAATTAGTGTTTTATGCACTTTGAATTCCTAATTTATGTGACAACAAACAAAACCTTTATGAACACCCCCTCATCATTCTAGAAAGATTCTAGACACTAAGGTTGCCGTAAGACTAGCGCAGTCCCAGTGGTTCGACTTACCCGACCAATAGCCCTATTTTACAATGATTCGTGCTATTGCGAAGGTTGATGTATGATTGACCAACCGATCAGAAACCTATCCTAAACCTTCCCCATTGTCATTCCTAACTATAAGGTCTAATTAACTATATCAAAGTATATATTATATATTAAACTTGGAATGGGCTCAACATATCTTAGCCGAACTTAAAGACAACTCATTGCATAATACTCGCCCTATTGTGGGGTTTAAAGATGGTCAAATGTATGCCACCTTACCTCCTCGAGTATGATCATATCAACTTAACACAAAGCTTTTAGTTATTGCTCCTTACTCAAGTTAGAGAATTTGCCAAATGGTACACCCTCTTATCACATTTCATAACTAAATCCCCCTTCCTTGACAATTCTAGAGCACATAGGTCACCCCGGGTCCGCACGCCTGCCGTCCTTGGTACACGCTCCCCCTTCCCCGCCAAGTGTAGAGCAAATAGGTCGCCCCGAGTCCGCACACCAGCCATCCTGGGTAACATGCTTGGATGAATGTGAATCAACAATAGAAAGAATGAACCCGAAAACACCCGAAATGAACAAAAAAACAAACAAACACAGATGCATAAGCAAGATTCCTAAGGAAAAAACACGACCGGACCTGTAATATAATCTTTTAAAGAAAAAAAATCCGGCTCTTTACAAAAATAGATTTTCTACCAGTCTCGAAACCTTTACCTACGGCTTGGGAATTAAGACTCAAAGCCGCTAATTAAATTTGACTTATTCAATATCTCGTTCTTAAATTATAATAAAAAAATAATTATACTTACATATTCATAAATAAAGGAAATATTTTTTACAAATAAGAATACAAATTTTTTCAAGCCGATTGGTTTCTGCCGAGCCCTGCCCAAAATGGAACTATGAATTGCCATTTTTATTTTTTTTTTATGTAAGGACAAATCTGTGATTTTAAAATTGAATCCAAATCAAGTTTGGGAGTTTATGTTTTTGTTTATCACACCCCATATTATTTAACAATATTACCCTCTTTATTCTTACTATATTTATATTAGAAGCCTATGGTTACTCACTCATCATATCACCCGCTGTTTCCAATCTTACTCCCACTTTGCTAGTTATTGCCCGTTATGACTGGCAATCTCCGATGACCAAGGGATTGGTGATTATCTCTCTCTAATGATTGGCTACTCAATTCGCACTTGTTATGTACCCTTTCTCTCTATGTTTTATCTCACTCTCTATCTTTTTAATTTCTCTCTCATGTATCGTGTTTTGCTCCTATATAAATTTCCTAATTAGCATAAGTTTTAAGTTGCTTTTGATATTGCTATAAAATACTCATTTAGATTTTTTTATTTCTTAATTTGATGATTTAAAGCGAAATTTTAGTTTGATTATGTTTTGGAACATAAGATTTATTTTGGGTCTATTTGGTTCATTTTCTAAAAATAATCATTAAGGACTTATAAAATAGAAAATCGTTTTCAAAGAAGTAGAAAAGACAGTTTTATGAAAACAAACATTTTTTTCCTCTTCTCTTTTTTTTTTTTTACTTTTTTTTTTTTTTTTTAACTAAGTTTTTAGAAACAGTTTTAAAAAATTGTCAACTAAATAGGTTTTTCTTAAAGAAAAATCTAAACTAATAAACATATCTCTCTCCCTCTCTCTCTATTCCCCCACATCCAAAGTTTGAATATTATATGTGAGACTTTTCATTTTTAATGTGATGGGGTAAGATTTAAGGAATCCTATCCTAAAGCTACCCATTTCCATTCCTAACAACAAAGCCTAATTAACTATATTGATGTATATTGTATACTATATCGATGTATATTGTATGCTAAACTTGGAATTTTCCAAACGGTAGTTATCACATTTAATAACTAAATCCCTCCCTCCCCTCCCCCACCCACACCCCCCCCTCCCGGCGCCCGCCATCGCCAATTCTCGAGAACACAGGTTGCCCAAAGCCCGCACACCCGCCGTCCTGGGTCACGAGCTTGGCTCAATGTGAACCAACCATTAGAAGAATGAACCCGAAAAGACCCGAAAAGACCCAAAATGAAAAAAAAAAAAAAAAAAAAAACAAACAAACAAACACTACACAACAAGAGTACTAAGGAAAAATCACGACTAGACCTATAACATAATCCTTAAAAGAAAAAAATCCTGGTCTATACAGAAGTGAATTTTCTATAAGTCTTGAAATCTTTACCTATGGCTTGGTAATTAAGACCCAAAGCCACTAACTAAAATGGACTAAAAGCCACTAACTTATAATTTCTTAAAAATTATAAAAAAAATAATTATACATGCAAATTTATAAATAAAGAAATTATCTACTACAAATAAGAACACAATTATTATTATTTTTTTTTAACTCGGAGGGTTTCTGACAAGCTGGCCATAATGGGAGAAGAATGAATAGCCATTTTTTTTTTTTTTTTTTTTTAATGTAAGGACAAGTCTGGGATTTTGAAATTGAACCCAAATCCGGTTCGGAGGAGTTCATTTTATTTTATTTATTATTATTATTATTATTTTATTTTTCATATCGCACCCCATATTATTTAACAATATTACCATTTTACTCCTCTAACATTTTACCCTTTTTATCCTTATTCTAACTGTATTTATATTAGAAGCCTAGGGTTACTCACTCATTATATCACCCGCCGCTTCTAAACTTACTCCACTTTACTAGTCATTGCTTTGACAGGTAATCTCTGATGAGAAAGGTGAATGTGTTTTGAAAGGAATTACAACTTCAGATAATTGCTATGTTATTTATTCAACTACTTCATTTGTTTGTTATTTTGTTGTTATAGATAAGGCTATTTTGTGGCATAAAAGACCTGATTACTTAAACTTTAATGACTTAATCAATTTTCCAAATAATGATCCAGCTCGAGGTATGCCTCAATTAAAAAATCTAAAAGATGAGGTGTGTGGAGCATGTTGATTAGGAAGCAAACTAGAGTGTCGCATAAGAGACTTTAGTATAAGTTAATTCTTAACCTTAAGATTTGATTCATATCAATTTGATGGGTCCTGTAAGAACTCAAAGCATTGGTGGCAAAAGATTTATGCTTGTTATGGTTGTCATTACCCTAGATTTGCATTTATTACCTTTTTGCGAGCAAAGTATAATGCTTTTGTGTGTGAGTTGTACATAGCGAAATATTTAGAATGTTTTGTAGTTTTAGAAATAGATTTGTCTTTCTAATCTTTACTTATTTTAGCAATTAAATAACTAATCACATGCAAGATAAAATAAAGCAAAGTAAGAGTTAGAGATGACATCATGATTTTTAGTGAAGAAACCCCAATTGGTAAAACAGACCAATTATTTGCGTGAGAAAAACCTCGTGGACTGTGTAGTCCAAAGTAAATTGATCCACTATGTTTGAAACAAAGTACACTAAACTTTGACTCAGGCTCATATCCTATCGTTCTACCAAACACCAATAGCTGAAAATCCTTTGGCTTTACGACATTTCGTCCAACAGCACTTGACCTTAGGCTTATTCTTAATCTCTGTAGAAAAGTTGTTGGTAGATTAAATAACATTCCTCGAATGCTTTGACTCTTTCAAAGTGTGATAGCTTTTAATTCTATTCTTCAATGTCTAAATTCGATGCAGAAATAGATATAAGACTTTGATCACGATCAGGATTTGAACAACACTCTAAACTTAATCTTGTGTTTATGTGTATATTTTAGAAAGATTGACAGAGAAATCAACTTGGATTTTTTGCAAATATAATCTTCCTAAGGATTTTATGAATAATGAAGTTGTAATGTAAAAAATATACTAAACCTAGATGTATATCAGGGTTTATATAGAATTTTCAAAGACCTAATCCTTTAGAAAATAAAGGAAATTTCGTGCATAGGGCTTTTGGTATAATTCTAAACTAACTAGGAAGTTTGAAACAGAATAGGATGAAGTTACCTTATTTTGAAACAGCAGTGGTACCGGTAGCCAATGTGTGGAATCGGTTCCCAATGGACAGAATGGTGTTCTTCAAATCTTTTGTTCTTGAACCGGTTCCCACTTGATAGAATTCAATTGAACCGGTTCCCACTTGTAGGTATTGTTTCCTAAGTGGGAAACCTTCCTAAAAGTGTTGTTTTTTCCTTTCTCGACGATCTTAGTTTACCATCTTCGAACAACCTTCCAATTCCGCAGTCGATATCGATCTTGATATGGTAACTTGAAATTACAACTCGATCAGGACTTGTTTTGACATCAAAAATTGCTAATTACAAATTTATATCTCACATTGTGAATATCAAGTCTATTTGCTAATTGATATAGATGAAAAATGATACAAAATAACTTGGATTAGGAGCAAGAATGGAGGTGAATTTGAACCTAAGAAGTTTATTACATTTTGTGATGATCTTAGCATTAAATATACATTTTTAGCAACTATTACACCTCAACAAAATAGTGTGGATGAAAGGAAAAATGGGTTAATTTTAGGTATGACTCGTATTCATGAGAATGGTCTAGAAAAACATTTTTGGGTTGAAGTTATACGTACTACTTGTCATATTCTAAATACGGTGTATTTAAGGCCTATTACTAAGAAGACTTAATATAAACTCTGGTACAATAGAAATCCCATTGTTAAATACTTTATTGTCTTCAAAAGTAAAATGTTATATTCTTAGAGATAGGGGAAATTTGGAAAAGTTTGATTTTATAAGTGATGAAGGTGACTTTTGGGGTATTCATAAGATAGTCGGGAATATTGGGTTTATAATTGTCGCACTCAAGTTATGTTGGAGTCAATCAATGTTGTGTTTTATTATACAAAGTCCAAGGTGATTTCTACTAACTTTATGAGGAAGAAATAAATGTAGATGATGTAAGAAAAACAAATAATAAAAGTATAGACAAAGACAAAGTTGAAGTTGTTGAGAACTTGAGTGAAAATATTGAAGATATTGTTGAGGAATTAGAAACAAATACTATTGAAGTAATATGAATTCCTGTACCACCTCCAGATATCCCAACATCTAGTATTTCTAAGGTTCGAGGTAGTCATCCTCTTGAGAATGTGATAGGTCCATGGGATAGAATGGGTACTAGGAATTGACTATATGGTACTATTGGAAACCTAGAAAAGAATGTTGATGAAACTCTTCAAAGTTTTGATTAGCTTATGGCTATGCGTGAAGACTTTATTCAACTTGTTAAAAATGATGTTCGGGAATTGGTGCCATGACCTAGGTATGTGAACATCATAAAGACCAAATGGATCTTTAAAAATAAACTTGATAAACATGGTCTTGTTATAATAAATAAAGTTAGGTTAGTTACACAAGGATATATTCAAGTCGAAAGAATTGATTTTGATGAGATTTCTACACCAGTTGCTAGAGTTGCGTCTATTTTTCTTCTTCTTGCATGTGCTTGTAATAAGTGCCGAATATTGCATATTCAAGCGCCCTTTCTTACTTGAGTTAGGTCCATTAATGAAGTATAATGTATAGTTTTACTTTACTTGTGTACTTTTGTCTTGTTTCAGGTCGGTTTCCCCGATTATGATTAAAGAAGCGGTTTTGACATCATTTTTGTTGAAGTAGGTGCGCCGTTGCTGAGGACCGTCTTTTGGGCAAGGCCTCTTGAGTCCTCATTTGCATGGAGTTCGTGGCTTAGTGTTCAAAGTGGAGACCGCGTCAACGCTCCGGCTCGAAGAGGCTTACAAGAAGCCTTGATGAAGTTGCAGCCACAAGGTCCCGCGGGCGCCCGCCGAGACACCGCAGGCGCCTGCCAACTCCTCAACTCTTTGC
This sequence comes from Cornus florida, assembly GCF_030987335.1. Classification (NCBI taxonomy): domain Eukaryota; kingdom Viridiplantae; phylum Streptophyta; class Magnoliopsida; order Cornales; family Cornaceae; genus Cornus; species Cornus florida. Next base: position 42,485,201 of record NW_026775573.1, on the reverse strand, counting down.
CTAGTTTTGCGGGGCCCCGTTGTAGGCTCGCAGGCCCCTGCCGAGCTCCCGCTGGCACCCGCCGCGCCATCGCGGGCGCCCGCTAACCATGCCAGTAGCCATCTTCGGAGTTGAAAGCCCGCAGGCACCCGCCAGCGCACCGCGGTCTTTCAATTGAAGTGTTTATATAGGTCTTAATGAGCAGTGCGTAAAAGTTGAAACTTATTTTGCTATTTTGAGTTTCAAGGCTTTATATATGTAAGGTAGTTTGCTTAATGAGTCTATTTCCAAATTTTTGTTGTTCCAAGTTACATTTGAGTTTCGTAGGTAATTTCTTTCTCCATGATTGATGCATGTTGACGGCATTTCATATGTTGTCATTTTGGTTAGGTTCTATATTTTGTTTTGCTAAGGGACTAGCAAAATGTAAGTTTGGGGGTGTGATAAGCGTCGAATATTGCATATTCAAACGCCCTTTCTTGCTTAAGTTAGGTCCATTAATGAAGTATAATGTACAGTTTTACTTTACTTGTGTACTTTTGTCTTGTTTCAGGTCTGTTTCCCCGATTATAATTAAAGAAGCGGTTTTGACCTCATTCTTGTTGAAGTAGGTGCGCCGTTGCTGAGGACCGTCTTTTGGGCCAGGCCACTTGAGTCCTCGTATGCATGGAGTTCGTGGCTTAGTGTTCAAAGTGGACACCGCGTCAACGCTCCGGCTCGAAGAGGCTTACAAGAGGCCTTGATGAAGTTGCAGCCATAAGGTCCTACGGGTGCCCGCCAACTCCTCAACTCTCTGCCTAGTTTCGTGGGGCCCCGCCGCAGGCTCGCAGGCCCCAGTCGAGCTTCCGCGGGTGCCCGCCAACCATGCCAGTAGCCATCTTCGAAGTTAAAAGCCCGCGGGTGCCCGTCGATCTGCAGAGAGTAGCCCACCTGCTCCTGTTTTTATGCTAAACTTGTTCCCTCTGCAATTTTTGTGTGGTTCTACTTCCTTGGAGTGGTTGGAGCTCGTGATAGAGTATGAGGAGAGGGGTTTTTGGCTAGATAAGAACCTTGATGCATTATTATTAAATATATCTCATTCTTGGAAAGTTCTAGAGAGAGAAGGAGGGTTGAGAGGTTTTGGGTGTTCTTAGAGCTCAAGGTGCGACAATGGAGAGTTCTTCTTCTTCAACCTCTTTATTCCTTGCAGTAATGGGTAACTAAACCTCCATCTAAGGAGGTGATGAAGCCTCCCCTTGTAATCATGTACTAGAGTAGGCTTTATTTTGGGGATAATAATGTATAATTTTTGGTCTTTTCATAATCTAAAACATATTACTTCTTGTAATGAATTCTAATGTTTATAAATGATTGATGTAAGTTAATTATCTTGTCTTAGATGATTCTTCTATTAATCGTAATGCTTGCATTTTCATGGTGACAATGGAAATAATATTATGAATGGTTTTCATGGCATGTTGATAGAGAAACTTGATAGTCCATTGCTTAGGTATTCCCTTTGATGGTTTATACTTGATTCCTAACTTCATGTGCTTTATCATTTTATTAAAGGCTTGATGATCTTTTGCTTAAGATAGTATGTTTGATGCTACACCCTAGTTAGGTAGTTCAAATGTATAAACTTTTGATGGATCATTCTTGTTTTGATTTAATGAACTTCTTGATGATTATAAGGTAACCATGTGTTGCTATATAATTCTTGACCATCATATATATATTGTCTATCCCCAATGTAGTCTTGATCTAACATGTGTTCAGGGTTTAGTGCGGATTCACTTCCCTAGTCCCCTTTGTAATTGTCTTTGCCTCTCTACTTCTTAGCATTATTGTTTTATGCATTTTTCAATTCATAATTTTAGTGACAACTCTCACAAACCTCTATACCCCATCTTCATTTTAAAAATGATTCTAGACACCTTAGTTGCCATAAACTAGCAGTCCCAGTGGTTCAACTTACTCAACCAATAGCCCTATTTTACAATGATTTGTGCTATTACAAAAGGGTTGATTTATAATTGTAATCGATTTGTCGATCAGCATGTCACTTTAAATTTTAAATATTTCAGATGGATTAGAAAAGTAATTTTTTTTAAAAGAATTTTTTAGGAAGAAGTATATGTAGCTCAACCAAAAGGTTTTGTTGATCCACATAATCCTGATTCTGTTTTTCATATTAAAAAGTCCCTTTATGGTTTGAAACAAGCTCCTAGAGCATGGTATGAAAAGTTTGACATCTTATTTAATGCAAAAGGACTTTAGGAAAAGGGAAGCAGATAAAACATTGTTTATATTCTACTAAATGAAAATATTTTCTTGTTATTCAAATTTATAGGGATGACATTCTTGTTGGTTCAACATCTACTAACCTAGTTTATGAATTAACTAAAAACATGGGTAATTCTTTTGAGATGGGCATGGTTGGTGAACTAACATTCTTTTTAGGTGTCCAAGTGAAATAAATTGACGATGGAATAATCATATCTCAAATTAAATATGCAAAGGAGCTAGTAAAAAAGTTTTGTTTGGAAAGTTCAAAGAATGTGCAGACTCCTTTGAGTACGTCATGCAAATTAGATAGGGACTCAAATTCTAAAAATATGATCCATCTTTATATAGGAGTATGATAGGTAGCTTGTTGTATTTGGCAGCTCATAGGTCTGATATTGCATTTATTGTAGGTATTTGTGCTAGGTATCAAGCTGATCCTAAAGGACAACATTTACTTGGAGTTAAACCCATTTTTTTGTTTTGTCATTGATTCTTTGAATTATGAATTGCATTATTCGTATGATCGTAACTTTGAGATTATGAGTTGTACGCAGCTGAATATTTAGAAAGTTTTGTATTTTTAAAAACAGATCTGTGTCTTTCTAATCTTTACTTATTTTAGCAATTAACTAATTAGTCATATGCAAGATAAAATAAAGCAAACTAAGAGTTAGATATGACACCAGGATTTTTAGCGAGGAAACTCCAGTTGATAAAATAGATTAATTGTTTGCGTTGAAAAAACCTCGTGGACTATGTAATCCAATGTAAAGCAATCCACTATATTTGAAACAAAGTACACTGAACTTTGACTTAGGTTCACACCCTATTGTTATACCAAACACTAATAGATGACAATTCTCTAGCTTTGTGACGTCCCGTCCAACAACATTTGACCTCAGGCTTATTCTTGATCTCTATAGAAGGGTTGTAGGTAGATTAAACAATACTCCTCGAATGCTTTAACCCTTTTAAAGTGTGATCGCTTTTACTTCTGTTCTTCAATATCTGAATTCGATGTAGAAGTAGATCTGCTTTTCTCTGATCAATGTAGATGCAAGATTTTGATCACCATCAGGATTTGAACAACACTCTAAACTCACTTTGTGTGTTATGTGTATGTTCTAGAAAGTCTGATAGAGAAATTAACTTGGATTTTCTATAAAAATAATCTTACTAAGGCTTTTATGAATAATAAAGTTGTAATGCAAAAGTTATACTAATCCTATATGTATATCAGGGTTTATATAGAATATTCAAAGACCTAATCCTTTATAAAATAAAGGAAATTTTGTGCATAGGACTTTTGGTATAAATCTAAACCAATTAGGAAGTGAAATATGACACGATGAAGTTACCTTAAACTGAAATAGCAATGGTACCGGTAGCCAATATGTGGAACTGGTTCCCAATGGACAGAATGGTATTCTTCGAATCCCTTGTTCTTGAACCAGTTCCCACTTAACAGATTTCAACTAGAACTTCGAAAATCTGTTTTTGGAAACTTTGATAACATACTATATAGGTATTGTGTCCTAAGTGGGAAATAACTTTCTAAAATAGTTGTTATTTCTTTTTTCAATGATCTCAGTATTTCATCTTCGAACAACCTTCCAATTCCATAGTCGATGTCAATCTTGATATGGCAACTTGAAATTACAACTCGATCAGGACTTATTTTGACATAAAAAATTGCCAATTACAAAACTTATATCTCATAGAGATTGCAGGCTATATTAATTCTGATTAGTAAGGTAACAAGGATGATAGGAAGAGTACTTCAAATTAGTTATTTCTATATTGGTACTAACCTCGATTTATGGTACAACAAGAACCAAAATTGTATTTCCTTATCCTCTTGTAAAGCTAAATACATTGTTGCTGGAAGTTGTTGCACACAATTACTTTGAATGAAACAAATGTTTTTGGATTATGGAGTTGATAAAATTACTGTCTATCTTTTGTCATAATAGTAACACAATTAAAATTTCAAAAAATATAGTTTTGCATTCTAGCTAGGACTAAGCATATAGACATTCAACATTACTTTCTTAGGGAATGTCGTGTCTTTGGAAAAAGTGTATATTGATTAGAATACTTAAAAATTTATAACTTAAAATCTATTATTATAATTCTTAATGAATTAATGTCCTTCTCATCTATATTTTTATCACTTGAATTTTGTTTTATACTTGTAACGGCCCTCACCCAAGCCAGACACAATATTGTCTACTTTTGGCTCCCCCAGACAAGAGACTTCCCTGGGGGTCACCCATCCTGGTACTACTCCAGGTTAAACATGCTTAACTCCAGATTTTTTATGGGTTCTTAACCATCACGGCTTTAAAATTCATTGTGTCATGAAAAGGTGTTGAATCTACATATAGCACTTGCCCCCTCCACACCCAAGCGATATGGGATTGTGCACCTGTAGCTCGCCCAATGTGGTAGCCTATTGGTGCCACCTGTACAAGCTTACACACACCCACCCACAAGGTCGCCATAATCACCCCTCTCTAGGGCCCAATATCCCCATTGACCACACTTCTGACTAGGTCAGGCTCTGATACCATTTGTAACAACCTTAACCTAGCTAGACACAATATTATCCGCTTTTGGCTCCCGCGGATCAAAAACTTCCCACGGGTCACCCATCCTGATACTACTCCAGGTTAAGCATGCTTAACTCCAGACTTCTTGTAATGACTCGATCATTTTTCTTTTTCGTGTAACCTTAGCGTTTTTGAGACCCGAGGTAGGGTTTCGAGTTCGGTTTTATGCTTGGATTTGATTTCTGACTTTACATGCATCCATTTCATTTGATTTCTATGAAATGAGTAGTTTTACTTTTGTAAAAAAACATACTATTTGTTTACTTTTTCTGCAGGGGTATGGATAAATAGTTTCTTTGGAAACATTTTCTTTTCTTGTGATGTTTTGCGTAATTATCTTTTTGGATATTTTTGGTCTTAAGGACCTTTTTGCAATTTATTTTGTGAGATATTTTGGGGAGGGACCTTTTTACAATTTTTGGAGTGTGTGACAAGTGTCATACTCTCATTGGTTTACTTATAGGCTTGTAGTGATGACACTTGGAAGCCTTGGATGATGACATGTGGAGGGTGAAAATTCACCCACTTGGTGACCGATGATTGGTGCACTTGTTGGCTTAGGATGAGGACAAATGTAGGGCTTGGATTAGGCCTTACGAGGAGGCCTAAGATGATGACAAGTGGAAGGCCTTGATTAAGTTTTGTGTGTGAGAGAGAGAGAGGTAGTGTTGGTGTGTGTGTGTTTGGCTATCAAAACCTTTAGTTAGTGGAGAAATACATATTTCTCCACTAACTCATCTCTTTCGTCACAAAACCACTCTAGCCACCATTGATGAAAGCTTGAAACCTAGCCTCCATTTCCTTATTTTGAACCCTTTCCATTCACCTTTGAGCTTAAGCCTTGGAAGACAAAACCTTCCCGGTTCATTCTTTAGAACACCTTTGCACGGTTTTACTTTTTGCCTTCATTTGCCTTGGATTCTAGAGCTTGTTACTCTAGTGAGGTAGGGGGTTGTTGTATATTTATTTTCTTTGTGTTTTAGTGTTTTTGAGCTTAGTACAGACTTCTGGTTTCTGATTGATTGCACAGGTGATCGATTATCGGATCTCGCAATCTATCATGGGTGCACTTTTTCTTCCACCATAGCCCCTTTGCGATCCTTTGCAGACTTTGGCGATCCATCACACTGGCACTTCACTTTTTTAAAAAATCTATTTTGGGGCAATCCTTTGTGGATTCGGTGATCGATCGCCGAACCTTACGATCGATTGTTGAAGCCCCTGGGAGCACTTTATTTTCAGTTTTGTTTTCAAAACTTTTAGGTTCAATATCTACCTCATCTGAACTCCGAATTAGGCAATTCTTGAATCTAAATTTATTAATTTTTCATTGTCTTTCCAATGGTATGCACAGTTGCAACCATTTTTGATTTAAAAAGACCATTTTACCCCTAGAGTTGTACTTACCCATTTTCAAAACTTCGCTTCTGCTTTTCAGATCCTTTTCCGGGTCAACTTTTAAGTTATCATAGATGCACCGGGTTTGTAAAACTTAGGCCATCATAGGTAGTATCAGAGCTCCTAAGTTTGAATACCTTAGGATGACGGGTTTTGGGTGCATATCATGCTTTTGTTGACATGCTCTATGTAGTTACATACTTCTTGTTAACATGTTTGATATATATGATCACATGTTTACTGATGTGCACAAATGTGTACCACTTAAAAATACCACTTATAAAAATAGCACATTCATCATTGCAGATTAATGCTAGAGTAGGGGGTTATCGAACCATAAGGATTGCTAGTTTATGGCAAACAGAATTATAAAACTACTTCTTCTATTTGATAAAAGAAATGATAAATTGATTGGTTTGTTACTTAACCTACGAATTTAACTTTCATAAAACAATAAATAAAAATGGATTGAACTTATAAAGAAAAATTTAGGGAATTGACTTCACCTTAACCTCGCAAACATGTTAAACTTGCATTCAACTTGGATTTACAATTATATATATTAAATGATGTGTAGAAGCATAAAACTGCCACAGCATCATCAAAAAGATCATACATTTCAGGACTAAGCATAACCCATCTTTGGTTGGCAAGGTTCATCTACCTAAACTAGGTTGTGGTATGAACTATCTTCCCTAGGCATGGCCTATCAAGGTCCTTCAATTGTATGTTGCAGCACATGAAATTAATTAAATATCATAGATTATTTTCAGTTGGTATGGACCATCTACCTAACTATATTAATCTAAATCTGTAGCATGGTCCATCTTCTTTCGGTATAACCTATATAAATGCTCAATCTCATGCCAATATAACCATTCCATAAATTCTTTCCCATTGTCACTATAGGAAATCAAGTATACTATTTGTATCACTTTGATTTCTAAGACAAGAAAATAAATGAACACGAACATATATTCATTTGATAAACACATGCATCAATTCAATGTAACATACATCAAGTCAATATAAATACTTCTAATTTATGAAACTGAATATATACAATAATCATCCCCAAATTGAAATACAAATCAAAACATGTTTAGTTGGCCTAGGTTACATTAACTCCCTAGAGAAGGGGTTTAGCCTCTCATGAATATGGCAGCAACCTCCATGATTGAAGAAAGAAAGATTTCCCCTCTCTCACCATTGTTGCAAGCTTAACCTCCAAGAACCCTAAAAATCCTCTCTTTCTCTTCCTCTTTCTCCCAAAACAAAATCAAGACCCCTTTCTTCTAGCCTTGCTCCCTCTTTTATCCTCCTGTGAGTTTAAAATACCAAATCACGCATTTCAAATTCGAATCCTAACTCAAGATAGACAAAATCGGAATTAAATATAATGGGGGCCCGTGGTCTCGTGTCCGGACGTAAAGAATAGCGTCTGGACACAAGCTGCTAGAGGATGTGGCGTCCGGACGCCAGAATGGGCGTCCGGATGTGAGCTGCTGGAGGATGGCATCCGGATGCCATTTTTTGCTTCCAGATGCCAGGCTTTCTACTCTGACACAAGCTTCTCTCTTTAGCTCCAGTTGTATCCATCGCCTCTTCATGTCATTTTCCTTTGATAATCACTTGGAGTGTAGACCTGATATGACTTGTGCTTCAAAAACCCTTTAAAACTTTATTCTTTTTCCTTTTTAGCAATAAGGCCTGCAAAAACACAAAAACATAAAAATGTAGTTAATCTATATAAATAGATCAAATAATGGGCTTAACTAATGTAATTAAGGGCGCTTAAATATACAATATTTGACACTTATCAGACCCCCAAACTTACATTTTGTTAGTCCCTTAGCAAAACAAAATTAGAACACAGACTTCTCCTCTTTTGTGGAAGTGACGATTGCATTTAGCATATGTAACAATCCTTTTAAACAGCTAGGTATCCCTAGAGGACGAGTGCAGTATCATGAGGGTTTACCAGAAATGATACCCACAAACACTAAGCAACAAGCCTCATTCTAGTGTACATTGAAACATATAACTTTGGGAAAAACTTTATCAAGAAGACTACAACAAGTATGCATACAATGACATCTCAAAACATTATTCAATTCCCAGCCCTCATGCATTAATAGACTAGTCCACATACATGATCTTTAACATCTCATTTATAATAGAATTTCATCTCAAGATCCTTAAAAGTGAACTAAAATTTCATTTTCTCTAAGAATGCACTTTTAACCCTTTTATGTCTCATTCAACATTTTCCCATCCTTAATTTATCTTTTGAAATTATAATCCAAGATGTACATTTATTTGAACACATTTTGTGTTTTATTTTTATTTTTATTATTATTTTTATGTATAACCATGTGCAATGTCTAAGTTCCTTAAGCTCTTTAACCACCTCATGTAACAAGCGTTGAGCCAATGACTCCCAAACCAGATGGTCTTAGGGTGTTAAGTGTAAAGACACTCCTAAGGGCGTAATAACTCAGAATGGCTAGGCTACAAACTCAAACTAATCATACGTCTTACATTCTTTCCTTATCTTCCTTTTTAATCAGTTGACATGTTAAAAGAATATAGTTCTATTTAATTTTTTTTTTTTTTTTTTTTATGTCAAGGATTATTTCGTTCATCCGACTTACTGATTCAGGGAGTCAATTAAGTAAAACCACAAGGAAGGGAATGCAATTTTTGGTGTGCTCAACGTGCATTGTGAAGTCACTTAGAGATGAAAGACTCCAAAATAAAACATTTAAATCATGCAATGAACCTTTTTCATTTGAACAATCATGTTGACAACTTTCAATCATTCATTGATATCCTATATAAGCATACAGGTTGTATTAATTACATAAATCCCCCCCCCCCCCCAAACTTAGTTCCAATAATGCCAAAAGTTCTTTGCCTAAACATTTTTTTTTTTCTATAAACAATTTAACCATATTTAATAATAACAATCTGCCTACTCTCAACACCCCCAAACTTAAATGATACATTGTCCTCAATGTGTGAAAACAAGTATAGAAACTAAGCATGCATAGAAGTGTAAAAAGAGAGAAACTACCAAGTGCAAATCTGTGACTTCAGTGCAACCATTGGCAGTGAAACAGCAAAATATCTTCCCCAAACTTGGACCTGATAATTTGTTCAGAAAAAAAACTATACACCAAACATAAAAGCATAGACATATATAAAGAAATAAATATAAAGTACTACGTCATGCTTTATTCAAAACTGGAAAAGAAAACCAAAATATGTGCACATTAAAAAGTGCACCGACAAATGTCATGCCAAACATGGCCCAAATCCTAAAATTATTCAAAGCACACAAAATAGAAGTAAATAGCAGCACTAAATAAAACTAAAGAGATTCAGTTCACCCTACAAATTAGAGGGTGAAGTGTCGGCTCCATTAGGAGCATGATCATCCATCGATTTCACCAGTTCGAGCAAGAAGTTGCTCCTTTCAGTCTTTGAAATTGTAAACCTTCTTTATAGTTTCTCACTTCTCATTAGATGGAATCACTAACCCTTGGTTCTTAATCAGCTTCATGATGAGAAAAGGAAATGGAAATGACCAAGTCATAGAACTTTCCTTTTAGCGGACAATCAATTTGTTATAAACCTTCAGGATTTGATTCATAATCAAAGTGGGAACTGAAAACCAAAATTCATTCTCTGTGAAAAAAAGACAATCCAAAAGAACACTGTTATTTGCTGTAGGTTTTCCAATTGGAAGAACATTCGTAGCTAGTAAAACCTCAATGAACTAAATCCGGGGTGGAATAAAAGATCTTTTAGGGGAAGTGCCATCTAAACTTTTGAGATTGCAATGCGCTACTTCTTTCAAAACATCGGTGAGGTCATCCAATAAATCAATAATATTTGGTAGAGGAGCAAAGAAAAGCTGACCGTCTACATCGACTGGTGAGTTGATTGGACATCCACAAGCAACTGCAATATCCTCTAATGTAATCGAAAACATGGTGCCATCAATTTTAGTGAAAAGCTTAGTTGGTTCCTGTGGTTTGTATGAAAGATTCTGGTAAAACTAACGAACCAAACGAGGATGAACCACATTATGACATGGCTGAAAATTGGATGCTAGTCCCCGTTTCTTGAGATTTGTGACTGCCAAGTCTGTATCAGCACGTCTACGAAGGACATTCCTAACATCAAATGTAGTTTCATATTGAAGAGGCCATTTAGACTAAACCAGAGTAGAAGTGTCCTCAGAAGAGTCATCCGAAACACGAGGGCGCTTAGAAGCAGAAGAAGAAGCCATATGAGTGAAAGAAGTTGGTTCAGGACTTTTGTCAAACACGTAATGTGTAAGATTGAAAAGCAGAGAACACTTGTGAAGATTAGATTATTTGAATCTACAATCATGGATCTAGAATAAAAACACAACCTTTCTTCACTTTAAAAAAAAATAATTTCCCACATGATTAAGTTCTAACCTTTATCTCTATTAACAATTCTAGAATTGAAAGATTGAAAAGGAAAGAACTTACCTTAATTTGGAGATGGAAACCTTGCCCTCTTTGATTGAATGATAATGGTGGAGGAGGATGACGAAAGAGGATTATTTGATGAAAAATGGAGATTGAGAAGGTTAAAAACAAATTGAAGAAGGTGAGTAAGGTAGAGTTGGAAGGTTTTGGACATAGGGTTTGAGGATGGAAAGGAGGAGATGCAATTATAAAAAGAGGGTAGCAAGTTATAGGCATAAGGCTGGGCTTGAGTCCCTTCAAATGGACCTTTGCGTCCGGACTTAAGTCATGGCATCCGAACGTAAACTATAGCGGGGCGCTGAATGCTCGATTGTGGGCGCTGAGGGCTGAAGGTTGTGGGTTGGCGTCCGGACGCCGGTGATGGTGTCCGGACTCAAGAAGCATCAGGTGATAGCGTTCGGAAGCCGATGGTGGCGTCCGGATGTGAGAAGTATCAAGTGATGGCGTCCGGACGCCGGTGGTGGCGTCCGGACGTGAGATGCATTATGTGGTGGCGTTCGAACGCCGGTGGTGGCATCCGGACGCGAGATAAGGCTATGATTGGCATCTAAACGTAAGGGATGGCGTCCAAACGCGAGTGCTGCTGTAGCTTTTGTGAATTGCTAATTAAAGACACCCAAAAATGTTATCAAACCGTTGTATGACTATAGAGACCCACTATGGCCACTTGAATGGACATGTAAATGATTCTTGAAGAATACGAAGTGGGAATTATATTTAGCTATTTGTAGAGAATTTTTGTTCATGATGACAAGTAGAGAAAGAAGCTTAGAATAGAAAGAATTGCTTCCTTAGAATGCTAAATTTAACATCGATAGCTAGACATTATGGGAATTATTCTAGTCCTCATAAATTGGATTCGTCAAGATAATAGAATCCACATATCCGACCGGGACTAAGTTATCAATGTAAGGCTTAAGCTGCTGACCATTGACCTTAAAAAGATTCCCATTCTTTGGGTCTTTCAGCTCAACTGTACCAGAAAAAGACTTTCCCAGCGTGATCGAAGTTTCCCTGGGAAAAGTTACAATCTAGAATTAAAAAGCCAAACTTTTTGACTTGAAGCAAAACACTTCTTAATGATATGTTTATCATGGAATGCTTTGGTCTTTGCTTTATAAATTTTTGCATTTTCAAAAGCCTCATTCCGGATTTCATTTAGCTTATTAAGCTATAATTTTATGTTAAAGCCAGCCTGATCAAGATTAAAATTAAACCGCTTAATGGCCTAGAATGCACGATGTTCTAAATCAATCCGAAGATGACATGCCTTACCGTAAACAATCCGGTATGGTGACATGCCAATTGGCATCTTAAACACAGTTCGGTAGGCCCATTGCAATTCGGTCGAACCATTTTTTCAAGAATATGCTTGATTTCCCAATTGGAAACTTCCACTTGACCACTCGATTGAGGATGGTAAGGCGTAGGAACCTTATGACTGATAAAGTTGTTGGTCCCTAAGATGCCTATGCCTATCTTGAGGTTAACCCTTTTAATGACAAAATTCAAGCTAAAGGCTCAAAGCAATTGGATATTGGAATGTTGATATATTGGGGTTTGATTAAGGATACACGTTGGTATAAGCTCAATTATTCAGCTTACAGCTCACTAAATTATCATGGAAGTCACTGTAGCTCTCTTTGTGTTTGCAAATTCTGTGACTTTACATGCAATCTGCCTACAATGCTTGACAAGGGTATTTTGGTCTTTGTGCACATTTCAATATCCATATTACATATGTTTGTGAAGCTATATTGTGTATGTGAGCTAAAATATTCATTATGACAGTCATATCCAATGTGACAGCAATGTGTTTTTAGTGATCTGTCAAAAGGAATCTGTAGGGGTATTTACGTAATTTTGTGTGAAGCTACAAGGTCCTAACACATGCACAGTGGTCCTGGAGTGAGACACTATGGCCAGCTTTACATTTCTTGGAGCTCAAGATCAAAAACGTTTTTCTAGTATATACATATATATATTGATTTTGTGAGCTGGTGTATGTTTTTGAAGGTGAGTTGGCAATCAACTTTACATTGTCAGAATATCTTTCCTCACGAATTGGAGGACCTCAGCTCAATCCTATCCATTAGTTTTAGGGCTATATCAACAAGGATTTGTGTATAAAAGCAAAGCTATAGTTGTTGCTAGGTTTAAGGCCTGAAAATACATTCTCTATACTAAAAAAGGAGGCTGTTCTTGAGTGAAAAATGTGAAGAGCCATTAAATGAATATCTCTAAGTGTTGATTCATTTATGTAAGCTTATTTCACTCTCAGAATCTGCTGTGTGTTTATGCATTCTTGGAGACTCACAATGAAATAGTGTTGCTAATGTGTTAAGGGTGCTGTCAAGACTGCGATGGAGTGAGCAAGGTTGGTTCCAAAGGCTTGAGGTTTTGAGTAAAGGTTGAAGCATGTTCAATATACCTATTTACAGCTTCTGATATCAGGTATAAACTCAAATACACACTTCTTCAGAATTTGGTACCTTAGAGCTTGATTGTTAAGTATTTTGAGTTGAAAAAGCTGCTGTGGTCCATTTCCTTGATCTAATATGCTATAAGTCTAGTGTTTAACATCTGAGCATGAGTAACTTGATGATTTGATGTTGTTAAAATTGAATCCATCTCAGAAAAATTGGTAGCTCAAGTTTTGACCCGAAAAACCACACTATACTAAGGCTTTTAACCTTGTTTTGCTGAGAGTTGAGTATTGAAAATGAGATATCTTGTTTCTATCATTGTGATCTTCATTTGAACATGAATATAACGCTTAAACAAGAGTGTGAGAAGCTGAAAAATCCCTGTGCTAATTCAAAATCTCAGATTTGCCCTTGAAATTGAGGTGGTGTTGTTTCAGCTTAATATAGTTTGTTGTGTGTTGTTTTCTCCTGAATTGAGTGGTGAACTATTGTAACTTGTTTGGTTCTTGAATCTAATATGGTAAGCAAGTGTAAAGTATTATTTGGGAGGTGAGATTGCTGAGGTTTGAACTGAATAGAGAAGCTACATTGATAATGTTGTCTATTGCTGCTAGTTGAAATTATTCTGCAGAAACAGGTTTCTAACAAGTTTTGGGGCCAAATTTGAATTGTCTAATGAAATGCTTGAACTCTATGCTTTTGTGAGAAGATGAACGAAGTATAAGAGAATATTTTCCAAGCCTGAGACCTCATAGAATACCTATTATACTCTCAGAATAGAGGAATTACAGCAGCACCAGATTAGACCCAGCAGAAATTGAGTTGCTATTGATTTTGTGCTTTGTTGACCTTATCTTGCTGTGCTTGCTGAAGATACTCTGTGTGAAAGTGTATTGTGGTGATTTGTAGCTGTAGGAACCTGCATTTGATCAAGGCTCAGAGGTTTTGACAGAATTGCCCTTGAAGAGCTTGGAAGCTAGGGTTTTGAGTTCTTTAAGTCTAGTATGAACTAAGATTCTTATACTTTGCTCCATTCACTGCTATAACCTATTGAGCAAGTTTATTTTGTGATATCAAGGCTGTTAATATAGAAGAATAGTCAGTGTTGAAGCTACATGGAGATTTGACAGATTTACCCTTGTCTAGGGGTTTGAAGCTTTATGTGCTGAAATTGTTGTAGACTTGCAGCTCACTGTCCAAGTTTGATTTGAGCAAGTTTATTGAGCTTATCCAAGGCTATGGAAACCTAGTGTGATCTTCATTGAAGTTGCATTGTACTCTGGAAGCATTATCTCACTAATTGTAGCAGTGTAAAAGCTAGGGTTTCATCTTATTGTGTACTTTATACTGTGTATTCAATCTTATCTTATGGTGCAGCTGAAGAATCTTGTACTTGGTGTATTGACACCTCATTCCATTGTTGACTTAGATGTTGAGGGCTTGTGAGTCCAAGCAGGGTTGCTTAGGACAGGGTGAGTGCTTGTGTGCACATTGTTGAAGCTTGTGTGTGTGTAAAGAGAGTGAAAGTCAGTGTCCTAGCTAGTACAAGGAGTATGGAAAGTGGGGCAGCTGAGTGAGTAACTATTATGTATTATAAGTGAAGATGAAAAGCTAGTGTGTGTGTAGTGGGTGTGAAAGTCAATGTTCTTACTTTTACAAAGAGTGTACTGAGAGTGAGACAGTTTAGTGTGTAACAACTTACATCACCTAGTGGAGCTTTTATTGGCAGGAGCCATGAACCAAGGTTTTTCCCTATTAAGTGGGTTTCCTTGTAAATCTTGCGTTATGTTGTGCTTTGGTTATTTGTCTTCTCTAGTTTGTGTTTCGATTCAGAAGTTTTCTAGAATAGAGGAAAGAATTTACTTAGACCAATTCACCCCCTCCCCCTCTTGGTCTAACAATTGGTTTCAGAGCTCTTGGTCTGCTATCTTGAGGTTTAATATACCTGTAGCAAAGATCTTATTAATGGAAGAAGGGCTTGATCCAAATGCAGCACCTATCTTGGATGGTCCTTGCTATGAAGATTGGAGAATTAGAATGGAGGCTTACTTGATGTTTCTATCCTATGATGTGTGGAATGGAGTTATCTATGGTGAAAAAGTTCAAGATTCAGAAGAGTTCTTCAACTATGATCTCAAAGCAAGACAAATGTTGGTAAGTGGGCTCAAACAACTGGATTTCATAAAAGTCAAACATTGTAAATCTTCAAAGGATGTTTGGTATACTGTTGAAGCTATTTATGAACCAAATGAAAACTTTGAAGAACCTATTGCTTCAAATACTTCAATAGATGGTGTGTTCACTCATTTCGACACAGCTCAAAAAGATGTTTGCATTGAATTCTTCAAGTCTGAGCTTTCAAGTTTGGTTTCATTCTCATTTGTTATGTTCAGTATATTGAAGCTCAGATCAAAGGATATCTTGAAGAAAAGGAAAATTGAAAATGGTAGTAGCTCAGTGCCTGTGACATTACTCACCTCACCAGAAAGCTCAATGAAGATACAAAAAGTGTTAAGGGATGTTTATGTTAGAAAGCTACTGAAGAACAACTATAAAATTAAAGATAATCCCTATTCTACTCTAAGGTTTAATAGGCAGTACTCATCTACCATTTATCTCTATCACATAAGTTTTCTTCAAGGTTATGTTATGAAGAAGATAAGCAATTTCTGGTTTGTAAAATGCAAAGACAAGAAACCCTTTATTAAGATCAAAATGTTGACGTCATCCTTAAGACTACTCTTAATGAGTATGTTTGCCTTTACATCTCCCAGGATCTATAATTTCAGTGTTAATAGAATATGGGATGGAAATTGTTTAAAGAAGAGGATAGAAGCTCAAAATCAATACATTGTTGAAGAAAGCTCAAATATGTCAAAATTAAAGGATTCATACTCAAAGAAGCTCTGGACTCTCAAGTTTGAAACTATCAAAAGATTCTCATAGCTTAGTCTTCAAAAGTTTTTCAAAACTGATAGTATTTTCAGAGACAATGTCTTTCAAGATCATTACTCTATCATTCATAATTGCCAACTTCAAAACTCCTCAAGAGCACCTCCTCTAAGAGACAAGGCCTCGTATGATCATTATTTTATCTTTGGTTGTCAGTTTCAAGTCTCTACAAGGCCACCCCCTCTTAGAGACAAATCTCTTCATATTCTTTAGATATCTCTTGCTGTTGATTGCTGAGCATGATGCTTGCTGTAAAGGATTAAAGTCCATTGAAGTATGTTCTGAAGCTTCTACATTGTCATTTCAAGTTCAATTCATCACTTTTCATCCACAACAAATATTCAATTGACCTGGTTCAATTTGAAGGTACTCTCATTCTCTTAAAACCTAATTGTTTACATATTTAACTGGTGGTTATGAGAATTGGAATTATTCTCTTATAATCATATTGCACTGTGTTCTTCAAATGATTGAGCATCATTGTATCACTGATTGAAAGCTACAATGGGTAATAAATATCATGGAAAGTGAGTACAGCTTATTTCAGTCCTTGAATCAAAACACTGAAAAATTTCAGCAGAAGTGAGATTGTGCTGAAATTAAAGAGATCATTTACTTTATTCCATGCCTTTACTCCATCTGAAAATGTGCCCTATGATAAATTAGTGTTACATGAACCATGTTCATGAAGGGTCATCATGATAAATTAGTGTTACATGAACCATGTTCAGTGATATCTATAGTGCAGCAAAATACAATTTGTGAAAAGTGTTTTTAAACACTATTTTTGAGCATTCACCATTATTTTCTTGAGGGTGTCCCCTGAATAACTTCATGTTCCTGAATATTCATCATACATATGCTTGGGAGAGTGTTGTCCAAGGTCTACAATGGTGTAAAATTCCAAATTTATCCTCGAATAGTTTTTCAGAAAACCTTTGACTGAAGTCTGTTGTGAGCTACTTTATAATGTGTCCTTGCTGTACTTTGCCTTTTTCTTGATGTTATTTTATGAATAAGTATAATGTGATAGTTGAAGACTGAGAAAATCAAGGTTAAGCCCATTTGGAAGTTGTTTCACCATGACAAAGTATCTTCTTGACTTAAAGTCTTAACTTCAGACTATTCAGTACTGAAATCAGCTCTGATATTGCACTCCAATTGATGTTTAACTTGACTCCAAGTGTTTATTATAATGCTCTGATCTTAAAGAAATTTAATGGAAGCTGAATTGGACATGTACGTGGTGTTCTCACCTTGTAATCTCTGCTAAAAGGATATACTCAAGAAGCTATTTGACACAAGTGTTCATTGTTGGTCCCTTGACCCTTTTGACTTTCAATGTCAAAAAGGGGGAGAATGTTAAGGTTTTTGTCATAAAAGGCAAAAGGGGGAGATTGTTGGTCCCTAAGATGCCTATGCCTATCTTGAGGTTTGCCATTTTAATGACAAAATGCAAGCTAAAGGCTCAAAGCAATTGGATATTGGAATGTTGATATATTGGGGTTTGATTAAGGATATACAAGTTGGTATAAGCTCAATTATTCAGCTCACAGCTCATTAAATTATCATGGAAGTCACTGCAGCTCTCTTTGTGCTTGCAAATTCTATGACATTACATGCAATCTGCCTACAATGCTTGACAAGGGTATTTTGGTCTTTGTGCACATTTCAATATCCATATTACATATGTCTGTGAAGCTACATTGTGTATGTGAGCTCAAATATTCATTATGACAATCATATCCAATATGACAGCAATGTGTTTTTAGTGATCTGTCAAAAGGAATCTGCAGGGGTATTTACGTAATTTTGTGTGAAGCTACAAGGTTTTAACACGTGCACAGTGGTCCTGGAGTGAGAGACTATGGCCAGCTTTACATTTTTTGGAGCTCAAGATCAAAAAGGCTTTTCTGGTATATACATATATATATTGATTTTGTGAGCTGGTGTATACTTTTGAAGGTGAGTTGGCAAGGGGTAAAAAGGTCCTATCACTTTTACATTGTCAGAATATCTTTCCTTATGGATTGGAGGACCTCAGCTCAATCCTATCCATTGGTTTTAGGGCTGCATCAACAAGGATTTGTGTATAAAAGCAAAGCTATAGTTGATGTTAGGTTTAAGGCCTGAAAATACATTCTCTATACTAAAAAAGGAGGCTGTTCTTGAGTGAAAAATGTGAAGAGCAATTAAATGAATATCTCTGAGTATTGATTCATCTATGTAAGCTTATTTTACTCTCAGAATCTGCTGTGTGTTTATGCATTCTTGGAGACTCACAATGAAATAGTGTTGCTAAGGTGTTAAGGGTGCTGTCAAGACTGCCATGGAGTGAGCAAGGTTGGTTCCAAAGGCTTGAGGTTTTGAGTAAAGGTTGAAGCATGTTCAATATACCTATTTACAGCTTCTGATATCAGGTATAAACTCAAATACACACTTCTTTAGAATTTGGTACCTTAGAGCTTGATTGTTAAGCATTTTCAGTTGAAAAAGCTGTTGTGGTCCATTTCCTTGATCTAATATGCTATAAGTCTAGTGTTTAACATTTGAGCAAGAGTAACTTGATGATTTGATGCTGTTAAAATTGAATCCATCTCAGAAAAATTGGTAGCTCAAGTTTTGACCCCACGAACCACACTATACTAAGGCTTTTAACCTTGTTTTGCTGAGAGTTGAGTACTGAAAATGAGATATCTTGTTTCTATCACTGTGATCTTTATTTGAATATGAATATAAAGCTTAAACAAGAGTGTGAGAAGTTAAAAAATCCCTGTGCTAATTCAAAATGTCATATTTGCCCTTGAAATTGAGGTGGTGTTGTTTTCAGCCTAATATAGTCTGTTGTGTACTGTTTTCTCCTGAATTGAGTGGTGAACTATTGTAACTTGCTTGGTTCTTGAATCTAATATGGTAAGCAAGTGTAAAGTATTGTTTGGGAGGTGAGATTGCTGAGGCTTGAACTGAATAGAGAAGCTACATTGACATTGTTGTCTATTGCTGCTAGTTGAAATTATTCTACAGAAACAGGTTTCTAACAAGTTTTGGGGCTGAATTTGAATTGTCTATTGAAGTGCTTGAACTCTATGCTTTTGTGAGAAGATGAACCAAGTATAAGAGAATATTTTCCAAGCCTGAGACCTCATAGAATACCTATTATACCCTCGGAATAGAGGAATTACAGCAGCACCAGATTAGACCCAGCAGAAACTGAGTTGCTATTGATTTTGTGCTTTATTGACCTTATCTTGCTGTGCTTACTAAAGATACTCTATGTGCAAGTGTATTGTGATGATTTGTAGCTGTGGGAACCTGCATTTGATCAAGGCTCAGAGGTTTTGATAGAATTACCCTTGAAGAGCTTGGAAGCTATGGTTTTGAGTTCTTTAAGTCTAGTATGAACTGAGATTCTTATACTTTGCTCCTTTCACTGCTTTAACCTATTGAGCAAGTTTATTTTGTGATATCAAGGCTGTGAATACAGAAGAATAGTCAGTGTTGAAGCTACATAGTGATTTGACAGATTTACCCTTGTCTAGGGGTTTGAAGCTTTATGTGCTAAAATTGTTGTAGACTTGTAGCTCACTGTCCAAGTTTGATTTGAGCAAGTTTATTGAGCTTATCCAAGGCTGTGGAAACCTAGTGTGATCTTCATTGAAGTTGCATTGTACTTTGGAAGCATTATCTCACTAATTGCACCAGCGTAAAAGCTAGGGTTTCATCTTATTGTGTACTTTATACTGTGTATTCAATCTTATCTTATGGTGCAGCTGAAGAATCTTGTACTTGGTGTATTGACACCTCATTCCATTGTTGACTTAGATGTTGAGCGCTTGTGAGTCCAAGTAGGGTTGCTTAGGACAGGGTGAGTGCTTGTGTGCACATTGTTGAAGCTTGTGTGTGTGTAAAGGGAGTGAAAGTCATCGTCCTAGCTAGTACAAGGAGTGTGGAAAGTGGGGCAGCTGAGTGAGTAATTATTACATACAACAAGTGAAGATGAAAAGCTAGTGTGTGTGTAGTGGGTGTGAAAGTCAATGTTCTTACTTGTACAGAGAGTGTATTGAGAGTGAGACAATTAAGTGTGTAACAACTTACATCACCTAGTGGAGCTTTTATTGGCAGGAGCCAAGAACCAAGGTTTTTCCCTATTAAGAGGGTTTCCTTGTAAATCTTGCGTTATGTTGTGCTTTGGTTATTTGTCTTCTCTAGTTTGTGTTTTGATTCAGAAGTTTTCTAGAAAAGAGGAAAGAATTTACTTAGACCAATTCACCTCCTTAAATACTCTTGGTCTAACAAGAGTATTTAAGGAGAACAAATTGACGATAATGATTGCAAAAATGAAATCCTCCATCACTCAAGAGTGCTCGAGGTGTGCCAAACTAACTGAATATGTTCTTTTGAATGAAGTGGACCACTGCAGTATGGTCGTTGGTTATGGTTGCCTCAGCTTCTTCCCACTTAGATACATAATCCACTGCTAGGAGAATGTAGAATAACCATATGAAGATGGAAATGGTCCCATAAAATCTATTCCCTAGACATCAAAGATTTCGATGATTAAAATGGAGTTCAATGGCATCATGTCCCTTTTAGACATGGCCCCAAGCTTTTGACATCGCGTACAAGACTTGCAAAAGTTGTAAGCATCCCTGAATAAAGAAGGCCAATAAAATCCACTCTGAAGGACTTTAGATGAAGTCTTTTTGGCATTGAAATGTCCTCCACATTCAAGAGTGTGGTAGAATTTTAAAATATTTTGGACTTTAATTCAGGAATACATCTCCAGATTATTTGATCCGGGCAATACTTGAACAATTCTGGGTTTTCCCAAAAGAAAATTTTGATTTAAGCAAAGAACCGGTTGAATTTTTCCAACCGCCAATTAGTTGACAATATCAGCAAACCAAGGAGGCAACTCATGAGAAATCTGGAATAGTAGTTTATCCGGAAAGGAGTCATGAACTAAATTAGAAGTGTTCTCAATAAAAAGCCTAGAAACATGGTTTGCAACTACATTATCAGTTCCTTTCTTGTCCTTAATCTCAATATTGAACTCTTGGAGTAAGAGTATCCAACGAATGAGGTGAGGTTTGGTTTCTTTCTTCGCAAGTAGATGTTTTAACGCATCCTGATCCATGAAAACGATAACCTTGGATCCAAGCAGATAGGAATGAAATTTATCCAAGGCATAGACAACTGCTAGTAATTCTTTCTTAGTTGTTGTATAATTCATTTGAGTATCTGACAGAGTCTTACTAGCATAGTAAATAGCGTGAGGAGTTTTATCTACACGCTAGCCCAAAACAGCACCTAATGCATAATCGGATGCATCACACATGATCTCAAAGGGGAGAGACCAGTTAGGTGGTTTCATGATTGGGGCAGAAAAGAGTAGCGACGGAGCTTCTTAAAAGCTTCCAAACATACTTCATCAAAGTCAAGTTAGTGTCCTTTTCAAGAAGATGGCATAAAGGCCGAGATATCTTATTAAAATCTTTGATGAAACAGCGGTAAAAGCCTACTTGACCAAGAAAAAATCAAATTTGTCTCACTGAAAAGGGAGGAGAAGGCTATGAATTAATTCAACTTTTGTCTTATTGACCTCAATCCCTCTTTTAGAGATAATATGTCCCAATACAATCCCTTCTTGTACCATAAAGCGACTCTTTTCCTACCTTAAAATCAGATTGGATTCTTTGCATCTTTGAAGGACGAGTGATAGATTATAGAGACAATAGTAAAAAGAAGATCCAAAGACAGAAAAATCATCCATGAATACTTTAAGAAAATTTTTAACCATATCAGAAAATATGGACATTATGCACTTTGAAAAGTGGCCGGCGCATTACACAACCCAAAGGGCATGCAACGAAAAGCAAAAGTTCCAAAAGGACAAGTGAAAGTGGTCTTCTCTTGATCTTAAGGATCTACAGCCACTTGGTTATAACCAGAATAACCATCAAGAAAACAATAGTAACTTTGACCAGCTAATTTTTCTAGGATTTGATTAATAAATGGGAGTAGAAAATGATCTTTCCTAGTTACAGAGTTTAGTTTCCTGTAATTAATGCACACACGCCAACCAGTGGTAGTACGTTGTGGCACGAGTTCTCCTACTGAATTTTCAACAACAGTGAGGCCAGACTTCTTTTAAACAACTTGAGTTGGACTGACCCACTTGCTATCTGAGATGGGGTAAATGATTCCCGCATCTAATAACTTAATTACCTCTTTCATGACAACCTCCATCATGTTTTGATTCAACCGACGCTGCACCTTTCAGGAAGGTTTAGTTTCTTCCTCCAAAAGAATGCGGTACATGCAAATGGAAGAGTCAATTCCTTTTAAATCAGCCACCAACCAACCAATAGCTTCTTTGTGCTCTTGTAGCACTGCTAGAAGGCTACTTTCTTGATCTTTTGAAAGATCTGATGCAATGATGACCAAAAACAGCTTAACTTAAGTTTAGGTGGAGATTTCAATGAAGGGACAGGAGGAGTGGTGAAAATTAATGGAAGAGATTTCTTTGGCACTTTCCAAGGAGGAAAGTCTGAGATTATATTGGCTTCAAGCAAAATGTTGACTTCACAAATGGATTGATCAATATCATAATTTTCAAAGTCAAAATAAGCCAAGTAAGTCTCAAGAGGATCTTAACTTAAAATAAATGGGAGAGATTCTTCAACCATTTCATCAATGATGTCAAGAGAGAAACACTCATATTCCCCTTGAGGATGTTGAGAAGCACTAAAGATATTATGATTTACCTTTATATTTCCAAAAAAAAATATCCATCAGCCCTATTCGGCAATTAATTAAAGCATTAGCAGTGGCTAAGAAAGGCCGACCAAGGATCACAGGGATATATTTTATTAGATTATGGACTGGTTCAGTATCTAGAACCACAAAGTCTACTGGAAAGTAAAAATTGTCCACCTTGATGAGTACATCTTCAATGATACCATGAGGTCGCTTTACAGATCTATCAGCAAGTTGTAAAACAACTGAAGTGGATTTAAGTTCTCCTAAGCCAAGTTGCAAGCATATTAAGTAAGGAATCAGATTTACACTTGATCCTAAGTCAAGGAGGACCTTTTCTATCTCATTGTCTCCAATGACACATGAGATTGTCGAGGCAACTGGATCCTTAAACTTTGGAGGTGTATTATGCTGAATAATAGCACTTGCTTGAATAGTTAACCTCACCTTCTTTGGAATATTGCTCTTAGGAATGCATTTTTGAGTACACAAATCTTTAAGAAATTTTGCATAAGGTGGAATTTGCTTAATGGCAACAAGGAGAGGAATGTTGATCTTTACTTGCTTAAAGACTTCAAACATATCTTGAATTTTATTACCCTTTTCCCCAAAATGTGTGGACTCTATGAGGCGTTGAAGAAAAGGAGCCTTAGGCACATAAGATATCTCAACCTTTTGGATTGACGGATTTGGAATTTCTGGACTATCTTTTAGAGTTTTGGATGAAGAAGTTGAATCTTTGGGAGCAAGAATTTCAGCTTTTTCAACAACCTTCTGTCCACAACTCTTCTACTCTGAAGTGTGCTGATTGCTTGAACTTGCTTAATATTTGATCCATTCGAATGAGTGATCTCATCAATCATATATTGCCCTTTCGGGTTCACAACAGGTTGAGCTAGAAGTTTTCCTGTGTCCTTCTTGTGAAGCTGATTTATTGAATTAGCCATTTGTCCCAGTTGGGTTTCAATATTGGCCATTGATTGAGAGTGAGTATTAATCAATTGCACAGTTGATTGCAAACCACTAAGAGTAGCCATTATTTGCTTATTGGAATTTACTAACTCATCCAATTGAGACTGTTGCAAAGGAACATGATTCTGATTTGAAAATTTTGCATTATAAGAAGGAGTTTGATTGCTTGAAGAAGTTTGAAATGATCGGTTCATGGATTGAGAATTAGATTGTCTATGACTTTGGAATGATGAATTTTGTGGGGCTTGTTGCCTCTATAAGAAATTTGGATGATCTCTCCAACCCGGATTGTATTTATTGGAATAAGGATTATTTCCAGGGCAAGAGAACATGGCATTTACCTGTTCTGGCATACCTTCAGAAAATTGCTCGGATGTGGGGCAATTTTCTGCATTATGGAAAGTACTCGTGCAATGTGCACACATAGCACTTGATGAAGAATTTTGAGAAGATGAGAGATATGGTGCCACAAGCTGAAAAACTTTGTGAGCTATGGCATCCACTTGAGAAGATTCTTCCCTAAGATTCTGTGGTCGACACGGATTTGAGGGTTTAATCACATTTGATGTAGAAGCTCTATGAGAACCATGTTGCATAGAATGTTCGCTTATGTTCTCAAGTAGAGTCCATGCATCATCTGGATTTTTGGACATAAGCATGCCCCCACATGAAGAATCAATTAATTGTCTATGAGGTTCTGTCAAACCATCATAGAAGGCTTGCATCAATTGCCACTTTGGAATTTAGTGTTGCGGACACTTCCTCAGAAAATCTTGAAGTCTCTCTCACGTCTCATAATATATTTTCCCATAAATTTGGGAGAAACTTAGAATGGAATGACGCATTTGATTGGTTTTACTCACAGGATAATACTTTTTAAGAAATTCTTGTTGCAATTCGACCCATGAAGTGATGGAATTAGCAACAAGAGAGTTCAACCAATATTTTGCTCTATCTTTCAAAGAGAATGGGAAGAGAAGCATATGAAATGCATCTTGGGGAAAATCCCTCATCTTGATGGTGGAGCAGATTTCCAAAAACTCATCAAGATGTCTATAAGGATCCTCATTATCAAACCCATGATATATTGGAAGCATTTGAATTATGGTAGATTTGATCTCATAATGATGAGCCTCAACATTAGGCATGACAATGCATGATGGAGATATGAATGTATAGGGTACAAATGGTCCCTAAGAGTCATTGGTGCTAAATTTTCATTTTCAACATTAGGATTTCTAAGATTATCAGGTTCATTAGCCATTTTATCTACTTCAATTTCAAGTTCTCTTAAAATTTCAGGATCCCTAAGGTTCCTTCTTTATTGCCTAAGAGTTCTTTCAAGTAAAGCAATATCAATTGGTTCCTCAAGATATGGTAAAGACAATGATCGATGACCTACCATCAACCATCAAACACAACAATCACAACAACCCTTCACCAATACATCTACATACATTGATCCCTTTCTCCTTAATTCAATAATAATTAAAAAAATTAAATTGGCCACGATAAGGACCTATGCTTTGAATAAAACAATAAATTTGCAATAGCCTCAACAAGGGCTCAACAAAATATAACTAGGAACTCCAAAAACTTACCCAAACTCCTTAAGACTTCAAATTTTGCAATTAAACCTTCTGGAAAGTCTTTAGTCCCTACCAACACCAAAACATCAAAAACATGAAAAGATATATACAATCAAATAATGAAGCAATTTTTAAATTCTGATTACAAAACCGTTTGCAATCCCCGACAACGGCGCCAAAAAGTCGATGTGCACAAATGTGTACCACTTAAAAATACCACTTATAACAATAGCACATTTATCATTGCAGATTAATGCTAGAGTAGGGGGTTATAGAACTACAAGGATTGCTAGTTTATAGCAAACAGAATTATAAAACTACTTCCTCTATTTGATTAAAAAAATGATAAATTGATTGGTTTGTCACTTAACATACGAATTTAACTTTCATAAAACAATAAATAAAAATAGATTGAACTTATAAAGAAAAAGCTAGGGAATTGACTTCACCTTAACCTTGCAAACATGTTAAACTTGTATTCAACTTGGGGATTTACAATTATATATATAAAATGATGTGTAAAAGCATAAAACTACCATAACATCGTCAAGAATATCATACATTTTAGGACTAAGCATAACCCATCTTTGGTTAGCATGGTTCATCCACCTAAACTAGGTTGTGGTATGAACTATCTTCCCTAGGCATGGCCTATCAAGGTCCTTCAATTGTATGTTGCAGCATATGAAATTAATTAAATATTATAGATTATCTTCAGTTGGTATGGACCATCTACCTAACTATATTAATCTAAAGGTGTAGCATGGTCCATCTTCCTTAGGTATAACCTATATAAATGCTCAACTTCATGCCAATATAACCATTCCATAAATTCTTTCCCATTGTCACTATAGGAAATCAACTATAATATTTGTATCAATATGATTTCTAAGACAAGAAAACAAATCAACACGAACGTATATTCATATAATAAACACATGCATCAATTCAATGTAACATACATCAAGTCAATGTAAATACTTCTAATTTATGAAATTGAATATATACAATAATCATCCCCAAATTGAAATACAAATCAAAACATGTTTACTTGGCCTAGGTTACATCAACTCCCCAGAGAAGGGGTTTAGCCTCTCATAAATATGGCAGCAACCTCCTTAATTGAAGAAGAGAAAGAATTCCCCTTTCTCACCATTGTTGCAAGCTCAGCCTCCAAGAATCCTAAAAATATTCTATCTCTCTCTCCTTTTCTCCCAAAACAAAATCAAGATCCCTTTCTTCCAGCCTTTCCCCCTCTTTTGTCCTCCCATGAGTTCAAAATACCAAATCCCGCATTTCAAATTCGAATCCCAACTCAAGATAGACAAAATAGGACTTAAATAAAATAGGGGCTCGTGGTCTCACGTCCTGACACAAAGAATGGTGTCCAGACGCGAGTTGCTGGAGGATGTGGCGTCCGGACACTAGAATGGGCGTCCAAACACGAGCTGCTGGAGGATGGTGTCCGGATGCCATTTCTTGTGTCCGGATGCTAGGCTTTCTACTCTAACACAAGCTTCTCTCTTTAGCTACAGTTGTATCCATCGCCTCTTCATGTCATTTTCCTTTGATGATCACTTGGAATGTAGGCCTGATATGACTTGTGCTTCAAAAACCCTTTAAAACTTTATTCTTATTCCTTTTTAGCAATAAGGCCTGCAAAAACACAAAAACATAAAAATGTAGTTAATCTATATAAACAGATCAAATAATGGGCTTAACTAATGTAATTAAGGGCGCTTAAATATGTAATATTTGACGCTTATCATTTACGTGCTTATGTGGTAATATATTTAGAAGCTTTCATTAATTGTTTTAGTATGACCGTATGTTGCATACACTAACATGCTTTGTGTTTTGTGCATTCATGGTGTGAGTTGCATTCAACCAATGACTTGCGTTGTTGTTGACCGCATTTTTTGTGCATATAACATCATGGTTTTGACACGTGGCGAGTCTTCGCGTCTCATTGAGGATGAGAAGGTGGATGACACTTAGCTTATCAGAAACCTTTCCAGGAGGGTCAGGGCTCATGCTCGGGGTGTGGATGCTAATCCATCTCGAGTATGTGTTAATAAGGAGCAGGTTAATGATACCGGGCTCACTAGGGGTCCAAGGAGGCCCAGGGTTCGTGCTCACGGTGTGGATGTTAATCCACCACGAATACCCATATTTGAGGAACAGATAGATCATTGGATCAATTAGGACATTGCAAAGTCTTTTTAGGAGCTGAAATGGTGACGGGTAGCAGGGATACAGATTCTTGTACTAGCAGTAGTACTTGTTTTTGTAGTTAATAAAGCATTGGAGTACTTTATGCGGCTACAACGGGTGAAGATAGATTCATTCGTAAGGAGTTCGGATCCATTAGTTTTAGAGGCTTGGTTGGACTGATAGTTCATCAGCTGGACAATATGGCTGTACCTACAGACTGGTTAAGGATTTCCTTGACCGCTTCGATGTTCATAGGGGATGCAGATATTTGGTGGAAGTCTATGACCTACACACATGATATGGAGACGATGACTTGGTCTGAGTTTAGAGATTTGTTTTTCGAGAATTTCTTTCTTAGGGCTATGAGACGGGAGATGAGGATCCAGTTTGCAAGTCTTTATCAGGGCACAATGAGTGTCATTAAGTATGAGACCTAGTTCACTTATCTCTCTCGATATGTAGAAGACATGGTAGCGACAGACAAGAATAGGGCGATGAAGTTTTAGGATGGGTTACATCTTGAGATCAGGCCACGGGTTTCATTGTTTGATTTATGGACCTATAGGGAGGTCATACAGAGAGCTATATTGGTTAAGGTAGAGAACTAAGATCAGTTGAGGATCAGGGGTTCTCATTAGCAGTCTTGTGGAGAGGCTTCATCATCTACTAGGGGTCAGTGCAAAAAGGCTAAGGCCGGAGACTGTTCGCATACTCAGGGACTGCAGTAGCAAACTCGTTCTATACCCACTATTTCAGTTTCTTCAGGGGCAGCCCCGAATTCTATCTATCATCACTACCAGCAACCGGGGCATATTAAGCCACGCTGCCTGCAGCTTCAGCTGCAGGGCAGTTGTCCTCAGGCCAGTCAGTCTTTAGCTTTCATGAAGAGAGTTCACAGAGCTTGTCATTACTGTAAGCATCCAGGTCACTTTAGGAGAGAGTGTCCGAAGTCGTAGGGCAAGACACCGAGTTGTACCAATTCACAACTAGCATCGACACAGTCAGGAGTTGTTTAGTCAGGTTTTAGGGTGCCTCAAGCTCCATAGCCAGTGGCACCAGTTGGTTCGTATCTGGCCAGAGGCTTTATGCCTACTGCTTTCTGACATCAGTCGAGCCATCAGGGCAGTTCTCAGCAGTTGGGGGCTCAAGGATGAGTCTATGCTCTTCCACAACCAGATACCACCGCAGGGACTTCTATAGTTCAAGGAATCTTTCCAGTTTTCAGTTCTTGGGCTAGAGTTCTTGTTGACATGAGTGCATTGCATTCTTTTATCTCTACATCATTTGCACATTCTTTGGGTCTAGAGGTCACACTGCGAGATAGTTTTCTCTGTGTTGAAATGCCAGTTGGGTCTAGTGTCTTTGGACCAAGTTTGTCAGGGTTGTGCTATTAAGATAGCTGGTCGGACTTTAGAGTTTAATTTTGTCCTTCCCGACATGATGGGCTTTGAAGTCATTCTCAGGATAGATTGGTTGTCATTTTTCCGTACTACGATCGATTGTTTCTGCGGGAGGGTGTCTATTTGTACTCCCAAGGGATATTATATTCATTTCAAGGGGATCGGAGCGATTCCCACTCAGTGTTGATTTTCAGCATTGGTGACTAGAGTTGCCACAGATCTTACTTGGCTAAATTGCTAGTCGAGGAAGATAGGGGTTTGGGCCGTGTTTTTTCAGCAATTGTGGACGAGTTTCTGGAAGTCTTTCCGAAAGAGTTAATGGAGTTGCCTCTTATTCGGGAAGTTATTTTTGCCATTAATGTCATTCCCAATACAACACCCATCTCTGTGGTACCGTACCACGGATGGATGAGCTGAAAGGTTAGCTAGATGATTTAAAAGCCAAGGGCTTCATTCGTCCTAGTGCTTCACTATGGGGAGCACCGGTTCTTTTTGCGAAGAAGAAGGATAGGCCTTTGAGACTTAATTTGCATCGATTATCGTAAGTTGAATCATGCTACGATCAAGAACAGGTATCCTTTGCCTAGGATTGATGACATATTTGATAAGTTGTAGGGGGCTACTTATTTCTCGAAGATTAATTTGAGATCGGGTTACTATTAGTTGAGGGTTAAGGGTGAGGATATATCCAAGACTGTTTTTCGCACACAGTATGGCCATTATAAGTTTCTGGTGATGCCATTTGGTTTGACTAATGCTCTAGTAGCTTTCATGGACTTGATGAACTGTGTATTCAGTGACCACCTTGACCAATTCATTGTGGTATTCGTTGATGACATTCTCATGTACCCGACTTCGAGGGAGGAGCATGAGTATCATTTGAGGACATTTTTATAGATCTTTACGGAAAACTAGTTATACGATGTGTTCGAGAAATGTGAGTTTTGGCCACTAAAGGTGAAATTCCTTGGACATGTTGTGTCAGGGGGCGGTGTTATAGTTGATCCGTCAAAGATTAAGTATATGATGGATTGGGAGCATTCAAAGACTGTGTTCGAGATTCAGAGTTTCCTGGCCTAACCTGCTATTATCAGAGATTTGTTTAGGATTTCTCTCATCTAGCGGCACCTATGACTAGACTTACTCGTAAACTTGTGAGTTGGCTTTTCAGGAGTTGAAGATCAGGTTGACATCAGTTCCAATTTTGATCATACCTGAACATAGTTTGGGGTACGTGATCTTTTGTGATGTTTTGCGGGAAGGCTTGGGTTGTGTTCTAATGTAGACAGAGTGGGTGGTTGCTTATAGGTCTAGACAGTTGAAGATTCATGAGTTGAATTTTCCGACACATGATTTGGAGTTGGCAGCAGTAATCTTTGCCCTAAAGGGGTGGAGACATTATTTATACGGGGAGAAGTTTGAGGTTTTCTCTGATTACAAGAGTCTCAAGTATCTTTTCTCTCAAAACAACTTGAACTTGAGATAGTGCAGATTGGTTGAGTTCATGGAGGACTACGACTTTGAGTTGCAGTACCATTCGATTAAGGCCAATATGGTTGTCGATGCATTAAGTAGGAAGTGACGGGGGACTCTAGCTAGCATTTCCATTCATAGATGGAAAATGCTAGAAGAGCTTGCAGATCTTGGATTATGGTTACGTAAGGATGATTCACCGGTTATTTTGTTTAGCTTTGTGGCTCAATCGGTTCTCATTAGTAGGGTTATTGAGGCACAATAGGAGGATGGGGAGATGAAGTCCATCCACGCACGGATTTCAGGCGGCGAGAATATAGAGGGTTGAACCTTGCATTCAAATGGTGGTCCCAGGTATAGGGGGATGATATTCGTTCCCCTATCTTGTCGTGATGATGTTCTTCTTTCCATCATTCTCGACTTACCGTTCATCTAGGTGGTACGAAGATGTATCACAATTTACGACGACAGTTTTGGTGGAAGGGTATGAAGTGAGATGTTTCGTAGTTTGTCATTAAATGCCTTACTTGTCAGCAAGTGAAGGCAGAACATCAAAGACCGATAGGATTGTTGCAATCATTACCAATAACTGAGTGGAAATGGGAGCATATCACTATGGATTTCGTGGCGGGACTTCCAAGATTCCAGGCAGGGAATGATGCCATTTGGGTCATAGTTGACAGGTTGACTAAAACGGCTCACTTCTTGCACATGGAAATGACAGATGGCACATAAAGACTGAGTGTACTGTCATTGAGGTGGATTGTTAAGCTTCACGGGGTTCCTGTATCCATTGTTTCAGATAAGGATCCTCAATTCACGTCTAACTTTTAGCAAGGCTTTCAGGAGGTTCTTGATACGGGGCTTCATTTCAGCACGGTATTCCATCCTCAGACTGATGGTCAGTTGGAGCGTACCATTCAAATATTAGAGGATATGCTATGGGCTTGCATTTTAGATTTTGGGGGCAGTTGGGAGGACTACTTGTTTTTGGTTGAGTTTACCTACAACAACAGTTACAAGATTAGTATTGGCATGGCATCTTTTGAGTCATTTTATGGTAAACCTTGTAGATCTCCAATTTGTTGGACTGAGGTAGGTGATATAGTCGCCTTGGGTCCTGATATAGTCATTGAGACTACAGAGAAGATTAAGTTGATACAGCAGCGGTTGACTATAGCTCAGAGTCGGCAGAAGAGTTATACTGACAAAAGGAGGAGATCCTTGTCTTTCAAGGTAAGAGACTATATCTTTCTTAAGATTTCTCCACATAAAGGGGCTTTTGAGATTTCGAGAAAAGGACAAATTGTCTCCTAGGTTCATTAGACCGTTTGAGATTTTGTAGCGCGTTTGAGGTTGCTTATTGTTTGGCGTTGCCTACAAACTTAGATAGGGTTCACGACATCTTTTATGTTTCTATGTTAAGGAAGTATGAGCTGGATCCATCACATGTTTTGCGGTGGACAGATGTTGTTGTTCATGAGGACGACTCTCAAAAGCAGGTCTTACTAACCAAGACTATTCCATTGGTCAAGGTCTTATGGAGACATCACGGAGTCGAGGAGACTACTTGGGAACTCGAGCAAGAGGTTCGCTCTCGGTATCCCAGTTTGTTTGCACTTTCAGGTATGACTTGATTTCGGGAATGAAATCTTTTTAAGGAGGGGAGGTTGTAATAACCCAGTCATTTCTTCTTCTTCTTCTTCTTCTTCTTCTTCTTTTTTTTCTGGCATTTTTCTTTTTCGTTCAACAATAGGGTTTTGGAGACCTGAGGTAGTGTTTTGAGTTTGATTTTGTGCTCAGATTTGATTTCTGACTTCACATGTGTCCACTTCATTTGATTTCCATGAAATGCATAGCTTTACTTTTGTAGAAAAGCATGTGTAAAGCATATATCCATTTAGTGAGTTGCTAAATTCTAGAGATTTCATTATTGTTGTGATATGAAAGTCTTGTTGGCTATTACTTGTATTTACCTTGTAAGCTTATCACTATATTGTGTAGACTAGTAATTGTGGCTTACTTTGATGGTGAATTGGTATAGTATAATATGTGATATAATTGTTATGTGTAGCGAATCGCACATTGAAGATTCGATGTTGTTTATACCATTGCTATGTGTAGCGAATCACATATTGAAGATTTAACATTTTGTATGTCATTGTAGACATGAAATCCTAAGACATGAGGTGTGTGGTTTCAACTCTATTTGTGCATGGAAAGTGGTTTCATGCATTCCTTATTTGAGTAAAAGTTTAATGCTTATTGTTGATTTTGGAAAGACTTGGGATATTGTTCATTTGACAGCTAAAGTTTGGCTTTAGTGTGGGAGGTACGAGTTCTACCTATATAGTGCGCACTAGGTTGTTCCTTGTGGGCTAGTAACCTAAAATCACTAATGTCTTGGTTAAATTTCGGGATTCTATATCCAAGATATTCCCCTACTTGATTTCGCATTCAATTTCAAGTTGTTAATCGTTGATTGCTTGTAGCTTGTGATTTGGTATTTGAGGTTTCAATATTGTTTAGTATACTTGTGCATTGTATACTTGTATATTGTGTTTTTCATTTCAATCGCTTGATGTAGCTTGAGATGATTCCTTAGTTCACCCAACAACTTAGATGTTAGTTGGAAAGATCGCTTGTATTAAGATCCCTTGTATTGATCTATTTTAAACTTGTAGGACACTTGAAACTATAGGGTATATGCATGTACTTTTTCCTATGAGTAACTTGTTTACTCACCCTAGTTGTTTGGGATATTTTCAAGTAAGGAGACCATGTTTTGGGATGTACAACATCCCTAGGTTGGCTTGGCTGTATTTGAATGCTTTTAGTGTATTTTTTATGCATGCAAGTATTAGCATGCTTAACTTTCCTTTTGAAGTTGTAAGGCATAGCTTGGTTTTAATATGTCATTTTCATTTTGGGATATGTAAAGTGTGCCTAAGTACATTATTTGAAACTCTTTTTATACGTATAACTTGAGGCCAAGGGCCAAACATCTTATTTCTCTGTAATGGATGCTTTTAGTTTCAAACATGTTCACATTTTTGCAAAGTATGCACATAAGGGCATTTTGGGCATTTCATGTTGAAAATAAGATTTAGCTTGCCCATGGTTGTTTAGAAAACCATTTTTTTGGGGGGGGGGGGGGGGGGGGGAGGTGGTGTTGCTTCACAATATTTTTTCAGAAAAATCCGTTTTTGTTTCGAAAATCTCGCATTTTCGTAAACTTTCTGGCGCAGCCTTGATCGCAGATTCGGCGAACGATCGCTGGATCTCATAATCCATCGCAAGTGCACTTTTTCTTCCATCTTCTTTGCGATCCTTCGCATGCCTTGGTGATCTTTCACAGACTTCAGCGATCGATCGCTGAGGTAGCGATCGATTGCACTAGCACTTCACTTTTTAAAAAATTTGGTTTTGGGCTACAGGCATTCCTTCGTGGATTCAGCGATCGATTGCCGAATCCTACAATTGATCGCTAAAGCCCCTGGGAGCACTTTATTTTCAATTTTGTTTTTAAAATTTCGAGGTTCCATATCTACTTCATTTGGACTCCAAATCAGGCGATTCTTGAGTCTAACTTTATTAATTTTTTGTTGTCTTTTCAATGGTGTGCACAGTAGCACCCATTTTTGATTTTAAAAGTCTATTTTACCCCTAGGATTATATTGACCCGTTCTCAAAACTTCGCTTCCTCATTTTGAATCTATTTCCGGGTCAACTTTCGAGTTATAATAGACGTAACGGGTTTGTAAAATTTGGGTTGTCACAGTCTTGATGGGTTCACGGCTATCATGGCTTTAAACGCGTTGTGTCATAAAAGGATATTGAATCTACATATAGCACTTGCCCCCTTCATACCCAGGCGATGTAGGATTGTGCACCAGTAACTCGCCCAGTGTGGTAGCCTATTGGTGCCACCTGCACACGCTCACACACACCTACCCAAAAGGTCACCACAATACTACTTCTTCATTTTGTTGTCACTTTGGAGTAATTAGATTTCAATGCATAATAATTTACCTATATTTTATATGCTTTGTATATTTTCTATGCTTTGTGTGTGTGTGTGTGTGTATATATATATATATATATATATATATATATATATATTTTAAAAAATGGCAAGTGTGTATATCCATTAGACTGGGGTCAAGTGCTTGTACCTTCACTCCTTATGCCAAAAGAGTAATATGGATTGATTCATGGGGTTAATTCTTTGGAATAAAAATTGAATTGACTTAGTTTAATGGCTCATTTACATATTAAATATATATATTTAAAATATATATGTCTATAAAACTTTATTTCATTTATTATTTATATATAAATTTATAGAATAATGATAGATAGTCCAAAAGTCGAACAACTTCGACTAAATTATTTATGTAAAGATATAATTTTAAGCCATTCGTTATCTTTACATAAATTTATAGAATAGTGATAGATAGTCCAAAAGTTGAACAACTCCGACTAATTTATGTCGATGGGTGTTGACGTTATCTTGATATTAATATTTTTGTTGTCATGATGACATCAACCCATAGTCACATAAAATTAGTCATTTGTTCAACTGTCAGACTCTCTATCATTACTCTAATTTATAATTTTGGGTCAGTTATTACCATTTGTAAGGATGGTTGTTGCACAACTTTAAAACATCATTACAATGATCTTTTGTGATGACAAAAGTCCATGGCTAAATAATGTAAAATTATAAGGTTGTTAGACAACATTTATTACATCATCTTATTTATTAATAAATTATTCATTCATATTTATTAAAATTTTGTAGTTGTTAGACAACGTCTAGAAGTTTAGGGATGGACAACTTGTACAGTTATGGATTATGGGTAATTTAAGAGGTCCGATGCTATCATTATTAACAATAAATAAATAAATAACTCGGTTCTTAATTACAAATACAAAAAATAATAATAATAATAATAATAATAATAATAAAGTCATGCTTACAAATTTGCAATAAACAACTGTAAGCCATAAAGCCCATGTAATTATATCGACGTAGACCACACTTGGAATGCAGTCGATGCATCTAGAATGAACGTAGACAATAGCGTCATTTTAAACTAAACATTAGGGGAAAAAGACTGTTCTACACACTTAATAAATCTAGAATGAACTTTGACAATATAGTCATTTTAAACTCAATAATAGGTGGAAAAGAAAGTTATAACACTCAACAAGAGATGGAAATGAAAGGGGATAATAAAACATGGATAATATATATGGAAGTTAGTGGAATAAACAACTTTTTGATTAACATGAAGGCATATAATCAAGTGGTACTTTTTCAACTTTTAAAGTAAAAGGTCAGAGTGTTTTTTAATATGAGTTTTTTGCAAAATATATATATATATATATATATATAAAGAAGAAAAGGAGAAGACACCTCTCGACTGTTAATGATATAAAATAAAAAGAGTTATGTTATTGAAGTTGTAAGCCTATTAGGAAATCTAAGATTAACTCCATAACATTATCACATTAAACTCGATATAATACGAAAATGTATGATATAATAAGAAAATGTATGATATAAGCGTATGCAACACATGAAGAAACCAAAAGAGAGGGTAAAACATATGAAATTTAGTGGACAAAACAAATTCTTAATATCAAAAGGCTCCGTGAGTAAAAAACGTGTGTCTGTGTGTTTGTTTTACCAAAAAAAGAAAATCTTAATATGGGAAGTTGGAAGTTCGTATCCGCATGGAGCCACTCTTAGATAATGTTTACACCAATTGCCTACTGCACACTGGACAAAAAAAATATGTACATATGGTAGGTGGTGGATTATGGAATTGTAAAAAAGCCCAACTCCATAATCATTGACCACACACACACACCCACAAAAAAAGAAATAAAACTCTCATTCTTAATTATACAAATTAAAAAAACTATCCCAATTAAATGGATTCATGTAAATGACAATTGAAATGGGCTCAATGCATTATATATATATATATATATATAAATTATTATATATATAAAAATAGAAAAGAACTATATTAACAAATTTACAAATAAATAAATTATTGACTAAAAATAAGGATGATAATTTCTTCAACCCATTAGGTTTCTGCCCCCTTAATAGGACAAGTTTGAAAATCTGTTTTTTAAAGTAAGGACGTGTCTGGAATTTTAAAATTGAACCAAAACCAGGTACGGAGGAGTTCCTGTTTTTGTTTATCGCACCCTGTATTTTGTAGCAATATTGCTTTTTTACCCCCTCTAACATTGTTACCCTTTTACCCATATTTTTACTATATATATGTTAGAAGCCTATGGTTCCTCATTTATATCCCCCATCGCTTCTCATCTTACCCCCACTTTGCTGCTCACTATCCACTCTCACAGGCGATCTTCAATGCCCAAGGGATCGATGGTTATTTCTCTCTTATGATCTGCTACTTAATGCCCACTCATTATGTACCCTCTCTCTATGTTCTATCTCTTTCTCTATCTCCTTAATTTCTCTCTCATGTGTTGTGTTTTAGTCCTATATATAACTTTCCTACTTTGCCTAAGTTTGAAGTCATATGTGATATTATCTATCATAAAACACTCATCTAGATTTTTTTCTTAATTTATCAATGCCGAAGTTTAGTTTGTGTGTTTTGGAATATGAGTTTTATTTTGCATCTATTTGATTTAATTTTATAAAAATAATGATAAAAAACTCATTAAAAAAAAAACTTTTTCAAAGATCTATACTAGAGAGTTTTTGGCAAACAAACCCTTTTTTTTTTTTTTTAATGGAATTTTCAGAAATTGTCAACCATACATTTTTTTGTTTAGTTCTTAGAAAATAGAAAATTATTATAATAAAATGGACCTAAGAAAACCATTTCTATCTCATTTTCTTTCCCCCGTTGTAGGTTTCGAACAAGTATGCGACACGGGCGCTTCATGTTTAATCGAATAGGGTACGATTTAAAGAGACCTATCCCGAACCTGCCCCTTTGCCATTTCTAACTACAAACCCTAATTAACTAGATCCATGTATATTCTATACTAAATTTGGAATGGACTCAACATATCTCTGGTCAACTCGAAGGGCAACTCGAATAGTGCTCCCGCTATTACAGGTTTTAGAGATGGTCAGATGTACGCTAGCTTTTCATTCCGTATGCGAAGAGGCTGTTTCTCGTTTCAAACATGTGATCTCTGGATCAAAATAATGTAATTTTACAGTTGCAACACATTCCCAGGTAAACTAAATGATCTATTATATTTATTTGGATATAATGAGAAAAAAGAGTGCATAAGAGGTATCTGTAGTTAAATCTTTTAAGGATCATTAGACAATGTCATTATGTAAAGTACATATATATAAACCATGTGTTAATATTTTAAAGATTATCAGAAAAACGGGGTATTTGTAAGATGTAATGAAAGTTCAAGGGGTTTTCTAAAAATTAATTACTAGTAAGGGTAATATGTAAAAATTGAAGTCAATGATCCATTATATTTATTTCAATATAGTGAGAAAAAAAGAGTGAATGAGAGGTATTTGTAAATCTTTTAAGTATCATTAGACAATGTCATTATGTAAAGTATATAAACCATGTGTTAATATTTTAAGGATTATCAGAAAAAGGGAGTATTTGTAAGATCTAATGAAAGTTCAAGGGTTTTTTTAAAAAATTACTAGTAATATGTAAAAAGTGAAAGTTCTATACTTTCAATTGCAATTTATCCTAAACAATATTTATTTAGAAATAATATTTACATTGTATTTTTCAATACTTGCACTCTTTTTATAATCAGTAAAATACAATGACACCACTATCCTCTAACACCTTTTAACAGAATTACCACATTCTGTAATTATCCAAAAAAAGTATTATTACATTCTTTTTCGGGATAGTTTGT
The DNA here is from genome assembly GCF_030987335.1 of Cornus florida. Classification (NCBI taxonomy): domain Eukaryota; kingdom Viridiplantae; phylum Streptophyta; class Magnoliopsida; order Cornales; family Cornaceae; genus Cornus; species Cornus florida. Next base: position 42,446,725 of record NW_026775573.1, on the reverse strand, counting down.
CACTTTAATAGTGTCAAAATCTCAACCACTAATTAATGAAAGTAATTGGTAAGTGTGCACATTAATACATTTATATTACATATATAACACATATTTAAATATTTACTAACAAATTATAGGCATATCTGTACTTTCCTCTCCTATTTGCGCTTTATTTTTAAAATAAAATGACATAAATGCCCCTAAAATTAATAATAAGACCACATATATATATTCACACACAATATCACATATATAATTATATCTGTAACTGTTATAAAGTGGTTTGTCATTTATATAATAAGACCGAAGATGTATATACACATAATATCACATATATATAATTATATATACGTACACTTGTATATGGTTTTAATCATAATTTGTCGTTATCGTTGCGTATCGTCCGATATGGGTCGCGTATCGAACGATACGTGACTCCTATCATACAGTTTATATTAATTGTGTTCGAATATGTTACATCGCGATCGCGACTGATAGTGCAAACCATGGTTATAACGCAATCTCAAGAGAGAGACTTCCTCGCATTAACACTGCCACAGTACACGGCGAAGCGAACCCTCACGGACCCAACACTTCTCTCTCTCTATGGCAGTGTTAATTGGGGAATTTACTGATGCATCTTATTGACTTTGTATCTCTTTGATCACAAAATTATCCCTCTTCCTATTTTATGTTAATTATTTCTTGGATTAATTGCACTAAGTATTACTTTGTTTGTGGCTGTTGTAGTGTTACAGTAATGTGCTGGGTCAAGAATTCTAGACCTATAATGATCTTTTGCGCTATGAGAACTATGCCAAGAATAATGCATTGCTGTTCACCTATGAAATTAGTTCATAGGAATACAAGAGAGGATTCTTTGTTCTCTGTTGTTCCATCTCTGTCATCCTTTTTATCTCGTAGGAATACAAGAGAGGATTCTGATCCGGCAGAATGTGAAAGTAAGTCTTGGAGTACAAATTCCTTTGGTCTCTAAACAACCGCTCTGGCAAGATTTAGATATCACTTCTCCGGATTCAAGTTTTTACCAGGATGATTCATGTCGGAGGGATCGCCTTAGCTCCATCTACTGGAGGATTCCACTGACAGACAAAGTACATAATCTTTTTGTGTTTCCCTACTGTTGACATGTAAACTGGAAGAATGAGTGAAATAATTATCTTTTCTTTAATAAGTGGATTGAGTGGAATGGAAGATGATTTATGTAACCGACTTAACTAGTTAGAAAACGGTTTGTTGAGTTGAATGGTAAAAAATCTTATTAATGACTGATATCCTGATTTGTTTGCTTGATTTAGATCAGCACCCTCTCTCACAATTGTTTGGGACTCTTGACATTAATTGAAAAGCATGACCTCTCTCCAGCAAGTCTCTGAAAGATGTTCTTGTAATATGATTGTCCATAACCGTCTTTTGTTCATGATTATTATTTCATAAGTAAGATATACTCACACATCCACTTTTTTCGATCCCCATTTGGGACTGGAAACTTCAACCTTCTCTTTGGGAGATGTTATGTGGTTTATACTCTACTAATATCAATTTAGATTCATGTCCATATCTTGGTCCAATTTGGCTACTAACTTTGTTCATTATCTTCATTTCAACTTCTAACTGACAATTTCGAATTCACAAAATATCTTAAGATGTCTAATTTTTTTTTTTAAAAACCCTCATTTTTTAAACTCATTTGCCTAATAAGATGTTAAAAATAAAAATAAAAATAAAAACCCATATTTTTACCATCTGTAATGTTAGTGCACTTTTCCTCAACTGCACCAAAACCTATCATTTGATCCCCCACTGCAATCTCATTGCCTCCATTGTAAAACATTCTTTTGCTACACTTCCATGAACTGGATGCCGTCCTTGACTCCCCAGACCCCAATGCCAAGACGTACGCGCATTAATAAAAAAACAACGATGGACTCCATGCCACTCCCACAACTGCATCTTGATGTCCTTGTCAACCTCACCGACACCACCAAAGGCCTTGAGTCAACTTTTGTGACTATGATGTCCCCAAAACACTACTCTTTCTATCCCATGGCAAAACCCCACTTGCCGTATCTTAAGACCTTAACCCTCACTGCTGATGGCGATCAACCGACATTTAGCATCCGGAATTGGTACTCACCAACCAAGCAATGGAATGTGACCTATGGAGAACCATGGGTATATATGATGCTGTTCAACTCAGCAAGATTCTAATCAACCAAGATAGATCTTTCCTCTTTGTTGTATCATTGTTCTGATTCCCTACTGCCAATGCTTTGCATCTCCGGCATGGTATGAAAGCCCCTACTTGTTGCACCCGACCACTTTAACATAAAAAATTTCAATTTTCATATGCTAAAAGGGGGTGATTTGCAACTTTTGGTAAATTAAGGGTGTTTGTTGCCACAAAACCTAGTATAGGGGAAAATTTTGCAATTTTTTTATACCAAGGGGGATTTAGTGCAATTTGGCCTATTATTTTTTATATCAAATTAACAAACTACATATTATATTATTAAGAACAATTTTACCATATCTAAGAGGTAAAATGGTAGAGGTTATGTTCTCTTGGTTGATGAATGGAATTATGGGATTTGGGGCGTCACTGGTGATGTTTACGAAGCTTCAAGTATGCTTAAAAGCACTCCTTAACCAACAAGCAGTAGCCTAGCGGTACTAAACCCCTACTTCTCGAAGAGAGGTCAGGAATTCGAGCCTCCGTGGAGGCATGTGTGTGTGAGTACCCAACTAGGAAAAAAAGAAGAAGCACGTACTCCTTAAGATTTTTAAACGTACACCATCTTAAATTCGTTAGAGGGTAAGGATTGTTGCATGGCGTTAATACATTGTAAAATTATTTTTTGAAGATGACAAGATTCCAAGCTAAATAGTTGAATATTATTAACTAAATAACTTAATATATGTTCAACCTGATGGACTTTAAGTCCAACAGGTTGCACTTGAACAAAACCCAAAAGTCTACCCTAAACACCAATCAGTCAAGGTCCAACCGGAATTCCAACTAGTTGCACTTTGGCAGAGCTAGCCTTGAATTCGACATTGAATGCAACCTGCTCATCCCAAACTTGTCCAACCTATCCTCAACTCAAAAGGAAACTAAATGAACATTTTTAATGGATTATAATAGCCTAAAAAGAACTTCAAAAGCATGCTTAAACATTATTAAATCAACTTACCCCCACATAGATAAATACATTCACACATCATAGCATCGAAATTGCAATATATACATATTCATAATCCCGAATTCAAAATGAGATAAAAGTTTAGATGATACAAAAATAGGGCCAAGGGTTGGAAATTACATGAGGACACTAGGATTGAAAAAGTGATGGTCCTAATGCCATTTCTCCATCCCGAGATTTTAGCAACAAAAGAATTAAACAACTACATCATTGATCAATTACATCAATATTTCCAAAATAAAAGTTTCAAAACAAGCTTCACATCTCTAAGTGATCTAAGTATTTCCCATGGCATGCCCTTTGCTTGCAAAATAGTAGGGTGATCAAACTAGCCCAATAAATGGTATGGTAACTGTCGGGAATTGTACGTGTTTCAAATTCCTATTATAATTAGGTTTCTATTTTAGAGTTGTATTCTGTAAGGTAATTTTTTGTTAAGTAAGTAATCCTTGTCCAACAAGGAATTGGGTTTATAACTCTATAAATGAATACTTTGGTTTTGGTTTGAGACTTATGAGATTGAGAGAGACTTAGTATCAGGAGGGAGTTTATGGATAGAGGTAGTTTATATGTTGATAGAGTAGGAAAAACACATACCGATGACACTGGTAGCGAGGAGATAGTCTCGTGTAGTGGTAGTGTTAATACTCTAATGTTGTAATATCTCTACGAATCATAGTGGAATCTCTTCTAATCCGTTGACGTAGCCCTGAATTTGGGTGAATCATGTATATCTTGTGTTTATATGATTGCTTTATTGGATTTTATTGGATTTATGTATCCGTAAGATTCTACTTTGCCAAAAAATTGGTATCCGAGCCGAAGGTGAAGAAGATCCAGAAAACACAAAGAGTCTCAACAGTTGCTGTAACATTCAGTTATAGATGGAGTCAATTGGTTTGGTTACATGGCATGGAACTCGAGTAGTCAAAGTGCACCCTTGGAGGTTTGGCTAATCGAGGAGCATACAATTTAGACAATCGGAGTTTTGTAGGTTTTGCAGAAGTATCGTCAAAGTTGAAGTAGTAAAAGAATTGTCCTAATCAATGCCATCGAAAGTGATGATTGGCTGGATGGAATTTGAGCCATGGTGGAGATTATTGGAAATTGTGTCTCAAATTCCTATTCTAATAAGGTTTCTATTTTAGAGTTGTATTCTACAAGAAAATTTCTTATTAAGCAAATAATCCTTGTCCAACAAGGAATTGGATTTGTAACTCTATAAATATATACTTAGGTTTTGAGTTGAAACTTATAAGATTGAGAAAGATGTAGTCTCACGAGGGAGTTGATATGTTGAGGTTGTTTATATGTTGGTAGAGTAGGAAAAACACCGATAACAATGGTAGTGTGGAGATAGGCTCGTGGAGTGGTGGTGTTGATACTCTAATATTGTGATATCTCTATGAATCATAGTGGAATCTCTTCTCATCAATAGACGTAACCCTGAATTTGGGTGAACCATATATATCTTGTGTTTGTGTGATTACTTTATTGGCTTTTATTGGATTTATGTATTCGCGGGATTTCACTTCCCAACAGTAACCAAATTAATCTACGGTCCAACAAGTATGACAAGCATGACATTCATGATAAAATGGTATGGCTCCCACGAGGCATCATATTCATACTTTGACAATCGACATTTATAGTAAGATTCACAATACGAATGATAAGGACCATATACATCTTTGAAGCACGAATACATTAAATAATCAACCATGATCAATATAAGCATTTAATATGATCTTTATCATCTAAATCGTAATTGCACCTCAATTTCCAAAAATTGAGCGTAACAAAAAATCATAAATTAAATCAAACCAAAGTTCGAGATTATTCATAAACTCACACACCCCTTAGATATGTACTGAAACCTGACACCATAATTTTGTGTTTATGGGTCTTTCATTGTGGGTCACTTTCGACTCCTCTTGCTTTACTCATTCCAAGCCCAAAGAAACAACACTTATATCACAAGGTAGCATATAAACACAATCTAAACATATATAGCACATCACATGCACATCTAAACAATATGTTCAACATTCAAAACATGTTCCAACATCATTCTCTACCATAGTCAATGCAAGGTAAATTCCCCGTCCCACATCTTATTTGGATCTTTTACACTAATAAATTCACCTCAATCAGTACATAACATAATCACACTTTCCAAGCATCACTATAAACCAATTTAATCTGATAAATCATAGCTATTTCAACTATAACATACATGAAATCGATCATATATAGCATGTCATAAATTCACCCCAGGCATGTGTATGACATAATCACACTTGCGAAACATATACTATACATATCAACTTCATTTAAGCATTAATATACATATTAATTACGTAAAAGAGAATGCACCAATCTTAACAATTACAAGAAATTAGCTTGTATAGTACATCAAGGATATTTATAAGATGGTCGAACCCATATTTGAAATGAAATTCATCACTTGTGCATTTTATCAAACATGTAGTACTCATGTAATCAACATATACACATATGTTTCTCCAAAATCCACAATCTTGCATTAATCTCTACCATTATGTCTCTTAGATGGTAAAATGTATCACATTCTAAGCATCATATATATATATATATATATATATATATATATATATATCAATTACATGTTAGAAAGCCTACCCATTTAAACTATAACATGAGACTTAGTATATATATATCACGTTAAGGATATTTTTAAGGCATGCTTGACATAAATTAACATATATACACAACTAGAGAATCATAAAGTAAGAGGATTAACACACCTCTACCTCAAAATGAGCAAACCCAAAATTACACTGAAATGAAAGTGCTCTAAACCTAGATTTCATACCAGAATCATAAAGGATGATGCGGAAAATGATTTTCCCTCCTATGGCATCTTCCAAATCAAAGCCTAAGACCCATAAAAACTCAAAATTCTCCAAAATGAAAAATCAAATTGAACAAGTTGTAGAGAATTTCGTGGGAAATAAATTTGTCTTCAATGGTTTCTCTAAAATCTCACTCCAAATAGATCAAATCCTAAAGAGAATTTACGGATCGAAATTGAAATTTGTTGGTGGTTTATAAGTAGAGAAAGTAAAACACTAAAATGAGTGGCCCAAATGTCTTCTCTCCTCTTTCATACCAACCCAACTCTTGCCTACTTATCAACTTAACATAAAGCCTTTAGTTATTGCTCCTTACTTAAGTTAGAGAATTTTTCAAATTGTACACCCTCTTATCACATTTTATAATTAAATTCCTCCTCAACAATTCCCGAGTACAAAGGTTGCCCCGCGCCCGCACGTACACCGTCCCGAGTCCACATACTTGACTCAGCGTGAACTAACAACAAAAATAATGAACCCGAAAACACCCAAAATTAAATAAAAAAATGAACATGGACATGCAAACAAGAGTCTTAAGAAAAATCACGATTGAACCCATAACAAAACCTTTTAAAGAAAAAAATTTGAATCTCTGCAAAGTGAATTTTCTATCGGTCTCGAAACTCTTACCTAGGGCTTGAGAATTAAGACCCAAAGTCACTAACTAAAGTGGACTTTGCCAGTATCTTGTTCTTAAGTATTAAACAAAAATAATTATACTAGCAAATTTTTAAATAAAGAAATTGTTTACTACAAAGAAAGATATCAAATTTTTTTCAACCCGACGGGTTTTTGCCGACCCTTGCCTATAAAGAAACAAGTATAAAAAGTCATTTTCTGTTATGTAAGTACAAGTCTAGAATTTTAAAATTGAACCCAAATGAGGTTTGGAAGAGTTTGTGTTTTTGTTTATCACAGCCCGTATTATTTAACAATATTGCCGTTTTAACCCTCTAACATTATTACCCTTTTATCATTGTTCTTATACTATACATATGTAAGAAGCCTAGGTTTCCTCACTCATTATATCACCTGCCAATTCTCATCTTATTCCCACTTTGCTAGTCATTGCGCACTCCGACTAGCAATCTTCGATGACCAAGGGATCGATGATTATTTCTCTCTGACAATTGGCTACTCAATTCCCACTTAGTATGTACCGCTTCTATGTTTTACCTCCTTCTTTATCTCCTTAATTTCTCTCTCACGTGCGTGTTTCACTCCTATATAAATTTACTAATTGGCATAAGTTTGAAGTTGCTTGCGATGTTGTTATAAAACACTCATTTAGACTTTTTATTTTTTATTTTTAATTTGACGCTTGAGAGCAGAAGTTTAGTTTTATTATGCTTTAAAATAGGAGATTAATTTTGGGCTTGTTTGGTTCATTTTTCTAAAAATAATAATTGAGAACTAAAAATTAAAAAAAAAAAATCGTTTTGAGAAAACTATAAAAGAGTGTTTTCTGAAAACAATTGTCTTTTTTTAAAATAATAAAAAAAAATAAAAATAAAAAAAATAAAAAAAAAACTAAATTTGGAAGAATAGTTTTCAAAAATTGTCAACCAAATAGATTTTTATCGATTTTTTATTCTAGGGTTTAGAGATGGTCAAATGTATGCCACCTTACCTCCTCAAGTATATTCATATTAACTTAACACAAAGGCTTTAGTTACTACTTCTTACTCAAGTTAGAGAATTTGCCAAATGGTACACCCTCTTATCACATTTTATAACTAAATCCCCCCTCCCTCGGCAATTCCCGAGCACATAGGTCGCCCCGGGTCTACACACCCGCCGTCCTTAGTACATGTTCCCCCCTCCCCACCAATTCCCGAGCAAATAGGTCACCTCGGGTTCGCACACCAGCCACTTATATGTATATCTACACTGATAGTCTAACATAGACAATCCACACTTTTTTGACTTTCACTCTATAATCTTTTTTTCTCTTCATAAAGTGGGTGGACCACACATTATGAAGAAAACATAATGTGCATCTGAAATTTTGAATTTATATATCTGGAAAATAGAATAGAGTAAATATTTATACTACTGTTGGCATCATTGTGGAGTTAAAGGTTGTCATGATGATAATTTTTTTTTCTTGAATTGTCACGATGATAATAGTAAATGCAATAGTTTTTGTGCAACTTTGTTCAAATTTAATACGCTGACATCATCAACCATGGTGTTATAATGACCAAACTAAATACTCCAATATCTTATTTCAAATACCATCTCTAATTTCTGTCCTCAATCTTACAACACAAATAGCTCCAACTAGCTTAGCCAATGATGAATACTTTGTATCGGATCAATTTATTCGTCTATAAGTATAAAGAAGAGCTCTCGTTCTTAGCCTCTCTTATTCTCAACAGAATGGTTGGTAGGATTCGAGACCTTATATATTTAACACCAACTCATTGTACTATAGAATCATCTTGCAAAGATCCTAAGTATTAGTAAAAGCACACACCTATATAAAGTAATTACAAAGATCATGGCTTCTAGACTTAGTTTGGAGTTGGACAAATTAGTGGGCTGTAAGCAGTCAGCTTTTATCAAGGGTAGGAGGATTCAAGACAATATCATCATGGCACATGAATTATTGACTGGATTTTCTAGGAAGACATGCAACCCTTTATTTGCTTTAAAGGTAGATTTGAAGAAGGCATATGATTCAGTGAAATGGGACTTCCTTAAGGAGCTTTTACTATCTTATGGCTTTGGCATGAAATGGATAGATTGGGTGATGGAATGTCTCTCATCTGCATGGTTTTCCATTCTTATTAATGGATCTCCTTGTGGTTCTTTCCAACCTACCAAAGGGCTGAGACAGGGCTGCCCACTTTCCCCTTTGTTGTTCACCCTTGTTACTGAATCGTTTTCTGCACAAATGGATCAATTGGTGAGAGAAGAGAAGGTTGTTATTCCCAGAATGATTTCTAAGGCAGGTATGCAGCTATCTCACATGTTTTACGCAGATGATCTGCTGGTTGTGCTTCAAGCAGATATATCCACTACTAAGAACCTGACTGCTGCTTTGGGGAAATTCTCTACATTATCAGGCCTAACAGTGAGTCCTGAAAAGAGCACCATCTTCTTCTCCAAATCAGTTAGGAGGAGGAGAAGATTGAGGAGGATTTTTCACTACCAAATGGGGAGATTTCCTATTACTTTCTTGGGCCTGCCTTTGCTGCCTTGTGGATTGAGAAGAGTTCACTGTAGCCCTTTGATTGACAAATTTACCATTAAAATCAATGTGTGGAATGGAAAGTGCCTCTCTATGGCTGGTAGATTAGAACTGGTGAAATCAGTTTTAACATCTTATGTGTACTTTTGGTGTTCTGTTTACACATTGCCAAGAGCTGTTGTTAAATAGTTAGAGAAGAAGATGAGAGACTTTATATGGGGCTCTACTACTGAACACAAGAAAGTGCATGCTTTGAGTTGGAATAAGGTAACCAGACCGACAAAGGAAGCTGGGTTTGGGGTGAGGAAAATTGCAGACATTAATTCTACCTCAATGTGCCGATTGGTTTGGACCTTCCTTCAATCCAAAGACTGCCTCTGGGTTGCTTGGTTTAGATGGAAGTATACTCGAATTGTATCCTACTGGAATTATCAATCTGGGAAAACAGATCATATGCTAAGGAAGAAGATACTAGAGGACAGGGAATTCATGTTGCAAAATGTCAATTTTCAGATTGGAGATGGACAATCTACTTTTTTGTTTACTGATCCATGGGTTCAAGGGGAAAGTTTGGTGGCTAAATATGGACATAGAGTCCATAGAGACTTTGATCTGGCCAAGCAAGCAAAATTATCTTCCATTATTCAGAACGGTCAGTGGCAATTCCCACATCAGAACTCCAATACTTTACACCAGTTCAAGAACTTTGCTTTAGACATTGAAGCAAGGTGATGACAGGTTTCAGTGGAGACATGGTGTCTTCTCTTTTGGAAATGTTTGGAATAGGTGGAGAAATCCACACCCAGAGGTGCATTGGTTTTCAGTTTGTTAGAGTGGAGTGAGACCTAAAGCTTCTCTGGTCTGTTGTCTGGCAATGCAGAATAAGCTTTTAACCTTTGAAAATCTAAAGAAGAGGGGGCTGCCTTTAGTGTCTATCTGTTATAACTGCATGAACTCAGCGATGATGTAGATCATCTTAACGTCAATTGTCCATTTGCTAAAGCAATTTGGCAATGGTTGTCTTATGTTCTTGGGTGGAATATGCCTCCAGTCATTTCGTTAACTCAATTAGTGGATTGGTTTGTCACCAAAGGAATTAAACATAAGGCCCAAAAACGTATTTGTGCAACTACTATTTGGTATGTATGGAATGAGAGGAATTTGCGATTGCATCAGGAGGTTTAAAGAACTGCTATGGAAATTGCTAGAGCTATTTGTGGAGAGGTCCTAATGTTGTCTGGGATGGAGATGGGAGAGTTATGCTCTCAGTCTCTAGCGAATTGACACTTATTGTGTTTATCCTCTAGTTGTCGTAGACAACTTGTTTCCAAGGGATGCCTTGTTGATGATTTGTAATTTTGTTTTATATTTATAGAAATTTTCTATTTTACCCAGGAAAAAAAAAAAAAAAAGCACACACCTATCCATTCGTCCTTTATGACTATTCGTCTTCCTTCTCTATAATATATTGTAACCAGAACGATGTGATAAATAACTACCAAGGTTGGTTTAGCCTCCCTTCATGGAGTAAATAACAAGGACGGAAAACATGGTTAATAGATATTCCCTTTCAGAGATGATTATCAAAGTTATGAAAAAGGTCGCCCAAAGCCCGCACGCCCGCTGTCCTGGGTCACACGCTTGGCTCAATGTGAACCAACAATTAAAAGAATGAACCCAAAATGACCCAAAATGAAAATTAAATAAATAAAAAACACTACACAAGCAAAAGTACTAAGGAAAAATCATGATTGAACCTACAACATAATCCTTAAAAGGAAAAAAATTGGGGTCTCTACAAAAATGGATTTTCTACGAGTCTCGAAACCTTTACCTATGGTTAGGTAATTACGACTCAAAGTCACTAACTAAAATGGACTTAGTCAATATCTCGTTCTTAAAAATTAGAAAAAAAAAAAAGGATTTAATTGTACTTGCAAATTCATCAATAAAGAAATTATCTACTACAAATAAGAATACAATTAATTTTTTTTTTTAACCCGGTGGGTTTCTGCTAAGCCCTGCCCATAATGGGACAAGTATGAATAACCATTTTTTTTATTATTTTATGTTAGGACAAGTCTGGGATTTTAAAATTGAACCCAAATCGGGTTTGGAGGAGTTTTATTTATTTATTTATTTATTTATTTATTTTTATCACATCCCATATTATTTGACAATATTACCCTTTTGCTCCTCTAGCATTTTACCCTTTTATCCTTATTTTTACTAAATTTATATCAGAAGCCTAGGATTACTCACTCATCATATCACTCGCCGCTCCTAATGTTACTCTACTTTGCTAGTCATTGCCAGCTCTGACAGACAATCTCTAATGACCAAGGGATCGATGTTTATTTCTCTTTGATGATTGGCTACTCAATTCCCACTTAGTATGTACCATTTCACTCTATGTTTTATCACCTTCTCTATCTCCTTAGTTTATTTCTCACGAGTTATGTGTTGCTCCCATATAAATTTCCTATGTAGCATAAGTTTTAAGGACAAGTATGGATTGCCATTTTTTTTATTTATGTAAGGACAAGTCAAGGTTTTTAAAATTGAACCCAAATCCAGTTAAAAGGAGTTCATGTTTTTGTTTATCGCACCCTGTATTATTTAACAATATTACCCTTTTACTCCTTTAACATTTTACCTTTTTATCCTTATTCTTACTATATTTATATTAGAAGCCTAGGGTTACTCACTCATCATATATATGACTAGCCAGTTCTAATCTTACTCCCACTTTGCTAGTCATTGCCCACTCTGACCGATAATCTCTCATGACCAAGGGAGTGATAATTATTTCTCTTTGAGGATTGGCTACTCAATTCTCAGTTGGTATGTACCATTCCACTCTATGTTTTATCACCTTCTCTATCTCCTTAATTTCTCTCTCACGTGTCGTGTTTTACTCCTATATAAATTTCTTAATTAGCATAAGTTTTAAGTTGCTTGTGATATTGCAATAAAACCGTCATTTAGAATTTTTTTTCTTAATTTGATGATTGAGAGCGAAAGTTTAGTTTGATTACGCTTTGAAAAAAAAATATATTTTTTGGGGTTTGTTTGGTTCTTTTTTCTAAAAATAATCATCAAGAACTCGTAAAACTGAAAATCGTTTTAAGAGAAGTATAAAAGACAGTTTTCTAAAAACAAATATTTTTTTCTTCTTTTTTTAGCTAAGTTTTTAGAAACAATTTTCAAAATTTGTCAACAAAACAGATTTTTCCTCTCTCTCTTTTCCCCCATGTCCTAGGTTCGAAATAGGTATGTGAGACTTTTCATTTTTAATGCGATGGTGCACCTACCGTGAAGCTGCCCCATTGCCATTCCTAATTACAAAGCCTAATTAACTATATTGATGTATGACTTAACATATATTAGGTCAACTCAAGGACAACTCATTGCATAATGCTCCCATTATTGCGGAGTTTAGTGATGGTCAGATTTACACCGCCTTACCTCCTTATGCGAAGAGGTTGTTTCCCATTTCAAACCCATGATCTCTAGGTCAAAATAATGCTACTTTACGGTTGCACCACGGCTCGGTCTCCGGTAAACTCGATGGTTCATTATGTTTATCTCGATATAGTGAGGAAAAAGAGTTCATAAAAAGGTATTTGTAAATCTTTTAAAGATTATTAAAAAACGTCATTATATATAAAATATAACATGACGTGTTAATCTTTTAAGAATTACTTAACAGCGGGGTGTTTGTAAGATTTAATAAAAGTTTAAGGGGTTTTCTAAAAATTACTAGTAAAGGTAATAAGTAAAAAGTGATTATTCAATCATTTAAATTGTATTTTATCCAAAACAATATTAGTTGAGAAGTAATATTTACATTCCATTTTTCAATACTTCCACTCCACACTTCTACTAGCTAAATAAAATGACATCACTGTCTTTCAACGGTACCATATTCCATAGTTATCCAAAAAACCATTATTACATTCCTTTTTAGAGATAGTTTTGTCACTATAATTAAGATTGCCAAAATCTCATCCCACTAATTAATTAAAGTAGTAGGTAAATTTTTTTTCATAGTTAAGTAGTTGCTAATTAAGTGTGCATATTAATACATATATAAATATTTAGAAGACTATATTCATACTTCACTCTTTTACAATTGCACACTACTTGACTTTTTGTTTTAAAGGAAATGACAAAAGATCTATAAACTCATTAATGCATTATCTTTTGTTTTATACTACAATAACTTCCCTTTGTAGTATAAACTTTAACTTTTTATACCATCTTTATTATAGCAAAATTTTTTTTTGAGTCCTGCCAAAAGATATATTTTATTCAACAGTCATATATATTTATATATTTGGTCAGTTTTTCTTTTCCATACCATTTTTATTATTTATTATTTTTATTTATATTTTTATTTTGTGTCTAGTCAAAAATGACTAGCTTGAAAGTATTAAAGATTGGACAGAGAGGGAAAGCCAAAAAGATAATTTCATATTTGAAAGGACAATTATGTAATTTTAAAAAATTAATCATTCACTTGTAAACTTAGGGTTAAAAACGACATTTCCTTTTAAATAGCATTGCAAATATAGGAAAATGAAATGGCTCACTTTATTTGCACTTCACTTTTAATATATATTATCAAATTATAGGCATATTCGTACTTCCTCTTTTATTTGCAGTCCACTTTTAAAATGAAATGACTCAAATGCCCCAAACTTACAAATACAACTTCAATAATTATAGGTTGTTTTGTCATTTAAACTATTAATAAGACCAAATTTATATACAAATTACGTATACTTATATATATATATACACACACACACACACACATTTACATTGTTATAAAGTCTTTCGTCATTTATATAATAAGATCAAATATTCATAAACAATATCACACATATATAATTCTATATACATTAACCTATATTATATACACACACCTTCTGTTATAAAGCCATCTCAAAAGAGAGACTCTCAAATTGACACTGCCACAACACGAGGCAAAGTGAACGCTCGCAGCCCCGACACTTCTTTCTCTATACTTTTCTTCGCGCTCTTATTTTGTTCATTTCTCACCTACTTTCTATCCATATTCATTGCTTCTTCCTCTTCATATTCTTCGTAACTCTCTTCTATAATATTACAACAAAATTTATATTTAATTCAAATACCATTCCTCTTTAAAATAAATAAATAAGTAAACTAAAAAAGAAAAACATTCCTTAATTTTGTTGCTTACTCCTTGTTAGGGAAAAACAAAATAGAAACCCATCCTACGGCAGTTTAGCAGAAAATGCTATATTTCGAATTTGATGGTGAACATGAGGAAAACTTGTTTAATTCAAAAAAGTTCAGCTCTGTGAAAGTTCGATCGGTCCAACTTCTTTTCCATCGGTTGCACTACTTCAAAAAGTTGCCCAAAACTTTTAAGTGAAAATTATCAAAGTCTGACTGGTCCAACTTAGTCCGCTTAGTCTCACTTCTCTAAATCCTCGTGGTGTTATAATCTTGGCAAGTTTGACTGGTCCAACTAATTCTGACCTGTTGCATTTCCGTGAATAGTTAGGAGATTTCTTATTTTGATAACTTTTAAGTTTCCTTTTTACATCAAACCACTTGAGAAGTCCTTAGATCATTTTTAAAAGATTAAATCTAAATATTTTGAGGACTCTCTTTGTTATAAAGACCTCTCAAAACTCCATCCCTGACATGATAAAACAAGTCCAAGTATTAATTGCACGTCTATGTATGGTTGATTGAGAATCTAGTGATGGCTAGACATGGTTTTTATTAGATAGGTTTGTCAATTAATTTGATGGATTATGCTTATACTTGATGGGTTATTCTATAATTTAATTTATGCTTGTAGGTAGGTAGACAATCTTTACTTGATTTGATATTCCATGGCTTATTATTATAAATTCCATGATTCTCTAGATTGATGTGTGCTACAATTGTGACTAATTTGATGAGTTATGCTTAGAATTGATGGGTTGTGCTACACTTAGTTTATTTGTCGGTTAGGTAGACAATTCATTATTGAATTTGATGGTCCTTGCTTAATATTGCAATTAGTAGTTGCATTTTATTCACAAGAAAGTTTTCCCCAAATTAGTTGAAAGTGTATGGTTTGGTGAACAAGCTTGGTGGCAATTCCAATGGACCACAAGACCTCACTTCTCATCTTTTAAATCCCTATCCAATTTAGTTTATTTTAATTGCATTTTAATTTCCTTGCATCTTAGTTTAATCAACCAATCTCTCTCTTTGCAATCAATTAGTACATTAGAGTCAAAGTTAAATTCCAACACGTATAATCTCTATGGACGATCCCTACTCGCTTTACTTCATTAGTTGTAGTAGTGGTTTTATAAATGTAAATTTGACTTTTAAAAGCTTCTGAAACCACAATCATATTTTGACATTGCGAAGTGACCTCTCGCATTACAAAGTTCATTTTCTAAACACATAAAAAGGGGTTCGTCAATTACAATTAAACTAAGACAATGAAATTAAGACAACTAAACTAAAGATGTAGTACAATCCATCAAGCATAGGCATAACCCATTATATTAACCAACAAGTGTATCTAATGAAATCCATGCATGACCATCACTAAATTCCCAATTTAATCACACATAGACATGCAATTAACATAGAAAAGCTTGTGCAGAGATGAAATCCTCAATTAATTACATATAGACATGCAACTAATCTAGAGAATTATAAGGAAGCATTCAACCATAGATAAAATCATGGAAAACTCAAGATTCATATATTCACAAGGTTATAACATTCATTACAATAATAGATTCCCCAAAAAGACAAAAAGCTAGGGTTTAGAGAACAAGCCTAGGGCTTTTCCAAGCCCTAAGATGGTGTTTAGCCATTTATGGAGGAGGTGGATATGATCTTAGAACCCTCAAGGTTAATCCCCAAACATAGCTCCATCTTCTTCCCCTTGGTCATCTTGGTAGAAACCCTAAAGATGATGATGTTCTTGCCTCATTTTTTCACAAAACCCTAATTTTAGAGAAAGAATTTCTAATGTCTAAAGTTGATCTCTATGTGAAATTAGCTAAAAATGTATGAAACCCCTAACAAATGGTTCATTTTGCTTATATATAAGCTCCTAAAGTGCTAAATAAGTCAGAAAATGAGACCCTAATTGGTTTAATCTCGCAACCACTTCTTAGGTGAAGTTCCGACGAAACCGGGAATAAAACAGCTCACTGCCAGTTTACTCACGATGGATCGTGGATTTTTGTGATCGATCATCAACTTCTGTGATTGATTGTAACTGACATGGCAATCCTATCTTGACAGGTGGCTATCATATCCGCTGAACTGGTGCTGACGTGACATTGCGAATGATCACAGTTAGCTGCGATCGATCATGAATTGATCGAACGATAACGTGGTAGCCTTATCTAATTGCTGGCGTGGCTGCGAATGATGACGTGGCTTGCGATCGATCATGGAATTTGCGATTTGTCGTGGATGCTACAGTGCAATTTTTTAAACTTTTTCTGAATTTTCTTTTTGACTCCAAAAAGGCTTTAATAGACTGTTTTTAGCCCATTTGAACCTTATTAACCTGAAATAGACAAATAAACAAATTAAAACTAAAACGGGAAAGTAAGATAGATGAAAAGACTAAAATACCCTAGCTTAAGTGTTAAAATGTGCAACATTTGAGCACTTATCAAATATTATTAAAAATGAGATGTTGAAAGTTATGTATGTGGATGAAGATACAAGAAATTCCTCTCTCTATTTTAACAGAATAACTATGCACTTGAAAGATTTTTTGATCCCCTTTTCCCTCTATTTTTTACTTATTTATAAACTGTTACATGCCTTCTAGAAGCTTCCTACTTAACTCCCGGTGTTGGGCATCCTCCTGGGCTTCTCGAGCTGCGGGCCTGATTACGTTTAGTGGATCCTTAGCTGCTTCTTTAGTTTCGGGCCTGTATTGTTGAGAGCTTAGTTCAGATCTAGGCCAATTATCGAGCCTATTGCTCATCATGTGGGCTGTACCCTGCCCGAGTCATTTTTGGTATCCTCAACTGCCCCCATAATCACTCCCTCATTAATTAGGGTGTGATTATTAATGGAATCCAATCATGATTCGGTGGCTCAAGACGATTGTGTGGGGGAGCGAGCGGTCGGTTCAGGATTCAATATTTTGAAATTCGAAAACTCTTCAATTTCCTGGCGTCTCGGCTTTCGGGTCCACTTTCCCTTTATAAGCCCTCACGATGTACCATCAGCCTTCTTTACCATCTCTATCACATCTCACTGTCAATCAAGTCATTGTTCATCTTTTCAAAGCAAGTCAAACTTTCCCCGGTGAACTCCTACAAGAGATTCTTTGTTTTCAGCGATCTTTCAATGTTCTTTACGGCCTTCAATCTTTTGAGGTTAGTCTTGCTGCCTTTTCTTCTTAAAATCTTTGCATACTTCCCTAGGGATCATATTCATTCTCATCATGCCCATCGATCTGGATGTTCTTCACATGAAACTCCGACTCCCTAACAATATTCATCTTAGGGAATGCCCCAAAAACGTAAACATCAAAACTGGTGTTAGTCTTCTTCCTGGCGAAACCTTGTTTTCCCTTCACCACCTAAACATCATTAGATTCCTTCTACATCCTTTCTCCTATTATGTGTTCAATAGGTTGAATCTTTCCCCTCTCCAAGTTAGCCCCAATTTTCTTAGGGTTATATCTATTCTGCTGCTTCTAAACCGTGACAGAGGCCTAGATCTTGATATAATTGATCTTTTCCTTTGTTACAAGGTCAACAAGATCAGGTTAGAAGAATCATATTACCATTTTTACCCTATCGATAAAAGATCCATCTGTACGGACAAACTTAAATCTGAGAAAGGGTGCAAGAAGGGCATAGTTGGGGTTCGGGGGGTTTGGTTTGCTCCAGCTGCCAAGGATTATTCCATCCTGAACGCTTTTGGTGAATACTCTGTTTCCTCTTACAAAAAGTTCAAGGACCATACAATCGACTGCCCTTGTGAAATTTGCACTCCCCGCTTTTGTTATTTTCTTTGCAATTCTCTAGGTATCTCACAGAATAATGAACTCAGTTACGGCATAGGGTTATATATCTAAAGGAACACGTACTGAACAACGTCCCCTCTTGTTCGGAGCTTCTTACGTCCGAGAATCTTAGTGACATTTCACTCCTCGGCACTACAATGAGCCAACTCCGGATCCCTTCCTTCAGCAGGAAGAAGGACCCTTCTAGGGCCATTATTGCTTCTACAGCCACTTCTTCTTCAGCTTTGGCATTCTCCTCTGCCACTACCTCCAGCACCACTCCGAATGTGGTAGCTATTAACCCGATCATTACTGCCCCTTCTATCAACCCGAACGTTGCTCGTCAAGTTCGAAATCCCTCTACCCCTGTTGTATCCGTTCAAGATAAGGAATGAGGGAAAAGGCCTCAGCTTGATAGTGAAGGCAGTCCTGATGATGTTCCTCTAACAAGGAGGATTAGAACTTCTGGGTCGAGCGTGCCTGTACCTCCCTAAATCAGACCAATTGCTCCCTCTGGGTCTGGCATAACCACTACCTCTCCCTCTGTAGAAGCTCCATGGGCCCCCCGATTCATCCGAGCAGATGGATCGGTTGTTAAGCTGACCGAGACCATGTTCAGAGAAGGCCCAGCCACTATGGCCTATTACAAGAACATGTGGTCCCCCAAAAACATCAAAGTTGCCAAAGCTCTATCTCAAAAAGAAGTCTTCAGTCACTTCCCCCTGGCTGCTATGGAGGTAATTCCCTACCCTTCTTTTGGTTGCTTCAGAAATGTCTTCAAATTATGGTGTCTTCTCGGGCGTCGCACAAAACAATGCACAAAACTTTGAGTTTGGAAATTAGTGTCAAGTGGGCACCATAATTTAAATTTATAAACCGCTTAACACCTATACTATGTAGTATGAGTGAGAAGGGATCGTCCCAAGGGATTGAGTTGTCGTACTAGCTTGAGGAATCAAAATTAGGGTTAGTAGGTCGAGTGATCAAAATAGTGGTTGGTTGGTTGAATTAAACTAGATGCAAATTAAACTAAAGTAAATAATAATGCAATAGAGAGATTAAAAGATATAGAGAGATCTTGGGGTATAGAGATCACCACTAAACATAGCTTTTCTACACCTTTAATGAATGATTAATGAGGGGAAGAACTTGTATTGCAATATAGTGTGTATGTGTGGTTGTTCCAACAAGCATGGATGGCAAATTAAACATATATTATCTAAACAACATGGTGGATAGCACAACATATCAAATTGAGGCATTGATCCTTTCTTTAAGCTCACAATCCAAACACATCACAAGGTTAGAGATACATGTTACTTGCTTTTTATAAGTATGGAACATCAACAACAAGCATGGATTGTCCTCCCATTTAACAACTACACTACAACTAAGCTAATGACATGAAATTAAACTAATTAAATTAAGGGAGAGGTACAATCCATCAAGAAATGAGTATGAACCATCAAATAAACCACAAGAACATGACATTAAGCACTAAGTCTTGACAATCTCTAGATCTAAAGCATCAACACACATAGACATGCATCAATAACACAAGAAATAGAGACAAACACATGAACATCTATTCTAGCATACATAGACATATGGATAGAATGAAATGATCAATTGGAAGCATTAAATCATATAAATCATTGAAGAAACAAGATCTATATATATAAAAGTGCCAAGACAAGAATCACAATACAAATCTCCTCAAAAATACATAAATCAAGAAGTAGAAAGCATGCTTAGGGCTAACTCTAGCCCCAAGAGGATGTCTAGCCACTCATGGACGATATCCTCTAACCCTCAAGGGCAAGGTCCATGGAAGAAATTTGCTTCTTGGTTAATGAAAAGTCTCCAATGGTGTCTTTAGCCTCATTTTCTTCTTTGCTTCGTCCCTAAGAGTTCTCTAAGTATGATATGATATGATATAATAAATATATTCCTCTTTCCATACAAAAAGTAATCCTTATCCTTATATAGGTAGGGCAAATGACACCCAAAATGAGCTGGGGTTGTACAGCAAATATTCCCCAATGATTGGATAAAGGACAACTTTTGTGAGCTGGAAATTAAACTTTTTCGCACTGGAGGAAGTTCAATCGATTGAACCTTGGACTTGGATCGATCGAATATAACTGAGATCTATCGAACTAAAGTTAGATCGATCCTCAATGGCGGCGCCATTTTGGATAAAAACAAATCTGAGCTATTTTGAAGATATTTTTGGGAAAAGGACAAAAGTGGTTGGTAGGGTGGTGCAACTGGATAAGATTAATCATTTGGATAAGGACAAGAATGTTCGATTGATCGGAGAAGGAAGTTGGATCGATCGAACCTTTGAGATCTTTGAACAGGGACACACATGGCTCAGATCTATTTTGAAGTGCTGAGATCGATGAAAGTTGGATCGATCGAATTTTTTTTGAGATCGATCAAAGTTGCTGAAATTCCACCCTTTGCTTCCTTTTGCTCTACTTTGCTCTTTTCTTTTATTAATCCCAGAATTGCTTCAATTATGCTCTTATTTGGCTAAGTTAGCTTATTTTGGGGATAAGTACCTGAAAATGGAAATAACACGAAATCAATACAAGACGGTAAAATAAGATAGATAAAGGTTCTAAAATAACTAAGCTTAAGGGGTTTAAATACGCACTTTTTAGTACTTATCACACCCCCAAACTTAAATATTGCTAGTCCTTAGCAATAAACTAGAAAGTAAAGGAATGAAATGAACAACTAAACAACTACAAACTAGAAAGCAATAAATGGATAACGTCACTTTCGTAGGGAACACGATTACATTTAGCATATGCAACAAGCCTTTTAAACCCCTAGGTTACCCCTAGTGGACGAGTGAAGTCTCGTGAGGGTTTCCAGAAATGATACCCACAAGCATTAAGCTTATTCTTACTAAAGAGGCACCAATATTGCAAACAAGCATTGGGAGAAAACTACCTCAAGTATGCAATTTTTTCAACCCTTTCTAAGCAATCTCCTAAAATTTCAACATCAAGCAAGCAAATATGGTCCTCCACATATCAAGAAAATGATCATACAAATTAAAACAACTCTAGAATCCTTTTGAGTGGACCGGCATCAAATATGTTGCTATCTTGGCCAACTAAAAAATTAATCACATCCTTACCCTCAAACTAGCACATAAATCTAGTACCAATCATCAAGACAAAAAGTGGACCTTTTATTAAAGCTTTATTGTTTTAGGTGCGCTTATTTTTTTCATTCGATTTTTTTTTTTTTTTTTTTTTTTTTTTTTTTTTTTTTTTTTTTTTTTTAGGATCAAAGATGGAAACATGGTGCAATGTGTTGATCTCTTAAGCTTTCTAGCGATTTATGAGGTCGAGCGTTAGGTCAATGACTCCCAAACCAGACGGCTTTAGGACACTAGGTGTTCAAACACCCCTACGGACTTACAAGCTCAAATCAACTAGGCTACAAATCAAAACAACCTCTATCTAATCATTTTTCACTTTTCACCTTTTGGGAGAAGTCCACACTTTTTATTGCTTCTGCAACTTCTTTATTTTTATTTATTTATTTTATTTATTATTTTTTTTTTCAAGTTCAATTATTAATCTAGAGTTTGGGCCCTTCACCTTTCAGCGCGAGAAGTTCAGTGCTTGATGAGGCTAGAATCCCGGCTACTTAGTGAAAATGGGTTGTTATCCACCCTTTATCAAGAATGAAAGCTTTCAATGCACTACTAGCTCAATTGGGATATAACCAATTCAATAATCAACAAAGCATGTACCCCACAAATGAATGCTAGTGTGCACCTGTGCTAGTGTAGAATCCTAGAGTGAATGTCAAAACAATCACAAAATCAGGATGATGTGGACCACAAGTGCAAGCAAGATATCAATCTTTCGAAAAATTTACTCATAAATACAAGGAGTATTAAACTCTCAAGTCAAGCAATTTTTAAATTTTAAGCAATATAGTTCTCAAAGGATCAAAATCATCGCTAACATGGACCAATCATAGAAAATCTCTCAAATATACAAGACATGCTCAAAATTTTGAATTTAAAAACAAACATTGCAAAGTACTATTACCCCCAAACTTAAATGGCACAGTGTCTTCAATGTGCAAAGAGAACAAAAGGAAAGAGTATACCGGTACAATTAAGGCAAAGAATGGTTGGGACTGAAGTATCCAAAGTGGGTGGCATGGCCCGCCCAAACTTGGGATTAATTGTGGTCTTGAAATTTGGCACTCGGATAAACTCATTAGATAACAAAAGGGATAATACAGTGCACAGTGGTCATGCAAGTGTAAATGGGATAGCAACTGAAAATAGAGAGAGGTAAAAGGGTGGTCCTAAAAATTTTGGGCAGTACGCTCTCTCACTGAAGTCACTGGGATGCACCTGATGGAGTCAAACAAATAGCAATAAGAATATGAAAATATGACATCCATACAGAAAACATATATAAAGAAAAATAAAGTACAGTACATCTATTATCAGAGCCAACAGACACGGCTGCAAAAATAGTTTAACAGTGACAAAAATGTAGCAAGTATCACAGATATATTAAATAACAGGAGGAAAGGGATAGAGAAATCAGGAAGAAGAGGTAGGACAGGCAGGTCGCGCTCCGGGGATGTCTCTGGATAGATCACAAAATGCAGTCATGACATCCGTACGGAGGGTATCAATATCAGCTCTGATGGAGACAGCATCCTCTCGGAGAGAGACCATGTCGGCGTGGATGGATACGATAGCACCCTCCAAAGCTTGGAGTCGCTCTCCAAAGCGGGGTGTCTGTGCTGGAGCCTCAGGTGTGGCTGGATCGGGAGAATGATGATCCTGATCTATGATGTCATTACGACCAAAACTATGGAAATGGATAAGATCACAGGCATTGGACATGAATAAGATGCATGAAATATGTGTATGAAATCTGTAAAGTTCGATCGATCACAAAAATTGTGAGATCGATCGCACTCAATCGATCTGAAAAATTGAGAAATTAAGTTCGATCGATCTCACTCGATCGATCTGAGAAATATGTTCGATCGATCGAACTCTGCAAAGAACGTGGACAGTCACAGATTTATAACGTGGATGACACGGGGCCTTCACGAACAAGGTCATGGGCCTATCAATACAATAAATCATTAATCTAATTCACCTAATGAAGCCCATACTCCCAAAATCAAATCAAAAATCAACCATATATACAATTAAATATACACATATATACATATATATACAAAAAGCTTTAAGCCTCATCAATGGTGATTTTCAACGTTAAAAGAGCATGGATCTAAATTTTCAACATTAAAAGAGCATGGATCTAACATTTAAAGCAAGTATATATCAAATCGAAGCTTGAATCAAAAGGATGGATTTGGATCTCACGTAAAAACGAAGAGAGAGAAGTGGAAACTCGAAGGGGTGAGATACGAAATCCAAGAGGAGAGAGAGATTCGGGATGAGATGAAGCTTGCCGGAGATGTTCGTCGGAGATGGGGAAGATGGGTGCAGCGGCGACGAGGAATATGGTTTGGAAGAGGGTTAGATCGATCTTTGAAATCGATCTTGAAACCCTCGGTTTCATTTTTTTAAAAAAAAAACTTTCCCGAACCAGTTTGATCGATCGAATTGAGACCTCAGATTGATCGAACTAAATTTTTATTTTTTATTTTTAAATTAGAAACTGAAAATTAAAAATGAAAATAAAAGTTTTTTGGATTTTTAAAATAAAATAAAATCTTTTTAGGATTTTTGGAAAATAAAATAAAATAAAATAAAATAAATATACTTTTGGAATTTTAAAAATTAAAAAGTCAAACAAAGTCAAAGATAGTGAGATGAAGAACAGAGATCGATCTGAACAAAATGTTTGATCGATCTGACAGAGAGCAAAAATATGCAGGTTTTTGGGTTCAGAAATTTGTTTAAGTGTTGGAACTCAAGATCGATCGAACTTAAAGTTTGGATCGAACTTGAAGTTTGGATCGATCTAAGGACTTATGATCAATCTAAGAACAAGTTCGAACGATGGGACAAAGAGGTGATTTGGATGCAGGTTGAAAATTTTCTAAGTGTTGGATGTAGGTCGAAGTTCGATCGATCGAACTCTCATTTGAGATCGATCGAACTTATGCAAAATGCTCAATTTCAACATAAAAGTGCATGCAATCCTAATCACAATTCCTAGCAATGCATATGAACCAAAAACAAGTATATAGACTTCGCAAGAAATGAAATTAAAGATAGAAATGAGGGAGGAATAGGGTTTTTGACACCCTGCGAAATGTCGTGCTAATCTTTAATGTCTCTAGCAAGACGTTGGGCTCTTTTAGCCTAGATCAAACATCTTGTAGTGCATCCCCTCCTCAATGGGGTGATAAGTGCTTTGAATTCCACCCAACAAATGGTTCTTTAAGGAACTTGTTGGATTAAGCTTAAAAGATGTTTTCAGTCCTTGGTTAATGCAATATTTGGGCTTTCACGCCCTTTCAAAATATGATTTTGAAACAACTTTCTTTGGTTTCAAGGTTGGAGATGGACTTTGTGAAACCTTGGTCTCACACAAAAACTCAATTCCTTCACTTTTAAGGTCATGACATTTCTCTACAACATTACTTTCTTCATGCTTGTTAAATGAATTGGGGGGTTGGATTAAAAATATTCAACTTTACCTTCATGTGGCCAAAAAAGATCTTCATTATCCCCGTCCTACAATTGATGTTGGCATTCACAGTTGCCAAGAAAGGACTGTCAAGGATAATGGGAATTTGGCTCTTAGGATTTGGGACCGGTTCCGTGTCAATGACAATGAAATCAACGGGAAAGAAGAATTTATCTATTTTAATCAAGACATCCTCAATGATACCCCTAGGCTTTTTGATTGATCGGTCGGCAAGTTGTAAAACTACCGACGTTGGTTTTAAGTCTCCTAAGCCTAATTTGACATATACCGAGTATGGAAGAAGATTAACACTTGCGCCTAGGTCAAGAAGAGCCCGATTAATGATATTATCACCAATGATGCATGAAGTGGTAAGTGAACCGAGGTCCTAAAACTTGGGGAGAGTGTTACGCTGCAAAATTGAGCTTACTTGCTCGGTTAAGACTACTTTTCTAGGTGCTTGGCTTTTGTTCTTCCGCTTTTGGGTGCACAAGTCTTTCAAGAATTTGGCATTAGCCAGAATTTGCTTGATTGCATCCAAAAGTGGAAGATTGACTTTCACTTGCCTAAACACGTCCATAATTTCATTGACTTTGGCCTTTTGCTTGTCAATTGAAATGGATCCTTTTAAGGCATCCGGAAATGGAGCTTTTGGTTCAAAAATCTTTTCAGAATTTTTCTTTGAAGTCTCTTCAACACAAGAAGTTTTCAAATCATTTTGCATATCTTTTTTTTTAAAATCACTTTTCAACACATTCTCATTTATATGGTCATGCACATGCAATGAAGGAGGAATATGATATGAAACGGGATGGGTGTCAACTTGTGGTTGCATTGGTTCACTCTCTTCATTGGACACACCTACTTGGTTGTCCACAATCTTTCCACTTCTCAAGGTAGTCACCGCATTGAGATGCTCTATTGTGTGACCTTCTGATGAGGAATGAGTCTCCACAACACATTGTTGCTTTTGCGGGGCATTCAAAGGCATTTTTCCCTTCTCTCTAACATTTAAAGTGCTAGCTATTTGTCCTACTTGGGTTTTTAGCTTTGCAATAGATTGAGAGTGAGAATGAAACAATTGTGTGTTTGCCTCTAAAGTGCCCAAAGCGGTCAAAACTTTCTCTTCAAAAGCGGGACTTCTAACATTTCCTTGGGAATATGATGGTTGATTAGGAAAATGAGAGTTTGAAAATTGGTTTCCTTGTAATTGATATGATGGTCTAAAACCTTGGGAACCTTGGCCTTTTAGTGGAGGTGGAATGTACTTTCCTTGAAAGCCGTCTTGGGAAGGGTTTGAGCCCTCCCCTTGGTTTTTCCAAGAGAAATTCAAGTGATTCCTCCAACTAGGATTGTAATGATTTCCATAAGGATTGTTCCCTTAATTAGCAAAAACAGCATTTGCTTGTTCATGATGCTCACTTTGCACATATCCATGGGGACAATTGGAAGTAGAATGTAAAACACTTGAACAAGTCATACATATTTCATTAGATACATGATAAGAATGGTTAGGGAAGGAAGATACTTGATTCGCCGAGTTTTGGTTGATCAAAAATTGATCAAACCTTTGAGATAATGATTTCAATTTGGTGGCAATTTCATTGGAGTGGTCAACTTGATGTAAGCCAACACTCTTCCTACCACTAGAATTTCTTTCATTCTTTGAAGATAAAGTACGATGCAAAGAATTTTCACTCATGTTCTCATAAAGACGCCACATGTCATCCTCATGCCTATCAATGTAAGCGCCACCCATGGAAGCATCAACCATGCCTTTGTAATTGTCCGATAAGCTTTCAAAGAAATATTGAACTAATTGCCATTTGGGCATGTCATGATGTGGACACTTCCTAAGCAATTCATTAAAGTGTTCCCATGGCTCATGAAATGTTTCTCCATCCCCATGTGAAAATTCTCGAATTGAGGTTATCATGGCATTGGTCTTAGAAACTGGATAGTACTTCTTCAAGAACTCTTGTTGCATTTTTACCCAAGAAGTTATTGAAAAAGGCCTAAGATTGTTAAACCAATATTTTGCCTTGTCTTTAAGGGTGAATGGAAAAAGTTTATGCCTTAAGACCTCTTCTGGCATGTCCGTATATTTTACGGTGAAACAAACTTCAAGAAACTCATCCAAATGCTTATAAGGTTCTTCACTTGGAAGTCCATGATAGTTAGGAAGCATTTGAATGGTTTGTGGCTTGATTTCATAGTGGTGTGCTCTAAATGGTGGCAATTGAATGCATATGGGTGCATTATATTCATTAGGCACATAGTTATCTCTTAAAGCAAGGGGAGGATTAGCAATTGGAGGTGCAACATGGGTACCTTGGTTGCCTTAAATGATGGAAGGTGGTGGAGCATAGATTGGCCTTGGCATTCCCAATGGAACTTGGCTTTGTTGTTGTGGTGGATGAACATATGGCCTTGGCATGCCTAATGGAACTTGCATGTTGTCATGATGCACATTGGGGTGGAGGATATCTTGTTGGTCTATGTGACCAAGGTCCTCCACATGGTCCTCATTGTGTCATTCCATTGATGAAATGGATTAACTAGAACTACCTCTTCCCTTAGGGTTTCGAACAATGGATTCAAGATGAAAATTCAAAGGTCTCAATGATCTACGACCATGTATGCACAATGCAACACAACAAGCAATAACAACAAACACTTCACCTTTACAATAAATCAATAATTAACTCCCATGCTTAAACAAAATGCAAGAAAAGTAAATTGCCTCCACGTGGGCTCACGATTTATCTAAGAATTGAAATACAAGCCTCTACGCAGGCCAGCGATTTAACTAAAGGATGAGTAAAGAAAAGCTCACAAAGGTCCTTTAGCACTTCAACTCCAAATTTATAGCTTAGCTTAGCAATTTTTAAATTTTTCGCATTTTTCCTTGCTTGCTTAGCTCCTTTGCATGCTTCCTAGCTCAATGCTCCTTGTCAATCAAGAACAAACACAATAAGTAACAAAAATTGAAAACAAAGTAAAGACACGATCAAAAGAGTACTAATTCCTAATTGATTCCACAAATACGATGTTGCCAATCAATCAATCACCGGCAACGGCGCCAAAAACTTTGGTGTCTTCTCGGGCGTCGCATAAAACAATGCACAAAACTTTGAGTTTGGAAATTAGTGTCAAGTGGGCACCATAATTTAAATTTATAAACCGCTTAATACCTATACTATGTAGTATAAGTGAGAAGGGATCGTCCCAAGGGATTGCGTTATCGTACTAGCTTGAGGAATCAAAATTAGGGTTAGTAGGTCGAGTGATCAAAATACTGGTTGGTTGGTTGAATTAAACTAGATGCAAATTAAATTAAAGTAAACAATAATGCAATAGAGAGATTAAAAGATAGAGAGAGATCTTGGGGTTTAGAGATCAGCACTAAACATAGCTTTTCTACACCTTTAATGAATGATTAATGAGGGGAAGAACTTGTATTGCAATATAGTGTGTATGTGTGGTTGTTCCAACAAGCATGGATGACAAATTAAGCATATATTGTCTAAACAACATGGTGGATAGCACAACATATCAAATTAAGGCATTAATCATTTCTTTAAGCTCACAATCCAAACACATCACAAGGTTAGAGATATATGTTACTTGCCTTTCATAAGTATGGAACATTAACAACAAGCATGGATTGTCCTCCCATTTAACAACTACACTACAACTAAGCTAATGACATGAAATTAAACTAATTAAATTAAGGGAGAGGCACAATCCATCAAGAAATGAGTATGAACCATCAAATAAACCATAAGAACATGACATTAAGCACTAAGTCTTGACAATTTCTAGATCTAAAGCATCAACACACATAGACATGCATCAATAACATAAGAAATAGAGACAAACACATGAACATCTATTCTAGCATACATAGACATATGGATAAAATGAAATGATCAATTGAAAGCATTAAATCATATAAATCATTGAAGAAACAAGATCTATATATATAAAAGTGTCAAGACATGAATCACAATACAAATCCCCTCAAAAATACATAAATAATGAAGTAGAAAGCATGCTTAGGGCTAACTCTAGCCCCAAGAGGATGTCTAGCCACTCATGGATGATGTCTTCCAACCCTCAAGGGCAAGCTCCATGAAAGAAATCTGCTCCTTGGTTGATGAAGAATCTCTAATGGTGTCTCTAGCCTCCTCCTCTTCTTTGCTTCCTCCCTAAGTGTTCTCTAAGTATGATATGATATGATATAATATAATATGTTCCACTTTCCACATAAAAAGTAATCCTTATCCTTATATAGGTAGGTCAAATGACACCCAAAATGAGCTGGGGTCGTACAACAAATATTTCCCAATGATTGGATAAAGGACAACTTTTATGAGTTGGAAATTAAACTTTTTCGCACTGGAAGTTCGATCGATCGAACCTTGGACTTGGATCGATTGAACATGGATGAGATCTATCAAACTGAAGTTGGATCGATCCTCAATGGCGGTGCCTTTTTGGATAAAAACAAATCTGAGATATTTTGAAAATATTTTTGTGAAAAAGGATAAAAATGGTTGGTAGGGTGGTATAACTGGATAAGATCAATCATTTGGATAAGGGCAAGAATGTTTGATCGATCGGAGAAGGAAGTTGGATCGATCGAACTTTTGAGATCTTTGAACAGGGACAAACATGGCTCAGATTTATCTTGAAGTGCTGAGATCGATGAAAGTTGGATCGATCGAACTTTTCTTGAGATCGATCGAAGTTGCTAAAATTCCACCCTTTGCTTCCTTTTGCTCTACTTTACTCATTTCTTTGATTAATCCCAGAATTGCTTCAATTATGCTCTTATTTGGCTAAGTTAGCTTATTTTGGGGATAAGTTCCTAAAAATGGAAATAACACGAAATCAATATAAGACGGTAAATAAGATAGATAAAAGGTTCTAGAATAACTAAGCTTAAGGGGTTAAATATGCACTTTTCAGCGCTTACCATACTACAATTTCTCTGGATATACGTTCAGCTTAGTTAGTACTCAGTATTGTTTTGTTGACTCTGTTTGGCATGATGGCAATACAAAAGCATGTCGAGGCTGCCAATGCTAAGGCACGAAAGTCCACCAACATCTTTGACGCAGCTGCCAATGCTAAGGCCCGAAAGTTCACCAAGGAGAATAATATCATCGGTACCAAGAATGCTGAACTGATGGTGCAGCTGAATAAAGCTGAGAATGAAAGGGACAGCCTGAAGAAAGAAGCGGACTCCCTTCAAGATGAGGGGGACGCCCTTCAGATCGAGAAGAGCGTCTGGCAGACCGAGCGTGAAGCACTTAAGGCTGAAAGAGACAATCTCCAGCGCTTGCTTTATGACGAATAGGCAGAGCGTATTGTCTTTGAGAAGAGGGCTCTGGATGAGTGCAATGCCTTGCTCGGCGTCATTGGCAAGGTTAATGGCGGAGTGACGGCTCTGCATGGTCGCTTCTCCAGGATCGGAGCCCTCAGGTATGCTGATGGGTGTAGGGAGGGTTACAGTGACCGTCTCCCTGCTGAGGGTCAGACCAGTTTAGGCACTAATCCAGATGATATCGACAAGGAACTGGAGATCGATCCCTCAGGAGTTTATACTAACCCGGAGTTCACTCCTGCCGAACGTATTTTTGATGAGTGTTAAGAGATTGCTTCCTCAGGAGTTATTCCTATCCCTTCAGCTGCCCTTGGACATTCCTCCTCTTTCCACCATGGTTCCTCCTGCACCTGTTGCTCAGGGCGGAACCCAGAATTGCTTCAACTTGACTGTTCTACCCGAGGGGAGAGTACAGTCAATGAAGGTGAGGGGAACGCCGAGCGCGGGCAGGAGACTGAGGGCATAAACAGGACTGAATAATTACTTATAAATGTATCATCTTCTTTTGTATACTATACTCATTCCACCAGAACTATCTTTGTAAATGTTTAATGAACCAAAATTTAATGGAATGGGAGACTTTTGACTAATTCGTGTCGTATAGTGTTTTTTTCATCATTGCTTTTGAGTTATCATTTATCATTTATCACAAGTGTTTGGCACTAAGTTAAAGTGCCTGTCGTTTGGCTGAATACCACTTGCCACTTGGTTTTAACAAGTGTTTGGCATTCGGCTTGTAGTGCCAGCTGCCACTTACTTCACTAAGTACCTGGCGCTCGGCTGAATACCATTTGTCATTTGGCTTTTTATTGCAAGTGTTTGGCATTTGGCTCATAGTGTTAGCTGCCACTTACTTCACTTAATGCTTGGCATTCGGTTGAATGCCACTTGCCACTTGGCTTTTTATTTTTAGTAAGTGTTCGGTATTCGGCTCATAGTGCCAGTTGCCACTTACTTCACTAAGTACCTGGCGCTCGGCTGAATGCCACTTGCCAGTTGCATTTTTATTTTTAGTAAGTGTTTGGCGTTCGGCTCATAGTGCCAGCTGCCACTTACTTCGCTAAGTGCCTGGCGCTCGGCTGAATGCCACTTGCCACTTGGATTTTTATTTTTAGCAAGTGTTTGGCGGTCGGCTCATAGTGCCTGCTGCCACTTACTTCACTAAATGCCACTTGCCACTTGGCTTTTTATTTTTAGCAAGTGTTTGGCGTTCGGCTCATAGTGCCAGCTGCCACTTACTTTGCTTAATTGCTTAACACTTGGTCACCTTTTTAGAAGAAAATAATACTTTCTATAGATCTTTTGAAGTTTTATACTTTTGTAAGCACACAATTGGAAATAAACACTGACCAGATTGGAATTAATACTCAATTTTCTATTGGTAATACCTTTTTAAAGATGTGGCATTCCATGGCTTGTTTACTAACCTTCCAGCTATGGTTTCCAGGACATATGCCTCCTTCCCTATGACTTCTGCAACTCTGTACGGTCCTTCCCAAGGTGACACCATTTTCTTGACAATTCCAACCTTTTTTTTTTAGAATTAAATCACCAGGTACAAAGTCTCTATGCTTCACCTTTCTATTGTGATTGTTCATAAGTGTCTGCTGATATGATGCCAGCCTTACTGCCGCTGCATCCCTCTTCTCTTCAAGCAGATCGAGGTTAAATTTCAACATGTGATCATTCTGCTTTTGATTCCATGCTAGGCTTCGAATGGTGGGAACTAGGTGCTCGACTTGTATTACTACCTTAGTCCCATATGCCATGGCAAATGGGCTCTCTCCGGTCGGTCGTCTTGGAGTCGTTCTATAGGCCCATAGGACGTTCGAGAGCTCATCCAACCATTTCCCTTTTTTTTCTTCAAGCTTCTTCTTTATACAAGCAAAGATCGTTCTGTTCGTGATCTCAGCTTGACCATTTGCCTGTGGATGGCTGACCGCTGCTAACTTTTGGTTGATTCCGTATTCTTCCAACAACTTCTTCACTTGCTTGCTATCAAGATTAGTCCCATTGTACATAACAATCGACCTCGGCACACCGAATCGACAGATGATGTTACTCCAAATGAAATGCCTCACTTGTGTCTGAGTTACGCTGGGATATGGTTCTGCCTCCACCCATTTGGTAAAGTAGTCCATTACAAGCAAAACGAACTTATTCTGTGATCTAGCAGTCGGTAGGGGGCCAACCACATCCATCCCCCATTGCACAAAAGGCCATGGGTTGGCCATTACGTGCAAGTCTTCTGGTGGTTGGTGGATCAGTGGTATGAACTTTTGTCACCTATCGCACCTTCTTGAGAATTCCTCGGCATCTCGTGACATGTTCGACCAAAAATACCCCGTGTCATCACTTTGTGTGCTAAAGACCTCCCCGTTACTTATTCTGCAAATTATCAAGTTCAACAACAACTGCAGAACAGGGAAGTTGTTCAAAATTACCATAATTGAAGATCATTCGAAGAAAAAGGTAAGAACAACACTTTAAGAAGAATTCAAAATAGGTTAAGACATTCTACACTTGGTATTCCATTCAGACTTACCATATACAGTCTGTCAAGCTTAAAAGAACCATATTTCAAGTTCTAGCAAACTTGAACCGGTTCAGCCCTCTGAACCGGTTCAAGGATTCTAGTTTGGATTCGAAAATCCTTTTGCCAAATTTGAACCAGTTCAGCCCCTCTGAACCAGTTCAATTTATCCTGTTTACAATACAACTTTCAGTTTCCTTTCTTGAATTGTTTCCCAATTTGTCTAGAATTGTACCAAATCCTACGCACGATTTTTTCCTTATATACATTAGTTTATTCACGGCTTTTGCATTATCAGTTTGTTATTCTCATACAGCCTTCAGAAGATTTTCATCTCAAAAATTCTTAGTGAATTTTCTATTTATCTTTCTAGAACATATACACATAAACGCTTAGTGAGTTTAGAGTTGTGTTGTTAAAATTCTGATCGTGATCATACAGTTGCATCTACATCAATCATACAAAAGCAGATCTACTTCTGTATCAAATTCAGAAGTTGAATAGATATAAAAATGATCACACTTTGAAAGGGTCATAGCATTTGAGGAGTGTTGTCTAATCTACCTGCTACTCTTATACAAAGATTAAGCATAAGCCTGAGGTTAAGTTGCTGTTAAACGGGGAGTCACAAAGGCAGAGGATTGTCAGCAGTTGGTGTTTGGTAGAACGATAGGGTGTGAGTGATGCGACCCAAGCGTGTGCACAAAATAATGCACAACACTTTGGTTTTGGAAATTGTATCAAGCGGGCATCATAGTTTACATTTATAAACCGCTAGACATTTATACTATGTAGTATGAAGTGAGAAGGGATCGAACCCAAGGGATTGAACACGTGTTGGGATTAAACTTGATTTTAGTGCTAATGAGATTGCACAAGAGAGAGAGAGCAAAAGATTTTTGGTGAAGTGATTAAACTAGAGTTAAATCGAAAGCATGGAAATAGAAATGACAATGCAAGTAAATTAAATTAAATTAAACTAAGAATTAAAGAGATATGAAGAGAGTCTTAGGGTTAGGATTCACCACTAAGCTCATGCAATTAACCATATGCTTTCAATTAATGGGGAATTCATTAGTGTAATTATAGATGTGGTCACATTATCATCACAAATCACAATTGTAAGCATAGATTATCAACATCAAAAATGAATTATTTACCTAATAACAATTAAACTAAAGTGTAGAACCCATTCAAGACTACGTCATAACCCACCATACACATTCACAAATGTATTCGATAAAAGCACACATTAAACAAGAGGATAATACTAATTGTAATTAGAAGTATGGATTAACATAATCAAGCACAAATTGCCTACTTTACTACAATTACCTAATGACAATAAGCTAATTTGTAGAACAACCCACCAAGATTAAGCCTTTATCCATCAAATTAATTTACAATTGTATCAACTAAGTCTCATGCTATGGCCATCACTAAACACAACTAAAAGAAGTATCTAGTGTAGAGTATAATTCTAAATCAATCACACATAGACTTGCAATTTTCATATAGAATCAATGAAAGAATTAATTTTCAAACATCTAATGAAGAATAAAATCCCTAATTAATCATATATAGACATACAATCAACTTGGAGATTTCAATGGAAGAATTAATCAATACAAGCCCTAATTTATCAAATCAAGCATGTATATATAGATAAATCACAAGGCCAAATATTTAATTACAACTTAATAATTCCCCAAGAAAAGAAAAACAAAGGTTTAGGTTACATGAACTTAGGGCTCATCCAAGCCCTAAGTGAAGAACTAGCTCATAGAGAAGATGATCATGGTGTCAACAAGCTCCATCTCCATCTTTTGGCTCATTCTTCTTCTTCCTTCAATTGTAGACAAAGCCTCTGTAAAAATGTTCTTCAAACCCTAACTTTTCCGTTTTCCCCCAGAGAGAACGTAATATCACGGTCCAGAAAAAAAATAAAATAAAACTTAATAATAAAATAATAAAACTCTCTCTTAAATAAAATAAAAACTAACCCTAAACTAATAGCTCACTGGGCCTTAAATAATAACCCTATTAAAGCCCAACACAAAATAAGCCCAAACAATAAGAAAATCCTATAATGTTGCCAAGTCCTGGGGGATCGATCCCCCACCCTAGGGGATCGATCCCCCAAGAGTTGGAAATTTCCTTTAAGCCCTATTTAGCTCCATTTTGGCCCCGAGCTCATTGGTTTGCTTCTTGATCTTTGGGAACATCATCAAAGGCCTGAGATTGACCGCTTTTGAAGAATAAACACACTATAAAGTAATGGGTTGCGACCTCCTTTTTGCCATTTTCTGAGCTTTTCTGAATATCTTTGCTCGACTCCAAAAAGGCTTTAGTGAACCAAAATTAGCTCATTTTAACTTTATTACCTTGAAATACACATAAACATAAATTAGGACTAAAACATGAAATTAAGATAAATGCAAAGACTGAAATACACTAGCTTAGGTGCTGAAATGTGCAACATTTAAGCACTTATCACGCCCCCAAACTTAGATGTTGCTAGTCCCTAGCAATGAACTAAAGCATGGAAATGAAACAAACATATATACAACTATGAACTAATAAAACAAATAAAGATAACACCACTTTCGTAGGGATCACCGTTGCATTTAGCATATGCAACAAGCCTTTTAAACCCCTAGGTTACCCCTAGTGGAGGAGTGAAGTCTCGTGAGGGTTTCCAGAAATGGTACCCACAAACATCAAAATCTCTTTCTTACCTGAGAAGCAACGACACATATTAAACAAGTGTTGAAAGTAGACTACCTCAAGTATGCAAATTTCTGCCATTTCTAAGCTATTATCAACATTTTAACATCATGTAAGCAAAAATGGTTCTCTACACATCAAGCAAGTTAATCATGCAAATTGAATCAATTCTATCATCCTTTTTGAGTGAACCAGAATCAAAATGTGTTGCTATCCTAGCAAATCAAAGTAATGGCGTAGCCTTACCCTCAAACTAGCATACAGATATAGTACCAGACATCAAGACATTGAATGAACCTTGTTATTTAAACAAACATTTTTTTAATTTTTAATTTTTTATTTTTATATGTATGACCATGTGCAATATCCAAGTTCCTTAAGCTCCCTAATCACCCTATATAACAAGCGTTGAGCCAACGACTCCCAAACCAGATGGTCTTAGGGCGTTAAGTGTAAAGACATTCCTAAGGGCGTAATGACTCGGAATTCCTAGACTACGAACTTAAACTAATCATACATCTTACATTCTTTCCTTGTCTTCCTTTTTAATCATTTGACATGTTGAAAGAATGCAGTTTTTTTTTTTCCTCACCTTTGGTAAGTGTTTTTATTTCTTTTCTTTACAAGGTCATTTTATCAAGAATGAAAGCTTTCAAAGCATACTAGCTCAATTAGGATAAACCAAAACAATAATCAACTAAGCATATACCCCACAAATTGAATGCTAGTGTGCGCAAGTGCAAGTGTAGAATTCTAGAATCAACTTTTAAAGCATTTTCAACCAACAAGATGATGTGTACCACAAAAACAAACATGATGTCAAAAATTAAAATTTTCCCCTAAATGGCATCCTAGAGCATACAAGAAGTATTAGACTCTAACAACTTGCTTTCCAATGGCATTATGTTTCAAAAGTTCGAAATCATTGCCAAACACATCTCAAATCTCAATTATATATTTAAAGCTCAACTTAAAGTAGAATGTAACACGACTACCTTACCCCCAAACTTAAAATGCACATTGTCCTCAATGTGCAATGAGAACAATGGAAGAAAAGGAAAGAGTATACCGTGATGGCAAAAGTTAATGACGCCCGGCAATGATCTATGACGAAAAAGGTCTCTCCCAAACTTGGATGCAAAAACTTACTGGAAAAGCCACACTAGCAACTCACATCAAATATCAAATGGGATAAGTAAAGCATACATTCTAAAACAATATAGAACAAGATGTAAAGATATATGATATCAAGCCCTTTGTAAAAGATGAAAATATGCATAACTAAGCAGAAGGGCATAACGGGGACACATATTTTTGAAAATTTTTTATTTATTTATTTTTTTTGTTAGTTTTGTTTTGTTTTTTTTTTTTTAATTGTATTTTAAAAGAAACAAAGAAAAAGAACATGTATATACAATCTAAAAAAATAAATAAATAAATAAATAATGGGCTAAGTTTAACGTCTCTAGCAAGACGGAATGATACTTTGCAATTTTTATTATTATTTTTTTTTATGTTTTTTTATTTTATTTATGTATTATTATTATTATTATTATTATTATTTTTAAATGAATATGAATAACAAAGCTAAAAACAATCATCCATGTATATATCAATAGCAAAAACATTAATACAAAACATATATGGATGATTTAAACCAAAATATATCATCAAAACCCAAAATTACAAGTTCACAAAATAGCCAGCTCTAAATCACAAAAATCTGGCTATAGCCACATAAAATCCCATCCACCTAAAATAGAAAAATCTGAACAGCATAAAATAGACAAAAGAAATCATGCATCAGGTGGCAATGTGGAAGTGCGTGGGAGACTCGATGAAACAATCTCATATAGATCTCGTAGCATGCGCTGGGTAGTGGTATGCTACTGTATAAGCTCAGCATGCTCGACTAGATGCTGCTCTCGAGATTCAGCCAACTCAGTCCTCAACTGCCCCACAATGGCATTGAACTCTACCCTAGTCACCCCTGCAGACTCCTTTGCATGTGGTGACACAGCCTGTGCTATCTCATAAGTAGCACCATCAGCAATCTGCTCCTCAGACCTCCCAACAACGTCCTCAACCAGGGTATTCACGTCCTCTCTAGCACCTGCTACCATGCCATCACCTTCCTTCTTGGCACTAGGCATATGTGAAAGGCTTAAGTTCCACTGTGCTAGCCTAAAAGTCACCTGTGGAGCCTCAGAGATCTCATCATTATCAACCACAAAGCGCCGAAGGACAAGGAGCTGGGTAATAAGATACGGAAACGGAAGTTTCCATTTTTTCGTATTCGGATCCCCACTCGCCACTAAATGCTTCCAATATTTATGCATTTGGTTAAAGACGAAAGCTGGAATAGAAAACTATGCTCCAGTGTGGGTAGTATACAACGCTATTAAGAACTCTTGTCCCCGCTGTACCTTATGACCTATTGGAAAAACATTCCGTTTCAGAACCTGATCGAAAAACCACATATCCTTAGGTAGTCAGGACTTGCTAGCACAATTCTTCTTCTTCTTGTCACCATACTTCCCGTCACACATATCTTTAACAACAGAATGTACAGTGGGTTTTTTTGAGAATTTGCCAAAATGTAGCTCCCCATTCTCTGCTAGCAAGTCAATGGGGCACAAATGTGGACACCCCAATGCCTGGGCTATGTCCAAGACACCAAAGGGAATTCGGACACCCTCAATGGTTGTAGCTAATATGTCCGGCGCATCACTAAACCATTCCATATTCTGATAAAACAGGCGCACAATACGGGGATAGGCAACCTCTGCAGCTGGTCTAAAAAGGCAGGACAAACGCCTCCTTTCAAATTCTAACACCGCCCATTCAGTCGTGTCATTGTGGCGAAACGTACCTTCAATGTCGAAGGTAGTCTCAAAATCCAGACGTTTGTTACGCCACACAGCTTTGGGAGTCTCTTTGGAGGGTTTGAAACGTTTGGAGGAAGAAACATGAGTCATTTCTTAAAGATTGAAATATATGGGAAGTAGTCTAAATTCAATAACCCTACTTCAATGACAAATTTTTTTCTTTAAATCATCAATTCAAATTTTTATGCACTTTTTTTTTTTTTAACAACAATTCAACTGTTTTTTTTAAGTCATCAATGTAAATTAAAAAAAAAAAAAAAAAAAAAAAAAAGTGGAATATGGAACCCAATTAACAACTCACAAACTTGCCAAAATCACAAAATCAGCACTTACCCACATACTCGCCGGAGAAAACCCAGTCAAAAGCCGTCGGAATCGTTGAAGAAACCAAATCAAAATCTAGCCAAAATCGCTAGAGGGAACAGCCAGTTGCAACGCCGGAAAAATAAAGGGCGAGTCTCAAACAGCGCCGGAATTTAAGCCCATCTGGAATCGCTGGAAAGAGCCGCCGCGATCGCCGGAGATAACAACCCAGATCCGACGCCGGAAAAACGAACAATTGCAAGGGCGAGTCTCAAACCGCAATTACCGGCGAGGAAAGCGACCCAAGAAACGGCGCTTGAAAAGAAACAGCCGCCACGATTGCCGTTGAAAAGAACAAGAGAACAACGGGAGATTGTGAGTTCGTGTTACACCGTGAACACCAGGAAGAAATCTAGAGTGAACGCCATGAAGAGATTCGTGGGGAAGAGAAGAGTGAGGAAGAACGGATGAAAAGATTGTGAGGGACGAAATTCAGAGGGAGAAGAAGAATGATTTAGTTGGTTTTGAAAGGCTGAGGGGCGCTCGATCCCTTTTACTGAGGGATCGATAAGTTTAGACCAAAAAAATTGCTCCTCCTGTGTTACGAGGAAGTGGAAACATAAGTTTAAAGGGATCGATCCACATGGGTAGGGGATCAATCCACTTGGGCATAGGATTGATCAATTCCCTTACGAAGATCGATCCTTTTTTTTTTTTTTTTTTTGTAAAATATATATACACTAAAATACAAATAAATAAAATAAATAACTAAAAAGAATATTTACACTAAAATAAAAATAATTAGCAATAAAATTGAAATACAATCACTTACCAACCTATACTAATTAGTACTATTTTTTTCACTTTTTTTTAATAAAACACCAACCTACACTATCCATTGCAAATTTTTTTTTTTTTATTTTGAATTTTCTGAAAGCAGAATTGTACAAAAAATAAAATAAAGTAAAAGAAGAAAATAAAATAAAATTTTATTTAGACGAAGATGTAAGAAATAAAATAAAGAGAAATGAGGGAGAAGTAAAGTCGGGAAACTCTACGAAAAACTAGTGTTTAACGTCACTAGAAAGACGTTGGGGCGACTCACTAGTTGAAAGAATCAAAAACTGGATATGAGACATCCTCATTGATCCGTTTATCTATTTTCCCCAATGGATGTTCTCTCACAACAATGAATACATCTCCTAAAAGAATGATTTGGAAAGAAATGATGGAAGATGCAATTTGTTCCCTTTCATCCACGGTCTTAAAGATAAAGTCCATCATGATCGGCCTTGCACTTGGCAAGGTGATGTCTTTCAAAGACTCGGTTGGATTATTAGGAAACTCAATCTCTTCATCTTTTTTGTCAACTTCCATACTGATCACTTTCTCCTCCTTCACTAAGGTCGCCTCAATGACTTCATGCTCAATATTACAAGGAATGTCCTCATAAATTGGATTGGCCATTGGTGAACCTACAACTTCTTCCTCTTTTTGATAAGAAAGAGTACTTACGATTGGAGGAAGAGGTTCTTTTGAGTTTTTCCATGGCGAGAAGTTTAAGATGGCCACGGAGTCCATTAGAGAATTAACTTCATATATGGAGCTTTCAATGTCAAATGCGTCCATATTGAAGTGAGAGAGGCATGCCTCAAGAGGATCTTCAGAAGGAATGGAAAGATTCGAAGGAATGGCGTCTTCAATAATTTCATCCAAGACATTCACCATGAAACACTCGCCTTCATCGATAGGATGTTGGCTCGTGTTGAACACATTAAGCTTAACCATCATATTGCCAAAAGAGGTGTCCATAATGCCGAACCTACAATTGATTGTCGCATTAGCGGTGGCAAGGAATGGTCTTCCTAAGATGATGGGAATGTAAGTGATAGGATTAGGAACTTGCTCAGTGTCAAGCACAACAAAATCAACCGAGAAATAGAATTTGTCAACTTTGATTAGGATGTCCTCAACAATTCCCCTTGGTTGTTTTGTAGACCTATCGGCGAGTTGAATAACTACCGAAGTTGGCTTAAGGTTTCCCAAACCTAATTGAAGATACACGGAGTAAGGAATAACGTTAACACTAGCCCCTAAGTCAAGAAGAGCCCTTTTGACCTCATAGTTCCCTATGGTACAAGAGATGGTTGGCGCGCCGGGGTCTTTGAACTTAGGTGGGGTGTTAAGCTTAATGATAGAGCTCACTTGCTCCGTGAGAAGCACTTTCTTTGGGCTTGGTCCCTTGTTCTTCCTCTTTTGAGTACACAAGTCCTTCAAGAACTTGGCATATGGTGGAATTTGGCGAATAGCATCAAGAAGAAGAAGGTTGATTTTAACTTGTTTAAAAACTTCCATCATGTCATGGATTTTTCCTTCTTGCCTCGAAAATGGAGTAGAGTTTAAAGCTTGAGGAAATGGAGCTTTTGGCTCAAAAGGCTTCTCTACATGGGAAGAAGATGATGATGATGGAATTAGCTCCTCAATGTGACCACTTGCCTCTAGTGAAGTAGGGATGGAATTGGGAATGGTAAATGAGCTAACACTTGGTTGCATCGGAACACTAACTTCACTAGGTCTCTCAACTTTGTTATCAATTTTTCTCCCACTTCTCAAAGTGGAAATGGAGTATGCCTTTTGGTTAAGTTTGGGTTGAATAGGCCCTTTCCCTTTCATTGTTTGAACCATTTGCCCAATTTGGGCTTCAAGTTTTGCAATTGATTGAGAATGCGAATGAAACACTTGATTTTCCTTTCGAAGATCACCCAAAGCTTCTAAAACCTTATCCTCAAAAGTGGGATTTCTAGGAGGCTCTTGAGGTGGATGAGAAAAAGATTGATGATTTGAAGAATGAGAATTGGAGAATTGATTCACATATGGAAGAGGATAAGATGGAGAATGGTATGCTTGAGAGTTTGCATTTCGGAGGTGGGGAGGTACATACTTTTCTTGAGAATTTTTATGAAGAGGAGGAATGATACCTCCTCCTTGATTTCTCCAAGAGAAGTGAGGATCACTCCATTTGGAATTGTAGGAGTTAAAATTTGAATTACTTCCCGGATGAATGAAAATAGCATTGACTTGTTCTTGATACTTACTCGGAAAAACTTGTCCAATAGGATAATTGAAAGTATTGTGAGTATAACTAGAGCAAGTCATGCACATCACACCTTGAGAATGGAAAGAGTTGGATGATTGAATTGCCGGGTTTTGGCTCGAAAGAAATTTATCAAACCTTTGAGTAAGATTTTTGACTTCGGCGGCAATTTCCATGGAAGTCTCCACTTGAGAAAGACTGGAGGTTTTCTTCCCTCCTTCATTCAAATTTTGGCTAAATCGGAACAATGAAGAACGATGCATTGAAATTTCGCTTATGCGATCAAAAAGATGCCACACATCGTCTTCATTTTTATCCAAATAGGCTCCTCCACATAAAGCATCAACCATACCTTTTTTGGTATCGGATAGGCTTTCATAGAAGCAGCGAACTAATTGCCACTTAGGAATGTCGTGATGTGGACACTTCCGTAGCAAATCGTTCAAACACTCCCATGCTTCATGTAAAGGTTCTCCCTCATTTTGGGAGAATTCACGGATAGAAGTTCTCATAGCATCGGTTCTACTTAGGGGGTAAATTTTTTTTAGGAATTCATATTGTAATTGAGCCCAAGATGTGATTGAATTTGCCCTCAAGTTATTGAACCAATATTTAGCCTTTTCCCGAAGAGTGAAAGGGAAAAGCTTCATTTTTAAGACTTCTTCCGGAAGGTCCATAATTTTTACGGTTGAACAAACTTCCAAAAACTCATCCAAATGTTTATGTGGTTTTTCATTGCTCACCCCAAAGAAAATGGGGCACATTTGGATGGTTGCGGGCTTGATTTCATAATGAGTCGCCCGAAAGTTTGGCAACCTGATGCATGTTGGTGCATTATATTCATTTGGAGTGTAGTGATCCCGAAGAGATAATTTAGGATTTGGGGGATAAACTACATGATCTTGAGGATGGATTTGTATTATTGGAGGTTGTTGCATTTGATTGGGTTGTGGAAACACATTAAGATGTGAAGTTCTCAAGGGTGGATGCACACCTTGAGGTGGATGCCCATTAAGAGGGTGATACTCGCCTAGATTCTCCATATGCCCTAGATT
Source organism: Cornus florida (assembly GCF_030987335.1). Classification (NCBI taxonomy): domain Eukaryota; kingdom Viridiplantae; phylum Streptophyta; class Magnoliopsida; order Cornales; family Cornaceae; genus Cornus; species Cornus florida. The sequence goes on along the minus strand of NW_026775573.1, from coordinate 42,403,720 downwards.
TTAGAATTGGTTTTCCATTAAATGTGGGATAATCAAGAATGGGAAGAATTTTCCTAGAAACAACAAACCACAACAACAATCAACAACAATTCACCACCTCCACGTACGATGTTCCCATACTCCCATGTTATATCAATGCACAAAATTAAATTGCCTCCACACGGGCTGATGCTTTCTATCAAGAAAGTAATAGCCTCATTTTGGGCTTATGCTTGGACAAGAATTTAAACAATGTGATAGCCTCGACAAGGGCTATCTCGCAAGCATGTAGAGAATTGAACAATTATAGTAAAAGAAATTCAAGGAAGCTCACGAAAGTCTGTAGCAACAACGTCACAATGGTGCCAAGATCCAATGCTTACTCCTCTTCTTTTCAAGTACCTAATTGAACAAGAGGGATTTGTAAGAAAATAGTAATTTAAAGAAAACAATCAAATTAACCCTGATGCCTAATTCAATTCCAACTAAACTGTCAATCCTCGACAACGGCGCCAAAATTATGATGTGACCCGAGCGTGTGCACAAAATAATGCACAACACTTTGGTTTTGGAAATGGTATCAAGCGGGCATCATAGTTTACATTTATAAACCGCTAGACACTTATACTATGTAGTATGAAGTGAGAAGGGATCGAACCCAAGGGATTGAACACGTGTTGGGATTAAACTTGATTTTAGTGCGAATGAGATTGCACAAGAGAGAGAGAGAAAGAGAGAGAGAGCAAAAGATTTTTGGTGAAGTAATTAAACTAGAGTTAAATCGAAAGCATGGAAATAGAAATGACAATGCAAGTAAATTAAATTAAATTAAACTAAGAATTAAAGAGATATGAAGAGAGTCTTAGGGTTAGGATTCACCACTAAGCTCATGCAATTAACCATATGTTTTCAATTAATGGGGAATTCATTAGTGTAATTATAGATGTGGTCACATTATCATCACAAATCACAATCGTAAGCATAGATTATCAACATCAAGAATGAATTGTTTACCTAATGACAATTAAACTAAAGTGTAGAACCCATTCAAGACTACGTCATAACCCACCATACACATTCACAAATGTATTCGATAAAAGCACACATCAAACAAGAGGATAATACTAATTGTAATTAGAAGTATGGATTAACATAATCAAGCACAAATTGCCTACTTTACTACAATTACCTAATGACAATAAGCTAATTTGTAGAACAACCCATCAAGATTAAGCCTTTATCCATCAAATTAATTTACAATTGTATCAACTAAGTCTCATGCTATGGCCATCACTAAACACAACTAAAAGAAGTATCTAGTGTAGAGTATAATTCTAAATCAATCACACATAGACATGTAATTTTCATATAGAATCAATGGAAGAATTAATTTTCAAACATCTAATGAAGAATAAAATCCCTAATTAATCATATATAGACATACAATCAACTTGGAGATTTCAATGGAAGAATTAATCAATACAAGCCCTAATTTGTCAAATCAAGCATGTATATATAGATAAATCACAAGGCCAAATATTTAATTACAACTTAATAATTCCCCAAGAAAAGAAAAACAAAGGTTTAGGTTACATGAACTTAGGGCTCATCCAAGCCCTAAGTGAAGAACTAGCTCATGGAGAAGATGATTCATGGTGTCAACAAGCTCCATCTACATCTTTTGGCTCCTTCTTCTTCTTCCTTCAATTGTAGACAAAGCCTCTGTAAAAATGTTCTTCAAACCCTAGCTTTTCCTTTTTCCCCCAGAGAGAACGTAATATCACGGTCCAGAAAAAAAATAAAATAAAACTTAATAAAAAACTTAATAATAAAATAATAAAACTCTCTCCTAAATAAAATAAAAACTAACCCTAAACTAATGGCTCACTAGGCCTTAAATAATAACCCTATTAAAGCCCAATAGTTCACAAAATAAGCCCAAACAATAAGAAAATCCTATAATGTTGCCAAGTCCTGGGGGATCGATCCCCCACCCTAGGGGATCGATCCCCCAAGAGTTGGAAATTTCCTTTAAGCCCTATTTAGCTCCATTTTGGCCCCGAGCTCATTAGTTTGCTTCTTCATCTTTGGGAACATCATCAAAGGCCTGAGATTGACCGCTTTTGAAGAATAAACACACTATAAAGCAATGGGTTGCGACCTCCTTTTTGCCATTTTCTGAGCTTTTCTAAATATCTTTGCTCGACTCCAAAAAGGTTTTAGTGAACCAAAATTAGCTCATTTTAACTTTATTACCCTGAAATACACATAAACATAAATTAGGACTAAAACATGAAATTAAGATAAATGCAAAGACTGAAATACCCTAACTTAGGTGCTGAAATGTGCAACATTTAAGCACTTATCAGTGAGCCAGAGTCAAAGTTCAGTGTACTTTGTTTCAAGCATAGTGGATCGGTTTACTTTGGACTGCATAGTCCATGAGGTTTTTCCCATACAAACAGTTGACTTATTTTATCAACTGGGGTTTCCTCGCTAAAATCCTAGTGTCATCTCTAACTTTACTTTGCTTTATTTTATATTGTATGATATTGATTTATAAATTGCTAAAATAAAGAAAGTTGGTAAAGACACAGATCTATTTTTAAATAATCAAAACTTTTTAAGTACATTCCACTGCGTACAACTCACAAATTGGTTTCAGAGACAATCTCTACACATTGAGTTAATCCTTGTTGGAAAGTTTTGATTTGTTTTATTTTTTCAAAAATTGTTTTCAAAATCATGTCTTATGCGTTGAAATAAGGCGGTTCTAATCAACATGGTCCTTTATTTGAAGGAGATAATTACAATTTTTTGAAATCAAATATGAGAGTATATTTGCAAAATTTTGGTGGTAAAACTTAGGCAATAGTTGAATCTGGGTATACACGACCTACAGTAGATACAACTGTGGATGGTAAAGTAATCAAAGAATTAAACGATACTTTTGCTTTTACTGCTATTGAAACTGGGCGTAATGATGCCAATGGCAAAACTTTATATTCAATTATTAATTCTATTGTTCTATCTGAATTTGCTAGAATTTCTAATTGTAAAACAGCTAAAGAAGCTTGGGATATTTTGCAGGTTACTTATGAAGGAACTTCAAAAGTGAAGTTGTCTAAAATTCAGATGCATTCTCAAAAATTTGGGAACATCATGATGAAAGAAGATGATTCCTTTTCTGATTTTTATTCTAGTCTTCTTGAATTAATTTCTGAACTGCGTCACTTAGGTAAAAAAGTTAGTGATAAGAAAATCTGTGAGAAAATCTTAAGGTCTTTACCTAAAAGATTTTAGATTAGAGTTGAAACCATCAATGGACATTGGGATTTGAATACCTATAAAGTTGATGAGATGGTGAGTTCTTTAAAAAAAATTGAGATACAGAACTTTGATTTAAATCAGAAGGAGAAAAATCTTGCTTTAAAATCTACACAGGTTGAGAATTTTGTGGATGATGACTCTGATGATGATCTTGCATTTTTATCAAGGCAATTCAGTCAGATTTTGCAAAGGCAACAGAGGAGAAGGAATAACAACATGGCTAATCCTCAAAATTTTGACAAAACGTCAAAGTTTTGGTTTAATGAAAAGAATGTAGAAGAATCAAAAGAAACTAAATTTATTTGCTGGAATTGTGGTGGCAAAGGTCATGTATCCATTGTTTGTCCTAGTTATATGAAAGAACAAAAGGATAGGAATAAAGGAAAAGTAATGAAAGTTTCTATGCCTGAAAATTCTACTTTAAGTGATAATGATTCTCCTCATGATGATACTAATGATTTTTCTTATGTCGCTTTTCTTGAAAGAGGTCCTCATGTCGTTCGTTTATCTGACCCAGACATTTCAGATAATAAAGACGATGAACAGGTGGAAGAGGCTGAAAAAGACGATGAAAAATTTAAAAAGATGGTAAAAAAACCCATAGAAGTCAAACAGGCAATTAATAAGCTAGCAAAGGAGCTTATGCAAGCAAAATGAGAGAATGAAGATCTAAAAAAACAAATTGATGAAGGCAAAAGGAAAGCTTTTGAAAGCAATTCTGTAATCACTGAGCTTGAGAAGCAGATTATCATTCTTGAGGATAAGGTACGTATTGCTAACTCATTAAGAGAATGTCTTGCTTTGAAAAATGATTATCTTAAAATTGAATTAAAATCTAAACAAGATAAACTGAAAGGGTTCAATATAAGTCAAAATAATTTAAATAAGGTAATCAACGTGGGAAAAGATGTAAACAATAAGATTGGGTTAGGTATTGTTAGAGGTTCATCTAGTGGTCAAGGTAAAACAATTTTTATTAAACTTGTTGATATGCCTAAACCTCGTTTGTCTAATTCATTGCATTCTGATATGTCTTACATGCCTAAACTATTGCATTGCATTTTCTGTGGTAAGACTAGACATAAGTATCACTCATATTTTCTGATGAGCATTGAAAAGTGCACATTTAAACCCCTTAAGCTTGAGTATTCTATAACCTTTATCTATCTTATTTTCCCATCTTAGACTAATTTCATATTATTGCCCTTTTCAGGCGCTTATCCCCAAAATATCAATTCAGCTAAATTAGAGCATAAAAGAAGCTATCTCAAGCTGAATGGAAGAAAGGAGCAAAGTAGAAGCAAAGTGGTGGAAAACAGCAAGTTTCGATCTATCTGACCAATCTTCGATCAATCTCACAGTAATCGATCCAACCTCATCAAGATGGATCAAACCCCTTGTCCTTATTCTCAAGAATTTTCATCTTCAATCGATCTCACCATTCTTCCGATCGATCGAACTTCTTTGATCGTATACCCACCTACCACTTTTGTCTTTTTCCCAAAATATCCCAAAAAAATCTCAGAGATTTGTCGTATTCCAAAAAGGCGCCGCCAAGAATGGATTGATCTAGTCATACTTCGATGGATCTGGCCAGAGTTCGATCGGAATTCGATAGATCGAACCTCTTTAAGTCTGAAATCAAACAGAGTCCAGCTCATTAAAAGATGGCTCGTGGTGCAATCATTGAAAGGGCCCTAGTGCACGAGACCTGGCCATTGGGTGTGACACTTGAGCTACCTATATAAGGATTTTGAGCCATTTTTACACATACACAATCATAGACAATCATATACAACTTGGAGAGGAGGATAAAGATTAGAGAGCTATACACCATTTGGGAGTTTTTCCATTCATCTAGGGTTTCCATCAAGAAGAAAATCATTCCTACCATGGAGATAGCCCTTGAGGGTTGAATGACTACATCAATGAGTGGCTAAACATCTTCTTGGGGCTAGAGTTAGCCCTAAGTATGCCTTTTAGATCTTGATGTTTTATATTTTGAGGGGATTTGTGTTGTAATCTTGTCTTGACATTTGATTTATATATGAATTTTGTTTCTACAATGATTTATGTTGTTTAATACTTCTAATTGATCATTTCATTATATTCATATGTCTATGTATGCTAGAATAGATGTTCATGTATTTATCTCTTGGTTTTGTGTTATTGATGCATGTCTAGGTGTGTTGATGCTATGAATTTAGAGATTGTCAAGGCATAGTGCTTAAATAGAATACTCTTGTGGTTTATTTGATGGCTCATACTTATTTCTTAATGAATTGTGCCTCTCCTTAGTTTAATTTTCATGTCTTTAGCTTAGATGTAGTGTAGTTGCTTTACTTTCTTAGATGTGAGGACAATCCATGCTTGTTGTTTGATGTTCCATGCTTATGAATGCAAATAGTATAATTCTCTAACTTGTTAATGTGTTGATTGTGAGCTTAAAGGAAGGAATAATGGTTTAGATTGATATATTGTGCTATTCACTAGGTTGTCTAGACAATGTATACTTAATTAGTCATCCATGCTTGTTGATTCAATCATTAACATCTCTTTGTGTTGCAACATATATTTTCCCTCATTCATTACACATTGAGTATCTAGAATGGTGATGTTTAGTGGTGACCTCTAAATCCTAATACCTCTCTCTATTGTTCTCTTTACTTTATTTACTTTAATTGCATGCTTTAATTTTAATTACATTACAGTTTAATTAACCAAACAAACCACATTTTGATCACTCGACCTAGTAATCCAATCTTGTTTCTATTTCAAATAAGCAACTATTCCCTTAGGATGATCCCTACTCACCCTAGCTATATTTAGTAGTTAGAGGTAGTTGTGGCACTTTATAAATTCAAAGTTGGCCACACTTCATTACATAATTTGGTGCATTGGCACGACACATATCAAGTTTTGGCGCCGTTGTCAGGGATTTAGCAACGCCGTATTTTGGAAACAATTAGGAATTAGTATTCTTTTGATCGTGTTTTTACTTTATTTTATTTGTAGTTACTTATTATGTTTGTTCTTGATTGGGTAGGTGAATTGAGCAAAGGAAGTCAAGCAAGGGAGAATTGAAAAGCAATGAGCTAAGTTAAGCATAAAAAGGTCTAAAATAAAAATAAATAAATAAATAAATAATTGCAAAACATAGCAAGGCTTGAAAATTGAGAACCAAATTGAAGTTGCTTAAGGACCCTTTGTGAGCTCTTCCTAACTCAATTTCTAGTTAAATCGTGAGCCTGTGTGGAGGCATATTTTTACTTTCTTAGATAGATCGTGAGCTCGCGTGGAGGTAATTTACTTTTCTTTACATATTGTTGAAAGCATGGGAGTATGGAATCAATGTATGTAGAGGATAGTTGAGTATTGATTTGTTGCGGAGGCGAAGTGCTTGATTTTATTGTTTTGTTAGTGTGTTACTTGAGGTTTTGTGTGGTTTTTCCCTTACCCTTCACCATAGGCATTCTAATGGAAAATCTAGAGGGTAATCTTGGTTATTTAGACCCACATCTTATGAGACATCCCCCTCTTAACCAACATCCCCACAGAGTTCAAGCTCCAATACTTCCAATGATTCTTCGTGATCATTACAATTTTCATGTATACCATGCACCAACTTGCATCATGCTTCCTAATTTTGGGGCTAATCAATATGAAATTAAACCCAAGACTATTCAAATATATCCACTTTTCTATGGCTTAGATGATGAGTAACCATATAAACATCTTGATGAATTTCTTGCAATATGCTCCACCGTGAAGTACATGAATTTCCCGGAACAAGTTCTTAGATTGCTTCTCTTCCCTTTCACTCTTAAAAATAAAGCAAAACATTGGTTCAACAATTTGAGGGCAAATTTAATAACATCTTGGATACAAATGCAAAGTGAATTTTTGAAAACATTTTACCCCATAAGCTTGACCAATTCAATGAGAACCGCTATTAGAGAATTTTCTCATGAAGAAGGAGAACTTTTACATGAGGCTTGGGAAAAATTGAATGACTTGCTAAGGAAATGTCCATACCATGGTATTTCAAAATGGCAAGTTGTCCAATAATTCTTTGAAAGCCTATCTGACATTCATAAGGACATAGTTGATACTTTTTGTGGAGGTTCATATTTTGGGAAACATAGGGATGATGTTTAGCACCTTTTTAAAAAAATGAGTGAAAACTCTTTGCATAAATATCACACTTCCCGGTTGGGTCATGATTCTAGTGAAAGGAAGAAAAATGTGAAAGTGTGTCAGATTGTAGCCGAGGTTAAAACTCTTTCTAAAAAAGTTAATAAATTTTTATTGAGTCAAAAACTGGTTATCAGATCATCTCCTTTTCATCACTCCTATCATTTTTGTGAGCCTTCCATGACTTGTTCTAATGTTCTACATTCTACTTCCAATTGTCCTCATGGATATGTGTTTAATGAACACTTTGAACAAATCAATGCTACATTTGCTCACCCTTATTCAATTGTCTATGTCCCAAGGTGGGATGAAAATTCAAGTTCTTTACAAGCTAAATTTTTTTAAAATAAGTATGTTCCTCCTCATAAAAAAAGTGAAAATTCTCAAGGATTTGTTTCATCTTCTTATCATCAAAGAATGAACCACTTCTCACATCCTTAAGTCTATGAATCTCAAAATGGTTTTCATCATTCTCATGCACTGTCTAGTAATTCTACATTTGAAGATAAGGTTTTGGTGGCTTTGGGTAGTTTAGAAATGAACACTAACCTGTTGCATTCTCATTCTTAATCGATATCAAAGCTTGAATCCCAAATTGGGGTAATAATTAATACATAGAATGCAAGAGAAATTGGTAAATTGCTTAGCCAACCAGAAAGGAACCCAAAAGCCCAATACCTTGTGGAAGTAAACTCTACATCAGGGTGTCTTTCTCAAGAACAAGTGCAAGCCATTACTACCTTGAGAAGTGGCAAGCAAATTGACAATAGGGTTGAGAAACCAAGTGAAGTTAGTGAACCGGTTCAACCAAAAGTTGACACCTGTCCCGTACCCAATCTTACTCCTACTTCCTTGGAGGAAAATGCTCTAAATAGGAATTTTCAATCTTCTTCATCGTCTCCTCAAGTTGCAAGGTTTTATGAGCCAAAAGCTCCATTTCTATATGCTTTAAAAGAGACTTCACCTTTTTGGAGGCAAGAAGGAAAAATCCATGACATAATGGAGGTGTTCAAATAAGTTAACATAAATCTCCCTCTCTTAGATGCAATTAGGCAAATTCTGCCTTATGCAAAAATTTTGAAAGATCTATGCACGCAAAGAGGAAAAGCATGGGACAAGGCCCTAAAAAAGTGTTCCTCACAGAGCAAGTGAGCTCCATCATTCAACATAACACTCCACCTAAGTTCAAAGATCCCGATGCTCTGACCATCTCATGCGTAATTGGAAACCATGAAGTTTAAAGAGTTTTTCTTGACTAAGGAGCAAAAGTTAATTTGATTCCTTACTAAGTGTATATCCAACTAGGTTTGAATGAATTGAAGCCAACCTCAGTAGTGCTTCAATTGGCCAATAGATCCATCAAAACTCCTGGGGGCATAGTTGAGGACATTCTCATTAAGGTTGACAAGTTCTATTTTCTGGTTGATTTTGTGGTCCTTGATACCGAACCGGTTACTAATCCTACCAACCACATTCCAATCATCTTAAGAAGGCCATTTCTTGTTACTACAAATGCCACCATTAATTATAGATCCGGGGTTATGGATCTTTCTTTTGGTAACATGATGGTTAAGCTTAATGTTTTTAATACAAGTTGACATCCCATAGATGAAGACGAGTGTTGTCTCATAGATGTCTTGGATGATGTTGTGGAGGAGTCCATTCCTTCCATGATTATAAAGAAGCCAACCGAGGATAATCTTTCATCTTTTTTATCCGAGGATCCCCTTGCATTTTGTCTCCTTGAAAAGTATGAGAATTGCGGGTTTGATAATGAAGGATTAATGAATGAGGTTAATGAATTAATGGAATTCATTGAAAGTTTGGATTTTCCACCTTGGAAAGCTCCAAAAGAACCTCTTCCACCACTTTCTAGCACTCCACCGGTCCTATCTTTAGTCTCTCTACCCACTCTTGAGCTTAAAACTCTCCCTCCCGATCTTAAGTATGCCTTTTTAGGCCCGAAAGAGACTCTTTCGGTCATCATCTCTTTAAATCTTAAAAGGACCAAGAGAATGATCTTTTAAATGTTCTTAAAGAAAATAAAGAAGCTATTTGATGGAGTGTGGTGGATTTAAAGGGAATTGACCCTTCTATTTATATGCATTGCATACTTATGGAAGAGGATGCAAAACATTATAGGGATGCTCAAAGGAGATTAAATCCAAACATGGAAGAAGTGGTTAAAAAGGAAGTTGTTAAACTTTTGGATGCTCGTATAATCTATCCAATCTCTCATAGCAAATGGGTGAGTCCAACTCAAGTAGTTCCCAAGAAATCGAGGATTACGGTGGTTGAAAATTCGAAAGGTGAGGTAATTTCTAAGCGTACCGCCAATTCATGGCGTGTATGCATTGATTACCATAAATTAAATACCGCCACTAGAAAAGATCATTTCCTTTTGCCATTTATTGATCAAATTCTAGAGAGATTAGTCAGGCAATAATATCATCACTTTCTTGATGGCTATTCAGGTTACAATCAAGTAGCCCTTAACCCTTTAGACCAAGAAAAAATCACCTATACTTGTCCTTTTGGCACATTTGCTTGCAGACGGATGCCTTTTGGATTGTGCAATGCTCCAGCCACATTCCAAAGGTGTATAATGTCAATTTTCTCAGACATGATGGAAGAGTATCTAGAGGTCTTTATGGATGATTTTTCTGTCTTTGGGTCTTCATTTGATGTATGCCTCAAAAATCTAAATTTGGTGCTCAAAAGATGTCGTGAAACAAACCTTGTTCTTAGTTGGGAAAAGAGCCACTTCATGGTTCAAGAAGGTATTTTTTTTGGGTCATATTATGTCAAAAAGAGGAATTGAGGTTGATAAAGCAAAAGTTGAGCTCATTTCTGAACTGCCTCCACTTTCTATGGTGCGAGAGGTTCGCTCTTTTTTAGGCCATGCTGGCTTCTATCGCCGTTTCATCAAAGACTTTAGCAAAATTGCTAGACCCTTGTGCAATCTTCTTGCCAAGGAAACACCATTCGTCTTTGATCAAGCATGCCTTAATGTTTTTCATAAATTACGTGATTTATTGTCACCTGCTCTTATTATGCAACCTCCTAATTGGTCATTACCATTTGAAATAATATGTGATGCCTCTAATTATGCCATGGGAGCAGTTTTGGGACAAAGGGTAAGAAAACTTCTATGTGTCGTATATTATGCAAGCAAGACCCTCTCAGGAGCTTAATTAAATTACTCCACTACCGAGAAGGAATTACTTGCCATAGTGTATGCCCTTGATAAATTCCGATCTTATCTCTTAAGATCAAAAGTTATTGTCTATTCTGATCATGCTGCTCTCAGGCACCTTTTGATCAAGAAAGAAACAAAGCCTCGTTTGATAAGATGGATTTTGCTTCTTTAGGAATTTAATTTTGAAATCAAAGAAAAGAAAGGCACCAAAAATATAATGACCAGGTCATTTTCCTTCCTTTCTTTTCTCTCGGATTTTCACGGATATATTTTTTTTTTTCCGTTGTCCTTTTCCTTTCTGAGCTCAGTTTTTCATCACATAGTGTCATCTCGAGTGTTCAGAAATAGTTTCTGAGACTCTTTTCTTTAGATTGACCACTTTCTTTGAGGACCGTGTCATTTCCACATTTTCCTTTTTCGGACACTATTCATTTTCGTTCTTTTTCCTATTTTGTCTTTTCCCCGTTTGTCACTTTGTTGGCATAACCACACTTCCTGTGTTAGGAGTTGGTTTTTAACTCCACGTATCTTCATTCTAAGTGGTTTCCATGAAATACGTATCTTTACTTTTGCAGAAAGATACTCTGGTTGCTCTCGGTGTCCATAGGGGTATGGATGCACAGTTCTTCAGAAACTTATTCTTTTCTTGGGGTGTTTTTCATAAATATCTTTTGAAGATATTTTATTTTAGGCGTTTCTAAGAAAATATCTTTTGGAAGATATTTTCATTCTGGGGCAGTTTCGTAGTTTCCACTTTTTGGAGGGGCCATTGTGCAATTAACGAAAGTTATTGCAAATGCCTTGTTTTGAGTCTGGATCCCCGTGTGGGATTCATTTTCACTTTTCGTCAAGTTGTGTACTCTTAGAATTTCCTTCTGGTGGTTTTTCTCCAGTTTCAGGGTTTTTGACCCCGGTTGCCGCCAAACTTGTTTGGGGCATATCTCTCTGCTCGGGACTCAGTTTTTGACGCTGTTTCTTCCCTTGTTCATCTTTTCTCATTTTAGTTCTTTTTCATTCATGGGGTTTTTCTGTTTGAGCGCGTCTGCTCAAATTCCACTTTTCCGGACCTAGCGGGGCCCGTTCGGGACACTTTTAGGGTTTTTCTATAAATACGAGGTCTTAAGATGAAAAATCAGATTTTTCTCTCTCTCTCTCCTCTTTCTTGGCCGGCAGCCATGGCAACCAAGGGGCTGCTACCCTTCTTTTTCATTTTCCAGCCACTTCCCTTTAGTAAAAAGGTGTAGTGCCTTAGCGTTTTATGTTCGCCTTACCGTGCTCTACCTTTCTCCCTTATTAGAACCCATTTTTGGCCAAATTTTGAGTTCGGGTTTGAGGTCAAGTTGTGATTTTGATGGGGCTTCCTTGGGATTCTTGTTCACCGTGTTGTCCCCGACAAAACCTAGAAGTTTCGTTGGATTTGGAGCCGTTTCATTTCGGTGGGGATTTGAGATTTCATCTTAAATGGAGGTAGGGTATATTTTAGGATTTTGTATGTGTTGTATTGAGTGTTTTCCATGATTATACAACTTGTATGCATGCTTTGGTTTAAGTCCTAGAATTTAATTTATTAATTTCTATGGTTAGGATTTAATTCTCATGATGATATATAACTTAGAATTAAATTATGGCATGCTAGAAAGTTTGGATTTGACATGTTTGTTAACATATACTAAATTGGAATTATTTGGATAAGAATTACACTTTTTATTTAATAATTATCTTTGCTAAAAGTTGAATTCTCATGGACGTACCTTGAATGAAATTAACTTGTAGCATGCTTTTAAATTAAGTCTTGGCATGTTATTTAACATACTTTAATTCGAGAGCATTTGGATGAGTATGAAAATCTAGAGATTTTAATTAAAAGGGTTAATTAAAATTTATTTTAAAAGTTCCATTGGCTTAATCAAGTTTTTGATTTGATAATTGTGATAACTAGGACTTGTACACTAGCATATGTTAAATTGGGACCATTTGATGTTGTTTTAGAATCTAGGAATTTAATTATCATGATTTAATCAAATTCCATCATATTGTTTTAATGACCTAATTAAGTTTTTCATGTGATATATGTAATGACCATGCTATGTAGTATAACATGTGTTAATTAGGGATCATTGAATCGAGACTTGAAACTTAGAGAAATTAATGAGGTTATGTAATTAATTTTCGTTTCTATTGCGTTGAAGATTTAATCATGTATATAACATTGGTAGTATGTTTGAAGCATGATTTTAGACTTGTAATGGATTCATAAGTTATGCTTTCAATATTGAATTATATTGTTATAGTGTGTAACGAATCGCACACTGAAGATTCGACATGTGATATTATTATAGCGTGGAACGAATCGCGCTCTGAAGATTCAACATCTGTCATCCTATAGTAGTTGTGGATTTAGAGAATGTGTTGTGTGGTTCCAACCTATTAGTGCATGAAGGTAGTTTTGTGTACTATTCAATACGTATATAAGTTGTTAACTTATTTATTTTGGAGTCACTTGGGACATGGTTACTATGAGATGGCTAGAGTTTGGCTCTAGTACGGGAGGTATGAGTTCTCCTCGTCGAGATAGTGTGCACTAGGGGTGGTATTACCAGTGGGTTAGTGCCCATAATAGCTGTTGAGGTCTCGACAAAATTCCGAGCTTAGATGTCCAAGTCTCCCATTATTTGATTTCGCACTTTTAGATTTCAACTTGATAACCTTGAGAATCTATGTCTTAATGTGTGGTATTAGAAATTCTAATTATACTAAATTGCTATATTTAGTTGATTTTGCACTTTTATATTTCAAGTTGATAACTTTGAGAATCTATGTCTTGATGTGTGGTATTAGAAATTTTAATTATACTAAATTGCTATATTTAGTTGATTTTGCACTTTTAGATTTCAAGTTGATAACTTTGAGGATCTATGTTTTGTTGCTCTGTATAACACGCCTCTATGTTGGTTAAAATGCCTAGATATTGTGATTCATGCTTTGTTGTTCAAATGTAACTTAGGAATGATCCTATAGATTCATTTGGAATATAGACGTTAGGTGGTATGATCCACTTTTGTCGTTTTTATATATTAGATTTCAAGCTGATGACTTTGAGAATCTATGTCATGTTGCTTGTATAGCACACTTCTATGTGGTTTGAATTACATGGATGATGCGATTTATGCTAGAAATGATCTAGGGTAGCTTAAGATGCTCCCTGAGTCTCACCCTTGACATAGACGTTAGGTGGTATGAGCCCTTTAACATGTTTCACCTTAAGGTGATAAAATTGTAAAATGCTAGGTCGATGCATGCTCATTTCCTACGAGTAGCTTTATGTTACTCATCCACATAGTGGGGACATTTTTCAGGTACAAGATTTAAGATTGGGAGATTTGCACTTGCCTTGGGTGGTTTGGAGATTTGAAGTTCCCTTTAATGTATTTTTGTTCACATGCAAGTGTTAGCATGTTTGAGTTTTGCTTATAAAGATGTAATATTTAGTTAGGTTCAATTATGCCATTTTTGTCTTTGGGATGTAATATTTTCTAACTTTGGATAGTTGGCATGTCAAATTTTGTAAATAAAATGTAATGAGGCCATTGTAACATATTCAAAATGTCATTTTACACTTGCATGCATGTTCACATCAACACCCACTTGCATATAATTCAATTTGATCATGCCATGGGGGATTCAAATAAGGCTTAGGGACTTCTTTTTCATTTTGGTGCATAATAGGTTCATAGGCACTTTCTCGAGCCATTTCGGTCGACCGAAATGCTAGTTCGGTTGATCGATTCTGTGGTACCCCTCAGATCCGAGACACGGGTTGATTAGGCCCAGGTCCAAACCTGAGGGATATCGAACAATTAATATTTTAAAATGAACACAGAATATAAATTGAATAAGAATTAAAATCTAAGAGCTAAAAGAAACTAAAAGGAAATCCTTGAATCATAATTAATCAAATCCGATAATCTAAAACTCCATAAGTTTACAACTCGAGAATCCATCCATTGGACCCCTTATTAAAATTCTCAAACCAAAATTGAAATAATAGAAATAAAATCCACAATTATCATAGAGAAGATTCCTACATAATCAAAGGAATGAATATTTGTATCTGCTCTACATGTCCAAGCTCTAACCCTAGAACTGACGAACACCTGAAAAATAAAGGAGTGGGTCAGGCCTACATTCAAGTCCTGATCTACTACAATCCAAACAGTAATCCGATACGCAGATACATCCTAGGAAGACTCAAGAATACCTAGGGTCGTCCATATATGTATATAGTACACACTATAGGACGCTCACTAGTCCAAAAAAGGTTTGTCTCAGCCTGAATAGAGATACTATGCAAATCGCACATAACGTGGTCATGTGTATCTAGCCCTACCAGGGAACAACACCTCTGTTCAGCTATCCATCCTAGGCGATATACGCACCCTAACCATGGTCCTGAGACTCAAGCTCATACCATGGCACATATAATAAATATATAAAGTCTATACTCCTCCTAGTACAAAATACCATCCATCTGTGTGGTGATCTGGTATATGTATATCCATCCATTCTGAAACCATATTAAGTCATTCAACTATTTTGTTGACATAACACAAGTAGATGATGGACTTAACTCATAGGGTTAATCCATACCTTAATCCAAATTAGGTAGGATATAGTGTTTGACTAATCCATACCTAGTATGTCACCGTCCCATATCGGTACATACAAATCCTCCATATAGCATAGTTGTTAAAACAACACTATATAATCAACAACCATACTCCAGAATATGCATTTGTATAAATTCATACATATATCAATATTAGGTATTTATTACAAAACCTAAATATCATGCTCTAATCATTTAAACTGCTAAAATAAATCATAGCGTTTAAATCCTCCAAAACAACCGATAAATTGATACAAATTAAATAAATTAAATATCAATTAAATCCAAACTAAGTATAGTTAAATATAATTAATTCACCATACTTATAACACTATAAAAATATAGGATTATATATAATTGAATTATATATAAAAAACTTTGCCAAGTTCCAGTCATATAAACCTAGCAAAAACAGTACAACGTATAGCCATTATTTGAGTTATTTATTGCTCCTTTCCTTAAACTATTATTGTATTAAATATTTTCAATATTTAATTAAGTCCCTAACATTTAATTACACCTTACCATAGCATTTAAACAGCGTTAGAAAACACTGCACAGCCCAAACAGCCCCTAAAGCTCATTATTGTGCGATGCAAGAAAGAGCAGGCTCAACAAAAACATTGAGCCTGCTCCACTTTTGACTTAGAGCCGGCTCCTTCAACATTGAGCCGGCTCCAAGTCCCTAATAGAGCCGGCTCCATTATCTTTGAGCCGGCTCTAAGGTAATTTTAGAGCCTGCTCCTTCTCCTTTGCAGCCGTTGCCCATTCTAGCTTCGTCTTCTCCAACTCCGATGATTACAGAGCCTCTGTGGTATGTTCTAATTCTTATTCTAGGTTCAATCTTAGTCCTAAATAAGTTTAAACCACTGAGATCCAATCCTAACATGTGTAGGAACACAAGTTTTAAAGCAACAATTGCAACACCTCTGTTAACCAATTTTAAGCAAGCTGCGACAAATTTAATTCAGATTAATTTGATGCAATTAAATACTATTCTAAGCACTTGTTCTAGAGTTCAAACTCAGTCCTATATTAGTTACTAGGCAACCATATGAATCGTTGATCTCAATTAAACAAGAAAATAAACATGTTACAGGAAAAACCAACTAACAGCAACCTAAAGAATTTTGGTATAACAGTTTCATTCAACGAAGTTAATTATCAGTTTAAACATGCATAATAGATTGTTTAAGCATTAGTTTAATCCCTGGAGTCTTCCTAAGCATGCACGGAACATGAATTAACGGGAAAGAATAGAACAGAACTTGCCTTTAAGTTCAAAGTTGAAACACTGAATCCACGTCTCTGAGTTTTAGTTTTCCTTGCCCTGCCTTCCTATGCCCTCTCTATAAATTACTCACTCTCTGTTTCTCTGCCCTTACAACTCTCTGTATCACTGTGTATGTGACTATGGTGAATAGGGTTTACAAAAACCCTTAGCAGATGTATACATATGTATTTATAGGCTTAAGTTGAAACCCTAACCTTAATCCTAAACCACCTACAAGTCGGCTCAAACTAAAACACGATGAAATTAAACAAAACCCTAATAATTTAAAACAGTTAAGTTGCCTTTAAAATAGATCAATTAAAAATCAACAAAATTAAATAAAATAATTAAAGCAGTATTAACAATTAAACAGATAATAAATTCAGTCACAAAAATGCAGCACTTAATGTAAGTTAAATAAGTCTAAGAATTCAACAATTTATTAAATCAAAGAAAACAAGTAAACCAAATAATTAATTCAAATAATACAAACAAGTCAAATAATAAAAAAGTCAATTAAAACATAAATTAAATACCAGGACTATCCTTTTGGAATTAGGGGTATTACAGATTCCCTTTTTGGTTTCAATTGAACAGTGAAAACTCAATTCCAGTAGCCATTTCAGTTTCGTGCCACAAACCGGTCGACCGGTTTGGCATTTCGGTCGACCGAAGTGAAGGCTCAATTCTTCTCTTTCTCTTGGTTTATTTCGGCAGACAGAAGCTCTATTTCGGTCGACCGAAATGGAGCTGCTTTGTTGATTTTGTTTGGTTATTGTTTCATTTCGGCTTATACCAATTGGTTTACTTCCACTCAACTTCGTTAATCTTGTTTGGACCATTTAATGGTATAGGTGATCTAGTTTGAACTAGATCTTGTCCCCTTGGGTGTCATTGGTGCCATAGGGCACCGTTTGACTTTTTTATCCTAGTTTCCGCTTCTGGTTTTTTCCTTGAGTTCCGTGACTTCATGGATGGTCACACTTGTGTCTTAGGGATAGTATATATCTCTAAAGACTTTGGTTTGTCTTTTACTTCTGCATTTCAGACCCGTTATCGGGTCATCACTGACACACTGGGTTGAAAAATCTGGGTCGTTACAAAAAATATGGTTGCCGATCATCTTTCAAGGTTAGTGGTAGAATCTTCCCCGAGCCCACCAATTCATGATTCATTTCCAGATGAACAATTGTTCCAAGTCTCTAATGGCCAAATGCCTTGGTTTGCTGATACTGTGAATTTTCTTGCAATTGGCAAGCTTTTAACTAATTGGTCAAAGCAAGCGAAGAAGAGTTTCTTTTCCAACATCCATAATTACTATTGGGAGGATCCTATCTTATTTCGATATTGTCCAGATCAAATTGTGAGAAGATGTATTCCAGAGAGTGAAATTCCAAGCGTCCTTGTATTTTGCTATACCCTTGCATGCGGTGGGCATTTTAGTGCGAAGAAAACCACCTTGAAGGTGCTTTAAAGTGGGCTATTCTGGCCCACCATCCATAGAGATGCCTATAATTTTTGCAAGGAGTGTGAGAGATGTCAAAAAATGGGATCAATGTTGAGAAGAGATAAGATGCCCTTGACAAATATTCTTGTTATTAAAATCTTTGATATTTGGGGCATTAATTTGATGGGTCCTTTTCCTATGTCTTATGGATTTCAATATATATTGCTTGCCGCTGACAATGTTTCTAAGTGGGTGGAGGCCTATGCTACCAAAACCAATGACCACTTCGTGGTTGTCCAATTCATTAAATCCAACATTTTCACTCGTTTTGGTATGCTAAGAGCAATGATTAGTGATGGAGGAAAGCATTTTTGCAATCGCTTTTTAAGGAAACTCTTTCTTAAGTACTCCGTTACTCATAAAGTCGTCACTCCTTATCATTCTCAAATAGGTGGGCAAGTAGAAGTTTTAAATCGGGAAATTAAACATATTCATGAGAAAATAGTTAACACAACCCGGAAGGATTGGTCACACAAGTTGAATGATGCTTTGTGGGCTTACCGAACGGCATATAAGACTCCCATTGGCATGTCTCCTTATAGACTTGTTTATGGAAAGCTTTGCCATCTTCCAATTGAGCTAGAACACGAAGCTATGTGGGCAATTAAAAAGCTCAATCTTGACTTTGACAAAGCCGGAGAAAATCGGTTACTCCAATTGAGTAAGTTGGAAGAGTTGAGACATAATGCTTATGATAATGCCAAGTTCTACAAGGAGAGAACTAAAGTTTTTCATGACAAACACATTGTGAATAAATCTTTTGAGCCTGGTAAAAAAGCTTGGCTTTTCAACTCTAGGTTAAAACTCTTTCCCGGGAAGTTACGAACCAAATGGGAAGGTCCTTATGAAATCATTTCTATTGCGCTATATGGGGCAGTTGAAATACAAAGTCTAAAGAATGGCAACACATTCAAGGTAAATGGGCAAAGGTTGAAACCCTACATTGAGGGATAGGTTTTTCAAAGGCATATAGAAGATGCCCTTTTGGTAGATCCAATCTATGAAGAGATATAGTGATGCACTCACTGTTTTGAATGAGAAGTTCAAATTTTTGCTGTTCGAATGATCTCAAAAGAAGTTCGATTGATCGAACATCATCTCTGCATCTAATCATCTCTCTGTTCCATCGTGCGACAATTTCCTGCATATTTCAGCTCTCTATGTATCGTACGAACTTCATTTCTGATCGATCTGAGTGTTCCAAGATTGATCGAGATTTTACTCAGATCGATCTTCATTCTATACTTAGAAAAAATTTTGAACCCATCAAAAATCACCTTTCTGTGTATCGTTCGAACTTGTCTATAGGTTTTCACCTGTTAGATCGATCAAGCTTTGATCGATCTATATTCGATCGATTTGAATGCTTTCTGATTGACTTTGACCTTTTTTTAAAAAAAAATTCAAAAATACTTCATTTTATTTTTGTTTTCACTTTTATTTTACTTTTATAAAAATCTAAAAATAATTTTGTTTTATTTTTCTATAAAAAAAAAATTAAATTAAATGAACTCAATCTTTCAAAGCAGCATTCCGTCAAGCTAGAGATGTTAAACTTAGCAATCATTATCCATATTTTCTTGTATTTTGTTTCATTGTACATACTTTTATAAAAAGAAAAATATAAAAAAATTTCACCATTATCCCCTTTTGTGTAGTTATGCATACTTTATGATTTATATTCGGGGTGATCTCATATCTCTCTTTCATCTTGTGTTGTATTGCCTTAGAGTGTATCATTTCATTTACCTCTTATCCCATTTGATATTTGATGTGAGTTTGCTAGTGTGGTTATTCAAATAGGTTGTTGATTCCAAGTTTGGGGGAGACGTCTTTCACATTGGATCACTATCGGGCTTCATGTCTTTGCCACCACGGTATATTCTTTCCATTTTTTCCATTATTCTCATTACACATTAAGGACAATGTGCCGTTTAAGTTTGGGGGTAAGGTATCTTTGTTGCATTCCACTTAAAGTTGAGTTTTAATTGCATGATTGAGATTTGAGATTAATGTTAGCTATGATTTTTGATCTTTTGGGGACTTTATTGCTTAAAATTTAAAAATTGCTTGACTTGAGAGTCCAATAGTCCTTCTATGCCTTATGGATGCCATTTAGGAGTAAATTTTTCAAAAGAATGATATCTTGCTTGCATTTGTGGTCCACATCATCTTGATTTTGTGATTATTTTGAGATTCACTCTATGATTCTATACTAGCACAAGCGCACACTAGCATTCATTTGTGCGGTACATGCTTTGTTGATTATTGAATTGGTTATATTCTAATTGAGCTAGTAGTGCATTGAAAGCTTTAATCTTGACAAAAGTGGATAACAAAACCTTTTTATTGAGTAGCCGGGATTCTAGCCTCATCAAGCATTGAATTTCTCACACCGAAAGGTGGAGGGCCCAAACTCTAGGTCAATAATTGAATGCTAAAAAAAAAAAAAAAAAAAAAAAAGTTGCAAAAGTAATAAAAAAGTGAGAACTTCTCCCAAAAGGTGAGAAATGGGAAATGATTAGATGGAGGTTGTTTTGATTTGCAGCTTAGTTGATTTGAGCTTATAAGTCCTTCGGGGTGTTTGAACACCTAGTGCCCTAAAGCTGTCTGGTTTAGGAGTCATTGACCTAATGCTCGACCTCATGGATCGCTAAAAAGCTTAATAGATCAACACATTGCACTATACTTCCATCTTTGATCCTTAGGATTAGGAAAAAAAAAAAAAAAATTGAGTGAAAAAAACTAGCGCACCTAGATGAATAAAGCTTTAATAAAAGGTCCACTCTTTGTCTTGATGATCGGTACTAGATTTGTGTACTTGGTTAAGGGTAAGGATGCGATCATTTCTTTAGTTGGCTTAAATAGCAACATATTTTATGCCGGTCCACTCAAAAAGGATTCTAGAGTTGTTTTGATTTGCATGATCATTTTCTTGATGTGTGGAAAACCATATTTGCTTGTTTGATGTTGAGATTTTGGGAGATTGCTTGGAAAGGGTTGAAAAATTGCATACTTGGGGTAGTTTTCTCGTAATACTTGTTTAGAATATTGGTGTCTCTTTTGTGAGAATAAGCTTAACGTTTGTGGGTATCAATTTTGGAAACCCTCACGAGACTTCACTCATCCACTAGGGGTAACCTAGGGGTTTAAAAGGCTTGTTACATGTGCTAAATGCAATCGTGTTCCCTACGAAAGTGGCGTTATCCATTTATTGCTTTCTAATTCATAAGTGGATAATTGTTCATTTCATTCCTTTACTTTATAGTTCATTGCTGGGGGCTAGTAATATTTAAGTTTGGGGGTGTGATGAGCACTGAAAAGTGCGCATTTAAACCCTTTAAGTTTGAGTATTCTAGAACCTTTATCTATCTTATTTTCCCGTCTTAGACTAAATTCATGTTATTGCCCTTTTCAGGCGCTTATCCCCAAAATAAGTCAATTCAGCCAAATTAGAGCATAAAAGAAGCTATCTCAAGCTGAATGAAAAAAATGAGCAAAGTGGAAGCAAAGTGGTGGAAAACAGCAAGTTTAGATCGATCTGACCAATCTTCGATCGATCTTACAGTGATCGATCTAGCCTAATCAAGATAGATCAAACCCCTTGTTCTTATCCTCAAGAATTTTCATCTTCGATCGATCTCACCATTCTTCCGATCGATCGAACTTCTTTGATCTTATCCCCACCTACCACTTTTGTCTTTTTCCCAAAATATCCCAAAGTATCTCAGAGATTTGTCTTATTCCAAAAAGGCGCTGCCAAGGATGGCTCGATCTAGTCATACTTCGATGGATCTGGTTAGAGTTCGATCGAAATTCGATCGATTGAACCTCCTCAAGTCCGAAAAAAAACAGAGTCCAGCTCATTAAAAGATGGCTCATGGTCCAATCATTGAAAGGGCCCTAGTGCACGACACCTGACCATTGGGCGTGACACTTGAGCTACCTATATAAGGATTTTGAGTCATTTTTACACATACATAATCATAGATAATCATATACAACTTGGAGAGGAGGATAGAGATTAGAAAGCTATACACCATTTGGGAGTTCTTCCATTCATCTAGGGTTTCCATCAAGAAGAAGATCATTCCTACCATGTAGATAGCCCTTGAGGGTTGGATGACTACATCAGTGAGTGGCTAAACATTTTCTCGGGGCTAGAGTTAGCCCTAAACATGCCTTCTAGATCTTGATGTTTTGTATTTTGAGGGGATTTGTGTTGTAATCTTGTCTTGACATTTGATTTATTTATGAATCTTGTTTCTACAATGATTTATGTTGTTTAATATTTCCAATTGATCATTTCATTCTATTCATATGTCTATGTAGCTAGAATAGATGTTCATGTGTTTATCTCTTGGTTTTGTGTTATTGATGCATGTCTAGGTGTGTTGATGCTATGAATCTAGAGATTGTCAAGGCATAGTGCTTAAATAGAATACTCTTGTGGTTTATTTGATGGTTCTTACTCATTTCTTGATGGATTGTGCCTCTCCTTAGTTTAATTAGTTTAATTTTCATGTCTTTAGCTTAGATGTAGTGTAGTTGCTTTATTTTCTTATATGTGAGGACAATCCATGTTTGTTATTTGATGTTCCATGCTTATAAATGCAAGTAGTATAATTCTCTAACTTGTTAGTGTGTTGATTGTGAGCTTAAAGGAAGGAATAATGGTTTAGTTTGACATATTGTGCTATTCACTAGGTTGTCTAGACAATATATACTTAATTAGTCATCCATGCTTGTTGATTCAATCATTCACACCTCTTTGTATTACAACACATATTTCCCTCATTCATTATACATTGAGTATCTAGAATGGTGATGTTTAGTGGTGACCTCTAAATCCCAAGACCTCTCTCTATTGTTCTCTTTACTTTATTTACTTTAATTGCTTGCTTTAATTTTAATTGCATTGTAGTTTAATTAACCAAACAAACCATATTTTGATCACTCGACCTACTAATCCAACCTTGTTTCCATTTCAAATAAGCAACTAATCCCTTCAGATGATCCCTACTCACCCTAGCTATATTTAGTAGTTAGAGGTAGTAGTGGCACTTTATAAATTCAAACTTTGCCACACTTCATTACATAATTTGGTGCATTGTCACGACACACACCAATTTCTGTTAAACCTGTTGATATGCCTAAACCTTATTTGTCTGATTCACTACATTCTAATATGTCTTACATGCCTAAACTATTGTGTTGCACTTTCTGTGGTAAGACTGGACATAAGTATCACTCATGTTTTCAAAGGAAAAAGGAAAAATCTTCGAAAATTTATTCTCAGAATATTCAAGCTAAGAAAAAGGTGTTTTCTAAAAAGAAAAAGAATTTTGTGCCACCTAAGTTTTCTAAAGCTATAAATTTGCCTAAGAAAGAGGTAAAGAATGAGAGATAATTTCAAGAAGTAAGAGTAAAGACTGTGTGGATCAAAAAGACTGATTTAATCAATTTTGTGCCTGTTGAGACCTTAGAACTAGATTCCAAAAGGACATCACCTTCAAACTGAGTCCTATAAAATTCAGTGATCATGGCTTGTGCTTAAAAGAAAATTTGTTGCCATTGGATCACTTGTTAGGGTTTGGTTAGGGTTTGAAGTTTCTAATCATAATCTTCTTGATATACATATGAAAATTCTTTTAAGGAATTTATAATCTATCTTTGAATGCAAATTGAGACACACGATAATTTAGATAAATATCGATTCATGGTCTATAATCTATACAATGAAAGATGATTTGTATTGAGTAAGAGATTTTTAGATTTGAATTTCTTAAGTTCATAAACTTTTGTGCACTAGTCCATCTCTGACAAATTTGGTTAAAAATCTTTGAATCTGTTAACTAGGGTTTATTGTTCAAAAACAACTATAAAGGTTATTGTCAAAAAAAAAAATAGGAGCTTAAAAAAAATTTTGAAAAAAAAATATTCAACTTGAAAAGAAAGAAAAATTTAAATTGCTAAATACTTTGCTAAGGAAAAGGCTACTGATAAGCGCTGAAAAGTCCACATTTAAACCCCTGAATTTTGAACATTCTAAGACCTGATTCTATTTTATTTTCCCGTTTTAATATAATTTCATGTTATTCCACTTTTCAGGCACTTATCCCTAAAATAAGTCAATTCAGCTGAATTAAAGCATAAAAGATACAATCTCAAGCTTAGTGGAAGAAAGAAGCAAAGTAGAAGCAAAGTGGTGAAAAATAGCATTCTTCGATCGATCAAACCAAGCTCCGATCAATCACACGGTGATCGTTCCAACCATGCCAAGATGGATCGAGCCTTTTGTCCTTATCCTCAGAAAATTTCCTTTTTCAATTGATTCAACATTTCTTCGATCAATCGAATATTTTTTATCTTATCCCTATCTATCACTTTTCTCCTTTTCCCAAAATATCCCAAAAATATCTTAGCTTTGTCTTTATTCCAAAAAGGCGCTGCCTTAGTTCTATCGATCGAAGCACCCTTGTGATCGATCGAACCTCCTTAAATGCGAGAAAAATAGAGTTCTAGCCAATTAAAAGGCGTGCTCGTGATGCAATCATTTGGAGGTCATAATGCACGAGATCTGACCATTGGGTATGACATTTGAGTTACCTATATAAAGATTTTAGCCATTTGGAACAAAATATACAAGATATACAACCGTAGATAGAAGATAGAGGTGGGAGGAGTCTAAAGATTAGAGAGAGAGAGAGAGATACACACTATTTGAGAGAGCTCTTCCACTCATCTAGGGTTTCCATCAAGGAGAAGAAGACCATGTCTACCATGGAGATAGCCCTTGAGGGTTAGATGACAACATCAATGAGTGGCTAAACCATTCTCTTAGGGCTAGAGATAGCCCTAAACATACTTCCTAGACTTTGATGCTTTGTAATTAATATGGATTAGTGTTGTATTTCTTGTCTTGACTTTTGATAAATATATAAATCTTGTTTCTAAAATGATTTATGTAGTTTAATATTTCCAATGGATCATTTAATTCTATTCATACATCTATGTATACTAGAATGGATGTTCATGTGTTTATCTCAAGATTTTGTGACATTGATGCATGTCTATATGTGTTGATATTATGAATCTAGTGATGGTCAAGGCATGGTGCTTAAATAGATTACTCTTGTGATTTATTGGATGGTACATACTTATTTCTTGATAGATTATGTCTCCTCCTTAGTTTAATTAGTTTAATTTTCATGTCAGTAGCTTAGTTGTAGTGTAGTTACCTTACTTTCTTAGATGAGAGGGCAATCCATGCTTGTTATTTGATGTTCCATGCTTATGAATGCAAGTAATATATTTCGCTAAGTTGATGATGTGCATTGATTGTAGACTTAAAGGAAGGAATAATGGGTTGATTTAATATGTTGTGCTATTCACTAGTTTGGCTAGACAATGTATGCTTACTTGGCCATCCATGCTTGAGAATTCAATGAATGGCACACACTTTCATTTACAACATATAATCCCCCAAATCCATCAAACATTGAATGTCTAGGAAGGTAATGCTTAGTGGTGAACTCTAAGTCCCAAGACCTTTCTCTTATATTCTCTATACTCCATTTATTTTAGTTGTTTTACATTGCATTTACTTAGCTTAAATTGTACTTTAATTAACCAATTAAACCATCTTTTGATCATTCGACCTACTAATCCAACATTGATTTCAAAGCAAAATACACTCTATATCCCTTGGGATGATCCCTACTCATTCTTGCTATGTTTTAGTTAGTAGTAGTAGTGGAATTCTATAAATTCAAACTTGGCCACACTACATACTTTTATTGCAACTCGGTATTGACCACACCAAGTTTTAGTGCCGTTGCCGGGGATTTTGGCAACGTCGTATTTTGGAAATCAATTAGGAATTAATATTCTTTTGATCTTGTCCTTATTTTGGTCACTTATTGTGTTTGTTCTTAATTGGGTAGGTGCATTGAGCCAAAGAAGTGAAGCAAAGGGAAATTCAAAAGCAAATGAGCAAGCTAAGCTTAAGCATAAAAAAGCCAAAAATCTAAAAAATTTGCAAAGCAAGGCAAAGCAAAAATTGAAAAATAACTTAAAGTTGCTTAAGGACCCTTTGTGAGTTTTTTTTTTTAACTCTATCTCAAGTTAAATCATCGTCCCACGTGGTGGCAAGTTTTTATTTTCTTAGATAAATCCTGAGCCCGCATAGAGGCAATTTACTTTTTTTACATATTGTTGAAAGCATAGGAGTATGGGATCAATGTATGTGGAGGATTGTTGTTGATTGACTTGTTGCGAAGGATAAGTTCTTGTCTTTATTGGTGTGTTGCTTGAATTTTGCGCGGTGCTCGCCCACCCTTCATCATAACCACATTAATAGAAAATCTAGAGGGTCATCTTGGTTATCTAGACCCGGATTCCATGGAACATCCTCCTTTCAACTAATTTCCTCCCAGCATTCAAGCTCTGGTTCCTCCATTGATCCTTCGTGATAATAACAATTTCCATGACTACCATGCACCTACTTGTATTTTGCTTCCTAACTTTGGGGCCGATCAATATGAAATTAAGTCTGAGACTATTCAAATGTGTCCACTTTTCTATGGCTTAAATGATGAAGAACTATATAAACATCTTGATGAATTTCTTGAGATATGTTCCACTGTGAAATACATGAATGTCCAGGAGGAAGTCCTTAGGTTACTCCTTTTCCCCTTTACTCTTAAAAACAAGGCAAAACATTGGTTCAACAACTTGGGGGCAAATTTGATAAGTTCTTGGATACAAATGCAAAATGAATTTTTGAAAAAAATTTACCCTGTAAGTTTGACCAATTCAATAAGAACCATAATTGGAGAATTTTCTAATGGGGAAGGAGAACTTTTGCATGAGGCTTAGGAAACATTGAATGACTTGCTAAGGAAATGTCCACACCATGGCATTCCAAAATGGCAAGTAGTTCAACATTTCTATGAAAGCCTATCCGACACTCAAAAGGACATTGTTGATACATCATGTGGAGATCATGTTTTGGAAAGCATGAAGATGATGTTTGGCACCTTTTTGAAAAAATGAGTGAAAATTCATTGCATAAATATCAAAATTCTTGAGTGAGTCATAATTCTAATGAAAAGAAGAAAATTTTGAATGTGTATCAAATTGAAAGCCCAATGGAGATTGTAGCTGAGGTCAAAACTCTTTCTCAAAGACTTGATTAATTTTTATTGAGTCAAAAACCGGTTATCAAATCATCTCCTTTTCATCATTACTATCATTCTTGTGAGCCTTGCATGACATATTCTAGTGTTTTACATTCTACTTCCAATTGTCCCCATGAACATGTGTTTAATGAACACTTTGAACAAGTCAATGCTACATTTGCTCACCCTCATTCAAATGTTTATGTTCCGGTGTGGAATAAAAATTCAAGTCCTTTTTTAAGCTAAATGTTTTTAAAGTAGATATGTCCCTCATCATAAAAGAAATGAAGGTTCTCAAGGATTTGTTTCATCCTCTTCTCATCATCAAAGAATGAATCACTATTCATATCCTCAAGTGTATGATTCCCAAATTTGCTCTCATCATCCTCATGCACTTTCTAGTAATTCCACATTTGAGGATAAGGTTTTGGTGGCTTTGGGTAGCATGGAAATGAACACTAAAATGTTACATTCTCATTCTCAATTGATATCTAAACTTGAATCCCAAATTGGGATGATAACTAATGTATTAAATGCGAGAGAAATTGGTAAATTACCTAGCTAACCCGAAAGGAATCCAAAAGCCCAAATACTTTGTGGAAGTAAACCCTACATTGGGGTGTCCTTCCCAAGAGCCAGTGCAAGCTATTACCATTTTTAGAAGTGGCAAGCAAACTGACAATAGAGTTGAAAAACCAAGTGAAGATAGTGAACCAGTGCAACCTAAAGTTAGCACCCATCCTATTTCCAATCCTATTCCTACTTCCTTGGAAAAAAATGTTCCCATTAAGAATTCTCAACCCTTTTTATCATCTCCTCAAGTTAAAGAATCTTATAAGTCAAAAACTCTATTTCCATATACCTTGAGAGAGATTTCACCTCTTGAGAAGCAAGAAGGAAAAATCCATGACATAATGGAAGTGTTTAAACAAGTTAATATAAATCTTCCTCTCATAGATGCAATTAGGTAAATTCCGCCTTATGCAAAAAAATTTAAAGACCTTTGCACACAAAAGAGAAAGAACAAGGGACAAATCTCTAAAAATTATTCCTCACGGAGCAAGTAAATTCTATCATTCAACATAACATTCCACCTAAGTTCAAAGATCCCAGTGCTCAAACCATTTCATGTGTAATTAGAAACCATGAGGTTCGTAGAGCTCTTATTGACTTAGGAGTGAGTGTTAATTTGATTCCCTACTCCATGTATGTCCAACTAGGTTTGAATGATTTGAAGCTAACCTCAGTGATGCTTCAATTAGCCGATAGATCCATCAAAACACCTAGAGGCATGGTTGAGGACATACTCATCAACGTTGACAAGTTTTACTTCCCGGTTGATTTTTTGGTTCTTGATACCGAACCGGTTACTAACCCTACCAACCACATTCTAATCATCATAGGAAGGCCATTTTTTGCCACCACAAATGCAACCATCAATTGTAGATCCAGGGTTATGGACCTTTCTTTTGGTAATATGATGTTTAAGCTTAATGTTTTCAATATAAGTTGACATCCAATTGATGAAGACGAGTGCTGCCTTATAAATGTCTTGGATGAGGTTGTTGAAAAGTCTATTCCTTCCACGATTATGAAAAAGTCAACCGAGGACAATTTTTTATCTCTTCTCTCTGAAGATCTTCTTGCATCTTGTCTCCTTGAAATGTGTGGGAATTGTGGGTTTGACAATGAGGGGTCAATGGGTGAGGTAAGTGATTTAATGGAATCCATTGCAAGCTTGGATTTTTCACTTTAGAAAGCTCCAAAAGAACCTCTTCCTCCACTTTCTAGTAATCCACCGGTTTCATCTTTAGTCTCCCCACCCACTATTGAGCTTAAAACTCTTCCTTCCAATCTTAAGTATACCTTCTTAGGCCTAAAGAGACTCTTCCGGTCATCATCTCTTCAAGTCTTGAAGAGGACTAAGAGAATGATCTTTTAAATGTGCTTAAAGAAAATAAGGAAGCTATTGGATGGAGTGTGGTGGATCTAAAGAGAATTGACCCTTCCATTTGCATGCATCGCATTCTTATGGAAGAGGATGTAAAACCTTTTAGAGATGCCCAAAGGAGATTGAATCCAAACATGAAAGAAGTGGTTAAGAAGGAAGTCAAAAAGCTTTTAGATGCAATAATCATTTATCCAATCTCTGATAGCAAATGGGTGAGTTCAATCCAAGTAGTCCCCAAGAAATCAGGAATTACGGTGATTAAAAATTCAAAAGGTGAGGCAATTTCTAAGCGTACCACCAATTCATGGCGTGTATGCATTGACTACAGAAAGTTAAATGCCGCCACTAGAAAAGATCACTTTCTTTTGTCATTTATTGATAAAATTCTAGAGAGATTGGCTGGGCAATAATATTATTGCTTCCTTGATGGCTAGTTGGGTTACAATCAAATAGCCCTGTTAAACCAAGAGAAAACCACATTTACTTGTCCTTTTGGTACATTTGCCAATAGATGGATGCCATTTGGTTTGTACAATGCTCCGCCACATTCTAGAGGTGTATGATGTCAATTTTCTCGGACATGGTGGAAGAGTATCTAGAGGTTTTTATGGATGATTTTTTGGTCTTTGGGTCTTCATTTGATACATGCCTTAAAAATCTATCTTTGGTGCTCAAAAGATGTCGTGAAATAAACCTCGTTCTTAGTCAGGAAAAGAGCCATTTCATGGTTCAAGAAGGTATTGTTTTGGGTCATGTCATCTCAAAAAGGGGTATTGAGGTTGATAAAGCGAAAGTTGAGCTCATTTCTGAATTACGTCCACTTTCTACAGTGAGAGAGGTTCACTCCTTTCTAAGTCATGTTGGCTTCTATCACCGCTTCATCAAAGACTTTAGTAAAATTGCTAAACCCTTGTGCAATCTTCTCACCAAGGAGACCCATTTTGTCTTTGATCAAGTATACCTAGATGCTTTCCATACACTCCATGGTCTATTGTCATCTGCCTCTATTATGCAACCCCCCAATTGGTCATTACCATTTGATATCATGTGTGATGCATCTGATTATGCCATGGGAGCAGTTTTGGGATAAAGGGTAGGAAAACTTCCATGCGCCATATACTATGCAAGCAAGACTTTCTCGGGAGCTCAATTGAATTACTCCACTACCGAGAAAGAATTATTTGACGTAGTGTATGCTCTTGATAAATTCTGATCCTATCTCTTAGGGTCTAAAGTTATTGTCTATTCTGATCATGCTGCTTTGAGGCATCTTTTGACGAGGAAAGAAACAAAACCTCGTTCGATAAGATGGATTTTGCTTCTTTAAGAATTTGATTTTGAGATCAAAAATAAAAAAGGCACTGAAAATGTGGTTGCTAATCATCTTTCGAGGTTAGTGGTAGAATCTTCCCCAAGCCCACCAATTCGTGATTCATTTCCAGATGAACAACTCTTCCAAATTTCTAATGGATAAATGCCTTGGTTTGCCGACATTGTGAACTTCCTTGCAATTGGCAAACTTCCAACTAATTGGTCAAAGTAAGCAAATAAGCATTTCTTTGCCAACATCCAGAACTACTATTGGGAAGATCCTGTCTTGTTTCGATATTGTCCGGATTAAATAGTGAGAAGATGCATTCCGGAGAGTGAAATTCCAAGTGTCCTTGTGTTTTGCCATACTCTTGCATGTGGTGGGCACTTTAGTGCAAAGAAGACCACCTTGAAGGTTCTTCAAAGCTGGCTATTTTGGCCCACCATCCATAGAGATGCTTATAATTTTTGCAAGGAGTATGAAAGATGTCAAAAGATAGGGTCGATGTTAAGAAGAGACATGATGTCTTTGACAAATATTCTTTTTGTTGAGATCTTTGATACTTGGGGCATTGATTTCATGGGTCATTTTCCTATGTCTTATGGATTTCAATACATTTTACTTGTCGTTGATTATGTTTCTAAGTAGGTAGAGGCTTGTGCTACCAAAACTAATGACCACTTCGTGGTTGTTCAATTCATTAAATCCAACATTTTCACTCGTTTTGGTATGCCAAGAGCCATGATTAGTGATGGAGAAAAGCATTTTTGTAATCAATTCTTAAGGCAATTATTTCTTAAGTACTCCGTTACTCATAAAGTCACCACCCCTTACCATCCTCAAACAAGTGGGCAAGTAGAAGTTTCAAACCAGGAAATTAAACATATTCTTGAGAAAACGGTAAACACAACCCGAAAAAATTGGTCACGTAAGTTGAACGATGCTTTGTGGGCTTACCGAACGGCATATAAGACTCCTATTGGCATGTTTCCTTATAGACTTATATATGGAAAGCATTGTATCTTCCGGTTGAGCTAGAACACAAGGCTATGTGGGCGGTTAAAAAGTTCAATCTTGACTTTGACAAAGCTAGAGAGAATTGGTTACTTCAATTGAATGAGTTAGAAGAGTTGAGACACAATGCTTATGATAATGCCAAACTCTATAAAGAGATAACTAAAATTTTCATGACAAACATATTGTGAAGATATCTTTTGAACCTAGACAAAAAACATGGCTCTTTAACTCTAGATTAAAACTCTTTCCTGGGAAGTTAAGAACAAAATGGAAAGGCCCATATGAGATCATTTTTGTTGTGCCTCATGGGGCGGTTGAATTATAAAGCTTGAAAAATGGAACTACATTTAAAGTGAATGGACAAAGGTTGAAGCCCTACATTGAGGGGCAAGTTTTTCAAAGACATACGGAAGCCGCCCTCTTGGTGGATCCTATCTATGAAGAGAAGAGATATAGTAATGCACTTGATGTTATCAAAGGATGTTCAATTTGTTTTTCCTAGAGTTTCATTCATTCTCTTTGTCTCAATCATCATCAATTTGCTTGGATTAGTTGTGCAATGGAAAGTGCAAGGATTCTTGCCTATTCGATCGATCACAAAGGAAGTTCGATCGATCAGGCATCTCTCTACATACTCTCATCTCTGAGTTCCATCGTGCGAAGATTCCCTGCACATTTCATCTCTCTAAGTATCGTGCAAACTTTCTTCCTGATCGATACAAGTTTTCCTCGATCGATCCAGTTTCCCCTTTGATCGATCTTAGTTCTATACTTTAAAATTTTTTGGATCCATGCATATTTCATCTCTCAGTCTATCATTCGACGTTGTCTACAGATTTTCAGGTCTTAGATTGATCGAAGTTTGATCAATCATTCTTCGATCGATCATAGTTGTTTCTTAAAAAAATAATAAAATATAATAATAATTTTATTTGTTTGTTCTAAAGTGGCATTCTGTCTTGGTAGAGACGTTAAACTCAGTACCCATTTTGTATATTTCTTAAATTTTTCCTTTTTCTTTTCTTGTAAACAATTTTTTTTTTCTTTACCATTGTGCCCTTTTGTGTCGTCATGCTACTTTCATATTTTCTATTAGGTTTGATTTCATCTCTCTATTTCATCTTGTGCTATATTGCCTTAGAATGCTTGATTTACTTATATTATCCCAATTGACATTTGATGTAAGTTTGCTAGTGTGGTTATTCAAGTAGGCTGTTGATTCCAAGTTTGGGGGTGCACTCTTTCCCAATGGATCACTACCGGGCTTCATATATTTTCCACCATGGTATATTCTTTCCATCTTTTCTATTGTTCTCATTGCACATTGAGGACAACATGCAGTTTGAGTTTGGGGGTAAGGTGACTTTGTTGCATTCTACTTAAGTTGAGTTTTAAATGTATGATTGAGATTTGAGATTGATGTTTGCAATGATTTTGATTTTTTGGGGACCATGGTACTTAAAATTTAAAAATTGCTTGACTTGAAAGTCCAATACTCCTTGTACGCCTTGTGGATGCCATTTAGGAGTAAATTTTTTGAAAGATTGATATCTTGCTGGCACTTGTGGTCCACATCATCTTAATTTTGTGATTGTTTCGAAATTCACTCTAGGATTCTACATTAGCACAGGCGTACACTAGCATTCATTTGTGGGGTACATGCTTTGTTGATTATTGATTTGGTCATATTCCAATTGAGCTAGTAGTGCATTAAAAGCTTTCATTCTTGATAAAGGTGGATAACAAACCCTTTTCACTAAGTAGCCGAGATTCTAGCCTCATCAAGCACTGAATTTCTCGCGCCGAAAGGTGGAGGGCCCGAACTTTAGGTTAATAACTTGAAAAAAAAAAAAATAAAAAAAAAAAAAAAAAAAGTTGCAAAAGTAAATAAAAAGTGAAGACTTCTCCCAAAAGGTGAGAAGTGGGAACTGATTAGATGGAGGTAGTGTTGATTTGTAACCTAGTTGATTTGAGCTTGTAAGGTTTTAGGGGTGTTGAAACACCTAATACCCTAAAGCCGTCCGATTTGGGAGTTGTTAACCTAACGCTCTACCTCATGGATCAATAAAAAGCTTAATAGATCAACACATTGCACTATGCTTCCATCTTTGATCCTTAGGATTAGAAAAAAAAAATCGAGTGAAAAGAATAAGCGTACCTAGTTGCATAAAGCTTTAATAAAAGGTCCACTCTTTGACTTGATGATCGGTACTAGATTTGTGTGCTAGTTTGAGAGTAATGATGTGATCATTTCTTTAGTTGGCTTAGATAGCAACATATTTGATGCCGGTTCATTTAAAAAGGATTCTCGAGTTGTTTTAATTTGTATGATCATTTTCTTAATATGTAGAGGACCATACTTGCTTACTTGATGTTCAAATTTTGGGAGATTTCTAAGAAATGGTTGAAAAATTGCATATTTGAGGTAGTTTTCTCCCAATGCTTGTTTGGATTATTGGTGCCTCTTCTATGAGAATGAGCTTAATGTTTGTGGGTATCATTTCTGAAAACCCTCATGAGACTTCACTCATCCACTAGGGGTAACCTAAGGGTTTAAAAGGCTTGTTGCATATGTTAAATACAACCGTGTTCCCTACGAATGTTTGTGGGTATTATTTCTTTATTTTCCTTGTAATTCATTGCTAGGGATTAACAATATTTAAGTTTGGGGGTGTGATAAGTGCTAAAAAGTGCACATTTAAACCCCTTAAGTTTAAACATTCTAGGACCTTATTCTATCTTATTTTTCCGTTTTAATCAAATTTCATGTTATTACCCTTTCCAGACACTTATCCCCAAAATAAGTCAATTCAACTGAATTAGAGTATTAAAGATACAATCTCAAGCTTAGTGGAAGAAAGGAGCAAAGTAGAGGCAAAGTGGTGAAAAACAGCATTCTTCGATCGATTGAACCAAGCTCCGATCGATCACATAGTGATCGTTCCAATCATGCCAAGATGGATTGAGCCTTTTGTCCTTATCCTTAGAAAATTTCCCTTTTCAATCGATCCAACATTCCTTCAATCGATCAAACATTTTTGATCTTATCCCCACCTACCACTTTTGTCCTTTTTCCAAAATATCCCAAAAATATCTCAGCTTTGTCTTTATTCCAAAAAGGCACCGCCTTAGTTCGATTGATCGAAGCACCCTTGTGATCGATCGAATCTCCTTATATGCGAGAAAAATAGAGTTCCAGCAAATTAAAAGGTGTGCTCGTGGTGCAATCATTTAGAGGTCCTAGTACACAAGGTCTGACCGTTGGGTGTGACATTTGAGCTACCTATATAAGGATTTTAGCCATTTGGAACCAAATATACAAGATATACCACCATAGATAGAAGATAGAGGTGGGAAGAGTCTAGAGATTAGAGAGAGAGAGAGAGAGAGAGAGAGATACACACCATTTGAGAGAGCTTTTCCATTCATGAAGGAGAAAAAGACCATTTCTACCATGGAGATAACCCTTGATGGTTGGATAACAATATTAATGAGTGGCTAAACCATTCTCTTGGGGCTAGAGATAGCCCTAAGCATGCCTCCAAGACTTTGATACTTTGTAATTAATGTGGATTAGTGTTGTATTTCTTGTCTTGACTTTTAATATATATATAAATCTTATTTATATAATGATTTGTGTAGTTTAATACCTTCAATTGATCATTTAATTCTATTCATATGTCAATGTATGCTATAATGGATTTTCATATGTTTATCTCTAGATTTTGTGACATTGATGCATGTTTATGTGTGTTGATATTATGAATCTAGTGATAGTCAAGGCATGGTGCTTAAATAGATTACTCTTGTGGTTTGTTTGATGGTACATACTTATTTCTTGATGAATTGTGGCTACTCCTTAGTTTAATTAGTTTAATTTTCATGTCACTAGCTTAGTTGTAGTGTAGTTGCCTTGCTTTCTTAGATAGGAGGACAATCCATGCTTGTTGTTTGATGTTCCATAATTATGAATGCAAGTAGTATATTTCTCTAAGTTGATGATGTGCATTGATTGTGGGCTTAAAGGAAGGAATAATGGGTTGATTTGATATGTTGTGCTATTCACTAGTTTGGCTAGACAATGTATGCTTACTTGGCCATCCATGCTTGAGAATTCAATTAATGACACACACTTTCATTTACAACATATAATCCCCTACTCCATCAAACATTGAATGTCTAGGAAGGTAATGCTTAGTGGTGAACTCTAAGTCCCAAGACCTTTCTCTTATATTCTCTATACTCCATTTATTCTAGTTACTTTACATTGCATTCACTTAGCTTAAGTTACAGTTTAATTAACCAATCAAACCATCTTTTGATCATTCGACCTACTAATCTGACATCAATTTCCAAGCAAAAAACACTTCATATCCTTTGGGACAATCTCTACTCACTCTTGCTATGTTTTAGTTAGTAGTGGTAGTGGCATTCTATAAATTCAAACTTGGTTACACTGTACACTTTTATTACAACTCGGTATTGACCACACCAACAACCTATTGAGATTTGATCGAAAGCTCCCATTAAACTGTGAATTGAAGCTAAAAGTGGAGATGAGTTGGGGAATTGCTGACTACTCTTTAGAGTGAAAGCCACCTTGCTTAGAAAAATTGCTCAAAACAATTTTATCTTGATATTTTTTTATCAATAAGGTTTAGACAATGATCTGTTAAAATTCAACTGAAGATGGATTAGATTTGATTTCACACACATATATGAACTTGCTAGATTAATTTCTAAATTTTTTAGTAAAATTTGCAAGTTTAATTTCATGTTGTGATTACTTTCTGAGATTTGAAATTATTTGAAAAATCTGTGGAGTCAAATATTTGTTCTCTGAGATTTTTTTAAAATTCTCTGAAAGGGTTTGAATAATGTGTTGACCGGATGATATTAATGATTGGTGATTTGTATTTAAGTTTTTTTATAAAAAAAACAAGAAAAAAATTGGATAGTTTAAAAAAAAATTCAAAAAGATTTTGATTTGTTTTTAGGTTTCTAGTTTGTTTTTGTTGATGTTTTTAATTACCAATGTGTTAAAATAATTTCTGAAAAATTTGGAAAAAGTATTTTTTTTTTTTTAAAAAAAAAAAAATACACTATGGATTCAAGACTGGGGTCTTGAACCAGTTCAATGGGAGTGAACCGGTTCAAGTTTGTCAAATTGGCCAAGCCAATGTTGACTCCTATCTTGAACCGGTTCCATAGGGCTAAACCGGCTCAAGGCTTTGTGCACTACCCTTCTTGAATCGGTTCAAGAGGGCTGAACCGGTTCAAAGGCTCGAGGTTTGGGTGTTTAAAACTGCATCCGAGCTTCATTTTTGCACAATTTCTCTATTTCTCTTGCTCTCCTACACTCCATCACTCATTCATACATATATATACATCATCTAAATCATATATTTTTCATTCATTCATGGATTATAATTGATCATTACATGATAAACATGAAGATTGAAGTCAAAAATTGATGGTTGTGTGGAAATTTGAAATTCAAAAGTGAGTTTGATAGAAAATTATGGAGTTTGGGATTAAACTTAGAGGATTGGTTAATCTTTTGGGTTGATTGGAGAGATTGAAGCTTCTAAGGTGGTTATCAACATTGTTTGGTTGATTTTGGGAAGATTGAAGATCAAAATCAAGCTATTCTATAAACAACATTGGGGTTGCACACCAGGTGTAGGGTTGCACACCAGGTGTTTGATAAAATTCCTGAGAGAGTTACAAGCTTCAAATTGAAAAAGTTTCTAAACAACATGGCTCCTAAATTGACTAAAGAAACGAAAGGAAAAGGAATTGTAAATCCATGACCTCCAAAAAGGTCTCGAACAAACATTATCATCCAAGAACCTTAAGTTGGTTCACAAGCTCCAAGCACTGCTCCAATGAGATATCCATCAGTTTCTAGCACCGGAAGGATTGAATTTGCTGAGTCATAATTCTACAATGAAGATACTTGGAAAGTGTATCTCTCTGTTTACCAGTATGGTCCAATCAAGTCAGAGAGAAATGTCAATCTTTAGAAGCTTCAAGACACAGCTGGACGCGAGCTACTGAACTATATCAAATTGCATGATTGGCTTTTCTTCACTAAGTTTGGCAAAAGCTATTATTGTCTGGATATGGTTAGCTATTTCTAAGCTAATATCCGTAAGGTATATAACTCCTAATTCATCGTCTCTCTGTTTAAAGTTGATTACATGGTAGATACGAAGGATATTGAAGTTATCTTAGGCCTTCAAGATAGTCGTCAGTTGATTGGACATACTTTGCCTTTGACAGTCACAGGTTCTGATTTTTTTCAGATTGTTCCATTCCAAATTCCTCTTTGAATCAAGATAGTATTCCAGCTCGATTTCTCACAGATGAAGTGCCTTTCTTCAACTTGTTTGTTATGGCAAATCTTGGCTACTTCGGAATGAAAGAGGAAATAAATCTTGAGCGAGCACAGGTGCTTTATTTCTTGCTAATAATGAGACTATTCAGCTTGTATACTCTATTTTTCAACTTATGATAGCTTATTACAAGAAAAACTTGCGCAAGTATTATTCTCCATTTCTAATGATCATCATGGAAATCCTTAAGAAGAATAATGTACAGGTTCCTCTAAGGGCTTACCATAAGCCTATCATGACTGAATTGGGTCCTCGTGCCTTGAATAAATCAAAGATTGCTCAGGAGAATGCTAGAAAGGCAAGGAGAACTATTGATGAGGGGTCGTCACAAACTCCAGAGATTACTCAATTGTTTCTTTCAAAAGGAAATTTCACCAGAACAAATGCCAACGTCATGTATTCTCATCTACTTCAGCATCAGAATTCGTTGTTTGATAGTGGGTCTCGTGGTTTAGACCTGAGGACAGGAATGACGTCTGTATTGAGATCGGATCGATGATAAGAATGGCTTGGCCAACCATTTCTCTTGAGTTAGTCCATCTTTAGCACGATGTTGGGTAAAAGGTTCATGATTGTTTCAGTTTGTCAAGAATAGTGAGAGCACGGAATTGCGGGTTGTGTCGGTGTGACAGTATGGATTCAGTTGATTATCTCGGTTGACGAGGTGTGCTAGGTAAGACCAAGTGTCCGATAACGGGTTTGTGGTACAATCATTGATTATTGAGGATCTCATTTTGAGGATTTGTGTCCAAGATACAGGATAGTACATTTTATTATTTTAGTGACTCATGATTATGTAGTCATTAGGAAATCTGTTGTTTTGTCTTCTTGAAGTTGTTTAGTATAATGATTGTCATATGGTGCAGTGGTATAGCTATGCGGTGGATAGCGAGTGCTTGGTCTGACAGGGACGTGTAGATTTGAGTTTGAACTTGATTGTGAGATAGACGGGGTTCCTTATTTGGGGTCTTGTGTGTCTTTTGATGGACGAGTTAAGATAGGATATTGTCATGTTCAAGGGTCTTCTGACCGTTCTTTTTTCGGCTTCGAAGCCTTATGTAGCAGTGTAGAGGGGACCAGTGTTGGTTTTAAGTCGAGTGTAGAATCTTGCAGATGTTATGAGTAATAAGTAACCTCATAGGGTGGTGAGCATTGGATTATTTTGAAGACAGTGTGTGATTGCCTATTGGCATCGGGTGTCAAAGGAAACAAGGTTGTTGAGTTCTTAACTCTACGATTTGGTGAGGTGTTTCTCGGGAAGGTGTGTGGCTATAGGTCTCCTTCTTTAAGGAGGGTAGATTTCGAGGATGAAATCTATTAAGGAGGGTAAAATGTAATGTTTCTGTTTTTCACCATTTTCCATTTTTGAGAATTTTATGTTTTTGCAAGGGTATTTTCATCTTTTCTCGTTGTACATACCGGATACCATGGGGTGTGCCGGGTGTGTTTGAGAGTTGGTTGGGAAATTTCTTTGAGTTCAGCTCTTGGAAATGCAAGGGTTGACACTTCGGCATTTTTTCATTTTTCGGACCGGAAAATCCCAGGCGGGACTCGCTACCAGAATTGTTGCGTACGGGAATTTTGTTTGATATCCATTTGCATCTCATCCATTTTTTTAATGTATCCTATGTGGTGATATATTTGTTGTGTTATACATTGGTTAATATATATATATAGTTTTGTGGTGAAAAATAAAAATTTAAAAGATATTATGGTGGTGGGACCCACCACCACCTTATTTAATGGCCAAGAGGCCACATTTTTTGCCTCATTTCTCTCCTTCTCCCGTAAGCTCTCTCCTTCCTCTCATTTCTTCACTTTTTCTTTTTTTTTTTTCTCCATGAAAACTTCAATCTTCAATTTCCCCCTCACCATTTGGAATTTTTGGGTGCCGTTTGCGGCAAAACGGAGTGCTCGTCAAGATCTTTGCATTAATTGAAGTAATTTCTAGTTTGGCCAACCATAGGATTTTTGAAATCTAAGGCTTGGAATTGGGGGTTTTGCAGCTTTGGAGGTAGGGGTCTCTAATACCCAATCTCTTGTGTTTTTGTGAATTAATCTCTCAGGATTTGTTGTTTTGCATGCTTAGCTAGTGTAAATTCTTGCAAAGTTGCTTAGATGATGCATATAAATTGTGTAATTATGTGATAATTGATATGTAATAAGTTGAAGCATGCTTTTATAAATTAAATCCATGTTTTATGTGCCTACCTTGCTAGATTTATGGTTGAATGAAGGCTTGTTATTTTTTTTGAGATTTCATGTAAAGTTTGCTTAGTGATTTAAACTTTATTTAATACATGATAATGGACATTGGCATGATATGGAATAGCATGATGCATTCATGCATAACATTGGGCAATGAAAATGGGAAGATTGTTTTGAAATGGAAAAAAGTGATTTTTTTGGGAAAAGATTTGATAAAGGGTTTTGTGAAAACCCAACGCCAAGGGGTACTGAGGGTTCGTGGCGTTAATATAACCTAGATGGAACTAGGGAGATTGCCCTAATGTGGTTGAGCTATTTGGGCCCCAAATGACGCTGTGGGGTTACTAAGGGTCAGGAACAGTAGCCAATCCTTCTCTCGTGTCGCCAGGGGGTCACCGTGGGACGGGTTATGTTAACGGTTTAAAAAGTGAAGAAATGGAAATGATTTTGAAAACGAGGAGTGACATAGCATGGCATTGCATTTCATGGCACGACATTGTTTATTATGGTATTGAGATTATGTTGTACTTTCCCTGCATAGCATGATCCCGTTCTCTATTTTTCTATTCATTATTTAGATTCACATGGTTACAAGAGGTGTGTCTTAGTCACCTCCTACTGAGCAATTTACTCACCCCTTTATTATTAACATTTTTTAGGGCATGGCAAAGAAGTGGCGGACGACAATCCACCACCAGTTTAGTCGGGTTGATGGACTTGGGCTCTTTTGTGCTCGATGTGTATTTTAACCCTTTTTGTTGTAAATAATATTAAGGGACATTTTGTATCTTTTACATGGTTGAAAATGGTCTTGAGACCATCCATTTGTATTTTGTGGTCTCATTATTATTTCAATATCCATGTAAGGTCTTAAGGCCATATTTTTTATGTGTGACACTCTTGTTTAATCTTAATGGTGTATCAGACATATGTATGGCCTTATTTGATTTTAGTACTACCTAGTTGTATTGGTTTCATCATTAAATGAAAGATTTGGGACAGGTTTGAGCTTTGAGTAAGGACATTAGGGGACCAAAGGAGTGCCTAAGTGCACAAATGCTTAACCTTAGGCTTTTCTGGGCTTTTTCTTAGGTTTTGGACAGCTGGAACCTATTCAGCTTTCATGGAATAGGTTCAAGGGGTACTTTAGTTCACGTTTGGGCATTCTGCCCATATGAAACCAGTACCAAGAATTGGGAACCGGTTCAAGTCCCCTAGTGCACTATTTTAGCTTCTTCAGTTGACAGCTTGGAATGCTTGACTTCCCGTGAATCCACTAATGGGTACATCAGTGGAATGATGTCTTCAGGCGACTTTCCAAGCATGCGCGTGACATTAACCAGAACAACATTCAATACTGAACTATTATCTACCAGGACTCTTGGCAAAGGCCTCCCTTCCACCAGTACCTTGATATATAGAAGTTTGAGCTGCTGAGTCATGCCACAAGACCTCCCTTCCACCAGTACCTTGATATATAGAGGTTTGAGCTGCTGAGTCATGCCACATGGTGGCATTTCCAGAACAATCTTCTTTGGTGCTGTGGGGCTATTTTCTTCTATCACAACTCCCTTTAATTTCTAAAGATGCTCAACCTCGTATTCGAAAACCTCATCTATATGGATATCATTATTTAATTCCATTATGAATTTCCTGGAACTAGACTGTCTAGGGCTTTCCATGGGAGGACTTGTGTCTACTACATTTCCTTTCATTAAAGTTGGCTGATTTGGCTATGGCTCAAAAAATAAAGGAAGAACCACTACTATATTGTAAGTAAACTCACCCAGAAGGCTTCCAAAACAGATCTTTTTGTTGCTGCTAAAACTGTTGGACATTTCCAAATCTGTTCTATCTTTTGTAAGAGAGCTATCTACTATCAAGGAATTTCCAACCTCTGAAACCAGGTCCAATAAATCATCAAGATCTCTAACTCCTCCTTTAGCTGGAAGTTTTGATAAGTCTGTTGACTTAGTTATCTTCTTTGGCCAGTTAGACCAACCATGGTCCTTCTCCCATAATTTTTCTCTATCAGCCCTCTTCCTTTGCTGCCTTCGCTTTTGTGTACAGGTCAAATAGGAATCATCGTGAACAGGAAATTTAGGATAATCGAGCCTCTTCCACCTATCACTTTGTGAGGTGGGAGGCTTAACCATTCTTGGACGGAGATGCTCATTCCCCTTTCTGACCTATACTTTCAAGGCCAATTTTGGCCTGGAATATTTGTCACCTTCAGAGGTTCTGCCTTGCCAACTACTGCTTTTATACTTTCTGCTAGGATAGAAACTTACTTCATAAGGAACCCTTTTCCTTTCCATGCTCATTAGAAGGAATTCTGATTTCCTTGTTGCTGACCTTCTTTCTGTATAGACCTGGCTTTCCTTCTCTAGAATGGTTACAGTAACTGAGTTTTCCACCTTTTGGAAAGTTAGTTGGTCATGGACTTTTCGATTCTGACCTCGGTCGCCATTAGAGAGGTTCTCATTCTACTTTTCTCTTGGAAAGTCTCTATGGCAACCTTCGTTTTGAATTTTACACTTGGGGCAATAACCGTGCTTGATTAAGGCTATTTGAACCTCACGGAGTTGTTTTTCTTACTCGGCCATTATTTTCTCCATGGATGTTGCAGCTTCAGGAATTTCTAGTTTTCCACTGAACCCTGGATCTGCTAAGTTCACCTTTTTCTTAGGGTGTTCTGAGGCAAGAGAAGTAACATTTATGGCAATGACCTTGGGGAAAGGATTTTCATCAACACCCATGACTTCTGTCTTTTCTGGAAACTTCAACCTTTAATCTTCAATTGCTTTCTGCACAATATTACGAAAAATTACACAATTGTTAGTCGGGCTTCCACGAATTATGAAATTTGTAATACTCTTTCTCAGCCATTTCATAGGCTGCTGGTATCTTATTGCCTGCTATGAAAATTAATTGATTGTCGGCCATAAGCAAATCAAAAACTTGCTCAGCTTTAGAGATGCTAAAAGAATAACTCCTGGAAGGGCCTACCCCCTTCCACTTGGAACCAGAGGCGGCCTGCAAGTTAGTTGTGGTTGATTTT
The DNA here is from genome assembly GCF_030987335.1 of Cornus florida. Taxonomy (NCBI): domain Eukaryota; kingdom Viridiplantae; phylum Streptophyta; class Magnoliopsida; order Cornales; family Cornaceae; genus Cornus; species Cornus florida. The sequence continues at coordinate 42,360,443 of NW_026775573.1, read as the reverse complement.
GGTTTTGCCAAAGCCTCATAAGTATAGGCCTTCTTAATGTTAAGCTCAGCCACATTCACCTCAAACTTTCCTTCAACTTCAGTGGTATACACCTCATAATTAGGATTACGATAGTAGGTGCCCTTGGAGGAGCTTTTTCGGCCTTGCTCCTCGTGAAGGAGCTCTTCATACTTAGCCACTCTACCAGCCAAGTCAAACAATTCATGGAATTGTACTTCTTTAAACTTCTTATGAGGTTCAAATTCTAGGCTGTTCACAACCATCTTCACATATTCTTCTAGCGGCAAAGACAAATTACATTTGTACTTGGCCCTCCTGAATTTGGAAATGAAGCTCATCATTGACTCTCCAGGTAATTGATGAAGTCTGGAAAGGTTTGCTATGGACACTTCAAGCTCAGCTCTATAGAACTGAGTATGGAATGAATCCTCAAATTGCTGCCAATTTTGGAGGGAGTTGGCTAGTAAGTGGGAATACCACCTGAAAGTATAGCCAGTCAATGTATTTGGAAACAAGCATACCTTCTACCATGGATTGGCTATTGCTTCTCCACATTGGACAATGAAACGACTGATTTGTTCTAATATGGACTGTTCGCCCTTTCCATTGAACTTTACAAACTCTGGAATTCTAAAATTCCTTTAAAATTCAACTTCATTAATGAACTCTAGATAGGGCTTTCTGTAAGTTAGCCTTCCACCCCTTCGAGTTAGGCCAAATTATTATTGAAGAAATTCTGCAAATTCGTCTATCAAGTGCGATAGGTTGTGGAGGGTTGTAGTCTAGCCAACCTTGAGGTTGATTGGCCACTTGATACCCCCCACCCGCCATTAGCAGCGGGTTGGCATCTACTTCCTACCATGGTTCCTTCCTCCTTGGTTAAGAAGTGGCTCCCTTGGAAAAGGTTACCCCCCAACCGCCATAAGTATGACCATTGGTGGCTTTGGAGGAGCAGGTGTGGCTAGCTGAACATTCACAGGTGGAACGTTCTGTTGTGCTTGAGGAATGTGGTATGGCCATGGTTGGCCAGGCTGATCATGTCCAGTCTGCTGTGGAAACGCCACAGGTGGAGGGTTTTGAACTTGCTAAGTGACTAGCATGGGCACTGATTATGGAATAGTCATCTGTGCCATTGGAATGGTCACATGTGCAGTTGGAATGTAAGTCTGTGCCATTGGAAGGGACTCCATATGTTGTTGAGTTGGAAGGAATGAGCCTGCATGTTGTTGAGAGGAACTACCTTCAACAAATATGGCCAGCCTACTAGCTTAGAAGGCCGACTGTTGAGACCCTTTAGAGTTGTTTGGCCGAGGGGCTACACCTTGGTTCGAGCTTTCAAGGGTCCATTCGAACATAGACTCAAACCTTTGAGAGATTTGGTCTACCATTTCTTCTAACTTTCGGTCTTGAGAAAGAACAGTTTTTGCATAGTCTTACGTAAACCTATCTTGCTGCATTGCCATCATGCGGATATTGTCCATGATAGGTCCATTTGCCATTGTTTAAGCAAACTTTTCCACCATATCTCTTTTATTAGATGCAAATCATGAACTTTCCACTGGAAGTTCTCTGGCTTGCATCTCTTTTAGTTCGGCAGTGTCTTGGACAGACTTGCTTTACCTTCTTCCATCGGCCAATGAACAATCTGTTAAGATGTCCCATCGGGCGTACCAATATGTTTGGCTCCTAAAAACTATGGTCCTCTCTAAGTGCAGAAAGGAGGGTGAATTGCGAGCATGCAAGGAACTACTATCGTTCCAAAGTGGAAATCCGAACAATTATCTAGTAGGAGATTGCAGGGATCAGGAAATTATATGAAGGACTGGAATTACCACCTTCGGAGGTTCTTTTTGCCTTGAAAAAGGATTTCTGGACTACTCTATGGCTAGTGAAAAGGAAAGCCGTATTGAAAGTGTAGGATTTCAAAGTAAGGTACTGGAAAGTAAGAATAATAAACGCATAATGTAATACCCATAATTTTAAAATGATAGTCCTGGTGTTTTAATTAATTATTTTGTTTGCATTTTTAAGTATTTAATTGTTTTGTTGCTTGGTTAATTAACTTGTTTGGTCTATTTGATTTAATATTTGATCTAATTGTATTATTTGTTTTACTTGTATTACTTAGTTTAATTAAAGTACTAAATTGTTTTTATTATTTATGTGTCCTTTATTAATTAGTATAAAGGTTTACTTATGTAATTAGGTTAAATGGGTATTTATATTACGTTAATAAATTCTTTAGGGTTTCTGTTAGAAGTCCCGTAGGTGGAAGCCGACAAGGTTTATAACGAGGGTGGTTTATGGGCTGAGTTGGGCTCTATCTCTAATCTTACAAGGATTAGGGTTTTAGGGATTAAAGCTTATAAATACACCATGAAAATAAGTCTAGGGTTTCCGATCATAACACTTAGCCTATAGACGTAAACTGAGTTTTGTAAAGACAGAGAGATACAGAGTGAGGTATTGAGAGAACAGAGCACGTTTGGTGTGGGATTCGACTGGGGTTTCAAGGTCAGACTTAGGAGAAGGGAAGAGTAAAAGTAAGTGGAGGCTAGATAGTCGTTCAGTGTTCTCGGAACAGTGGACACGACGCCGAGATTTCATAACTAAAATCACAGGTAAGTTCTTTTCTTCCTCCTTCCCTGTGGTTTGTGTTCTATGCACCTAGATAGTCTCTAGGGTTTAATTAATTATTAACTGAGTTTTACATGTATATTGGATGTTATATTGATGATATATCTGTGTTGTAATCTATGAAATTATAAGTTGTGTAGTTTGATTTCAGTTGTCTTCGTAAAGCACGCTTGGTTTGTAGAACTTGCAGTTTTTATATTTAATTTCAACTGCTGTAAACACACCATGGGGATTATACTGAACACATTTAGGAACCTTAGGAATGGCTTAAAACCAAATAGACAGCTTGGGAACGGCCGAAGACGATGCAGAAGGTCACGAAAGTTGCAGCGATTGAAAACAGCTCTCAAGGATGTGAGAGCCGGCTCCATAGAAGTGGGAGCCGGCTCCCACACATGTAGAGCTAGCTCCAAGGTTAGTGAAGCCAGCTCTAGGCTGATTGGAGCCTGCTCCTAAAGTTTTGGAGCAGGCTCTACCCCAAAATTGCTTCCTGATATTGTTTCTGATGCACTTTCTGAAGCTGTTGAGTGTCTAAACTATTTTGGAAAATTATGGGACTCTGCAAAGGGATTATTTGAAGTTAATTTTGGGTGTTCATGAGACTTTTAATTGATTAAAGATTATCTCTAAATTAATGGAATAAATCGTACAAAATTTATGCACATTGTATACGGTTAATGGATGGATGAAGACTTAATTGCTTAAGCTTATTTTTGGGCATTCCAGTGGGATCTAATATGTTTATATAATTGTTTTAAATGCATGATAGGGTCAAGCATTGATTATTTTTGACCTATGCATGTTTTGGACTTTGGTTGCTAAGCTACTGTTCGTAATTCTGTAGTTTACTTAGTTTCCTTTAAACTGAATTTTTAGTTTGGATTTAATTGCTGTAATATCACACATTACTTTGCAATTAACAGGACTTCGGATTTGGACTGGATAATGGTTGTGAAATTTAATTGTTGAAATATTAAATCTTATTTTGCAATTAACTAGAGTATGTTTTTAACTAAACTTGCTGAAATGTCATACCATATTCTACAATTACTTGAGTTATAGTTGGTAACTGGATTATGAATTTAGATTTAAGTTACTGAACTATTATCTTGGTTCTGTAACTTATATGGATATGGAGGATTGTTTGCACCAGTATGGGATGGTGTCATACTAGGGATGGTGTGGCTCAAAACGCTAAGACCTAACCTATCGGATTAAATGAATGGATTGTAAAATAGTGAATCCCAAATTGTGCTAAGTCATATTAGCTGAATAAGTTAAATGACTAACTGGACTGTGTTTTGTATGTCACCTCAATAAATAATTGAATGACATACTCTGGATTTGGACATACTTTAGATATATGATTATGGTACCATGAGATGAGCTTAAGTCTCAGGCTCGTTGGTTAGGGTGCGTATATGCAGTGGATGCGTAGCTGAATATAGTAGGTAGGTGTACCCTATTAGGTCTAGGTACTAATGCCCACCTTTGGGTGCGTTTTTGCATGTTGCCTTCTATTCAGGTTGAGACCCCTATTATAGTCCAGTGAATGTCCTTTAGTATGGATGTATGTATGTATGGACTACATAGATATTGTGAGGTACCTAGGGTGTATCTGCGTATCGGGTCACTGTATGGATTGCAGTTAGATTAGAACTTGTTCGTGGGCCTGACCCACTCTTTTATTCTCTTCAGGTTCAGGACGGTTCTAGCCTTAGAGCTTGATCGTGCTGTTCGAGGACAGTTTTCCATTCATCAGATTACGTAGGACTTCTCTCAATGTTTCAGTTTTATTTACTTCCAATTTTTAGTTCAGTTGGGATTTTATTTAGGAGTCCACTAGATGGATTCCCGAGTTGTAATCATGGAGGTTTTGGATGTTGGATTTTATTAAGTTTTATCAGTTGAGGATTTTTTGTTAGTATTCTTTTTAGCTTTTAATATTTTTTCTTAATTCATTTTGTCATCTGTGTTCGTTTTAAAATACTTTAATTGTTTGATATTCCCTCGGGTTTGGGCCTGGGCCTGATCAACTCGTGTCTCGAATCTGATGGGTATCATAGTTGGTATAAGAGCACTCCAGGTTCAAGTAACTCTAGGATGTTTCATATTAAGACTTCTGCGTAGCGTTTTCTCTTGACTAAAGCTTAAGTTTAGAATTCATTGTGTTCCTTTACGGTTCGTTTAAACTCGTACTGATATCTGTCCTTTTTTGTTAACAGCTGGTTAACGCTAAAAGAGGACAGATGAACAGTCGACAGAGGAGCATGGCAAGTAGGCAACAGGAACACCTACGGCGTCAGGAAGAGCAACATTTGCCAGAGTTTCAGGATGATGGTCGGTTCCATGTAGAGCAGGAGGAAGTTTAGCAGGCTCAGGATCAGGTCAGAGATCCAGAGTTTCCTCCTCATATCAACGACCTTATTGCTCGGGCTATAGAAGCAGGGGTAACAGCTGCACTTCGGAATCAGCCTCAAGTACAACCGGCACCATTACCAGCATCGGTTGTTTAGACTGATACTTAGGAGAAAGCCAGGAGTTCTTTCATTAAGGGGAGTCCACCTGAGTTTACAGGCTCTACCGATGCGAGAACAGCTCACCAGTGGAAACAGGACATCGAGCGACATCTTCACTTGGTTTAGTGCACGGAGGTTCAGAAGCAGATGCTTGCTACTTTCAAGCTAGTTGGGGATGTACTGCAGTGGTGGGAGTCAATTACCACTATAGAGGAGAGGATGGCAATGACTTATGATGAGTTTAGTGCACGCTTTGAAGAGAAGTATTTCCCTTATGCAGTCAAGGTAGTTTTAAAGACTGAGTTTCTAAATTTGCAGCAGGGGAACATGACAGTGATGGAGTATGAGCAGTAGTTTACACGCTTGTCTCTCTTTGCACCCGAGGAGGTGGATACAGAGGAGAAGAAGCGCAACATTTTTGTCAAGGGACTAATGTGGTCTATCAAGAGAGCTATTACAGGTAGTCCAGCCTATACTACCTATGCTCAGGTGGTAGACGCCGCTTTACAGCAGTATCAGTTGACTGTGGATTTCAGACAGGCCAAGGGTGAGAAGCGAGGTGACAAAGACTCTACTAATCAGTCAGCTGAGAAAGGGAATGGGAACGGTTATCGACAGAATGACAAAGGCAAGTTCCAGGGACAACAGCCTTGGAAGAAGCACAAGGGTGGATCAAATGCACCCAGGGATGTGGCACCTGTTCAGCTACAGTATAATGGGGGACCACAGGCAGGACAGGGTCAGCCACAGGCTAACCGATAGAGAAGGCCATTTGGTACTTTCCAGGGTAATTGCTATACTTGTGGAGAGTATGGTCACACTTCTAGGCAATGTCCTACAGCCAGACAGGGACAGAGACAGGGACAGGGATAGCATGTGCAGCAGGGGCAGAGGGAGCCAATGCCTTTACCAGATCCACAGGTTCCAAGGATTCAGGGACAGACTTATCTGGCTTTACCAGTATCACCACAGCCTCAAGGACAGGCACCGTAGCAGTTACATTATGGCAGGGTGTACAATCCCATGCCACAGGATACGCAGGCACCTCAGGTTGTTGAGGATAAGTTTTTTATTCATGGTTTACTTGGACGTGTTTTATTTGATACGGGTGCTACACACTCATTTGTAGCTAGTACTTTTGTTGCTTTGTCTGGGATGACGACTCGTGTATGCAGTAGACCTTAGGGTATATCTACACCGTTGGGCGATATAGCCATTTTTCATAAGAGTGATGGGCCTGTGACAATAGACATTGGTAGACTCAGATTTCTAGCCAATCTATTGGTCCTGGACATGCACACTTATGATGTGATACTTGGGATGGATTGGTTATCGCATTACCATACCCAAGTTGATTGTTATGATAGTTCAGTTGTTTTCACCATACCTGGTCAGGACATGTATGTCGTTGCTATGCCACATAGCACCTATTTCTTCCATATGGAGGAGGACACGGATGAGTGGACTACTGTATCATTGGATAACATACCAATTGTACAAGATTTCCCGGATGTATTTCAGGAGATTCCAGGGTTGCCGCCTAGTCGCGAGATCGACTTTGTGATAGACTTAGCTTCAGGCACCACGCCTATTACTAGGGCACCGTATAGGATAGCACCAGTAGAGATGCGCGAGCTGAGGGATCAGATTCAGCAACTACTCAGCCAGGGTTTCATTTGTAGGAGTACTTCACCCTGGGGAGCACCGGTGTTATTTATGAAAAAAAAGGATACTTTGCTTCGTCTGTGTATAGATTACAAGGAGTTGAACAAGGTTACGATTAGTAACAAATATCCTTTGCCCAGGATTGATGATTTGTTTGACCAGTTGAAGGGAGCTACCTATTTCTCTAAGATTGATTTACGGTCTGGATATCATCAACTTCGGGTTTGGGAGCAGAATGTTCCGAGAACGGCATTTCTCACAAGATACGGATCTTATGAGTTTCGAGTGATGCTGTTTGGGTTGACTAATGCACTAGCAGTTTTCATGGATTTAATTAACAGAGTCTTCAGGGCTTATTTGGATCAATTTGTCATTGTCTTCATAGATGACATTTTGATTTACTCGAGGTCCGAGGATGATCATGTTGGATATCTTCGGATAGTCTTGCAGATGCTTCGTGAGCACCAGTTGTATGCCAAGTTTTAGAAATGAGAATTTTAGCAGCGGGAGGTGAAATTTATGGGTCATGTGGTGTCAGAAAGAGGAATAGCGGTAGATCCAGCCAAGGTTTCAGCGGTGGTTGAGTGGGAACAGCCTACTTCACCTACTGAGATTCGGAGTTTCCTCGGTTTGGTAGGATATTACAGGAGGTTTATCCAAGGATTTTCAAAGATAGTAGGACCACTCACTCATCTGACTAAAAAGGGTGTACGGTTCGTGTGGGATGAACATTGTCAGAAAGCTTTTGATGAGCTGAAGACTAAGTTGACTCTGCACCGATTTCGTCTACCTCACAGAGCGGGATAAAGTATATGGTTCACACACCCGTTTCTTTGCAGGGTCTTGGATGTGTTTTGATGCAGGAGAAGTGACCAATTTTGTATGGATCTCAAAAGCTTAAGCCTCACGAGCTTAATTATTCAACACATGATTTGGAGTTGGTAGCTGTGGTCTTTGCTTTACGTATTTGGAGGCATTATTTGTTGGGTGAGTCCTTCAGATTGTTTAGCGATCACAAGAATCTGCAGTACTTGTTCACTCAGTGAATATGAGACAGCGCAGATGGTTGGAGTTTGTAAAAGACTATCACTTTTCTATACAGTATCATCCAGGGAAAGCAAATGTGGTGGCCGATGCACTTAGTCGCTGACCCGATACTAGTCTTTCTACTTTATTCACCACTGAGTGGAGTGCTTTGAGGAATGTGGATGAGTTATCAGATGCTTTTATGGCTTGCATGGTAGTTACACCCTCTATTAGTTGTAATGTGCTAAAGGCACAACTCACAGATCAACAGTGCATTGACAAAATTACAGATATAGCTTCCGGAGAGGTTTCATTCTACTATGTTGGGGCTGATGGAGGTTTGCGGTACAAGGGACGAGTAGTGGTACCTTCTGCTGATGAGTTGAAGAAGGATGTGATGACTGAGACTCACCACTCTGAGTTTTCGGTTCATCCAAGAGGTGACAAAATGTATCAGGATATAAAGCGGCAGTTTTGGTGGGCAAGTATGAAGAGGGACATTGCTCTTTTTGTTTCACAGTGTAGTACTTGTCAGATGGTCAAGATTGATCATTAGAGGTCGCCAGGAGCTCTACAGCCACTGCCGATACCGGAGTCGAAATGGGAGAGAATTTCTATGGATTTTGTGGAAGGGTTGCCAAATTCCTTCAGGGATCACAATTCTATTTGGGTTATCGTGGACAGATTGACGAAATTAGCTCACTTCTTACCTATTCGCACTGACTTCACTTCAGAGCAGTTGGTGAGACTTTACATTTTATAGATTGTAAAGTTGCATGGCATTCCATTGTCTATTATATCGGACAGGGATTCGAGCTTTGTGTCAGGATTCTGGAAGAGTTTTCATTGGGCTTTAGGTACAGAGTTGCATCTTAGCACTGCTTATCATCCTCAGACTGATGGACAGACTGAGAGGGTGAATCAGATCATGGAGGATATGCTTAGGTCGTGTGTTCTTGATTTCAAGGGCCACTGGAAGGATTATTTACTGCTTGTGGAGTTTGCTTATAACAATAGTTCTCAAACGACTTTTGGGATGGCACCCTTTTGAAGCATTATACGTCCGCCTGTGTCGATCGTCTGTTTGTTGGATGGAGGTTGGTGAGAGTAGATTCTTGGGTCCTGCGTTCATCAAGGATACTTCTGAGAAGATCGCTCTTTTTAAAGATCGCATGCGCACTGCTCTGAGTCGACAGAAGAGCTATGCTGATCGTCGCACACATGCGCTGGAGTTTCAGGTTGGGGATTCGTTACTACTCAAAATATCGCCTATGAAGGGTGTAATGCACTTTGGGAAGAAAGGGAAGTTGTCTTCGCGATTTGTTAGTCCATTTATGATTACGGATCAAGTTGGAGCTGTCGCTTATCGGTTGGCACTTCCGGATAATTTGGATCGTGTCCACAATGTGTTCCATGTTTCCATGTTGCAGAAATTTCTACGAGATAAGGATTGGTATCAGCATATTGATGTTGGGCAGTTTGAGTTGCAGCCCGATGCAACTTATTTGGAGTCACCGGGTTGTATTGTTGACCATAGGGAGTAAATCCTTCGTCATAAGGTTTTTCCTTTGGTACATGTTTAGTGGAGTCATCCCGACGCGGCTGAGTCCACTTAAGAACAGGAGGATGTCATTCGCTCGCAGTTTTCTGAATTATCGGAAGAAGGTAAGAGCGAATTCCGAGGACGGAATTCCTTTTGTTAGGGGGGGAAAATGTAATACCCCTAATCTTAAAAAGGATAGTGCTGGTATTTTGGTTAATTATTTAATTGTTTTTTTAATAATTAAAATTGTGACTTGTCTTAATTATGGTGTTTTAATTTATTTAATTGTTTAGTTAATTGTATTTTTGTATTTTAATTCTTTTAAATGCTTAATTGGTTTTCTTTAGGGTTTAGTTAACTGTTTAATTGTGTATTAAATTTTCATTACGTGACTCATTATTTTAATTGAACTTAAATGTGTTAATAATTTTAACGTGGTTCTATTTTATTGTTGCACTCATATAGTTACATTAGGTTTACAATTTACATAAGTAGCCGACGATGATTAAAACCTAGGTTTATATTATATGGGTCAGGTAAATCAGTTACGGTTTAATGGAACCTAGGGTTGGTGACCTATAAATATACCAGCAATGCTCTACCTAGGGTTTCAGATTATATTCACGATATAGTAAAGGCAGAATTAATTTTGGAGAAGTCTGGGAAGCAATAGAGAGGGAATAAATAGAGAGTTCACTGGGGAATTTAGAACGACGTCGGTGTAAGGCAAGTTCTAATCCTATCTCTATTCCTTAGGCTCGTGTTCTTTGCATCTCTAATACAATTCCAGGATCATATAAAGTTTAAAATTCAATTGGTATGCATGTCTGAGTTTTTAAACTGGACGTGGTTGCAAGATGCGTATTATTGGTTTAAATTTCTTCTTTACATAAACTCTGTTTTAAATTCAAGTCAATTGGTGCTTTAAGAGTTTAATTAGTTTGGAACCTATTGGAGACCACTAGAAGTAATCTGGATTACAATGTTGAATTGTTTAAACAATAGGCGTTTACAAACTGTAAATTGTCTGTGTTGAATCCTTAATGTATAATACGGGTTTAAATCATTGTTGATCACTAGACAAAGAGGTTAATGGTCTCTGGAACACCTTAGAGTTTAGTTCGGACCTTTTTGAACCTTAGGTTAGGAGGACAGATAAACTAGACGTTGCCAGAATAGATATAGGGGACGAAAACAAGCAGAGAGGAGGAGAGGGGGAAGAGGCGGCTCCATGGAATCATAGAGCCGGCTCTAAATGGTTTTGGAGGCAGCTCCAAATGGGTTGGAGTAGGCTCCATCTTTTTGGAGGCGGCTCCAACTTGTTTGGAGACGTCTCATTTATGGTTTTTCAGTTTTGGTTAGTTTCTGCGAGTTCTGGACCGCTGCAGATGGATTTTTAAAATTCCAGATTGATTTAGGGGTTGTTCTGGGGTTGTTCAGTAATGTCTAAACTCATATTAAAGCCTCAGAAGGTATGATAATACAGAATTTACCATAGGAAGCAAATATAAATCACGGTAGGAGACTCTTCAGAAAGTTAGTCTACTGGTTTGGATGTGAATTATTCAAGTTGCTCGTGTTTAATTAAGCATGTGACTTAGGCTATTTTTGGTTTAAATCATGTCATAGTATTATAAAAAAACAAAACATAAGCATGTCAAGTGTGATAACTCTCTGTTATGCTTAATGGGACCTTAGTTACTAATTTTACAATACTGTATCTTGTCAACTTTCTGGATATTGTGGAATGGTTTTGAATGAGCATATTAATTTTGATATTGTTATTATTATGCTCGTAGGGGATCACAGGATAGATAATATTTACTCTCTATATTGTAAACTTAATGGAGAAGCATATGTCGGTAGTACAGAACAAGTATGTCATATACCAAACTCTTGTTATATTTGTAATGGATTCTGGTTATATGTGTATGGAATAGTTGGTATTTATATTCATTATGTGTATTATCAACTATTGGATGGATGGATTGTATGCACCGTTATGGGACGGTGACATACTAGGGACGGATTAGTTTCAAAATACTACATCCTACCTATACGGAATAAGGGAATGGATTATGAAATCAATCCTACTTATAATTAGGTAGAAGAAGCTACACAAGCTGAATGACTAAATGGATTATTTGTTATTCAAGTTAAGTCAAAGAAGCTGAACAAGCTGAATGACTAACTGGACTGGTTTAAATGGATAGGAGAGGACTTTAAATATATTTTTATGGTACCGCGATATGAGCTTGAGTCTCAAAGTCGTCGGTTAGGGAGCGTATATGCAATAGGATGCGTAGCTGGATATGAGAGGTTGAGGTGTACCCTGTTAGGTCTAGGTACTCATGCCCACCTATGGGTACGTTTTCACATGTTGCCTTCTATTCAGGTTGAGACCCTTTCCATAGTCCAATGAGAGTCCTGTAGTGTGAATATATATATATATATATATATATATATATATATATATATATATATATATTTTTATGGACTATTAGCTATTGTTGAGTTGGTTAGGATGTACATGTGTATCGAGTCTCTGCTTGAATTGTAGTAGGTTAGAACTTGTTCGTGTGCCTGACCCACTTCTATATTTTAGGTACTCATCAGTATCAGACTTAGACCTAATCGTGCTGAGCAGAGACTACTACTCACTTTTCCAATGACATAGAACTTCTTTCCAGATGTTAGATTTGGATGTTATCTTCAGATATTTACTTTTATTCGGTTTGGGTTTTATTAGGGGTCCACTAGAAATGGATTCCCAAGTTATTTAATCTATCAGAGGTTTTTGGAGTATTTGGATTTAAGTATTTATCTTTAAAGGATTTTATTTTAGTTTTTTTCAGCTTTTAATATTTATTCTTATTTCAATTTGTCATCTGTGTTCGCTTTTAAAATATTAATTGTTTGATATTCCCTCGGGTTTGGGCCTGGGCCTGATTAACCCATGTCTCGAATCCAAGGGGTATCACAACCTTCTATCATTCACAAGGTTTTGAAGGCATAACTAACGGATCAGCAGTGCATTGGCAAAGTTATAGAGATAGCTTCTGGAGAGGTTCCATTCTACCATGTTGGGGCTGATGGAGGTTTAAGGTACAAGGGATGGTTAGTGGTACCTTCTGTTGAGGAGTTGAGGAAGGATGTGATGACGGAGACTCACCATTCTGAGTTTTCTGTTCATCCAGGAGGGGACAAGATGTATCAGGATATGAAGCGGCAGTTTTGGTGAGTAGGTATGAAGAGGGACATTGCTCTTTTTGTTTCGCAATGTAGTACTTGTTAGATGGTCAAGATTGATCATCAGAGGCCGCTAGGAGCTCTACAGCCACTGCTGATACCGGAGTGGAAATGGGAGAGCGTTTCTATAGATTTCGTGGAGGGATTGCCTAATTCCTTTAAGGATCACAATTCCATTTGGGTCATCGTGGACAGATTGACGAAATTAGCTCATTTCTTGCCTATTCGCACTGACTTCACTTCGGAGCAATTGGCGAGACTTTACATTTTAGAGATTGTAAAGCTGCATGGAATTCTATTGTCTATTATATCGGACAGGGATTCGAGCTTTGTGTCAGGGTTTTGGAAGAGTTTTCAGCAGGCTTTGGGTACCGAATTACACCTTAGTACTGTTTATCATCCTTAGACTGATGGACAAACTGAGAGGGTGAATCAGATCATGGAGGATATGCTTAGGTTGTGTGTTTTTGACTTCAAGGGCCACTAGGAGGATTATTTTCCACTTGCGGAGTTTACTTATAATAATAGTTTCCAGAAGACTATTGGGATGGCTCCATTTGAGGCATTATATGGCCGACCGTGCCGATCGCCTGTTTATTGGATGGAGGTTAGCGAGGGTAGATTTTTGGGTCCTGAGTTCATCAAGGATACTTCGGAGTAGATTGCTCTTATTAGGGATCGCATGCGCACTGCGTAGAGTAGGCAGAAGAGTTATGCAGATCGTCGCACACGTGCTTTGGAGTTTCAGGTTGGGGATCAGGTTCTACTCAAAGTGTCGCCTATGAATGGTGTAATGCGCTTTGGGAAGAAAGGGAAGTTGTCACCACAATATGTCGGTCCATTCATGATTACGGATCGAGTTAGAGCTGTTGCTTATCGGTTGGCACTTCCGGATAATTTGGATCGCGTACACAACGTATTCTATGTTTCCATGTTATGGAAATTTCTGCAAGATGAGGATCGGTATAAGCATATTGATGTTGGGGAGATTGAGTTGCAGCCGCATACAACTTATTTGGAGCCACCATGTCGTATTGTTGACCGTCGGGATCAAATCCTTCGTAATAAGGTTATCCCTTTGGTGCGTCTTCAGTGGAGTCATCATAATGAGGCTGAGTCTACGTGGGAATGGGAGGATGTCATTCGCTTGCAATTTCCTAAAATATTGGAAGAAGGTAAGAGCGAATTCCGAGGACGAAATTCCTTTTGTTAGGGGGGAAAAATATAATACCCCTAATTTTAAAAGGATAGTCATGTTTTTAATTAGTTGTTTTGTTTGTATTTTTAAGTATTTAATTGTTTTGTTGCTTGGTTAATTAACTTGTTTGGTTTATTTGATTTAATTACATTATTTGTTTTACTTGTATTACTTAGTTTAATTAAAATACTGAATTGTTTTTATTATTTATGTGTCCTTAATTAATTAGTATAAAGGTTTACTTATGTAATTTGGTTAAAAGGGTATTTATATTACATTAATAAATTCTTTAGGGTTTCTATTAGAAGTCCCGTCAGTGGAAGCCGACAAGGTTTATAACAAGGGTGGTTTATGGGCCGAGTTGGGCTCTACCTCTAATCTTACAAGGATTAGGGTTTTAGGGATTAAAGCTTATAAATACACCATTACAATAAGTCTAGGGTTTACGATCATAACACTTAACCTATAGACGTAAACTAAGTTTTGTAAAGATAGAGAGATATAGAGTGAGGTTTTGAGAGAACAGAGCACATTTGGTGTGGGATTCGACTGGGGTTTCAAGGTCGGACCTAGGAGAAGGGAAGAGCAGAAGTAAGAGAAGGCTAGACAGTTGTTCAGTGTTGCCGGAACATTGGACACGACGCCGAGATTTCATAACTGAAATCACAGGCAAGTTATTTTCTTCCTCCTTCCTTATGGCTGGTGTTCTGTGCACCTAGATGGTCTCTAGGGTTTAATTAATTATTAACTAAGTTTTACATGTATATTAGATGTTATATTGATGATATATCTGTGTTGTAATTTGTTAAATTATAAGTTGTGCATGTCTAATTTCAGTTGTCTTCGTAAAGCATGCTTAGTTTGTAGAACTTGCAGTTTTTGTATTTAATTTCAAATGCTTTAAACACACCATGGGGATTATACTGAATACAGTTAGGACCCTTAGGAATGGTTTAAAACCAAATAGACAGCTTGGGAGCGACCGAAGACGATGCAGAAGGTCGCAGAAGTTGCAGCGGTTGAAGACGGCTCTCAAGGAGGTGAGAGCCGGCTCCATAGAAGTGGAAGCTGGCTCCCACACATGTAGAGCTGGCTCCAAGGTTAGTGGAGCCGGCTGCAGGCTAATTGGAGCCTGCTCCCAAAGTTTTGGAGCAGGCTCCACCCCAAAATTGCTTCCTGATATTGTTTTTGACGCACTTTTTGAAACTGTTGAGTGTCTGAACTATTTTGGAAAATTATGGGACTCTCCAGAGGGATTAAAAAGTTAATTTTGGGTGTTAATTAGACTTTTAATTGATTAAATATTACCTCTAAATTAATGGAATAAACCGTACAAAATTTATGCACATTTTATACGGTTAATGGATGGATGAAGACTTAATTGCTTAAGCTTATTTTTGGGCGTTCCAATGGGATCTAATATGTTTATATAATTGTTTTAAATACATGATAGGGTTAGGGATTGATTAGTTTTAACCTATGCATGTTTTGGACTTTGGTTACTAAGCTACTGTTCGTAATTCTGTAGTTTACTTGGTTTCCTTTAAACTGATTTTTTACTTTGGATTTAATTGCTGTAATGTCACACATTACTTTGCAATTAACGGGACTTCGAATTTGGACTGGATAATTGCTGTGAAATTTAATTGTTGAAATATTAAATCTTATTTTGCAATTAACTGGAGTATGTTTTTAACTGAACTTGCTGAAATGTCATACCATATTCTACAATTACTTGAGTTATAGTTGGTAATTGGATTATGAATTTAGATTTAAGTTGCTGAACTGTTATCTTGGTTCTGTAACTTATATGGATATGGAGGATTGTATACACCGGTATGGGACGGTGGCATACTAGGGATAGTGTGGCTCAAAACTCTAAGACCTAACCTATCGAATTAAAGGAATGGATTGTAAAATATTGAATCCCAAATTATGTTAAGTCATATTAGCTGAATAAGTTGAATGACTAACTGGACTGTGTTTTGTATGTCACCTCAATGAATAATTGAATGACATACTCTGGATTTGGACGGACTTTAGATATATGATTATGGTACCACGAGATGAGCTTGAGCCTCAGGCTCGTTGGTTAGGGTGCGTATAGGTAGTGGATGCGTAGCTGGATATAGTAGGTAGGTGTACCCTGTTAGGTCTAGGTACTCATGCCCACCTTTGGGTGCGTTTTCGAAAGTTGCCTTCTATTCAGGTTGAGACCCCTATTATAGTCCAGTGAATGTCCTTTAGTATGGATATATGTATGTATGGACTACATAGATATCGTGAGGTATCTAGGGTATATTTGCGTATCGGGTCACTGTATGGATTGCAGTTAGATTAGAACTTATTCGTGGGCCTGACCCACTCTTTTATTCTTTTCAGGTTCAGGAAAGTTCCAGCTTTAAAGATTGATCGTGCTATTCGAGGACAGTTTTCCATTCATCATATTACGTAGTACTTCTCTCAATGTTTCAGTTTTTTTTACTTCCAATTTTCGGTTCAGTTGGGATTTTATTTAGGGGTCCATTAGATAGATTCCCGAGTTATAATCATGGAGGTTTTGGATGTTGGATTTTATTAAGTTTTATCAGTTGAGGATTTTATGTTAGTATTCTTTTCAGCTTTTAATATTTGTTCTTAATTCATTTTGTCATCTGTGTTTGTTTTAAAATACTTTAATTGTTTAATATTCCCTCGGGTTTGGGCCTGGGCCTGATCAACCTGTGTCTCAGATCCGAGGGGTATCACATATAACTTGAATTAAACATATTGAAAGTGCATTACATGAATGTAAAGAGACATGAAATGTAATAATTGAAGTGCTATATTGTTATGTGATTTGAACAAGATTTGCAAGTAAAGCCTAAATGCTCTATTTATAAACTTTTCCATGTATGTGGCTTGGTATATAGCAACCTTAGCAATTTCCACTTGTATTGATTTTGAACTGCTAAGTGTCCCATGTTCTCTAGACAGTTGTAACTTCTTCCTTCCATCTTATTCTATCATATCTTTCACTCTATTTTCCATGATTCTTGTTCCCTTTCTTCTGCCATAAATATCTTACCCTTCAGACATGATTTAACTAGCCTTACTGATGAGCACTGAAAAGTGCGCATTTAAACCTCTTAAGCTTAGGTATTTTAGGACCTTTATCTATCTTATTTTCCCGCCTTAGACTAATTTCATGATATTTCCATTTTCAGGCACTTATCCCCAAAATAAGTCAATTCAGCCTAATTAGAGCATTAAAGAAGCAATCTTGAGTTAAATGGAAAAAAGGAGCAAAGTGGAAGCAAAGTGGTGGAGAAACAATATCTTCGATTGATCTCAATAGTTCTTCGATCAATCTGGAGGTAATCAATCTAGCCATTTCAAGATGGATCCAAGCCTTTGTCCTTATCCAAAAGATTCCACCATCTTTGATTGATCTAACTTTCCTCAGATCGATCGAAATCCTTTGATCTTATCCCCACCTACCACTCCACCTACCACTTTTGTCTTTTTCCCAAAATATCTTTAAAATATCTCAGATTTATCTTTATTCAAAAAGGCGCCACCATGGAAGGATCAATCTCGCCAAAATTTGATAGATCTCACCCAAGTTCGATCGATCGAACCCTCTCAAGTGCGAAATAAAACAGAGTCCAGCTCATTAAAAGATGGTTCATGGTGCAATCATTGAAGGGGCCTTAGTGTATGAGTCCAGACCATTAGGTGTGACACTTGAGCTACCTATATAATGATTTAGAGCCATTTTAAGAGCAACATTCATTCACTTACATACTGAGAGACTAAGAAAAGAGAGGAGGAGAGGCTAGAGACTAGAGACATATCATTTTAGGAGTTCTTCCATTCATCTAGGGTTTTCATCAAGAAGAAGATCATTCCTACCATGGAGATAGCGCTTAAGGGTTAGAGGACTACATCAATGAGTGGCTAAACATCTTCTTGGAGCTAAAGTTAGCCCTAAGCATGCCTTCTAGACCTTGATGTTTTGTATTTTGAGGGGATTTGTGTTGTGATTCTTGTCTTGACACTTTATTTATATATGAATCTTGTTTATACAATGATTTGTGTGGTTTAATACTTCCTATTGATCATTTCATTCTATCCATATGTCTATGTATACTAGAATAGATGTTCATATGTTTATCTCTAGTTTTTGTGTTGTTGATGCATGTCTATGTGTGTTGATGCTATGGATTTAGAGATTGTCAAGGCATAGTGCTTAATAGAATACTATTGTGGTTTATTTGATGGTATATGCTCATTTCTTAATGGATTGTGCCTCTCCCTTAGTTTAATTAGTTTAATTTTCATGTCCCTAGCTTAGTTGTAGTGTAGTTGCCTTAGTTTCTTAGATGGGAGGACAATCCATGCTTGTTGCTTGATGTTCCATGCTTATGAATGCAAATAGTAAATTTTTCTAACCATGTGATGTGTTTAGATTATGAGCTTAAAGGAAGGATTAATGGTTTAGTTTGATATATTGTACTATTCACTGGGTTGCTTAGACAATATATACTTAATTGGTCCCATGCTTGTTGAAACAATCAATCACACACACTATTGTTGCAACACATGTGTCCCCTCATTAATTATACATTAAGTGTCTAGAAAGGTGATGTTTAGTGGTGACCTCTAAGTACCAAGACCTCTCTCTCTTGTTCCCTCTATCATTTATTTGTTATTGTTTGTTTTACATTGAACTTGTTTAGTTTTAACTAGTAATTTAATTAACCAAACAAATCACCTTTTGATCACTCGACCTACTAACCCTATATATTGTTTCCATATCAATACTGCCCCCAAATCCCTTAGGACGATCCCTACTTACTCTTGCTACGTTAGTAGTAGTGGTGGTAGTGGTTTTCATAAATTTAAACTTGACCTAAAAGGCTTTTCTTGAACTGCACATTCACTACATTATTTTGGCGTATACAAGCGGCCTCGACCGTCATTTACCATCCATGATTTACGACAACTTCCTTTCAGCTAATGGCAGTAGTTGCATGAAATACCACCACCTTCAACTGACGTATCCTTGTTTGGACAAGTGTCCCACGATCCTTATAATTCCATATATACATGCATATATATATGTCTAATTTTGTAAACCCACATCTCCTTTATTTGCTGCAAATTTATTCCTCTTCTCAGACACGATTTAATTACTTACTTCAAATAATGGTAGTTACCTTTCATGGTTCCACCACTTTCAACTGATCAAGTGTCCCACGATTTCTTGTAGTCCCTTCCTTCTTTAGAGTCTTTCTTCTCCTTTTATTCCATATATACATGCATGTTTATAGGAATTATTTACAGACCCACGCTCTCTTTATCTTTAGGTAACTTCCTTCTGGTTATACTTTCCAAACTGATATCAGCTTGCATGGCATCGTGACCCTTTCTTTAAGTGGTTTTCTTTCATGAGTAATATACATCTATATCAAAAATATATATATCCCATCTCCCACGTCCTCTTGTTCCACCATATCCCCTTGATTTTAGTGACCTTCCTTAATTAAACCTTCTATCCTGGCTTCATGGCGTCACGGTTCCTTCTTTCTAGCGACTTCTTCATCATGGGGTGCATATAATACAAATATATATATATATATATATATATATATATATATATATTCATAAATATGTGTCATCCCACTTACCTTTTCTTTAGCAATGTCGTTGATTTAACTAAGATAGCTGTTGAGGCTTCCTAAGATTTAGGAGAAATTCCAGCCCACGTTCTCCTTCTTCTGACCTGGTCAACTCTTGGTTTTGTAGAATGGAAAACCTTCCTTTTACTTAGGATTACACAATCTTTAGAAGCACAGTTTTCTACATGAACCTTCCATAATACCAACTCTTAAAAGAATTGATCTACCATGGTTAGCACCATAGTAGGCTTAGTAGACCTCGCCATGTGTGGTAAAATTCATTCCATATAGGAAGATGTGGGCCCTTGCTTTAAAGATGGCAAGTCTTAATTGGACATGCCTCTTTCCTTCTAAGATAGAAAATACTACATAATAAGACTTTGATGGGTCCACATATTCCTTACTTCCATATGATATCATGTAATTTAAACACTCATAATGGAATTTTTCCAAAGTTGCGATCTAGCGTAGCAAGTTCTATTGGAACTCACCACATACCTCCTCCTTATTGGTGGATAACAAAAAATCAATCTTCAGTAATACCATATATACTATACTTCCTCTTTTGGACATTAAATTACCAATCCAGTGTGACAAGTTCATTGGAACTCGCCACATGTTGCCTTTCCATTGGGCCAAAAATAATGGAGTAAACACATGGTTTTGTTTTTTTTTTTTTTGGCTCTACAATTTTTGGGAAGGAATAGGTTTTTTTTAAATAGTAGAAATTTTTTTAAATGTGATTTAACGAGTTGTTCAAGAGGTATAAATCATAAGGGTATTAATGAGACTTTATTAGATTTTTTGTATTTAAAAAAAAAAATGTTAAGAAATTAGGAAGGGGACTTATAGTTTTAGAATAATGTGTGTGTGTGTGTGTGTGTATATATATATATATATATATAGTCTTCATAGCATTTAGAACTTCCTTTTTTATACCCACCTAGTGGAAAAGACTTCAGCTTTGAAGCCTCCTCATTAAGTAGCTTCAGGTCTCAAATTTGATTCCCCTTAAGTGCGAACAATTTTTTGGGGCCTTGAATACCCCAGTTATCGAGGAAAAAAAAAAACTCATTTTTTGACTAGGATTCTATTTTGTACCTATTATCATTTTTTATATTTATTTATTCTTTTACAAGTTTACCCTCTAATTAACAATTACTCGATGTTATAAATATAATGACCATTACCCATGCAGTCAGTTGTTCATCGTTGGAACGAATTTCAAGAGGTTGCGAAAGGAATTCATGAAGTTGGGGTGAGCAATTTTCATCAAGCTTATGCTGTGCAATGAAAAACTCATTCAGATGGTGTTTTGAAGTTGAACTTTAATACTGCTTATGGAGATCAAACCAAAAATGTTTATATTGTCTCAGTTCTGCAAGATTGTGCAGAAAGGTTTTAAAAGTAGTCATTCACTTTTAAAGAATCATACATACAAAAATAAAAAGGGCAAATTACACAAAGTACATCTCAGCTTTTAATCTCATGCATGTATATAGAAGATGCCACAATATAACAGAAAGGTGGTTAGCGGATTGGTATGAATTTATATTTTTATCCTTGAAATTAAACTATTTGTTTAATGAAAAAATCTAGAAAAATTGTTTATTGTTAAAGTTATGGTTTTGCCCCTTCTTGAAAAACACTAAAGTTATGGTTTCACCCTAGACTCTGGTTTGCAACACTTTCGCTCAAGGACCTTGTAAGCCTTCAATGATATATACATATATGTGATCTAGTAACAATCCAATATTCTTCTTGATGAATAAATTTGAGAGATAAGTTTTTTTTTTTTGGATAAATGAGAGAGAAGTTCTTGAAGTAGAGAGAGCAACGTTCGGTAATGAGAGAGACAGAGGGGGGCAATGGCGATACTGATATTCAAAGTAATATGATCCAAATAGAAGAAGGGTACTTTTGTCCCGGAGAAGACGTAATTTGGTTAATATGAATGGATAATTTGGTCTTTTCACAACAAGAAGGTTAGTTTTGTCAAAAAAAAAATTATCCCAAGCTGATTTTATGCTCAGCTCACAAATTAAGGTTTGTGTGTAAGATCCATGAAACCACAATGCTAGTTGAGGAATGTATTGTAGCACCGTCTATGTATGAGGTATGAACGATATTTTATGACTAGAAATAGAGTTTAGAATCTTGTGTAAAGCAGAGTGTATTTTATTATTATTATTTTTTTTTTTCATAAAGCAGAGTTTTTCTATACTAGCTATCCATCTACAAAATACATCCAACGTCATATAATGATTATCAAACCATAAATGTATTTAAGCCAAAGAGAGGGCATAATTTTTTTCACAACCAACAAGATTTTTCTTTTACAAGTACAATCAAAAAATTTATTATAAGGAACATCGGAGATAACATACGACATCTTATTACTGGATTAACATAATTTCACAAAATACATAACCAACCCTACTTTCAAGCTTAGCACAAAATAATAATAATAATAATAATAATAATAATAATAATAATAAAGAAAATTACTTAAAATCATACACACAAACACATGCTTGTGTTGCCTTGACCACTTTCACCAAGCTTTACGGACAACACAGAGCATTCATTATTTTTACTGCATCGAATACAAATGCAGTAATGTCTAAATTTTATTAAAAATTAAAAGACTAGTAAAAGTTGGCTCATGATCATTGTCCAAATTTTATCCTCACTTATCGAGATATGCTCCAATTGCAGTAAGATATTTGTGAGACCTTCCATAGAATCCAACAATCTTGCTACCAGTGGATGGGAATTCAAATTTCTCTCCATCTTCCATGCCAAATGGTCCATATGTTCTTTTGTTGCTTTGAAATCCAAGCGACCGAATGACAACCACTTTATCTACTTGTCCATAGTACCCCCAAAATGAAAGCAAAAATTCATCTGAGTCTAATTTGACCTGCAATAATTTATATAGGCGAAAAAAAAGGGTAAGTATCCATGGCAGTCATATTTGCAAAAATGAAAGCTTGAATATTAAAATCTTCAACAAAAAAAGAGAAAATTTGAAACTCAAATTGCATATATATGTATGTATATATATCTATATATATATATATATATATATATTACCGTGCTTAGTTGTCCGCCGTCAGAACCATGCTTTGTTCCCGATACTGGCTTTCCAACATTATCATAAACAAATTGGATAGAATCAATTACCCATCCAGAGTGTATAATTAATTCTCTTACCGTGCTGTAAGTTCCATCATCCCACTGTTGTCCACCACTAGTTCCAAATGGACCAACACTAGGTACTGTAGTTTTGAATGGTGTAATGTATACTCCAATTGAATCCAAAACATCACCCTTCCGTCCAAAGAATCCAACAATCTTGCCTTCAGCTAACCGGGATTCAAAACGAGTTCCTCCTTCCTTACCATATGGTCCATATTGTTTTTTATTGCTTTGGAATGTAAGAGAATTCACAACACGAGACTTAGTACTGTGATACCCTGACATCGAAATGAGATATTCGGTAGGATGGTCTAATTTAACCTGTAAGATTTTAATTAACAAGGATAAACTTGATATTACGACAAACACTGATAAACCACAAAAAAGACAGAAAAACGTAACGTCCAAGAAAATTTTCACTATGTTAAAAAAGGGAGATTATAAGTTTTCAAACCCCCAATCTTTTCTCTCTCATACTCTGTTTTCAAACCCATCTTTTGTCTCTCTCACACTCTATTTCGTCTTTCAATGTTTTCTCATACCACACTAGAAAAAGTGATTAGAATATTGACTAGAATTTGGATCCATGAAACCCAAGACCAAATGAGGTTTCTTTTTCTTCCCTGCCCCCCGCTATGGCATAGCCCAATTTTTGGATAAAAACCTGGTCACAACAGTACCTTGCCGAAAACAAATTCGAATAACAAATTTACAGGTTTGTGTACTAAGATATGTATATATGGTTGTATACTTCATAATGTGAATTGTAGAGTTCTAAGATAGATAGATATCATTTATACGTTTTATATCAGGGGCTCAGTATACTTCATAAAAAATATTCAACTATTATGAAAAATATAGATAGTTCAAATTATAAGGCAAACAAAAAAATAAAATAAAATAAACATCATTGTAAAATAATATGGTAATCAAGGTGTAGTATAAGAAAGATAAATATTTGACAAATATAAGGCCCAAAATATTGAATTGTAATATTTCGATTCACTACAATTACAACTATCATAGATGGATTTTCGTATTTTGAAAGCAATGTATACTAGCCTCATTATCCATGTCACATTGGGCAGCAGCACTATTTTTTTCATTGATTTAATTATCTTCAATCAAGTTAGTGATGATAGCCTCAATAAAAATAGTGATGGAGACGTGAATATATTTTTGTGGAGGCTGCATATTGAAAATGTTAGAGTAATTTATTTTTTTAAGTAACATGACTTCTAAAAGTGCAGTAAGACAATAATTCGAAAAATAGAAGTGGTCTATTAGTCTCTGTTTAAATAGTATGTCATTATTCGCAAAAAAATGCAGTAAGGAAATTTTCAAATATATAAAATGCATACATTGAGTTCATAATAATAAATTCAAATAAGAACGGGAGGGAAAAAATTTACAGAACATATATACATCATACATGAGCGCAAATAGAAGAATTTTAAGGGAAAAAATAAAAAAATAAATAAAAATAAATTAATTAATTAATTAAAAAAAAAAAAAAGAAGAAGAAGAAAATAAAATAAAATAAATGAGAGAACTTTAAAAAGGACAAAAAAAAAAAAAAAAAAAAAAAAAATGGTTTAATTGAAGAATGGGAATATAACTTTTTCTTCTAAGGGAATCTAAGGAATTTGAATAGTAAAAGAGAAAAAAAAAAATTAAGAAATATTTTTAGCAAATGAAAATTATAGGGAAGCAATATGTAAAATTTCTCATACATAATTTTAATACACATAATAATGTGATATAGTCCGTAATGATTTTTTTTTTTTTCTTCAGATGTTACGTTTTCTAGCTAGCTAGCTTTCACAAAACATGAGAGGCTTGACAAATATTATAGAATCAAATAAATTTGCGCATGAGTCGCAGATTTGTAAAATAAAATTGCATATATATATATAAATTACCGTGTGTGGAGTTTCGGTTAGACGACCACGCTTTTGTCCCATTACTGGCTTTCCATCAACATCATAGACAACTTGGATGGAATTAATCTCACCAATTTTGGAGGAGTGTATAGTTATTTCCCTTACCGTGTTGTAGGTTCCGTCATCCCACTTATCTCCTCCTGCACCACCATATGGCCCGAAACTAACTGTCTTCCCATCCGCCATGGATTCCTTAAAGCTCTAGATAAGTGTAGCACCTTAAGTTTGCATCAAAAAATAATTACGACATATATATATATATATATATATATATATATATATATATATATATGTATGTATATATATATATATGTATGTGTGTGTATATATATGTGTGCAAGCTAGTATGCAATTCAAGAAAATGAAATTAGTTCTCCCTTTTATATGGGACAAAAATTTGGAGGCAGACACATGCATACTCATTATCCAAAACATACTCATTATGTTTAGGCTCCCTCTTTATAATATTTAAATTTACTTTTCAAAAAAAAAAAAAAAAAAACATATTGGGATTCAAACTCTCAACTTCCTCTATGAGGGGAAGAGATCATATCATTGAACTTGAGGTTCTTTTATAACTAGAAAAATAAAATAAAATAAATTTACCATATACCTACATAAATATATCTATATCTATATATACATTTCCAAAATATAATTCAGAGACCATTACTTAAAAAGACTCACTGAATATGAGGGTAGATACTTTTATTATCATTTCTTAAACAAACAATACATCTAAACCATTAATTAACCTTATTATTTCTTTTGTCACATTGAAAGCACGTAGTTATATGTGACACAATTGTGTCAGTAGGTCACTAGACACACTATGTATTGCAAGTGTGTCTCCATAAGTTTAATCAAGTAATAATCCTAGGAGCTTCTTGCTAACGTTTTAAAGAATACGATAGGTTATGAGATAAATGTTAGGATGATGGTGACTACAAATCAAGACTAGCACAAATTGAGTAGTTATAATTTTCTTTTTTCTATTGGCATGGGAATTAATATGAAGAACAATTACTTACTCATCTCTCGCTATAAAACTCATGCTGATATGTAACTTTTTGAGGATCAATAGAGAAAAATAGAGCAAAAATAGAAAAGAAAAAGGTTGATGATGTAATAGCCAAAAAGATGGAAAACATACCAAAAAGAATAGACGAGAAAGGGCTGCCAGCTACTAGGAAGAGAAGGAAGAGTTGTGTGGAAATAGAAGGGAGATGGCATGGGTATATGTAGCCAATGGATTATGGAGGCATAAGCCGCGCCTCCCACCCCAAATTACCACGTTTCTTCTTCATGCTATGTCCCCCAAAAATTGTTATTTTATTTCATGACTTACAAAAAAAAAAACTTATTTTATAATTGATCCTAAAACCTCTTGGCCTCCCCCCAAAAAAATTATTATTTATTTATCCGCCCTAAAATTTATGAGTTTTGAAATAAGTATAACTCTGTGTCCAATAAAAACATATTAAAATTTGCAATTGAACCTTTTTAGCTTACTTTTAAAAGCTCACAACTTGTCAAAAAGTATATATAAATTCATTGGTATGGTAATTTTATATTTATAATATTCATTATATGAATTAAAGAGAGAGAGAGGAAAAATTACACCAATGTGTCTTCATTTTTAATAACTAATTCTTAACATTCTTACCATGAAAAAAAAAAAATTACACACACTAAAGTGTAGTTTTCTTAATTGTAGGTTTAAATTGAGGTAAATGTGTGGAATTGAGTTTCGATGGTTCTTGGGGGGGGGGGGGGGGGGGTGGAGATTTACATATGATGGTAAAAAATAATGATACTTGGATATAATCATATAAACACGGATACGTAGTCCGTAAACTACTTCATGCATTAGGGCGCCATCTATAAGATTTTTAAATGCTAACCCTACAGACACACACACACACACACATATATATATATCACTCGGGGTACAGCTCATAGAACGCAATATATATATATATATATATATGTGTGTGTGTGTGTGTGTGTATATATATATCACTGGGAGTACAGGTAGAACCACATTGATTAAGAAATGACCAACTTTCAATTCATAGACAAAGCGTCAACAACTTGATACTAAAAACCAAAGCATAAATTATTTGTAAATTGTCACAACTGAGAATCTTTTTATTCATACACCGCTCGTTCATTCACGTGTATGTTGAATGTTTAAAGGCACCAATAGTGGACGGAAGCGAGACAAGACACGTGCGCACGTGCCCAAGATCTATTATTATGATAACTTTTGGATGCTAATCACAAGGAGCTGTCATTGTTTGAAGTTTGAACCTTGAATAGCATGGTGTATGTATTTCGGAGTATTAGAAATAGGAGGTGATGTTCTTTACTGTGCACCAAAACTGACACGTGCGCACTTGTCTCCCCGCGAGAGGTGGAAGGACTCCCTATCCGTGAGATTAGGATTAACCTCTGACATGATACTGTGTATTCATATTGTTCAATTAATATACTGTATTCATATTGTTTGGGTTTTCATTTTTTTCCTTATTGTAAAGCATTAAAAGATACATCACACTATTATTTTTCTCTTCTTTCATCACGTGGTGGATCTCAAAACAAGGAATCAAATATTTGGTCCAGTGAACTTGAAAAAAAATAAATAAATAAAAATAAAATAAAATAAAAAAGAAGTGGTATGCCTTTGCTTATTTGATTATCAGTGCAATTATAATGAGAAGGATATGCATTTGGTTGTTTTTTGGGAAAATAAATTAAAAAAAATAAAAAGTATAGAAAGAGCTAGCTGCTCCTATAACGCCATCACCCTTCCAACGGAAATATATAATACTAATTATAATAATAAAACTCTTTATGAATGTGAAAATTTTTGAGTTGCACTATACAGAATGCACAGCGTGAAAGTTTTTGAGTTGCACTATACAGAATGCACAGTTTTTGAGTTGCACTATACAGAATGAATGTAAATGATTGATTCAAAAATAACCTAGAGAATGAATAAGCTTGTTTTACTTTCTTCTTTATTTGATTATTTTAATTTTAACCAAATTAAAATTGAGTCAACCGATACAGTTCTTTTTCCATTTTAGTTGGATAGGGAGCAGTAGTTTAATTAAGAAGAAGAGGAAACTTGAACTCTAGCTTGTATTACTTGTATATATCTTTCATAATTGTTATATTAGAAATCATTATCTTGTTTGATGTAATCAGTTGTTACAAAATGTGCAGCGGAATAGCACGTGGTGAATAGGTCTTACTTATTCCTTTATTTAATTTTTACTTATTTAAAATTAAAATCAAACCCACAAAACAAAAATAAAGTGCAAGTAGTAAATAAAGTTTGACAGATGACCATCGGAATTTTTAGCTAGGAAACCCCAATTGGTACAAATCAAGCAACCGTTATGGAAAAACCTCATGGACTATGTCGTCCAGAGCAAAACAATCCACTATGTTCGAAGCAAAGTACATTTGACTAAGACTCACATTTTATCAAAAACTAATTGCTAACTATCCTTGGCTTTATGACTCCCCCGTCCAACAGTTGTCAACTTTCTGTAAAAAGATTGCTTGTAGATGAAACAACACTCCACGAATGCTTTGACCCCTTTAAAGTATGATCGAATCGCCCATTTTCTTCAGTTCTGAATTTGATGAAGAACAATAAAATCCTGCTTCTCAAAATCTTCAATTATGCTCCAATTCCGATCAGATATAGAACATCACTCCTAAATCACTCTTATGTTTATGTGTGTCTTCTCAAAATAAAATTCAGATTGATTTTCTCAATAAAAATCTCTCTTAAACAATTATCTCAATTAGAAAAATATATATTTTCAAGCCATAAAAGTTGAAGTAAGAAAACATATATTTATAGACTTTGAAAACCTAATTGAACTTGAAAAACAAGTCAATTTCGTAGATGATTAATATAGCAAAAGTTTGTCCAAAACAAGAAGCCAAAATAGACCAAGAAACAAAGTTACCAAAATGGTATGACGGACTTGAACCGGTTCACTTGGGGCTGAACCTGAACTGATTCAAGTTCGCCATAAGTGATTTTAAAATAATGACGTTGAAACTTGAATTTCACGAAAAGGCCTTCAAAAGTTGAACCGGTTCAAGTTTTGCTAAACTGTTGGTTCAAGTTAGGCATAATAGAAATTTTCTCTAAGCCTAATTTTGAACTCCCCAAGTGTCCGCACACTCACATACCTTACTAGGGCGTTGTTCTCATCATTATGGAGTGTATTGAAGCATGAGCACGATCACTTCTTCAATTTTACTTCAGATCTTGAGTTTTAACAAAACAAACTGATAATTTACAACTCGATCAGACTCATTTTGACGAATAAAATTAGGCAAAATACAAATTTGTATTTCACATATTTGACAATCCATGTAGATATTTTAATGTACCGTTGTTTAATTCTATTGCTTTCGCTAATTTCTATCCCAGAATCTTGAAACAATAAAATTTTTCTCCCATCAAAGGACATTTGGTCAACAACAATTTGATGATATTCAGACTTCAATTTGAATTGTTCACTTGGTCATTGACTTGAGCCTTTACCTTTGTGATATTGATGTTCAATATTCTGGTTAACAACAGTTTTAATGATATTCAGACTCTGCATTGTTGATTTTTCTTTGGCATAGACAATATTTATAGTTTGAGTTAATTATTTTGCCCCTAATAAGTGTTTCTGGCTCATTTACTCTGTGAGTTGTACGTAGTGGAAAATACTTAGAAAGTTTTGATTATTTTCAAAACAGATCTTGTGTTTTTCTAACTTACTTTATTTTAGCAATTAGTAATTAATATCATGTAATCTAAAATAAAGCAAAGTAAAGTTAGAGATGACACCAGGATTTTAGCGAGGAAACCCCAGTTGATAAAATACGTCAACTGCTTGCGTAGGAAAAAACCTCGTGGACTGTGCAGTCCAATGTAAACCGATCCACTATGCTTGAAACAAAGTACACTGAACTTTGACTTTGACTCACACCTTATCGTTCTACCAAACACCAACTGCTGACAATCCTCTAGCTTTGCGACTCCCCGTCCAACAGCAACTTGACCTCAGGCTTATGTTTAATCTTTATAGAAGAGATACCAAAAAGTTTTGATGTAGAAGTAGATCTACTTTTGTCTGATCGATGTAGTTGCAACTGTATGATCACGATCAGGATATGATCACGATCAAAGGCTATATTTGGTACGGTGGGTTTGAAGGGGGAGGATAAGATTAGTTATGAGGGAAAGGGAAGGAGAGGGAAGGGAAGAATAATTTTAACCCTCCGTTGTGTTTTGTTGGTTAATGAAGGAAAAGAAAGGGAAGGATAATAATTATGTTTGGGAAAAGAAAGGAAATGGAAGGATAATAATACATTTACTATTATACCCTTATTACATTTTAAAAGATATATATATATATATATATATATATATATATATATACTGTCTCCTCCTATACCAAGCCATGATGGGCCAAAAGAAAAGACATAAAAAAAAATAAAAAATAAAAAGAAGAAGAAAAGATTACGGCAAATCATTTCAGCCTCCATCTTTAATCTCGTTCTCAAATCTGAACTTGCCCTCTCCTCTCCCTTCTCTCTCTCTCTGCACTACAAGACCCATATCATTCTCAACACTAAAAAATCAAAATCAATATATTTCAGTTTCCAAGAATCAAAAGTTCAAAACCTATATCGGCATATCATTTCATATTGTTCAAAAAATCAAAACCCACATCTTTCAGTTTCCATCGATGTTCCAGTTCAGGTTCACCGTCCGCCGTTCGCAAGCTTCAGCCACTGTTTTCTTCAAGCTTGTCCCCCTCTCTCTCTTTGCAACTACTAACTCTTGTGTATGGGTTTTGTGTTCTGTGTTTTTTTTTTTTTTTTTTTTTTTTGGGTCTAAATCAACTAATCAATTTGGGCAATGTTGGTAGTTACAAAATTTTGTTGCCCTTTCCTTCCGTTTCCCTCCGTTTCTTCCTAATTTTGGGAGGATAACAAAAATTGATCTGAACCTTTATTGAATCCCTCCGTTTCCTTCTGTTTCCTTTCTTTTCTTTCTCATATTTCACCCTAAACACAAAATCCCATGACCCTCCATTTCCTTTCTTTTCTTTTCCTTCCATTACTTTCCTACCAAACTGGCCCTAAGTGTTTATGTGTATATGTCCTAGAAAGACAAACAGAAAATTCTCTAAGAATTTCTGAAATAAAAATCTTCCTAATGCTTTAAAGAATAAAAAGCTGATAATGCAAAAGTAGTAAATAAACTAATGTATATGACAAGGTTTATATAGAGTATAGAATAACCTAATCTCTCTGAAAATAAGGAAAAATTTATGCATAGGATTTGGTACAATTCTAGACCAACTAGGAAACAAATCAGGAAAGGTAACTGAAAGTTGTACTGTGAACATGACTTCTTGAACCGGTTCAGAGGGGCAGAACCGGTTCAAGTTTGGCAGATTAGATATTTCGAAGCCAATCTTGAAGCCTTGAACTGGTTCAAGGAGGCTGAACCAGTTTAAGTATACCAGACTTGAATTTTTTGTTCAATCAAGCTGAAAACACTGTATTTGGTAAGTTCGAAATAAATACCAAGTATAGAATGTGTCCTAACATTTTAAAATTCCTTCCTAATGTGTTGTTCTTACCCGTTTCTTCAAAAGATATTTAATCATGGTAAGTTTGAACAACTTTCTAGTTCTATAGTCGCTGTCTAACTTGATAACTTGCAGACCAAGTAATTTGAATTACAACTCGACTTGGACTTGTTTTGTTTATGATAATTGCCAAATATAAAATAATATCTCACAATCTCCCCCTTTGGAAATTTCGTGACAAAACCCTAAAAACAATTTTCGCAATCTACCCAAAACAGAAAAGTAAATTACATTTTTTATTCAAAGGCAAAAACATGGAATATGGTCACTTCTTTCTTCTTGGATACACGGTTTGACCTGATTTCCTGCACAATATCAAGCACAACTACCAGTGAAGTTTAATAAATAAAAATTTATAAAAACTCCCCCTTAAGTATATATCTAGAAATTAAAAAATATATCATATCTCTCCCCCTTAATATATCACTATGATCTCCCCCTTTTTGTAACAAATTGTAAACACATATGAGATAATGACAATGTTAACAATAACCAAACAAAACATGATGTCATGATGCATGAAAAATTAACATAAAATTTAGCATCATTGTCTTCTCAACCACTCTGTCAGAACATCATCTTTTTTAGTCTTCACCACTCTCTTCCTCATCCTCATCCCCATTTGAATAATCATCCTCATCCTTAGCTCTCAGTGATGGATCTGGAGGTGCAGGCTTGTAGACATCCTCATCCGAAACCCCTGACTACTATCCTCTCATCTGAGTCATCTGTAGTTTGAGATCTCGAATCTCAACCATCATAACATAGCTGTCTAAAGTTGAAGTAGATGAGAATACATAACGTTGGCATCCGCTCAAGTGAAATTTCGTTTTGGAGGAAACAACTGAGTAATTTAAGGCGTTTGTGACGACCCCTCATAACACTTCTCCGAGCCTTCCTAGCATTCTCCCTAGCAGTCTTGGACTTATTCAAGGCACGAGGATCCAATTCAGTCATTATAGGCTTATGATAAGCCCTATGAGGAATCTGAACATTATTTCTCTTTAAAATTTCCATGATAATCATTGGAAAATGAGAAGAATATTTGTGCGAGTTCTTCTTGTAATAAGCTATCATAAGTTGCATAATAGAGTATGCAAGCAGAATAGTCTCATTATCAGCAAGAAAATAAAGAACTTGTGCTCGCTTAAGATTTATTTCATCTTTCTTTCCGAAGTAGCTCAGATTTGCCATAGCAAACAAATTGAAGAAAACCGCTTCATCAGTTAGAAATCGATCGCTGGAATACTGTCTTGATTCAGAGTAGAGTTCGACACATAGATCTTTGACACAATCTGGGAAAAATCAGAACTCGTGACTTTCAAAGGCAGAGTCTGTCCAGTCAACTGACGACTATCTGGCCAAGGATAGCTTCAATATCCTTCTCGTCTACCATTTAATCAACTCCAAACAGATATACGATAAAGTACAAGTCATGTACCTCATGAATATTTGCATAGAAATAGCTAACCATATCTGGATAGTAAAAGCTTTTGCCAAGCTTAGTGAAGAAAAGCCATTGATGTGACTTGATGTAGTTCACTAGCTTGCATCCTGTTATTTCTTGAAGCTTCTGAAGATTGACATTCCTCTCTGATTTGATTGGACCATCCTGATAAATAAAGAGATACACTATCCAAGCATCTTCATTATAGAAGTATGACTCGTCAAACTGAATCTTACCGGTGCTAGAAATAGACGAATATCTCATTGTAGTATCTCTTGAAGCATGTGAACCACTTTGAGGTTTTTGGATGGTTATGCTTGTTTAGGACCTTTTGGGAGGTCTTAGATTTGCAATTCCTTTCCCTTTTGCTTCCTTAGACAGTTTAGGAGTGATGTTCTTTAGAAAAAATTTCACTTTGAATCCTTCAACCTCTTTCAGTAATTTTATCAAACACCTGGTGTGCAACCCCAAAGGTGTTATAGAGAAAAGCTTGATTCAATCTTTAATCCTCCATATAAAGCAACAACAATTGGAAGGTTGTATCCCACAAACACCATGAAGCTTCAGTCTCTTCAATTAACCTAAAAACTTAACCAACCTTCTAAGATTTTAAACCCAAACTTCATAACTTCCATTCAAACCCATTTTTCAACTTCTAATCCCCACAATCTTTAAATCTTGTCTTTAATCTCATGTAATGATCAAATATATTTCATGAATGAATGAAAAAAATATAATATAGATTATATGGATGATGTATATATATATTTATGAATGTATAATTGAGTGAAGGAGACAATGAAGTATTCAGAGAGAGAAAGAGTTGCCAAATAAATGAGCAAACAAGCAGTTTTAAATACCAAAGCCTGCGCCTTTGAACCGATTCAGCCCTCTTGAACCAGTTCAAGAATGGTAGTGTGCAATATGCACAACAGCTTGAACCGGTTCAGCCCTATTGAACCGGTTCACCCCCATTGAACCTGTTCAAGATCCCCAGTCTTGAATCCACAGTGTATTTTTGAAAAAAAACTTTTTCCAAATGTTTATAGAAATTATTCTTACACATAGGTGATTAAAAACATCAGCAAAAACAAATTAAAAACGTAAAAACAAATCAAAATCTTTTTGAATTTTTTAAAAATTATTCCATATTTTTCTTCCTTTCTTTTTAAACTTAAACACAAACCACCAATCATTAAAAATCATCTAGTCAATACATGATTCAAAACCCTTTCAGAGAATTTCAAAAATATCTCAGAGAACAAATATTTGACTCCACAGATTTTTCAAATAATTTCAAATCTCAGAAAGTAATCACAATATGAAATCAAACTTCTAAATTTTACTGAAAAATTTAGAAATTTATCTAGCAAGTTCATCTGTGTGTGTGAAATCTAATCTAGTCCATCTTCAGTTGAATTTCAATAAATCATTGTCTAAACCTTATTGATCAAAAAGTATCACGATAAAATTGCTTTGATCAATTTTTCTAAGCAAGGCGGCTTACACTCTAAAGAGTAGTCAGCAATTCCTCAACTCAACTTATCTTCACTTTTACCTTCAATTCACAGTTTAATGGGAGCTTTTGATCAAATCTCAATAGGTAGCCTTTTCCTTAGCAAAGTATTCAACAAATTTCAAAAAAAAAATTCTTTCTTTTCAAGTTGAATATTTTTTAATTTTTTTTTAACCTCCTTATTTTTTCAGACAATAACCTTTATAACTTTTGTGAACAATAAACCCTAGTCAACAGATCAAAAGATTTTCAACCAAATTTGTCAAAGATGGAATAGTGCACAAAAGATTATAAACTTAAGAGATTCAAATCTAAAAATTTCCTAATCAATGTAAATCATCTTTCATTGTACAGATTACAGACCAAGAATCTATTTTTATCCAAATTATCATGTGTCTCAATTTGCATTCAAATATAGATCATAAATTTCTTAAAAGAATTTTCACATGTATATCAAGAAGATTATGATCAGAAACTCAAAATCCTAACCAAACCCTAACAAGTGATCCAATGGCAACAAAATTTTCTTTTAAGCACAAGCCATGATCACTGATTTTTGTAGGACTCAGTTTGAAGGTGATGTCCTTTTGGAATCTAGTTCTAAGGACTCAACAGGCACAAAATTGATCAAATCAGTCTTTTTGATCCAAACAGTTTTCGCTCTCACTTCCTAAAATTCTCTTTCATGCTTTACCTCTTTCTCAGGAAAATTTTCAACTTTAGAAATTTTAGGTAACACAAAATCCTTTTTCTTTTTAGAAAACACCTTTTTCCTAGCATAAACACCATGAGAATGAAAGTCAGAAAAATCTTTATTTTTCCTGTGTGAATTTCTTTTAGCCCAAAAATTTCTAGGTTTATTCCATTTTTGCTTTCTAGCATGAAACCTATTTTATGCAAATGAATAATAACTATGAAAATCATAAAAAGAATTATCCATTTTTTTTTTATATTTATAACAATAGTGTTGACTATGTCTAGTACTACCATAATAAGAACAATAAAGCACCTTAGACACATTCTTAGCATGCATAGGCTCAACAAAAACTTTAGGCTGAACAATAGGCACATTCAAGTTTATAGGTTTAACAAAAACAGTTTGACCCTTTTTACTAGATGAAGCCTTATTAAAACCTAATCCAATTTTATCACCTACATGCTTACCAACACTAATCATCTTATCATGCTTAATCTGCCCAGAAGTGAAAGCAACTAATTTCTCTTGAGATTTTTTCAAATCAAGTTCAAGAAAATTAAATTTGGCAATAACAGATTCTCTAGCAGAATTAGCTTAACTTACCTCGCTCTCAAGGAATTTTACCTTGTCATGAAGATTTTGAATTTCACATTTGTTCTCCTTAAGCAATTTCTGTTTTTGCTCATTCTTCTTCTTTAAGGAATCATTCTCCATCTTTAAGGTATCTCTTCCCTTTTTCAAGGCATCATTCATGCTTTCTATTTCTCTCAACTTCTTAGATTGCTCCTTGACATCCTTGCTCAATAACTCAAATTAGGTAAGATTTTCTACACAAAAAGAAGAATTATTAGCAATATCATTATCAACATGAGCAATAAAAGCAATAGAAGCATCTTTATTGTTTTCCTTATCTTTCAATTTAGAAGGATCGCCTTTCTTACAATTTATATTCTTTCTATTTTTAAGAAACCTTCTAGAATTTTTAGACATGATGAAAACAATTTTTGAAATAAAACATGATAAGTGCTCAAATGTGACACATTTTAACACCTAAGCTAGGGTATTTTAGTCCATTCATCTATCTTACTTTCATGTCTTAGATACTTATTTGTGTTTTTTCCTATTTCAGGTCAATAAAGTTCAAATAGGCTAATAAGAGTCATTTAGCTCAATTTTAGAGCTAAGGAGCAAACTTGGAAAGAAGCCAAGAAAATGCACCAGAGGAGCTTCGATCTATCGAAGAGGTTTATAATCGATCGAAATGAGGCGGTGCCAGCTTAGCAAAATGGATAAGGCCCAGAAGATATTTTTGACGCCTTGTCAGCTTCGATCGATCAAAGCTAAGTGTTGGATCGATCGAGAAAGCTGCTGGCAGTGAGCTATCTAATTCCCGAGCGTGCTGATCTCTACCTAACTTGTGTAGCTGCGAATTTCCTCCCATCATAGACTTTCTGACTTGGTGCCTACTCAAAGAGGCTTGTAATTAATTCATTGAACATTATTGAAAAATATCATAGAGTTCTCTTACAAAAAAAGATAGCAAATATTTTCTCTTTAGAACTAGGGTTTTGGAAAGAAAACAAGGATAAAGATGATGATGCCAACCTTCAAGCCAACCCTTAAGGGTTCCATGACCACAATAATAAGTGGCTAAATCTTTCTCTTGGGGCTAGAGATAGCCCTTATGCTTGCTTCCTAAACCTAGCTTTTATGTATTTTTTGGGATTTTAGTTGTAATAGATGTTTTGATCATAAATAAATATTAATCTTATAATTTTTACTTGATTTGTATGGATTATTGCTTTCAATTGATTATTTAGTTCTATACATATGTCTATGTATACTAGAATTGATATTCATATTCTTATCTCTAGATTTAATGAAATTGATGCATGTCTATGCGTGTTGATGTGGTAAATCTAGTGATGGTCAAGGCATGGTGCTTAATTGAACACTCTTGTGATTTATTTGATGATTTATACTTATTTCTTGATGGATTGCGCCACACTTTTAGTTTAATTAGTTTAATTTTCATGTCACTAGCTTAGTGTAGTGTAATTACTTTAATTTCTTAGGTAGGTGGATAATTCATTTATTTTGTTTGATGTTCCATACTTATGAGTGCAAATAATACATTTCTCTAGATTTTTGTGTGTGCACTAATTGCGTTTTAATTGAATGGTTATTGGTCTCATTTGATAGGTTGTGTTATTCACTAGATTAACTAGACAATCTATACTTATTTTCCATCCATCATGCTTTATTTTCAATTAGTGATGCACACACACATTTTACAACTTAAATTTCCCCATTAATTTACAATTGCTAGTGTTTGGTGAAGTGAAACTTAGTGGTGAACTCTAAGCCCCAAGACCTCTCTCTCATATATCATTCCCTAATTTCTAGATTGTTACTTACTTGCATTGTACCAATTGAATCTTAGTTCAATTAATTAATGAAACCATCTTTTGACTATTCGACCTACTAGTCCATCATTGATTCCAAGAATACCGTTCTTTTCCCTTGGGATGATCCCTACTCACTCTAGCTACATTAATAGTTAGTAGTGGTAGTGGCATTATATAAATTTAAACTTGGCCACATTACACACTTTTGAGTAACTAGGTACGAGACACACCAAAACAAAACTTTCCACAAGGATCAACTCAATATGTATAGATTGGCTCTGATACCAATTTGTGAATTGTACGCAGCGAAAAATATTTAGAAAGTTTTGATTATTTTAAAAACAGATCTTGTGTTTTTCTAACTTACTTTATTTTACCAATTAGTAATTAATATCATGTAATATAAAATAAAGCAAAGTAAAGTTAGAGCTGACACCAGGATTTTAGTGAGCAAACCCCAATAGATAAAATACGTCAATTATTTGCGTGGGAAAAAACCTTGTGGACTGTGCAGTCCAAAGTAAACCGATCCACTATGCTTGAAACAAAGTACACTGAATTTTGACTTTGGCTCACACCTTATCGTTCTACCAAACACCAACTGCTGACAATCCTCTGGCTTTGTGACTCCCCATCCAACATCAACTTGACCTTAGGCTTATGCTTAATCTTTGTAGAAGAGATACCAAAAAGTTTTGATGTAGAAGTGGATCTGCTTTTGTCTAATTGATGTAGATGCAACTGTATTATTATGATCAAGATTTAAACAACACAACTCTAAACTCACTAAGTGTTTATGTGTATATGTTCTAGAAAAACAAACAGAAAATTCTCTAAAAATTTCAGAAATAAAAATCTTCCTAGGGCTTTTAAGAATAATAAACTGATAATACAAAAGCCATAAATAAACCAATGTATATGACAAGGTTTATACAGAGTATAGAATGACCTAATCCCTCTAAAAATAAGGAAAAATTTGTGCATAGAATTTGGTACAATTCTAGACCAACTGGGAAACAAATCAAGAAAGGAAACTGAAAGTTGTACAGTAAACAGGACTTCTTGAAGCGGTTCAGAGGGGTTGAACTGGTTCAAGTTTGGTAGATTGGATTTTGAAGCCAATCTTGAAGGGTTGAACCGATTCAAGGAGGCTGAACCGGTTCAAGTATACCGGACTTGAATTTTTGGTTCAATCAGGCTGCAACACTGTAATTGGTAAGTCTGAAATAAACACTAAGTGTAGAATGTGTTCTAACCTTTTAAAATTCCTTCCTAATGTGTTGCTCTTACCTTTTTCTTCAAAAGATCTTCAATCATGGTAAGTTTGAACAACTTCCCACTTCTGTAGTCGCTATCGTACTTGATAACTTACAGACCAAGTAACTTGAATTATAACTTGACTTGGACTTGTTTTGTTTATGATAATTGTCAAATATAAAATAATATCTCACATACTCATCTTAACAAAATTATTCTAGTAAAAAATATTAGCCTTAATAAATTATTCTGGATGATTTTGATGAGTTTGGGCAAGTCTTTTATCCCGTGGAGATAGCCATTTGCCCATTGCAGCAATAAATTTGTAATATTAAGGGAGGGTTGTTTTGGTATCTCTGGAACATGATCATACTCTAAATGTTGAGGTACCACCCTAAAGAAACAAAACGAAAGAAAATGAAAATAAAAAATAAAAAAATGGGGAAAGGAGAAAGCCTATTTCAGCGAACTTGAACTACCATAGGCCAGTTGTTTGTCCCTCTCTCTCTACCCATTCTCTTCCGTATCTCTTCATTTCCAGTATTCACGTACTTATTCCTCTCAAGAGTGATTAACTCAACACAACCAATTGATACGCATAGTCACGACTACATCAGTGATATTATGATGACATTAATCAATTATATTTTGTCACATAAATAAAAGTACATTTACTTTAGTAGAAATTAATTATCACTACCAGTGAGTATTTAATCAGTTAGTTTTAACTCACAGATTCTCACATTATTCCTTGGTATACTGTATATGTATGTGATCATAATTGTTTCTTTGAGTATAAAACCATGCTTTTTACAACATAAGCTACCTGCAAATCCCTCCTCTTATCCAAGTCAAGGACACACTCAATGCTCTCTCTCTCTCTCACACACACACACAGATGGACCCGAATTTCTGATACAATTTCATCACATTTTTTTCATAAATTTTTCCACTTCAATGATGAATCTATTTATATTTTTATCAAAAGTTAAAGCAAGTTCAAACAAATGTGAACACATCCACAATATTGTCTCTCGCATGCTTGAATACTTACTATCTCCTTTAGGGAGGATAAATCATACTACATGTTATGATGTCCATTCAAGGGCGGATTCAGGAATTGTCAATGGGGTGGACTAATATTCTTTTGGGTGGGCTAATACTAGTAATAATTTTTTTTTTGGGGTTGGGCTAAAATTGACTATAGTAAATTTTTTTTTAATTAATATATTTTTTTTTTTTTTTTTTTTTTGTAGGCTTGAGCCCAACCATAAATACGCCCTTGTATCTATTCATCATTTTTATGAATTTTAACACCATAAACTTCACCACTTATGAAATTCAAAAATTAGAATAGTGAATTTCAACAATTTTATAAGTAAAAATGGGGATGAAATTCACCATTAAAAGTGTCATAATTTCATTTATGCTGTGTTTTGTTGCATAATTGACGTCTTGGAATTGGAATTGGTAAAAATTTAGTTCAAATGAACATAGTATTAGTGAAGTTGTACTGTATCCTATAGGAAACCGTGGGAGAAAAAAAATTACTAGAGAGGATTTTGATTCCTTACAAATACAATGATCAACATCTTGCTCCACTCTGATAGTTGCCATTTTATGTTGCTCAATCAATCATGTGAGATGTGTTAGCAAATTTTGGGGTCAAAATGTTATGATTAAGTTGTAATAAAAAAAATAAAAAATAAAAATTGTTGATTTTTAGTATAGGTCTATCGGAGCTAAATTGCAAGTACCTTGTAAAGTTTGATTGGATGGAATAATACTTATAACAAGTGTGTGAGTGAGGATACTTTATATTTCGAATTTGGTGAGGTAAGATATAAGGAAAACTTATTTAATTCAAAATTTTCAAATCTGTGAAAGTTCAATCGGTTCAACTTCTTCTCCATTGGGTTCACTTCTTTAAAAAGTTATCCAAAGCTTTTCACTGAAAACTGTAAAAGTCCGATCAATCCTACTTAGTCTGCTAAGTCACACTTCTCTAAATCTTCCTCATGGTGTTACAATCTTGGCAAGTTCGACCGGTCTAACTAAGCCCGACCTATTGCATTTCTCTAACTAGTTACGAGATTTCTTATTTTGATAACTTTTAAGTTTCATTTTTTCATTAAACCTCTTTAGAAGTCCTAAATCATTTTTAAAAGGTTAATCTAAATATTTTGAGGTCTCTCTTTGTTAAAAAGACCTCTCAGAACTCCATCCTAATTAACATGAGTTGAGTACTTCAATTGGAAAGACCTAGATTTATCATTTACATCTTTATTGTGAGATATATTTTTGTAAATTGGCATATTTTGATAACAAAACAAGTCCTAGTCGAGTTGTAATTTTAGTTACCATATCTGACTTGACATCGACTGCTGAATTGGAAGTTTGTTCAGAAGAGGAAAGTATTGTTGATCATCAAAAAGGAAAAAACAACGATTAGGACATCGTTTCCCACTTAGGACATATTGATATACATGGTATATTTTCAGAGTTCCAAAAATATAGAATTTCTAAGTTCATATTGGATTCTGTCAAGTGGGAATCGGTACCAAGATTGGGAACCGGCTCCACATGTCCTGATTGCAAAAGAAATCATGTTTCCTTGTTTTATTTTATAGCTTTTCGATCCAACTTTCCTTCCAAGTCCTATGCATGAAATTTCTTTTATTTTCAGAAGGAATAGGACTTTGCAAACCTCTATATAAACCATGTCATATACATTGGTTTATTCATGGCTTTTATTCTACAAATTCATTATTTTTAAAAGTCTTAGGAAGTTTATTTCTCTCAGAAAATCAAAGTTGATGTTTCTGTTGTCTTCCTATAATATACACATATTCACCTGGTTAGGTTAGAGTTGTGGAGTTCAAATCCTGATCGTGATCATACAGTTGCATCTACAACGATCAGATGAAAACAGATTTTCTTCTACATCATTCAGAAGATTAAAGAACAGTAGTTAAAACAATCACACTTTGAAAGGGTTAAAGCATTCGAGGAGTGTTGTCTAATCTACATGTTACTCTTCTACAAATATCAAGCATAAGTCTGAGGTCAAGTTGCTGTTGAACGGGGAGTCACAAAGCCAAAGGATTGTCAGTAGTTGGTGTTTGGTAAAATGATAGGGTGTGAGGCAGAGTTAAAGTTCGGTATACTTTGTTTAAAGCATATTGGATAGGTTTACTTTGAACTGCACAGTCCACGAGGTTTTTCCCATAACAATTGACGAATTTTATCAACTAGGTTTCCTCGCTAAAATCCTAGTGTCATCTCTAACTTTATACTTTGCTTTATTTTATATGCATGTGATTAATTATTTAATTGCTAAAATAAGTAAAAATGGTAACAACACATATCTGTTTTACAAAACAAACAAAAACTTTCTAAGTATTTTCCGCTGCGTATGACTCACAATTTGGTATCAGAGCCAATCTCTATACATTGAGTTGATCCTTGTTGGAAAGTTTTTGTTGTGTTTTTCAAAAATTGTTTTCAAAATCATGTCTTATGCGTTGAAAAAAGGTGGTTCTAATCAACGTGGTTCTAATCAACGTGGTCCTTTATTT
Organism: Cornus florida; assembly: GCF_030987335.1. Classification (NCBI taxonomy): domain Eukaryota; kingdom Viridiplantae; phylum Streptophyta; class Magnoliopsida; order Cornales; family Cornaceae; genus Cornus; species Cornus florida. Next base: position 42,318,210 of record NW_026775573.1, on the reverse strand, counting down.
GAAGAAGATTATTACAATTTTTGGAAATCAAAGATGAGAGCCTATTTACAAAATTCTGGTGGTAAAACTTGGGCAATAGTTGAAACTGGCTATATACCTCTTACAGTAGATACAACTGTGGATGGCAAAATAGTCAAAGAGTTAAAAGTAACTTTTGCTTCTACTGCTATTGAAACTGAGCGTAATGATGCTAATGGCAAAACTTTATATTCAATTATTAATTCTGTTATTCCATCTGAATATGTTAGAATTTTTTATTGTAAAACTGCTAAAGAAGCTTGGGATATTTTATAGGTTACTCATGAAGGAACTTCGAAAGTGAAGTTGTCCAAAATTCAGTCATTATCTTATAAATTTGGGAACATCGTGATGAAAGAAGGTGAAACTTTTTCTGATTTTTATTCTAGTCTTCTTGAAATAATTTCTGAATTGTGTCACTTAGGTAAAAATGTTAGTGATAAGAAAATCTGTGCGAAAATCTTAAGGTCTTTACCTAAAAGATTTCAGATTAGAGTTGAAACAATCACTGAACATTGGGATTTGTCTACCAGTAAAGTAGATGATATGGTAGGTTCGTTGAACACTTTTGAAATACAGAATTTTGATTTAGATTAGAAAGAGAAAAATCTTGCTTTAAAATCTATACAGGTTGAGAATTCTGTAGATGACAACTCTAATGATGATCTGGCATTCTTGTTAAGGCAATACAGTCAGATTTTGCAAAGGCAACAGAGGAGTAGGAATAACAACATGGCTAATCCTAAAAATTTTGACAAAACGTCAAAGTTTAGGTTTAATGAAAAGAAAGTACAAGAATCAAAAGAAACTGAATTCATTTACTGGAATTGTGGTGGCAAAGGTTATGTATCCAATGTTTGTCCTAGTCCTAGGAAAGAACAAAAGGATAGGAATAAAGGAAAAACAATGAAAGTTTCTATGTCTGAATTTTCCACTTTGAGTGATAGTGATTTTCCTCTGAATGATTCTAATGATTTTTCTTATGTCGCTTTTCTTGATAGAGGTCCTCATGTCATGTCTTTATCTGAATATAATATTTTAGATAACGAAGATGATGAGTTTCATGATGAATAGGTATAAGAGGTTAAAAAGGACGATGAAAAGTTAAAGAAGTTGGTCAAAGAAACCATTAAAGTCAAACAGGCAATCAATAACCTAGCAAAGGAGCTTATCCAAGCAAAAGGAGAGAATGAAGATCTAAAGAAATAGATTGATGAAGGAAAAAAGAAGGCTTTTGAAAGTAATTCTGTCATCACTGAGCTTGAGAAGAAATCATCATTCTGGAGGATAAAGTAAGTATTGCTAACTCATGAAAGGAATGTCTTACTTTGAAAAATGATTATCTATCTTGAAATTGAATTGAAATTTGAAAAAGATAACTGAAAGGGTTCAATATGAATCAAAACAGTTTGAATAAGATAATCAACATAGGTACGGATGTGAATGATAAAACAGGGTTAGGATCTGTTAAAGGTTCTTCTAGTAATCAAGGTAAAACAACTTTTGTTGAACCTACTATTATGCCTAAACTATGTTTTCCTGATGCATCACATTCTGATATGTTTATGTGCCTAAATTATTGCATTGCACTTTTTGTGGAAAAAATGGACATAAGTATAACTCATGCTTTCATAGGAAAAAGAAAAACTTTTCTGAAAATCATTCTAAAAATTATCATGCTAAGAAAAAGGTGCATTCTAGGAAGAAAAAGAATGTTGTGTCACCTAATATTTCTAAAGCTGAAAATTTGCCTAAGAAAGGGGTAAAGAAAGAAAAAGAATTTCAGGAAATGAGAATAAGAACTGTTTAGATCAAAAAGTCTGATTTGATTCATTATATGCCTGTTGAGTCCAAGGAACATGTTTCCAAAAGGACTTCACCTTCAAACTGAGTCCTATAAAATTCAGTGATCATGGCTTATGTTTAAAAGAAAATTTTGTTGCCATTGGATCATTTGTTAGGGTTTGGTTAGAATTTTGAGTTTTAATCATAGTCTTCAAGATATATTTGAGAAAATTCTTTCATTGAATTTATGATCTATCTTTGAATGCAAATTGTGACAGATGATTTTTGATTAAAAATATATTCTTGGCTTGTAATCTATAAATGAAATTTCATTTGCATTGATTAAGGGGTGTTTAGATTTGAATCTCTTAAGTTCATAACCTTTTATACACTAGTCCAAATCTGAAAAATTTGATTAAAAATCCTTGAATTATTGACTAGGGTATATTGATCATAAAAGTTATAAAGGTTATTGTTTGAAAAAAATAGGAACTTAAAAGAAAAAAAAATAAATAATAAAAAATAAAAATAAAAAACACAAATAAATAGATTCAGCATGAAAAAGAAAGAAAGAAATAAAAATTTGTTGAATTCTTTGTTTAGGAAAAGGCTACCTATTGAGATGTGTTCGAAAGCTCCCATTAGACTTTGCAGATGAGCTAAATGAGTAAAAAGAAAGGTGGAGATAAGTTGAATTGGAGAATTGATGTCTGCTCTTTAGAGTGAAGCCACCTTACTTAGAAAAATTGCTCAAAGACAATTTTATCTTGATACTTTTCGATCAATATAGTTTGGAAAATGATTTATTGATAATAGATTGAAAATTGATGAGATGGATTGCACACACACACTTGAACTTGCTAGATTGATTTCTAATTCTTTCAATAAACTCTGTAAGTTAAAATTCATGTTGTGATTATTTTCTGAGAATTGAAATTGATTGAATATTCTGTGGAGTCAAAATTTTCGTTCATAGATATCTTTGAAATTTTCTGGAAATATTGAATCAAGTGTGGACTTGAAAGACTTTGATTGACTGCTCAATGATTTGTTTTTATTTTTGTTTTGTTTTAAAATTAAAAATATAAAAAGAAAAATGAAAAAAATTGAAAAATTATAAAAATTTCAAAAAAAGTTTTGTTTTTAGGTTATAGTGTTTTTTTTTTTTTTTTTTTTTTTTTTTTTTTTTTTTTTTTTTTTTTTTTTTTTTTTTAAAGTTGGGTGGATCATTGAGTGAATTGCAAAGTCAAAGGAAAAATTTACTCTGAAATTTCAAGTCTTTTAAAATGTCTACTGCCATGGCTCCTACCAGTTCAAATTACAAAAGTGCAAGGCTCAAATCTCTGGAGCTTGGTTACCAGTACCACATATTTGGTACTGGTTCCAAAGTGGTCCTCGCTTTGGATTGACTCACTGCCCAGTGGGAACCGGTTTCCACTTTGGCTACCAGTTCGTGGCAGCGAGTATTGGCATATATAAAACCCATTTGTCATGTTGTTGGGTAATGTTGCATAAACCCATTTTCTCTCTCTATATATATTGGTCACATATATGTCGTCATATATTTTGTTCAATCTTGCATCATACTCATCCTATATTTGCAAGTTAAACATGGAATCATTCACATGATCTTGAGAGTTGGAGATTGAAGGTTAAGATTGAAGTTTGAAGAGAATTTGTGGAGTTTGGGGTTTTCCAAATTTTTAGAGGATTTGGTCGAGATTGTTGATGAGTCTTAGGGATTTAACATTGAAGACATTGAGATTGATATTGTGCTTTATGCGTTAATTATTTTTAGGGGTTTTAAAGATTCAAAACAAGCTTGTCCAAGAACAAGTTGTGAAGCGTATGCTAAGTGTTTGTGAAAATTATCAAGTGAACTTCGAAGCTTCAAACCGAAATTTTTCAAAAACACAAGATGTGATGAGCACTAAAAAATGTGCATTTAAACCCCTTAAGCTTAGATATCCTAGGACCTTTATCTATCTGATTTTCCTGCTTTAGATTGATTTCGTATTATTTCCATTTTCAGGTACTTATCCCCAAAATAAGCTAACTCAGCTAAATAAGAGCATAATTGAAGCAATCTTGAGATCAATCAAAGAAAGGAGCAAAGTGGGAGCAACAGGAAACAAGTGGTGGAAATTCAGCATGTTCGATCGATCTCAGCAAATATTCGATCGATCAAAATTTCATCAATCTCAGCATTCCAAGATGGATCCAAGATCTTTTGTCCTTATCCAAAGATCCCACAAAGTTTGATCGATCCAACTTTCTTCCGATCGATCGAGAAGATTCCATCTTATCCACTTGTACCACCTTACCTACCACATTTGTCTTTTTCCCAAAAATATCTTCAAAATATCTCAGATTTGTTTTTATCCAAAAAGGCGCCGCCATAGAGGATCGATCCAGCTTCAATTCGATAAATCTCAGCCATGTTCGATCGATCTCACCACAAGTTCGATTGATCGAACTTCCCAAATCCCTAGAAAATCCAAATTCCAGCTCATTAAAAGTTGTCTCATATCCAATCATTGGAGGAATATTGGTGTACGAGCCCAATTCATTTGGGGTGATATTTGACCTACCTATATAAGGAATATGAGCCACTTTTTGAGAGAGACTTTTAGGGACTTTTTTTAGACACTTGAGAGGCACAATATTGATGTTCTTAGTGAAGAAGAAAAGAAAGGAGGAGGCTAGAGACACAAGCTTGGAGTTCTTCCATTAACCAAGAAGAGGAGCAATCTTTACCATGGAGTTAGCCCTTGAGGGTTGGAGGACACCATCCATAGGTGGCTAGACATCCTCTTGGGGCTAGAGTTAGCCCTAAGCATGCTTTCTACATCTTTATTTATGTATTTTTGAGGGGATTTGTATTATGATACATGTTTTGACACTTTTATATATATAAATCTTGTTTATTCAATGATTTATGTGGTTTAATGCTTCCAATTGATCATTTCATTCTATCCATATGTCTATGTATGTTAGAATAGATATTCATGTGTTTGTCTCTATTTCTTGTGTTGCTGCTGCATGTCTATGTGTATTAATGCTATAGATCTAGAGATTGTCAAGACATAGTGCTTAATGGAATGCTCTTGTGTTTTGTTTGATGGTTCATACTCAGTTTTGATGGATTGTACCTCTCCCTTAGTTTAATTAGTTTAATTTCATGTTATTAGCTTAATTGTAGTGTAGTTGTAGTTTAGGTGTTAAATAGGAGGACAATCCATACTTGTTGTTTGATGTTCCTTACTTATGAAAGCAAGTAGCACGTATCTCTAACCTTGTGATGTGTTTGGATTGTAAGCTTAAAGAAAGGATTAATGGCTTAATTTGATATATTGTGATATCCACCATGTTGCTTAGACAATATATGCTTAGTTTGTCATCCATGCTTGTTGAAACAACCATACACACACACACTTTGTTGCAATACATGTTTTTCCATTCATTAATCATTTATTAAGGGTGTAGAAAAGTTATGCTTAGTGGTGATATCTAAGTCCCAAGATCTCTCTCTTATTTTCTCTCCATTACATTTAATTGCCTACTTTAGTTTAAATTGAATCTTAGTGTAATTTAACCACCAACCAATATTTTGATCACTCGACCTACTAACCCTAATTTTGATTCCTCAACCTTGTACGACCCACCAATCCCTTAGGACGAGCCTTACTTGCCCTAGCTATATTTTTAGTGAAAGGTAGTAATGGCAATTTTTAAATGTAAAACTTGGCCACATTCATCATAGCTCTACACCACTATCTTTTGGTGCACAAACTTTGGTTTGGATTGACGACACACCAAGTTTTTGGCGCTGTTGCCGGGGATTGATTGAAGGCAACGTCATATTTGTGGAATCAATTAGGAATTAGTACTCTTTTGATTGTGTCTTTACTTTGTTTTCATTTTGGTTACTTATTGTGTTGGTTCTTGTTTGACTAGGTGCATTGAGCAAGAAGGTGAGCAAAGGAGCATCCAAGCAAGGAGCTAAGCAAAGAAAAGGAAAAAGCAAAATTCTAAAAATTTGTAAGGCTAAAAATTGAAAATAAATTGAAGTGCTAAAGGACCCTTTGTGAGCTCTTTCTTAACTCAATCTCTAGTTAAATCGTCGGCCCGCATGGAGGCTTATATTTCAATTCTTAGATAAATCGTGAGCCCACGTGGAGGCAATTTACTTTTCTTGCATATTGTTGATAGCATGGGAGTATGGGAACATTGTATATGGAGGAAGTTTGTTGATTGTTGATTTGTTGTAAAGGTGAAGTGTTTGTCATTATTGCTTGTTGTGTTGCATTGTGCATGCATGGTCGTAGATCATTGAGGCCCACTCTTGTCCCTCTAAATTTTCATCTTGAATCCTTTGTTCGAAACCCTAGGGGAAGAGGAAGTTCTAGTCAATCCATTTCATCAATGGAAGGACATAATGAGGACCATGTGGAGGACCTTGGTCACATAGACCAACCAGGCATCCTCCACCCCAATGTGCATCATGATAACATGCAAGTACCATTAGACATGCCGAGGCCATTCGTTCATCCACCACAACAACAAGGCTAAGTTCCATTGGGAATGCCAAGGCCAATCTATGTTCCACCACCTCCCATCATTCAAGGCAATTAAGGTGTCCATGTTGCACCTTAAATTACTAATTCTCCCCTTGCTTTAAGAGATCACTATGTGTCTAATGAATACAATGCACCCACATGCATTTAATTGCCACCATTTAGAGCACACCACTATGAGATCAAACCACAAACCATTCAAATGCTTCCTAACCATCATAGACTTCCAAGTGAAGAACCTTACAAACATTTAGATGAGTTTCTTGAAGTATGTTCCACCATGAGATCCATGGACATACCGGAAGAGGAGGCTTAAAATTTTTCCATTTACCTTTAAAGACAAGGCAAAATATTGGTTTAATAATCTTAGACCTTTTTCAATAACTTCTTGGGCAGAAATGCAACAAGAGTTCTTGAAGAAGTACTATCCGGTTTCTAAGACCAATGCCATGAGAACCTGAATTCGAGAGTTTTCACATGGGGATGGGGAAACGTTCCATGAGGCATGGGAAAGATTCAATGAATTGCTTAGGAAGTGTCCACATCATGACATGCCCAAATGGCAATTAGTTCAATATTTCTTCGAGAGCTTATTCGGACAATTACAAGGGCATGGTTAATGCTTCCATGGGTGGCTATTACATTGATAGGCATGAGGATAACATGTGGCAACTTTATGAGAGCATGAGTGAAAATTCTTTGCATCGAACTTTATCTTCTAAGAATGGTAGGAATTCAAGTGCAAGTTAAAGTGTTGGCTTACATCAAGTCGACCATTCCAATGAAATAGCCGCCGAGATGAAATCCTTATCTCAAAGGTTTGATCAATTCTTGATCAACCAAAACTCGGCAAATCAAGTATCTTCCATCCCTAACCATTCCCATTATGCATCCAATGAGACATATATGACTTGTTCAAGTGTTTTACATTCTACTTCTAATTGTCCCCATGAACATGTGCAAAATGAGCATCATGAACAAGTCAATGCAACTTTTGTTAATCAAGGGAACAATCCTTATGGCAATCATTATAATCCTAGTTGGAGGAATCACCCGAATTTCTCTTGGAAAAACCAAGAGGAAGGCTCAAAGCGGTGGTTTCCAAGGGAAATATGTTCCGCCTCCAATGCAAAGCCAAGGTTCCCAAGGATATAGACCATTCCAATCACAAGGAAACCAATTCTCTAATTCTCATTTTCCTAATCAACCATCATATTCTCAAGGAAATGCTAAGATTCCCGTTTCTGAAGAGAAAGTTTTGACCGTTCTAGGCACTCTAGAGGCTAAAACTCAATTGCTTCATTCTCATTCTCAATCCATTGTTAAGCTAGAAACCCACGTTGGGAAAATAGCTAGTACTTTGAATGCTAGAGAGAAAGGGAAAATGCCTTCGAATGCTCCACAAAAATAACAATGTGTTGTGGAAACTCATTCCTTATCGGAAGGTCACACAATAGAGCATGTCAATGCGGTGACTTCCTTGAGAAGTGGGAAGATTGTGGACAACCAAGTGGGTATGTCCAATGAAGAGAGTGAACCGGTGCAACCATAAGTTGACACCCGTCCCGTTTCACATCATATTCCTCCTTCATTGCATATGCATGATTTTTCAAATGAAAATATCTTGAAAAGTGATTTGAAAAGTGAGTTTGCAAAAAAAAATGTGCAACATGATTTCAAAACTTCTTGTGTTGGAGAGACTTCAAAGAAAATTTCTGAAATGGTTTTTAAGCCAAGAGTTCCATTCCCGAATGCCTTAAAATAATCAATTTCAATTGACAAGCAAAAGGCCAAAGCAAATGAAATTATGGATGTGTTTAGGCAAGTGAAAGTCAATCTTCCACTTTTGGATGCAATCAAGCAAATTCTAGCTTATACCAAGTTCTTAAAAGACTTATGCACCCAAAAGAGGAAGAACAAAAGCCAAGCACCTAGGAAAATGGTCTTAACCGAGCAAGTAAGCTCAATTTTGCAGCATAACACTCTTCCAAAGTTTAAGAACCCTGGTTCACCTACCACTTCATGCATCATTGGAGATCATATCATTAATCGGGATCTTCTTGACTTAGGAGCAAGTGTTAATCTTCTTTCATACTCGGTATATGTCAAATTAGGCTTAGGAGACTTGAAACTGACGTTGGTGGTTTTACAACTTGCCGACCGATCCATCAAAAAGCCTAGGGGTATCATTGAGGATGTATTGATTAAGATTGATAAATTCTTCTTCCCCATTGATTTCGTTATCATTGACACGGAACCGGTCCCGAATCCTAAGAGCCAAATTCCCGTTATCCTTAGCCGTCCTTTCTTGCCAACTGTGAATGCCAACATTAATTGTAAGATGGGGATAATGAAGATCTCATTTGGCCACATGAAGGTGAAGTTGAATATCTTCAATCCAACCCCCAATTCATTTGACAAACATGAAGAAGTGAATGTTGTAGAGAAATGTCATAACCATGAATGTGAAGGAATAGAGTCTTTGTTTGAAACCAAAATTCTAAAAAGCTCATCTTTAACCTTGAAACCAAAGAAAGTTGTTTCAATGTCTTATTTTGAAAGGGCATGGAAGCCCGAAGATTGCTTTGACCAATGACCAAAAAAGTCTTTTGAGCTAAATCCAACAAGTTCCTTAAAGAACCATTTGTTGGGTGGAGTTCAAAATACTTATCACCCCATCAAGGAGGGGATGCACTACAAGATGTTTGATCTGGACTAAAAGAGCCCAACGTCTTGCTAGAGACGTTAAAGACTAGCAAGACGTTTTGTAGGGTGTCAAAACCCTATTCCTCCCTCATTTCTATCTTTAATTTCATTTCTTACGAAGTCTAGATATTGGCTTTGGGTTCATATGCATTGCTAGGAACTGTGATTAGGATTACATGCACTCTTATGTTGAAATTGAGCATTTTGCATAAGTTCGATCGATCTCAAAATGAGTTCGATCGATCTCAAAATGAGTTCGATCGATTGAACTTCCCACTTGCATCAAACCTACATCCAAATCACTCTCTGTCCAATTGTTTGAACAAAACCTGCATATTATAGCTCTCTGTCCCATCGTTTGAACTTGTTCCTAAATCGATCTTTAGTTCTTCGATCGATCCAACTTTATCTTGGATCGATCTGCAGTTCCAACACTTGGAAAATTTTTGAACCTGTATCCAAAAGCCTCTCTGTCTCATCGATCGAACATTTATTCAAATCTTTGCATTCTCGATCGATCGAAAGTATTTTGAAATCGATCTTGGAGAAATCGATCTTTGTTCTTTGATTTTCAATTTTGACTTTGTTTTGACTTTATTTTAAATTCTTAATTTCAAAAATTCAAAAAAATAATAATAATATTTTATTGTCATTTTTATTTTTATTTTCATTTTCCAAATATATATATATATATATATATATATATATATATATATAAATATTTTTCAAAAATCCTAAAAATATTTTTACTTTTTATTTTATTTATTTTTCAAAAATCCCAAAAATATTTGTCACTTAAGAGGAGAGATCGATGTCAGTTCGATCGATCTAAGGATTCAGTTTGATCGATCGAGCTGGCAAGGGAATGTTTTTAAAAATCGATTTAGGGTCATTCGATCGATTTCACAAGAATCGATCTGAAACCCTCGTTTCACCATTCGCCGCTGCATCCCAACTCTTCTCCACCTTCAGCGAAACTCCGACGACCATCCTAAGTGTCGAATCTCTCTCTCTCTCCTTGGATCTAAGATTTCATCTTCATCTCATCTGTGACATCAAGCTTCGATTTGATGAATCCATGCTTTAAATGTAAAATCTATGTTGCTTTGATGATGCATATCGCCATTGATAAAGCTCCGAACCTCCGTATATATATATATGTATATATATGCATATATTTTTTGGAATAGTTTTTGATTTGATTTGATTTTGGGGGTTATGGGCCTAACTAAGTGACCAAATATGTTGATTTGTTCGTGAAGGCCCCGTGCCATCTACGTCACAGATCTGTGACTTTTCGAGTTTCACTTCATAGTTTGATCGATCGATCTGTAACAGATCGATCTCACTTATTCTCGATCGATCGAACTTGCATCGATCTCACATTTTTGTGATCGATCGAACTTCACAGATATACTTCACACATTTCACACACCATCTCTTGTATTTCATGCTATCTCATACATGCCCAATGCCTGTGTTTTCCACATTGGATGCATTCCATACTTATACTGCCTAGCATGTTTCACATCATGTCACTCATTTCTTGTCACTTGCATAGATTCGTGTTCCTTATCTGTTTTGTTAATCCTATTTGACATACATGATTCTATCAACTGTGCTTTAATTCTTTATACCGGCATTGACTTCCTTTTTGCAAGTTTTCCTTTTATTTTGCAGGCCATGGCTAGGGTCAAGACTGTTGCTCGCGGACATTATCACTGCATGGCCAAGCAGAGTTTGGACGACGAGGCAGGTCCATCTCACGCCCAGGACCCCATTCAGGAGGAGCCAGCAGAGCCCACTCCACCTTAGTCTCCAGCTGATAGTCGACTATAGTCTTCAGCCGAGGCATTCTTTTCACAGGCTGACATTGAGGCTGAGCACATACCATCTCCATCACCACCGCCAGCTCAGCCAGCCCAGCCATTACCGAGATACACATGCCTTCGGGTGGCGCAAGAGTCTGTCTTTGACGTGAACTACTTCTCCGGATCTGTTCTTATCAGAGCAGCATATGATGATATAGACTAGAGGGGCATCTCAGCCATACTAGCCCCTGTCACATACCCAGTGTACCCGAGGTTGGTCCGGATGTTCTTCCAGAACCTCTGACCTGCCTCGAGTAACCTGGCCGAGCTGCGGACTACCATCGATGGCCACCCTATCAGTATCACGGTGGACACTCTTTCCAAATCCTACCGTTGTCCACACGTCTGCCCTCCTGATCTTCAGGATACCTATACTACTCTAAGGAGGCCCACATATGCAGACATGGCCATTTTACTCACAGGTCACTATGCCAGTGGCGAGACCTTCACCACCCGGACTTATCTGCCAGACGACCTGTGGTTCTTCGATTCGGTGCTATACCGAAATATTTTATGGCAAACCACAAGACACAGTGGCGCGACGACTATCTTACAGCTTTATACGCCTCTATACAGGGCACTGGCTATCCATTCCTGCGCTTATCTGGAGTGTTATAATGAAGCTATATGTTGACCATATCAATAAGGCGAAGCCCAAAATGGCTAAGTATCTCCCATTCGGCCAACTCATTACACAGATTCTGAGAGACCAGCGCTATCCCTTCCAGCCACGGGAGCATACTGAGTCTGGGGCCTGCTCCTTCAAGAAGAAGGATTAGGATAAGAGCTACAATGCTCTTATCAAGAGTCTGCGGGACGACGCTGCCGAGGCAGCTGAGGAGTTAGAGTTAGATGAGATGGAGCAGGCAGCGGCAGCAGCAGCAATGCAGGCGGCAGATGATATACCAATCAATCCACCTGCCATGCACATGGATATTGACTTGGAACAGCCCGCAGAGGACCAGGAGCATCACTCTCCAGTTAGGTCGCCTATTCAAGATGAGGAGCAGGCTCAGGATCATCATTCTCCCACTCTAGCGGTACCTGAGGCTCCAGCATAGACACTCGGCTTTAGAGAGTGACTCCAGGCTTTGGAGGATGCTGTAGTATCTATCCACGCAGACACGGTCTCTATCCGAGAGGATGCTGTCTCCATCTGAGCTGACATTACATCTCTCCGTACCGATATCATGGCTGCGTTGCGAGACTTATCTCCAGATATCCGCGGAGCATGCCCTGCCCGTCCTACCTCCTCTTCCTGATCTCTCTATCCCTTTACTCCTATCGTTTTATATATCTATGATACATTATTACTGTTACTCTATTTTTGCGGCCAGTCTATTGGCCTTGATACTGTGCTATGATGTATATTATTTCTATTTATACATGCTATATGTTGGATGTCATACCTTGTATTGATATATCTGTTTGTGATTGACTCCATCAGGTGTATCTTAATGACTTTAGTGAGATATAGTACTGCACAAAATTTTCAGGACCACCCTTATAACTCTCTCTAATTTCAGTTACTATCCCATTTATCCCTTTTGTTATCTGATGAGTTTTATCTAAGTGCCAAATTTTCAGGACCATAGTTAATCCCAAGTTTGGGGGGGCTATGCCACCTACTTTGGATACTTCTGTTCCGGCTATTCTTTGCTATAGTTGCACTGATATACTCTTTTCTTTTGTTCTCTTTGCACGTTGAGGACACTATGCCATTTAAGTTTGGGGGTAATAATGTGATTTGCAGTGTTTACTTTAAATTCAAAATTTTGAGCATGATTTGTGTATTTGAGGGATTTTCTATGATTGGTCCATAACTAGCTATGATTTTGATCTTTTGAGCACTATATTGCTTAAAATTTAAAAATTGCTTGACTTGAGAGTCCAATACTCCTTGTATGCCTTGTGGATGCCATTTAGGAGTAAATTTTTTGAAAGATTAATATCTTGCTTGCACTTGTGGTCCACATCATCCTGATTTTGTGATTGTTTTGAGATTTACTCTAGTATTCTACATTAGCACATGCGCACACTAGAATTCATTTTTGGGGTACATGCTTTGTTGATTATTGAATTGGTTATATCCCAATTGGGCTAGTAGTGCATTGAAAACTTTCATTCTTGATAAAGGTGGATAACAACCCCTTTTCACTAAGTAGCCGGGATTCTAGCCTCATCAAGCACTGAACTTCTCAAGCTAAAAGGTGGAGAGCCCAAACTCTAGGTTAATAATTTAAAAAATAAAAAAAAGAAAAAAAAAAAGAGAGAAAAGAAAAGAAAAAGAAAAAAGTTGCAAAAGCAATAAAAAGTGAGGACTTCTCCCAAGTGAGAAGTGGAAAATGATTAGATGGAGGTTGTCTTGATTTGTAGCCTAGTTGATTTGAGCTTGTAAGTCCTTAGGGGTGTTTAAACGCCTAATGCCCTAAAGCCGTCTGGTTTAGGAGTCATTGACCTAACGCTCGACCTTATGGATCGCTAGAAAGCTTAATAGATCAACACATTGCACCATGCTTCCATCTTTGATCCTAAAAATAAAAAATAAAAAAATAAAAAAAAAAAAATCGAGTGAAAAGAATAAGTGCACCTAGAACAATAAAGCTTTAATAAGAGGTTCACTTTTTGTCTTGATGATCGGTACTAAATTTGTGTGCTAGTTTGAGGGTAAGGATGTGATCATTTCTTTAGTTGGCTAAGATAGCAACATACTTGATGCCGGTCCACTCAAAAAGGATTCTAGAGTTGTTTTGATTTTCATGATCATTTTCTTGATGTGTGGAGGACCATACTTGTTTACTTGATGTTGAAATTTTGAGAGATTGCTTAGAAATGTTTGAAAAATTGCATACTTGAGGTAGTTTTCTCCCAATGCTTGTTTGCAATGTTGGTGACTTTTTTGAAAGAATGAGCTTAATGTTTATGGGTAACATTTCTGGAAACCCTCACGAGACTTCACTCGTCCACTAGGGGTAACCTAGGGGTTTAAAAGGCTTGTTGCATGTGCTAAATGTAATCGTGTTCCCTATGAAAGTAGTGTTATCCATTTATTGCTTTCTAGTTCGTAGTTGTATAGTTGTTCATTTCATTCCTTTACTTCCTAATTCATTACTAGGGACTAGCAATATTTAAGTTTGGGGGTGAGATGAGCGCTGAAAAGTGTGCATTTAAACCCCTTAAGCTTAGGTATTCTAGGACCATTATCTATCTTATTTTCCCACTTTAGATTGATTTCGTATTATTTCCATTTTCAGGTACTTATCCCCAAAATAAGCTAACTCAGCTAAATAAGAGCATAATTGAAGCAATCTTGAGATCAATCAAAGAAAGGAGCAAAGTGAGAGCAAAAGGAAACAAGTGGTGGAAATTCAGCATGTTCGATCGATCTCAGCAAATATTCAATCGATCGAAAGTTCATCAATCTCAGCATTCCAAGATGGATCCAAGCTCTTTTATCTTTATCCAAAGATCCCACAAAGTTTGATCGATCCAACTTTCTTCCTATCGATCGAGAAGATTCCATCTTATTAACTTGTACCACCCTACCTACCACATTTGTCTTTTTCCCAAAAATATCTTCAAAATATCTCAGATTTGTTTTTATCCAAAAAGGCGCCGCCATAAATGATCGATCCAGCTTCAATTCGATAGATCTCAGCCATGTTCGATCGATCTCACCACAAGTTTGATCGATCGAACTTCCCAAATCCCGAGAAAATCCAAATTCCAGCTCATTAAAAGTTGTCTCATATCCAATCATTCGAGGAATATTAGTGTACGAGCCCAGCTCATTTGGGGTGATATTTGACCTACCTATATAAGGAATATGAGCCACTTTTTGAGAGAGACTTTTAGGGACTTTTTTTAGACACTTGAGAGGCACAATATTGATATTCTTAGTGAAGAAGAAAAGAAAAGAGGAGGCTAGAGACACAAGCTTGGAGTTCTTCCATCAACCAAGAAGAGGAGCAATCTGTACCATGGAGTTAGCCCTTGAGGATTGGAGGACACCATCCCTGAGTGGCTAGACATCCTCTTGGGGCTAGAGTTAGCCCTAAGCATGCTTTCTACATCTTGATTTATGTATTTTTGAGGGGATTTGTATTTGTAATACATGTTTTGATACTTTTATATATATAGATCTTGTTCATTCGATGATTTATGTAGTTTAATGCTTCCAATTGATCATTTCATTCTATCCATATGTCTATGTATGCTAGAATAGATATTCATGTATTTGTCTCTATTTCTTGTGTTATTGATGCATGTCTATGTGTATTAATGCTATAGATCTAGAGATTGTCAAGACATAGTGCTTAATGGAATGCTCTTATATTTTGTTTGATGGTTCATACTCATTTCTTGATGGATTGTACCTCTCCCTTAGTTTAATTAGTTTAATTTCATGTCATTAGCTTAATTGTAGTGTAGTTGTAGTTTAGGTGTTAAATGGGAGGACAATCTATGTTTGTTGTTTGATATTCCATACTTATGAAAGCAAGTAGCACATATCTCTAACCTTGTGATGTGTTTGGATTGTAAGCTTAAAGAAATGATTAATGGCTTAATTTGATATAGTGTGCTATCCACCATGCTGCTTAGACAATATATACTTAATTTGTCATCCATGCTTGTTGAAACAGCCACACACACACACTTTGTTGCAATACATGTTTTTTCCCTCATTAATCATTTATTAAGGGTGTAGAAAATGTATGCTTAGTGGTGATCTCTAAATCCCAAGATCTCTCTCTTATTTTCTCTCCATTACATTTAATTGCCTACTTTAGTTTAAATTCCATCTTAGTGTAATTCAACCACTAACGAATCTTTTGATTACTCGACCTACTAACCCTAATCTTGATTCCTCAACCTTGTATGACCCACTAATCCCTTGGGATGATCCCTACTTGCCCTTGCTATATTTTTAATGAAAGGTAGTTGTGGCAATTTCTAAATGTAAAACTTGGCCACATTCGTCATAGCTCTACACCACTATATTTTGGTGTTCAAACTTTGGTTTGGATTGACGACACACCAAGATGCCTCCAAAACTGTCTCGGAAAGCTAAAGGAAAGGGTATTGTATCACCTCCACCTCCAATGAAAGCTCGAACAACAATTTCTATTCGGGAACCGCAAGAAGGTTCGGATGTTCCAAGGGATGAACCGTTTTCGCCTAGCTCTTCTATCACTGAGATACCATCTAGGTATCTGTCAGTTTCTGACACTAGGAAGGTTTAGTTTGCTTCAGAACACTTCTACAATGATCATGCTTGGCAAGTATACAATAAAGTGTATAAGGACGGTCTGATAAAGTCGAAACGTAATGAGAACTTGAAGAAGTTAAGAGATAGTCCGGGGAAGAAATTGGTTGATTATATTAAGAAGCACAAGTGGTTGTTCTTTACCACTATGGCGAATTCCTACAGTCCCGATCTCGTTCACTATTTCTACTCAAATATCCGCAAGATTCATGATTCCAGATATTTTGAGGTTTTATTATTCGGGAAGGACTATGTGGTTCATACAGATGTGATTGGCAAAGTTCTTGGCTTTCCCAAGAATTTTTCAAGTAGTAGCTATTGTCTTCTACTTGAACATTCCGAGCTCAAGTGGGAAGATATTTGTAATGAATTGTCTGTTCCAGATTCACCAAGGTTTCCCGATTACATTCCCAATCGTTATTTTACAGATGAGGCAGTTTTTCTCAATTTGTTGCAATCTCCAACCTTGGCTACTCCGGGAAGAAGGATGTTATTTCTGTAGATCGTGCCAAGGTACTTTATCTCTTATCCATTGATGTTGTGATTCATCTTGATTCTTCTATTTACGGATTGATGGTGACGCACTATAAGAATAATACTAAGAAGAAATCATCTCCATTCCCTATGGTTATTATGGCATTATATCAGCATTTTAAGATTCCACTTCCACCTCGTGCTTATCATATAAAGATCATGTCTGAGATGGATGTGAGGGCTTTTAACAAGGCCAAATCTGCAAGAGCTTCATCCAGGAAAGCTAGCAGGATTGCAGCTGCTTCTTCATCCTCTTTTCCTGAGGTTATTACGCTTTTTCGAACCAAGCGGGCGTTTAACACTCTGGATGCCAATTTGCTCTATTCATTGATTCTTCAGAATCAAAAAGCCTTGATGGATGTTATTCTTGATCTTTAAGAGGATGTTAGGTTGCTTAAGGAACAGAGGACAGGTGGTACTTTTGAGGATATATACAGACCAGTCCCTCTAGATCCGTCACTTGTGCCTGAGGATGATAGAGATGAGGATGACGAGTTAGATGATGATACAGAGGATGATGAGGATGCCAGTGGGAGTGACACTGATGGTGGTGATAAGGATATTTCGACATCTACAGTTCCGTTTGCTGGAGATGATCCTGATGCTTGATTCTATGTTCATATCATTCATACATCATTTTTTATTAGTTTTTACATTGTCATGGCTTAATATTTTTGAATATTTTGTTTTAGTTTATGACATGTATTAAACTATTTTTTGTTTCCTCAGTTTTAGTTTTATTTCTCTCTGGTTATTTTGCTATTACTTTGTCAATTTTGTTCCAAAAAAGGGGAGAACAAGGTTACATTAAGGGGGAGAGAAAATTCCAAATTTTTGGATAAATTATTTAAGGGGAGTTTTAAACTTGTTTTATTAAACTTTCACTGGTAGTTTTGCTTGAAATATGTGCAGGAATTTAGGTAAAAGTTTGTCCAAGAGCTGAAGAGAACAGAGATAAAATATTTTCGTGATTCCTTCTAACAATTGTAATTTATATATCTGCTTTGGGTAGATTATAAATTGTTCTTAGGTTTTTGCCATGAAATTGCCAAAGGGGGAGATTGTGAGATATATTTTTGTAAATTGACATATTTCGGTAATAAAACAAGTCCTAGTCGAGTTGTAATTTCAGTTACCATATCCGACTTGACATCGATTGCAAAATTGGAAGTTTGTTCAGAAGATGAAAGTACTGTTGATCATCAAAAAGGAAAGAACAATGATTAGGACATTGTTTCCCACTTAGGGTATATTAATATACATGGTATATTTTCAGAGTTCCAAAAATAGAAGTTCATATTGGATTTTATCAAGTGGGAACCGGTACCTGAATTTGGGAACTGGTTCCAGAAGAAAATACTGGAGAAACAACTCTCTGTCAAGTGGGAACTGGTATCAAGATTGGGAACTGGTTCCACATGTCCTGATTGCAAAAGAAGTCCAGTTTCCTTATTCTGTTTTATACCTTTTCGATCTAACTTTCCTTCCAAGTCCTATGCACGAAATTTCCTTTATTTTTAGAAGGAATAGGACTTTGTAAACCTCTATATAAACCATGTCATATACGTTGGTTTATTCATAGTTTTTGTTCTACAAGTTCATTATTTTTAAAAGCCTTAGGAAGTTTATTTCACTCAGAAAATCAAAGTTGATTTTTCTGTTGTTTTCCTAGAACATACACATATTCACCTAGTTAAGTTAGAGTTGTGGAGTTCAAATCCTAATCGTGATCATACAGTTACATCTACAACGATCAGATGAAAGCAAATCTTCTTCTACATCATTCAAAAGATTGAAGAACAGAAGTAAAAGCAATCACACTTTGAAAGGGTTGGAGCATTCGAGGAGTGTTATCTAATCTACCTGATACTCTTCTACAAATATCAAGCATAAGCCTGAGGTCAATTTGCTATAGTACGGGGAGTCGCAAATCCAGATGATTGTCAGCAGTTGGTATTTGGTAGAACGATAAAGTGTAAACTAGAGTCAAAGTTTGGTATACTTTGTTTGAAGCATAGTGGATTAGTTTATTTTAGACTGCACAGTTCACAAGGTTTTTCCCATAACAGTTAATGTATTTTATTAACTGGGGTTTCCTCGCTAAAATCCTGGTGTCATTTATAACTTTATACTTTGCTTTATTTTATCTGTATCTGATTAATTGTTTAATTGCTAAAATAAGTAAAGTTGGTAACGACACAGATCTGTTTTACAAAACAAATAAAAACTTTCTAAGTATTTTTCGCTACGTATGACTCATAAGTCTCTGAAAGATGTTATTGTAGTATGATTGTCCATAATAGCCTTTAATTTGTTCATGATTATTAATTCATACTTAAGATATACTCACACACCCTTTTTTTATTTCATTTGGGACTCAAAATTTCAACCTTCTCTTTGGGAAACAGAGGGAATACCTGGAATACCGCTCAATCTAATGTTATGTGCTTTATACTACTGATATCAATTTAGATTTCTGTCGATATGTTTGTCCAATTTGGCTATTAACTTTGTTCATTATCTTCCTCCACTGAAAATTTTTAAAATTCACAAAATATCTTTAAAAAATGTCTAAAATATAAAGTCCCCTCATTTTTTATACTCATTTGCCTAATAAGATGTTAAAAATTCAAAACAACCCATATTGTTTCTCATACAATGGATTCCACAAACTATAAAAAAAAATGAATATATATATATATATATATATATCCTCCTTTGTTATTTATTATTTTGATTTATATTTTTATTATTTTTTTAATTAAAAAAAGATCTTGGAAACCATGTAATGTATTCAACATTTTGTTCAATTACCCATACAATGATTTTTTATAAAATTTAATATGGATAATCAGACACCAAAAATACACTTGAAGTACTTCCATATTTCTAACCTTACAATAATCAGAGATGCAGTAAGCAGAAGAGATAATTTTGTTCACGAGATAAATTTGTTCACAAGAAACTTTTTACTTTGAAACCACAAAATAGATGTTTTGAATCCACAAAACAAAGGATAATTTCAGAGAAATTGGATATTTGTATTGATAATTGAATGAATGATTATAATCTCTGTATTACACATATTTATAACGAAAGAAAACCCTAATTTATAAGGAAACTAACAACAACTTGAAAGGAGAATCCCATTCCATTTTAGTGTTTATAATCCTTATAACATAAGGAAACCTAATCCTGAAAAGATACTAATACCCAAAAATAATCATAAAAATAAAGTTTGTCTAAAAATTCTGAAAAATAGAAAAAGAAACCTACTAAAATAAAACTACTGAAACTACTAAAATAAAATTACTAAATATAAAATATGAATGCAATCCAAGTTCGTTTACATAA
Source organism: Cornus florida (assembly GCF_030987335.1). Classification (NCBI taxonomy): domain Eukaryota; kingdom Viridiplantae; phylum Streptophyta; class Magnoliopsida; order Cornales; family Cornaceae; genus Cornus; species Cornus florida. The sequence goes on along the minus strand of NW_026775573.1, from coordinate 42,298,099 downwards.
CGAAAAAAAAAATCTAGAAATATTCAACACACTTCGTTCAGACCGAAAAACCGTGTTTTGGAGCCCTAACTGATGGTATTTCGCCAAAAAGCACATTACATCATGGCATAGTGATGAGTCTCGTTCGTTGGGCAGTTTCTAGTCAAAAAAACTCTCTTCTCAGGTCAAAAATACACACTTCAGGATCAACCCAAAAAATTTGTCAGTCTACCCGTTTGGCCCCCTGACTGTCCAAAAGGGCTATAAAAGTTTCAAGCAATTAGTTCTACATGAAGAGACCAAAAATACACCTATATTGATATTCGTATAAAGCAATAGTTGATTACCAAAACACTGAAAATATTATTCCAGCTTAAATATTCATGAATGCAAGATATTAGTATAAAAATAATAATATAGAAGAATATAAAATATTATAGAATGAAGTCATATATGAATCACTCACCAGTTCTTAGAGGAAACTTGTTCCTTTGTTGAATTGCAGTAGTCAACTCCTGACTCCTCGGCCTGAAATTAAATTGGAAATTATGTTTTAATTAAATTAGCACAAGCTACAATGAATTTTTGACGTGTGTTGTAAGTGAGTAAAATCTAATTTGAAACACAAATCTCAAAGTTCAAATTTTTAATGAAAAGTGATCTACTTAAATTTAATTTATTAAATTTTTTAGAATAATAAATTTCAATGTAATTAAACAACAATTAAAAAATTCATACTTGTGTGCAACTATGTGATTTTTATTCAAATTTTTAAACAAATCAAAATTATAGAGACACTTAAGTACAATATTTAAATAAATACTTCAATTAAAAAGGCAATCAAATGAAACAATGGTTACGAAAAATTTGTGTGCCTAATTTCTTAAATACTAAACATAAAAATTAGCCAATAATGTGTATAAAAAGTTTTTGTGATGCCTAATAGTTATTTGAAATCAATATAACAGTGTTATAAATATAGGAGTTTTTTTTTTCTTATCAAAAAGTTATCCACCATATGGTTTAAATTTGATTTCTGGAAATATTTACGAAAGTTTGAGACATAATAAAATCCATTCGTACCGTAGATAACAAACACACACCTCAAGTGTTCTCAACTGATGAACTAATTCTAATAGAAAGTGGAGCCTTTTACATTATTAAGTCAACTACAAAGTACACTAACTAAATTGCAATAAAACTTACACGGGTTTCATTTTCTTTGGATGTGAGCTGCAAACCTTTGAGGTTCAAGAGCAAAACGCCTATATGTAATGTACCACTTGCAATCCTGAAATTCAAATTTGTTGTTGGTTCCGGTGATTGTTTGCCTTTATAATGTTACAAGGAAGACTTATGTGTTTCAATGTCAAAATGTGAGCTCAGGTCTAATATTCCTGCATAATAAAATGAAGCCTGGTTTGTTCTTGTCACTTACATATCCACAGGGACACTTTAGTAATACTACATTCAATAGAGGTCATTTGAAATCCATTTGTTCTCGTACATTACATCACAGACCTCTATACATGTTCTTATTCAGCCTATTTCTGATTCATACAGTTTATGGTAATCAAAATTGAAGACTGTCAAACACGGATATATTTTTAATTACCAACATCTTAATTGTCATTTTAAATTTGCCTTTGATGCTGCATTATGTTCTTGAGCTCAGAGAATCACTTTTCCAGAATGCGTTCTGCGTACAGTTACAGAATTCTGCAATTGATGACATATGTGCTCTTTCATGTAATTTTGTATGAAGATCACAAGGGTATTTAGGTCACAAAGTATGTTGAAATTATTTGAAATCCTCTGGGAAAGGTACATTGTATGACAGATCATTGTTCACGAGCCAACACATCAATTTTCTAATGCATTGTATGTAAATGAGAAACCTATCACTCGCAGGGTATATCAATCTTTTCAATTTTGTGTATGGACACTGTGTATTTACCTTGGATTCTACATGGTTCTTCTAAGCTTGGAAATTACATTTACAGTGGTTTTACAGGCTGCTACACCAGATTACTAGTATATGTGACATGTGTCCTCTTTAGGGGCATTTTGGTCTTTTAAGTGTAGATGGTGCACATGACATACATGTGCACTGTGGTCCTAGAGAGAAAGAGATGATGATCCATAATTTATTGCTCAGGCACAATGTTTACAATTGCTTCTTTCTACAGCTGGTATGAGAGTGTATGTGTAAGACTAAAGGTGTGTGTACTAGTGGACAAGGTGAGTTGGCAAAGGTTGTGTGGTCCATTCACTTAAGGGAATACCAGAAAATTGCCTCAACAATGATTGGTAGAAGGTGACACGTTCCTATCCATTTTAGGGTTGCATTTTTTGGAGGATATATATGCTGTTATAGCATTTTGCAGAAAGGTTGCCTCGTGTAAGCTGTGAGAGCCCCCTGTGAGAGCTACACTGTGTGAGACACTCGATCGAGAGTCAAAAGAACATGAACATTCTATGAATTTTTATCTATTGAGTGAGCTGAAATTCATTCGAGAGATATGTATTCTAGTGTGAGGCATCCACAGGGGTTCTAGGAGGCTGAGACAAGTTTGGATTGACAATACAAAACTGCAGAAATCAGGTTTTCTATTATATTCTCACTGTAGTAGATTTTTTAATCTTAGACCTAATATTTGTTCATGTTTTCAGGTTTAAGCTTCTGATCTAAGTAGTTTATGTTGATATCTTGTTGTGACCTTCATGAACAACATCTGAACAAGTTTGTTTTGATGATTCGAGGCTATTGAAGTTGAGTTTTCAAAAGGAAAATGGTCATTTCTGAAACTCGCTTTGACAACTTAACAGTTAGTTTTATGGTGCATACACTTCTGATTTGAGGTTCATAAGTTGATATCTTTTTGTATTCATCCTGTGTATTTTCGGAGCAAGTATATATTGTTATTTGGATGCTGTATATGCCATTGGTTGGGCCTCCCCTAACCCAGATGCGAAGACGCACAAGCATTAATTAAAAACAACAAAGAACTCCATGCCACTCAGAGAACGATATCTTGAGGTCATTGTCAACCTCACTTGTACCACCAAAGGCCTTGAGCCAACTTTTGGGACCATGATGTCCCCAAAACACAACTCTTTCTATTTCCGTATCTTAAGACCTTAACCATCACTGCCGATGGTGATCAACCCACATTTAGAATCCGGAATTGGCACCCACCAACAAAGAAATGGAATGCTTGAGTAGATTTCATGTCCGAGGCCAAATGTGTCATTGTTATGATAGCCCCGGCCTACTCGTTGCACCCAACCACTTTAACATCAAATTTTCAATTTTCATATGCTAAAAGGGGGTGGTGATTTGCAACTTTTGATAAATTGAGGGTGTTTGTTGCCACAAAACCTAGTTGAGGGGGAAATTTTGAAATTTTTTGATACCAAGGTGTGTTTAATGCAATTTGGCCTATTATTTTTATATCAAATTAACAAACTACGTATTTAGAACCTTACGTATTTCTAACTACGTTAGAAATAGTTTATAATATGAAACAATAGGTTTAATACATATTACGATTTTACCATTTCGCGATAGAGATTATGAGTTGGCGAATGGATTATTTGTGCTCTTTTAATGCATTTTATCTATCAAATAAATATGCATGTCAAATTATCATGATACTCTCTACAATTAATACATCTTAAATTGGGAGTGCCTAATCCGTCTTCTTAGTGCCTACGCGGTGCCAAATTTGTAAAAATTTATAAGTTAAAATTTATTATTGTTATTCTCAATGAATTAATGCCTTAAAATCTATTATTGTTATTCTCAAATGTCCTCCCTATCTATATTTTTTGTCACCTGAATTTTATTGTGTAGTAATTCTTCATTTTGCTCGTCACTTAGGAGTGATTATATTTAAATGCACAATAATTCACCCATATTTTATATTAGTTGGACAAAGTTATTTTCTAAAATCTTCCAAGGTTGTATATCCATTAAACTTGGGTTAAGTTCCATACCTTCACTTCTTATGCCAAAGAGGGGAATAGGGATTGATTCCTGGGATTAAAATTGAATTGACTTTAGTTTAGTGTCTAGTGTGATATATTTGAAATATATAATGGTAAATTGCAAAAAAAAAAAATCAAAATATATATAGAATGTGCAAATACCCTGCTGTTCAATAAAGACCCTATATTTTTCAAATTGAGCAAATAAGAACAATTATTCAATTTGAATACTGAAATACCTATAATGCCTTTAAAGCAAAATAAAAATAAAAAACACTTAAGTCAAAATTTTTGAATTTTTTTTTTTTAAATTGGGGTATTATAGTATTTTAGTGTTTTTATAATTTTTTTAGGAATTTTTATAAAAATTGAAGACTGAAATACCTAAAATGCCTTTAAGGGTATTTTGGTATTTTTATTAAAAAAATTGGTAAAAATTGTTGACCATGGGAGTAATTTGCTACAAATTTTCAAAAAACACCCTATATTTTTCAAATTGAGCAAATAAGAACAATTATTCAATTTGAAGACTGAAATACCTATAATGCCTTTAAAGCATAAATAAAAATAAAAAACAATTAATTCAAAATTTTTGAATTTTTTTTTTAAATTGGAGTATTATGGTATTTTGGTGTTTTTATAAAATTTTTAGGAATTTTTATAAAAATTGAAGATTGAAATACCTAAAATGCCTTTAAGGGTATTTTGGTATTTTTATAAAAAAATTGGTAAAAATTGTTGACCATGGGAGAAATTTGCTACAAAATTTCAAAATATAGGGCTATATGTACTTTTTTAAAAGCGAAGGTATTTCTTACACATTTTGTATTTAGTAAATGGGATTTTTTCACTTTACCCAATATATAATAATAAATTTAAGTCATTTATTGTGCGTATATAAATTTATAACTTTAAGTCATTTATTATCTTGCAAGGTTGTTGCACGAAGTATTAAAATTATAACTTCAAGTCATTCATTATCTTCGTGTAAGAAAGGTTGTTGCACAATTACACTACATCATTATAATAACCTTTTGTAATGATCAAAAGTCCATGGTTCTGAATATTGTAAGATTGCACAGTTGTTACACAACATTTATTATATTATTTTATTTATTATTAAATTATGCATTTAAATTTATGTTAGATTTTCATATGATTAACTAATAATATTATTTTCTCCTATTTTTCTAATGGGACAGGTAGTTATTTAGGTGGTGTTTACAAAGCTTCGAGTAGGTCTAAAAGCACTCCTTAGGATTTTTATACACCACCTTGGCACCTTAGATTCGTTAGAGGGTGAGTTGGCACCTTAGATTCGTTAGAGGGTGAGGATTGTTGCATGACGTTAATACCTTGTAAAATTATTTTTTGAAAATGACAATATTCCAACTAAATAGTTGAATATTATCAACTAAATAACTTAATATATGTTAATCACACTTCGAATGGACTTAACATTTAAATTGTGATGACCCTGGAATTTACAAACCTAGTGTGTCGAGTGATGACCCAAAACAGATCCAAAAAAATGCGGAAGCTAAACATAAACAAGTCAATAGAGATGTATTGCATCCCTAAGACACGAGAGTGGTCTTCCGAGGAGTCCCGTGACTCAACGGAAGCGAGACCGAGGTTAGGGTTTCAAAACCCTCCAAAGAATGGACTAAGGGCAAAATGGTCATTCCAAACTAAAATGGGTGCCACTGTGCACATCGTTAGAAAGACAACGAAAAATGAATGAAGTTAGACTCAAGAATCACTTGATTCGGAGTCCTGACGAAGAAGATGTGAAGATAGAACGAAACGATGTCCTCCGATTAGGAGATACCACAATCCTACAAAGAGGGTCAAATGCGCAAGTCAGTGAGGAAGGGTCGGTCGTTTTGACCTACATGGTCGCTCATTCTAACCTACATGGTTGGTCCTTCTAACTTACAAGGTCGGTCGTTCTGGCCTACAAGGTCGGTCGTTCTGACTTACATGGTCAGTCGTTCTGACTTACAAGGTCGGTTGTTCTGACCTACATAGTCGGTCGTTCTGACTTATAAGGTCGGTCATTCTGAGACCTGTTTATGTTTTACTTCTGCATTCTGGATCCGTTACGGGTTATCACAGTATACACTGGGTTGGTAAAAATCCAAGGTCATCACATAATTGAACTCTATGGTTTCATCATATTCAATTTGACCTAAGAAGGGAAAAATCATTATGAACACATGCTTAATGCACACACGAAGAAAATAAAATAAATAAATAATATATGTGTGAAATCTAGTGAAGTAAACCACCCCAATTCTAAATTATATGATCCAAGGAGGGATGGACAACTTGCATAGTGGTGGATTATGGGTATTTTAAATGGTCCCATGCTATCATTATTAATAAAAAATAAAAAATCAATAAATCCTCGATTCTTAATTATATAATGCAAGAAAAAAAAAAAAGAAAAAAAAAAGAAAAAGAAAAAGAAAGAATAACATGCTTACAAATTTGCAATAAACAACTGTAAGTTATAAATCCCAAATAATCAGATCCATATACACCACACTTAGAATAGATACGATGCATCTAGAATGAACTTGAACTATATCATCATTTTAAACTTAATATTAGGGGAAAAAGATAGTTATAGAAACTCGATGCATCTAGAATAAGCTTGGTTAATATTGTTAGGGAAAAGACCTTGTTCAAAGATGGAGGTCAATCCATTTGGTTAGAATGGGCTCATGAAAACCTTATAAAAAATCGCAGTTTCTAGATTTTGAAGCCTCCTCAGGTGTGCTCTTGGAATTGAAGGATGTTCCTCCATATTAGAGGGCTTGCTAGACCTTTTATCAAGCATTTGGTGGGGAATGGAAAGGATGTCTCACTATGGCATGATTACTGGCTCCTATTAGGTCCCCGTGACACCAGAATTGACCACAACCTCATTGCTTTCTCTTAATGGGAAGATTGGGTGAAAGTTCAAAGATTGATTAGGCATGATCAATGGAGACCTCCTCGGCTTTTTAGAGATTTAGTTCCATCCATTGGGACTGCAGAGCACCTTCCTGAACTGAGTGTTGGGTCTCAAGACTCTGTTGTTTGGACCCTCTCTTCTACGGGTAGCTTTCATTTTGCTTCTACCTATAAACTCTCATTTCACTATCTCCGGCTGTCCTGTGGCACTTGGTCTTCTGGTTTTCAAAGCATATTCCATGATATTCATTCATTATGTGGGTTGCTCTTAGTCATAAGCTCAAGACAAGGGACAGTCTTGCTCTTGCAAAGAAAATTGCCCCAAATTATTGTTCATTGTGTCTTGCTGTTGCTAAGACTCACCAACATCTTTTCTTCAAATGCAAGTTTGCTTTTGAGATTTGGATGTTTTTCTAACACCTCTGTGGTATCTATGTTGGAGACTACAGCTTATATGAGATCACTAATTGGATTGTGTCAATGTGGAAGGATGGTACCAAGGCTCCAGAGGCATATGATTTCAAATTATGTCTTACAACTTCAGTATATTTCATCTGGAATGAGAGGAATAGGCGGCATGCCTTGAACCAAATGGCTTCCACTGCCGCGGTCACTAAACTGATTTACAACAGTGTGAGGAACCGTCCTATGTCTTGCAAGTTGAAGGATTCGAGGTCTACGAGGTCTATCGCTGCTGCGTGAAGTTTGCCTTCCTCGGTCTTTCATGGAGATCATTAAGGGTTTGCCCTATGTTGCCTTTGCAACTTTTTGCCCCTGTTTCTCATTGTTGTTGCAACGTTTTTCCTTTATCCCTGGGCTGGGCCACTTGTAGCTTTCCTGGGTTGTCACCTTTGGGTTGTGGGCTTTTGCCCTTCCTTTGTATAGTTTTTGCTTTTTCTTTTTAATGAATTGATTTACCAAAAAAAAAAAAAATGAAAGAAGATAGGAAAAACAGAGAAGATATATAGAATCTAGTGGACTAAACAACTTTTTGATGAACGCAAAAGCTTATAATCAAGTCGTACTTTTTCATTTTTCAAATTAAATGGTCGAATATTGTTGAATATGTCATTTTTTGCCAAAGTAAAAAAATATACATAAATAAAAAGGAAAAAATTATATTAAAAAAGCTATCGAATCTTAATTTTATAAAATATTTATAAGAGTTGTTAAAGCAACCATCATCTGTAAACCTTTTGAAAGTCTAAGATGAACTCTACAACATCATCACATTAAACTTGATATCATGAGAAAAATAATGATATAAGAACATGCTCAACGTTTGAAGAAAACAAAAGACAATGTAAAACATAAAAAATTTAGCAGACTGATTAACCTCTCCATCTTGGAAGTTTGAAGTTCATTTCCCTATGGAGCCACTCTTAGAACTTTAACTTCAATTTACTAATGCACATGGGATGGAATAATAAATATATGTAGTCGGTGGTGGGTTATGGGATTGTTAAAGAGCCCAACACCACCATCTTTGACTCTGACACACAAAAAAAAAAAAAAAGTCTCGATCTTAATATACAAAACAAAAGAATTATCCCAATTAACGGGATCCACATAAAGTGCAATTGAAATAGGCTCAATGCCTTACGGAATAACAAAATCTATTAACAAAATTTGTCACTCCCAGAATTCTATAGACCCAGTTCATGAATGATAAAAAGAAATGATAAAAAAAAAGAGAAAAAGAGAAAATAAATCCAAATTTTATATCCTTCATTCACAATTAACGCGGAAGCAAGCATACCCATACACCAACCCTTGTGGGTCAAGAAACCATGAGTAACAACCTTGAGATGTACAATCCCTTAAGGAACACTCCCATAACAAATTGAAAATGGACGCTTAAACATTGAAAAAGACCCATATTTCCTTGCAATGAAATAAGTGAAAGCAAGGAAAGATATGAGAGAACATGAATCCCAATATGCCTTAAACATCCCCTTTTTATACCCTTAAACACCCAATTATAGTGCCTTAACATTACCTTCCTAAACCATACTCTAATCCGATTATTACCAACCTAAAACACGTCAAAATGAAACTCCATTTTTATAAATGCAGCCAAAGTCCAACTTGATGGACTTTAAGTCCAATAGATTGCACTTGAATAGAGCCCAAAAGTCTACCTTGAACACCCATCAGTCAAGGTCCAACAGGAAGTCCAACTAGTTGCACTTTGGCAGAGCCTTGAGTCTGGCCTAAAATGCAACCTTTTTCATCCTAAACTTGTCCAACCTTGCCTCAACTCAATAGGAACCTAAGTAGACACTTTCAATGGATTATAATGGCCTAAAAACAACTTCAAAAGCTTGCATAAACATTATTAAATCAAGTTTCCCCCGAAGAGATAAATACATTCATACATCATAACATTTTAATTCCAATATACATATTCATAATCCCGAATTCAAAATGAGATGAAAGTTAAGATGATACAAAAACGGGGCTAAAGGTTGGAAATTACAGGAGGACACTAGGATTGAAAACGTGATGGTCTTCATGTTGTTTCTCCCTCCCCTGGATCTAAGCATCAAAAGAATAAAACAACTACATCATAGATCAATTACATTAATGTTTCCAAAATAAAAGAGAGCAACATACGATCAAGTTGACATCATTGACAACTACGTTTCAAAACAAGTTTCACATCTCTAAATGGTCTAAGCATTGCCCATGGCAAGCCCCTTACCTATAAATAGTAGGGTGAGCAAACTAGCCCAATAGATGGTATAGTAACCAAATTAATCTACGGTCCAACAAGTCATACAAGCATGACGTTCATTATAAAATGGTATGGCTCCTACGAGGCATCTAGTTTCACTGTGATCATATTCGTACTATAACAATTGACATTTATGGTTAAATTCAAAATATGAATGACAAGCCACATATGACTTTGAAGCACGAATACATTAAATCATCAACCATGATCAATATAAGCATTTAATAAGATATTTATCATCTAATCATAATTGCACCTCAACTTCCACAAATTAAACATTACAAAAAATCATATAAGAAATCAAACCAAAGCTTGAGATTATTCGTAAACTCACATACCTAGTGTGTCCACAACAACAAGAGTGTATAGTGTGGCCAAGTTTGAATTTATCGGATGCCACTACCACTACTAACTAATAAATTAGCTAGAGTGAGTAGGGATTGTCCCAATGGAAAGGAATCGTGCTTTGGAATCAATTATGGAGTAGTAGGTCAAATGATCAAAAGAGCGGTTTGATTTGATTAAACTAAGGTTCAATTAAAATATGCAATTAACAATCTAGAAATTAAAGGGAAAATAAATGAGAGGGAGGTCTTGGGGCTTAGAGTTCACCACTAAGCTTCACTTCACCAAACACTAGTAATTGTAAATTAATGGGGACATTTAAGTTATAAATATGTGTGTGTGTGTCACTAATTGAAAACTAAGCATGGATGACAAATAAGCATAGACTGTTTAGTTAATCTAGTGAATAGCACAACCTATCAAATGAGACCATAACCCATTCAATTAAACCATAATTAGAACACACACAATAATCTAGAGAAATGTACTATTTGCATTCATAAGTATAGAACATCAAGAAACAAGAATGGATTGTCCACCTATCTAAGAAATTAAAGCAGTTACACTACATCTAGGCTAGAGACATGAAAATTAAACTAAGTAAACTAAAGGTGTGGCACAATCCATCAAGAAACAAGTGTGAATCATCAAAAAAATCACAAGAGTATTCAATTAAGCACTATGTTTTGACCATCACTAGATTAACAACATCAATACACATAGACATGCATTAATTTCATTAAATCTAGAGGAAAGTACATGAACATTCATTCTAGCATACATAGACATATGGATAGAAATAAATAATTAATTGAAAGCATTAATCCATACAAATCAAGTAGAAATCACAAGATCTATATTTATTCAAGATCAAAACATTTATTACAACTAAAATCCCCAAAAATGTACAAAAGACTAGGTCTAGAAGCAAACTTAGGGGCTATTTCTAGCCCCAAGTGAAGGATTTAGCCACTTATTGTAGTGGTCATGGAACCCTTAAGGGCTAACTTAGAGGTTGGCATCATCATCTCCATCCTTACTTTTTTCCCACAACCCTAGTTCTAGAGAGAAAAATATCTATTCTATGAAATTTTTTTTACAAAAATTGATTAATAGATAGAAAGATGTTCAATTAATTCAATACATTCCTCTTTTAAGTAGCCACTAAGTTAGAAAAATAGCCTGTGATTGGAGGAAATTTGCAACTATACAAATTAGGTAGAATTCGATGCGCTCGGGAATTAGACAGCACACTGCCAGTAGGCACTTCGATCGATCGAAGATCTTCGATCAATCAAACACTTAACTTTGATCGATTGAAAGTGATGTGGCTTGAAAATATATTCTTTGGCCTTATCCATTTGGCTGCGCTGGCACCGCCTAACTTCGATCGATCGGGGCTCCCTTCGATCGATCGAAGTTCCTCAGAGACCATTTCCTTATCTTCTTTCGAACTTTGCTCCTTAGCTCCAAAATTGGGCGAACTGGCTCTTTTTAGCCTGTTTGAACTTTATGAACCTGAAATAGGCCAAAACACAAATAAGTACTTAAGACATGAAAGTAAGATAGATCAATGGACTAAAATACCCTAACTTAGGTGCTAAAATGCATCACATTTGAGCACTTATCACACCCCCAAACTTAGATATTGCTAGTCCCTAGCAATGAACTACAAGAAAAATAGAGAAATAAACAACTAAATAACTATGAACTAGAAAGCAATAAAATGATAACACCACTTTTGTAGGGAACACGATTGCATTTAGTGAATGCAACAAGCCTTTTAAACCCCTAGGTTACCCCTAGTGGACGAGTGAAGCCTCATGAGGGTTTCCAAAAATGATACCCACAAACATTGAGCTCTTTCTCACTAAAGAGTCACCAATATACAAAATAAGCATTGGGAGAAACTACCTCAAGTATGCAAATTTTCAACCATTTCCAAGTAATCTCCCAAAATTTCAACACCAAGCAAGCAAATATGGTCCTCCACACATCAAGACAATGATCATGCAAATCAAAATAGCTCTAGAATTCTTTTTAAGTAAACCGGCGTCAAATATGTTGATATCTAAGCCAACTAAAGAAATAATCACATCCAGCCCAAACTAGCACACAAATCTAGTACCGATCATCAAAATAAAGAATTGACCTTTCATTAAAGCTTTATTCAACTAGGTGCACTTATTCTTTTCAATAGATTTTTTTTTTTTTTTTTTTTACTAACCTAGTGGATCAAAGATGGAAGCATGATGCAATGTGGTGATCTATTAAGCTTTCTAGCGATCCATGAGGTCGAGCGTTAGGTCAATAACTCCCAAACTGGACGACTTTAGGGCATTAAGCGTTTAAACACCCCTAAGGACTTACAAGCTCAAATCAATTAGGCTACAAATCAAAACTACCTCCATCTAATCATTTCCCACTTCTCACCTTTGGGGAGAAGTCCTCACTTTTTATTTGCTTTTTGCAAACTTGCTTTTTTTTTTTTTTTTTTTTTTTTTTCAAACCTAGAGTTTGGGCCCTCTACCTTTCAGCGCGAGAAATTCAGTGCTTAATGAGGTTAGAATCTCGGCTACTCAATGAAAAGGAATTGTTATCCACTTTTGTCAAGATGAAAGCTTTCAATGCACTACTAGCTCAATTGGGATATAACCAAATCAATAATCAACAAAGTATGTACCCCACAAATGAATGCTAGTGTACGCTTGTACTAGTGTAGAATCCTAGAGTGAATCTCAAAACAATCACAAGATTAAGATGATGTGGACCACAAATGCAAGCAAGATATCAATCTTTTGAAAAATTTACTCCTAAATGGCATCCACAAGGCATACAAGGAGTATTGGACTCTCAAGTTAAGTAATTTTTAAATTCTAAGTATCATGGTCCTCAAAAGATCAAAATCATAGCCCAGGAGTCTCAAATCATACCACATGCATAGAAAGTAAATGCGACATGTAGAATATGCTAACACACCCCCAAACTTAATTTATGCATTGTCCTCAATGTGCAAAGAAACAACATATAATGGGAAGAGTATATCAAATGGGTGAAGCAAAAGGGACCCGGCAACGGAAGCTTAGGTTTGAAAAGCGCACCCCCAAACTTATTTTCTGAAAACCTGTCTAAAAATGGTCACACTAACAACTGTCAAAGCATATGCATCAGTGATATAAATGAGATATGAAACTGAGAACTGGGCAACAAAAGCATGGCATCTAGCAACGTAAAGCTCAGAATATCAAAAACTGATATAAAAAAAAATCCAAGAATCCATATATAGCAAATAAATCTAAAATCAAATATCTAGAAATCAATGTATCAGTGCAGTGTAAAAAGTAATATCCCAAAATATCCAAAGATATCCAAAACCAAGTGCAAGTATCAAAATAGTGTAGAAATATCTCAGCAATAACAGTGTAAATATCAAATAATGAGGAGGAAAGAAAATAATGGAATCAGACAGTAGGATCTGGAGTAGTTATGTTCGCAATATACTGGAACAAGGTAGATATCTCGGTGCTGTGGCGAATGAGAGAATCTGTAAGGTCAGTTCGTAGTGCACCAAGCTCACCTCTCACTGCAACTATATCTACCCGTAACTCATCATGCCTCCTCAATAACTTATCATGTCGCCTCACCAGATCAATGTGCTGCCTCGTGACATCCTCATGCTGCTCGGTCATATTAGCTCTAAAGGAAATGAAGTCTGTGTGTAGTTGAGTGACCTCTGATCTGTAGCTAGAATCAGTGCTGGCATAACGGGAACGAGTGTCGGTCTGCGCTATCAGCTCTGTGGGAGGGACAAGAGGTGGACGATTTGTTGGGATAAAGAAGGGACATCTGGCTAAGTGCTAGAGGCTATAGTGGTAATGTAATGCCTCCGCCTGGGAGGAGATCTATCTGCTGTATCATCCTCTGGAGCACTGTCTGCTGCGGCTGCTTGTGCTGTTGCTCTCTACTGCTGTGCCTGTAGTCTATTCATATCCCTATTTGCCTTGTTCTTACGGCATGAGTTGAAAGTCTTCGTCCACCTCGCCTGATCATATGCTCTTTTCGCTCTCTCTGCATCAGGTTCTGGAATCTCCTCGGGGTCAAACTGATATCCCTAGTCTAGGAGCAGCTGAGTAATCAAGTGGCCAAAAGGTAAGGGCCAAATCTCTACTCTAGTACTGTGTGTGTGATGCAGTTTCTTCCAGAACTTGTGTATAAGCTCCTATATAAGTGCAGGAATAAAAATCCAGTACCCTTGGTCTAAATAGTATAGGGCCTGAAAGATCCCTTCTCGCCGCTGAGTGCCATGGCTTGTCAAGAATGCATTGAGGTGCAGCACTGAATCAAAGAACCAATACCGAGGATCAATCTCGACCCGGTTTGCAAAGGTGTGCCCCTCAAATGCAGCATATGGAAATAATGTAGCCACCATGGTTAGCTCAGTGGGAAAAGGTGGATGTGTAGGGTATAGAGGCTCCTTAGAATCATCAGTCAATGGAGAAATGTGAGGGCAGCGACTGGCAATAGCTATGGACAGAATAGAAACATCGATCTCCTGGTCGTCAATGGTGGTATGGAGAAGAAGTTAGTCATCCTCATCCATCCTGAGGTGTTGGTAGAACAGAACAACCAACCGGGGATAGACGATTATGTCTGTTGGAGTCATAATGGCATCATTGCCCCGTCGCATAAGCTCATCATAGGACTACATGGTCTGGTCCAAGGTGGAGAATAGATCTCTATCAAATCTGTACTCAGTCTCTCGCATTTTAATGGCATAAGACTCATTGGGGACCTCTCGGATAATAGCATGCTCAACATCCATGGTAGATGGCTGAGACTGGACTATTGCAGATGATGATAAAGAAGAAGAAGACTTTGCAACTGGAGATGGAGGAGCTCTATGTACTCTTTTCCTAGCAAAAGTCTTTCATCTACGCTGCATCTGTAAAAGTAATACGTATAAATCAGTGCACAGGTATAGGATAAGGTAAGCAACTGATAAGAAAACACAAAACATGCCTGAATCAAGTAGAAATAGATAATATATAAATAAGATCATGCTTATGCAAGAAATAATGAAGAAGGCTTCAGAATTAGCATTCAACATGTTCAACTAAACAGGATCGGTCAAACACAATTAGCAATGGCAATAAAGCAGTGATGGCATAGAGGGCAGAAAAGTCACATATGGAACATTTTGAGCAAAAAGATGATCAACAGGACAAGCATAGGCTGTGATATGCATAAATGTTGCAACATGAATTCACACACCTAAAACTCAAGTGGATGCTGCAATGACATAACAAGTAGACTCTAGGATGATATCATATTAATTCTTAGCAAGAATGTCTACAAGTGCAATAGTTAAGATCAAATGGAGTACGCAGGATAACATGGAGCATATAATCATAGCAAATGTCAACCTAGGACTCAAGAAGCATGCATGTCATGTAATAGAGACTAAGTGAATTGTACAGTTATAAAACACTACAATCTAAGGCATGTTATGACAGACAAGGTTAAGAAAGAATCCTGGACATGGTATGTAACTAGATAGCATATATCTAAATGATGCACAAATAACAACAACTCCAGACAAAGAAATATCCTGTATTGCAATGCAACAAAATCAAAGTCCTATGATCACTTATGACTTGTGACTCCCTCTAAGGTTTAAAGGAAGCAGAGAATGGTCAACAACTGAGAATACAAGAAGCTTACCGTCTTAGAGTTGACATCTGGATCGGAAAGAACCTCGGTCATAAGCCCTTACTTGGCTCTTAAGAATGAATCATAAGTATAAGATATCAAGACAATGGCATGTAAACAGATAGTTTTAAAAACAAAGCAAACATAGCCTCAGAGTCAAGTTAAATGCATTTCAAAATTCTATTGAAGCTCGAGAAGTGATACTAAGGCCAAAGAACAGAAACAACATCCAAATCATGCATTTCAAACTCAAAAGTCCATAGCACACCTCTAAACTTAGTTAGAAATTAATTCGAAGAAGTCAAGTCCATAATATGTATTGAAGCTTTCAAGGTCAATGAACAATAAAGGAATCAAATGACTTCAAAAAGTTGGGTTGGAATGCTATTAATCTCATTTTGACAAGAGAAGATCACAATCATGATAAGGAAGGTCAAAAGACATCAAACTTGGGCCCTATCATGGCAAGAATCAAGAAAAGTATCACAATAAGTTCAAAGGCACTTAGTACATGCAAATGGATGGAAATGAAGCAAATGGAACAAATTTCAACTTAAACAAGGGCATGTTGGTCAACTTTTTCAAAGAAGTCCATTTGAAGCACTTTTGAGCATTTAAGACAAAACTTTGCAAATTCAAGTTCAAATACACAAGTTTCAAGTCAATTATGCTTTCAAGCAATTAAGACAATTTAAATCACATTCATGCATTTCATATTCAAGACAAGCAAATGAGACAAGTCAGGACTATGCTCACAACATTTCAACTTTTCAATGCCAAATCAACAAACATCTTTCTCAATTCATGAAATTTCCAAAGAAGAAATTCAATCAAGAATCCAACATGTCATTTTCAAATTGAGATTTCAAAACTATTTTGCAAAGCTTTGAAAGGTTTTCCTTTTAAAATTCAATTCATCCCTTAACTTTGAAAATTCTTTCCAAATTTCATCTCAAGTCCCAAAAGCAAACAACATGCCTTATTGGATTTTAAAAATCAAAGTTCAAGATGAAAATCCAGCATGGTTTCCCCTTAAAAATGGACTTCCCAAAATTTTCAAATACAACAAACATATTTATATTTCATTCACAATCATCAATTAAGAATATATGACATTCAAATCAATCTTCATTCAATCAACAACAAGGGACACCACCCACAACAATTCACATATCCAATTAAATCATGTCCGTTCTCCTTCTAAACTACAATTCATAACCACAATATATCATCCATGTCTACTTTGTTTGCCGATCACCATTCAATAAAATAAAACAGAATGTACAATTCAAGTCAAATATTCCCAATATTTTATTTTATTTTATTTTATTTTAATTTTTAGTTGTTTTGATTCTTTTCAAATTTTATTTTGTTTTCCTTTTTTTTTTTCTTCTTTTTTTTTTTTTTTGTATATACAAGGATATGTAAAAGATAACAATTGAAATGCAAAACTAAATAAAATGCAAATGAAAACAAAATAAACAAAAGCAAAGTAAATAAAAAGAAAAGAAAATAAAATAAGATAAAAATATTCAGCACATACTCGACAAATCAGAGAGTAGAGAAGAGTGAAGTGAAGAGTTTGGGATCAAAAAAAGGTGTTTTCAAGCCTCGCCGGAGTCGGAGAAAACGATTAAAACCTCGTCGGAAGTTCACCGGAATGTGCAGAAGCTCGCCGGAGCTTGTTTTCGAGGTCTCCTTGGCCTAAATCGGCCTGCGACGATGAATAGAATGGAAAATGAGAGATAATAGAAAGTTTGAAACCGGGATTTGGTCTTGGGCCAAAAACCCTTGCCGCCGATTTTAATGGAGGTGGCGGCGACTTAGCCATTTGGGTCGTCAGTGCTTAAGAAGAAGGTGGGTGGGTGGTGTTTTGTGATGTGAGGGAGAGAGTATGAGATAGAATGAGATGGATTGAGAAGGAGAGTTGAATCGGGAGAGAGGGGTTAGGGTTTGGTGCGAAAGAGGGAAGAGAGAATGAGAGGGAGGAAGAAAGAGAAAAAGAAAAAGAAAAGGAAAAAGAAAAAGAAAAGAAAAATAAAAGGGAGGGAGAGAAAAAGAAAATTAAAAGAAAAATAAAAAAATAAATAAAAGGAATTGAATAGCTAAAGGAGTTTTCAAAAAATTCAAATGATGCATTTTCGATTGATCGAAGGGTTTCGATCGATTGAACTCTCAACTTTGATCGATCGAAATGAACTTCGATCGATTGGAACAAACTTTGATCGATCAAAATGGAATGTGAAAAGACCTTAATTCAATGTGTTCGATCGATCGAAGTGGGATTTCGATCCATCGGACTGAAGTTCAATCGGTCGAAATCTCACTGGCAGTGCACAAAATGCAAGAAATTGCCCGAAAGCCAGATTTTTCAATTTAACTCATATCTAGATGGTGCAGAAAACATAAAAACTAGAAATGAGGGAGGAATAGGGTTGGCAAACCCTATGAAATGTACTAGTCTTTAACGTCTCTAGCAAAATGTTGGGCTCTTTTAGCCCGGATAAAAAATCTTGAAATGCATCCCCTCCTTGGCGGGGTGAATGGCATTTTGAATCCTACCCAACAAACCATTCCCGAAGGAACTTGTTGGATTTGATTTGAAGAAGATTAAGGTTCCTTAATCATTTAAACTCTTGGGCTTCCATGCCCTTTCAACACTTGGTTTTGAAACACTTTTGTTTAAAATCTCTTTTGAAAGCAAACCTTCTGAAAATTCATTGCCAAGCAAAGACTCGTGATTTTCAAATTCATTTTCAATACATTTTCCAACAACACGAAAATTTTCATGCTTATCCATTGAAGTCGGGGTTGGATTAAAATGTTCAACTTCACTTTCATGTGGCCAAATGAAATTTTCAACATCATTTTTAGGAATAGTTTTAAAATCATTTTTGGGAACATTTTCAACATTTGATTCATTCACATGTAATGAAGGAGGAATAGAATGTGAGACGGGACGGGTGTTAACTTTTGGTTGCACCAGTTAACTCTCTTCATTGGGAACACCTACTTGATTGTCAACCACTGTTCCACTTCTCAAACCGCATTTACATGTTCAAGGGTGGGACCTTCCGAAGAGGAATTGGTCTCCACAATGAATTGTAGCTTTGGTGGTGGATTCAAAGGCATTTTCCCTTTCTCTCTAGCATTCAAGGTGCTAGCTATTTGCCCAACTTGGGTTTCTAGCTTTGTAATCGATTGACAATGAGAATGAAGCAATTGGGTATTTGCCAAAGTACCCAAAGCGGTTAAAACTTTTTCTTTAAATGCGGGATTCCTTGAATTCCCTTAAGAAAATGAATATTGGTTTGGAAAATGAGAGTTAGAAAATTGATTCCAACGTGATGCTTGATAAGATGAATAGTAACCTAGGGAACCTTGGCCTTGCACTGGGGGCGGAACGTGACGGCTCTGGTTTTTAGGCCAGTGCTTCTGTAACGAACCGAACGTAGATCCGATAACGAATCCAAAAAATAGAAGCAAAAAGTAAAATAATGGTCTCTAAAGATACAACACATCTCTAAGACACCAATGTGACCCTCAATGAAGTCACGGAACCCAAGGAAAACAAATGCGGAAACAATGCTTTAAAAATGGACAAGAATGAACCTAGGGGCAAAATGGTCAATTCCAAGATAGACGTGGGTGCTACCAAGTACACCATTGTAAGGACAATGAAAATTAATGAAAATAGACTCAAGAATCACCTAATACGGAGTTCGGACAAAAAAATTATGAATTTAGAACAAAATAGCCTTTTCCGTTTAGCAGATACCACAACCCTGTCTTACTAAAATTGCAATAACTCTTACTACAGTTATATTTTTGGTGTGTAGTTGGTATAATTGGAAAGCTAACTTCAAGCTCTTGAATTTAGACTAAATAACGACCTGATTTGGATTTGAAATGAAGGAGTTATGGCTTTCTGAAGTTGATGCAACAAAGTTGTCTAAGAAAAATCAAAAGAGAAAGGTTCCAGGGAGGATCAGCCGGCAGAAACTCCATCATCATTCGACCAAACCCCAATCATCAGCCGGCCAAAACAACATTTTTCCTAAAAGGCTATTGGAATCGGTCTCAAGCATATGTCAGCCGGCTGATGACTCTCATCAGCCGACCGACGTAATAGACAGCAGCAAAAAGCTGCTGCTGCAATGCATGGGAAAGGTGCTCGATCTAGTTCTAAGGTTCTACATGCATTACACATGGTCTGAATAGGTTTTAAAACATCCCTTAGCCTTATACAAACATCCATAACATGCTACATTAAAAAGAAACTTAAAATGATGCCCCAATGCTTGAATTTTCTCATAAAAATTCATTAATCGTCCAAAAATAGTTCAAAAGTTGAAACTAAGGAGTTTTATGAGATGTGAACATGCACGCATACGTAAAATGATGAACTAAATGCGCTACGATGGCCTATGGCTTCATGACATGTCATATGCAAAATATGACCCTTCAATCCTAAAAATCCCATATATCCCATAAACAAACTATGAAGATAATTCAGCATACATAATTGTTCTTGGCCCTTGGCCTCATTACATACACCTCTATAGAGTAACAAAAGTTGCACTTAAGTGCACATTACATAGTTTGAACAATAAATACAAATTTTGATACAATAAATTAAAAAGGAAGCATGATATGCTAACAAGTGCATATTCTAATATAACAAAAATGCTCCAAGTAGTTAAGCAAGCTTAGGGGTGTTGTGCATCCCACAATAACATTTCTTTACCTGAAAAATAACCCGGTAACTTTGGGGTGAGTAAACAAGTTTACTCGTAGGGAATGAGCATGCAAAACCTAACTTTATATAACTTACAATTTGATATAAATCAATTCATAATGTTTAACCGACATTGGAACTTCCAACACAATACAATAAGATGCAAACTCACAAGGTTATTAACTTGGAATTTAAAATGCGAAATCAAACCAAAGTGGATACTTGGACATCACGACGGATCAGACCGACACCATAGTTACTTTAGGGTTACAATGAACTGATCAAGATGGTCACTAAATACATGGTTCATCAAGTCTATAAAAGCTGTCGGAGCATTAGTCAAACCAAACGGCATCACCAAAAACTCATAATGGCCATACCGTGTGCGGAAAACGGTCTTGGATATATCCTCATCCTTAACCCTTAACTAATAGTAACCCGATTTCAAATCAATCTTTGAAAAACAAGTGGCTCCCTTCAACTGATTAAACAAGTCATCAATCCTAGGCAAAGGATACCTGTTCTTGATCATAACGTGGTTCAGTTTGCGATAATCGATGCAAAGTCTCAAAGACCCATCCTTCTTCTTCGCAAAAAGAACCAGTGCCCCCCAAGGTAAAGCACTAGGATGAATAAAGCCCTTAGCTTTTGAATCATCCAATTGAGCTTTCAGCTCATCCAATTCTGCTGGTGCCATACGGTACAGTGCCATAGAGATAGGCGTAGTACCGAGAATGACATCGATATCAAAGATAACTTCCTGAAGAGGAGGAAGCTCCGTCAACTCCTCTGGAAAAACATTTAGAAATTGCACAACAACTGTTGGATAAATTCATCCCGAATTGCTTTCCTCGTCAGCTAACAGGCTAGCCAAGTAGGATCTGTGGCGACTTTAGTCACCGATACTGAAAATCATCATCGAGTGGGAATCGCTCCGATCTCCAACGAAGTGTAAACAATCTCCCGTGGGAGTGCAAACAGACACTTACCCGCGGAAGCAATCGATCATAGCACGGAAGAAAGACAACCAGTCCATCCCAAGAATGATGTCAATGTCCGTCATGTCAAAAACAACGAAATCAAACTCTAAAGTCCGCCTAGCTATCTCGATAGCACAACCCCGACAAACACGGTCTAAAAACATTGGACCCCCAACTGGTGTGACAACACCAAGGAAACCATTCTGCTGCGTGATTACCAGACCCAAAGAATGTGCAAATGATGTAGATATGAATGAATGCGATGCATCCGTATCAACAAGAACTCTAGCCGAAGAACTAAAAATTGAAAGATACCTCTAACTGTAGAAGTCCCTGCGGAGGTATCGATCTGTGGCAGTGCGTAAGCTTGTCCCCGAGCCCCAAACTGTTGTGAACTACCCTGGTGGCCCGACTGATATCCAGAAACAAAAGGCATAGAACCTCTACCTGGATAAGAACCAACTGATGGTGCCACTGGCTGTGGTGCACCTTGAAACCTGATTGAACATTTGCAGACTGTACCGGTGTGGCCTGTGAACCTGTGTCACTCTGTGTTCTGTTCTGTAGGCGTGGACACTCCCTTTTGAAATGTCTAGGCTGTTTGCAGTAATGATAAGCTCCCTGGAGCCCTTGAGTCAAAGCTAAAGACTTCGCCGTCTGGGAATGACTGCCCTGAGGCTGCAATTATGGGCAGCGATGCTTGATGTGCCCCGGCTGCTAACAGTGGTGACAAATCAACTTCCCTGAGGAACAGGAACTATAAGTGCAAACTGAGCCTGCTGTGACTGTCCTTGAGTACACAAACTGTCCCCGGCCTTAACCTTCTTCCACTGACCCCCAACAAATACTGATGAAGCCTCTCTATGAGACTGCTTATATGAACTTTTGATCCTGCGTTGATCTCAGTCCTCTGCCTCAACCAACATAACTTTCTGCACTACCTCCCCGTAGGTCCTCAAATCTAACACTGAAATCCGTGGCCTAATATCAAGATGCAACCCATCCTAAAACTTCCTCGCCCTGAGCTCATCAACGGCTACCATCTCTAGTGCATAGCGGGAAAGAGAAGTGAAGCGTATCTCATACTTAATGACACTCATCATGCCCTGATAGAGACCTGTGAACTGCACTCTCATGTCCTGCCTCACAGCCCTCGAAAAGAAATGGTCCAAGAATAGTGTCCTGAACTCCTCCCAAGTCATTACCTCATTTTTGTTAAGGCCTAAAGTGATACTTCTATCCATAGTTAGACTAATTTATGTTTAATGTGTGTTTGTAGGTACTTTCCCAAAGAAATGGTTAAAACCAAACTTTACAATGATATCGAAGCTTACAGAGTCTGTAATGACCCGGTCATTTTCTTCCTTTCCTTTTTTCTCAAATTTTACGGATAATTTTTTTTTTTCCGTTATTTTTTCTTTTATGTGTTGGTTTCTCGTCACTTAGTGTTGTCTCGAGTACTCAAAAATGGTTTCTAAGACTCTTTCCTTCAGATTGACAACTTCCTTTAAAGATGAGTCATATCCACATTTTTCGTTTTTCGATACTATTTACTTTTCGTCCTTTTCCCTATTTTGTCTTTTCCCCATTTGTAACTTTTTGGCACAACCTCACTTTTCATGCTCGGAGTTAGTTTTTGACTTCATATACCTCCATCCTAAGTGGTTTCCACGAAATACGTATCTTTACTTTTGTAAGAAAGTACTCTGGTTGCTCCCGGTGTCTATAGGGGCATGGATGCATAGTTCTTTGGAAATATTTTCTTTTCTTGGGATGTTTTTCATAAATATCTTTTGAAGATATTTTATTTTAAGAGTTTTTAAAAAAATATTTTTGGAAGATATTTTCATTCTGGGTTATTAGTGTAGTTAACCTTTTTTGGAGGGGTCCATGTGCAATTAATGAAAATTATTGCAAAAATGACTCGTTTTGAGCTTGGATCCTCGTACGGGATTCATTTTCACTTTTCGTTGAGTCGTGTACTCTTAGAACTTCCTTCTGGCCGTTTTCCCCTGTTTCAGCGTTTCTAGTCCCAGTTGCCGCTGAACTTGTTTAAGGCATATCTCTCTACTCGGGACTCAGTTTTGACGCCGTTTCTTCCATTGTTTGTATTTTCTCATTTCAGATCTTTTTTGTTCATGGAGTTTGGCTGTTTGAGTGCGTCTACGATTATTCTACTTTTCTAGACCTGGCGAGGCCCTTTTAAGGCACTTTTAGGGTTTTTTTTATTTTTTAAATAGGGCAACTTAAGAAGAAAAATCAATTTTTTCTCTTCTTCTCCCTCTCTTGGCCAGCAGCCATGGATGCCCATGGGGCTGCCACCTTCTCTCTCTTCTTTTAAGCTCCTTCCTTTTGTTAAAAAGGCATAGTGCCTTTGCGTTTTGTGTTCAACGCGCATCTTTCCCCCTTATTATAATCTATTTTTGGCTATTTTTTGAGTTCGGGTTTGAAGCCAAGTTAGGATTTTGGTATGTCCTCCTTGGGGTTTAATTGTCATGGCGTTGTCCCCTACAAAACCTTGAAGTATTGTCGGATTCGGAGCTGTTTCATTTTGGTGGCTTTTGAAATTTTCTTCACAAATTAAGGTAGGGGGTATCTTAGGCTTTTATTTATGTTGTATTGATGATTTTATAAGCTTATACAACTTGTATGCATGTTTTGTATTAATCCTAGAATTTAATTTAATTATTTTCTTTATATAGGATTTAATTCTCAAGGATGCATATAACTTAGAATTAAAGTATAGCATGCTAGTAAATTTGGTCTTGGTATGGTTGTTGATATATAGTAAATTTAGGTTATTTGAATAAGAATTTTAACATTTATTTAATATTTTTCTTTTGTGAAAGATTAGTTCGCATGGTTGTACCTTGCATGAAATTAACTTGTGATATGCTTTTAAATTAAGTCTTGGCATGTTCTTTAACATACTTTAATTTAGGAGCATTTGGATGAGTTTCAAAATCTAAAGTTTTAATTAAAAGAATTAATTAAAATCTATTTAAGGGTTCCATTGATTTAATTAAGTTGTTAACTTGATATTAGTAACAACCATGCTATGTTATTTAACATATTTTGATTAGGGATTATTTGGTTGAGAATTGAAACCTAGGGAAATTAATTAGTTTATTTAATTAATTTTCGTTTCTATTGCATTAATGATATAATCATGTATTTGACGTTCATTGCATGTTAAAATCATGATTTTGCACTTGTATTAGATTCATGAGTATATGTTTTCATTACTGAATGATGTTTCCATAACATGTAACGAATCGCACACTGAATATTCGACATTGTCATGCCATAGTAGTAGTTTCCAAATTTGGTTGTGCGTGGTAGATAGTTGATTATCTTGTATATACATATTGATATATATGTTGTTGCACAACTTGTTGATTTTGAAAACTTAGGGATGTTGTTGTTTGGCTACGACTAGGACATGGTTCTAATACGGGGGATTGTCCCTCTACAGTCTAGTGCGTACATAGGGAGGTTACCCGTGGGCTAGTAGCCCTAAAGTAATTATGGTGTCGGTCTGATCCGGCGTGACGTCCAAGTATCCACTTTGGTTAATTTTGCATTTTATTTCAAGTTGATAACTAGATGATGTTGTAACTTGTTATTCCTTATTTGATTTTCCATTTTAAGTTTCAAGGTGTTAACTTTGAGAAATCATGCTTATGCGTTGTATTGAAAGTTCTAATGTTGGTTAAATTGTATCGATATTATGATTTGTGTTTTGATGTTCAAATGTAATTTAGGAATGATGTGATACCACACGGGTTGATCAGGCCAGGTCCAAACCCGAGGGATATCAAACAATTAATACTTTAAAACGAACGCGGAATACAAAACGAATTTAAAAATAAAATTTAAGAGCTAAAAGAAAACTAAAAGATAATCCTTAATAATTTAAATACTTAAAATTTGATAATCCCAAACTCCATAAGTTAAACAACTCGGGAATCCATCTCCAGTGGACCCCTAATAAAAATCCCAAACTGAATGAAACTAAAGCTGAAGATAAAATCAAAATCTATTATCTGGAAAGAAGTCTGACATTGTCAGTAGAGTGGAAGATCATCTCTGCTCAGCACGAACAAGCTCAAGCCTGGAACTTACGTACACCTGAAAAAGAGGAGTGGGTTAGGCCCACGAATAAGTTCTATCCTGCTATAATCCAAGTAGAGACTTAATACGCATGTACATACTAAATAGTTCAACAATAACTAATAATCCATACATAAATATATCCACACTACTGGACTCTCGCTAGACTACGAAGAGGGTCTCAACCTGAATAGAAGGCATCACACAAAACGCACCTGAGTGGGTATGAGTACCTAAACCTAAACAGGGTATACCTTATCCTATTGCATATATGCACCCTAAACGTCGACGCTGAGACTTAAGCTCACATCGCGGTATCATAAAACTATATTTAAACTCCATTCCTAACCATTCACAATAAATCCAGTAAGTCGTTCGGCGTACTCAACCGCACTGACTCATAAATATAAGGTGGATTTTATTTAATAACCCGTACCCTTATTCCAAAATTGGTAGGACTTAGCAATTTAAGCTAATCCAAACCTAGTATGACACTGTCCCATACCGGTGCATACAATCTCATCCATCCAATAGTTGATAAAGTATTTACAATTAAATAACAATATCATCAATTCCATACCAAGCATATTAGAATGTATTAGCAACCATTCTTAAATAATACCAATAATTAATTAACATTGAAAATATAAATATGAATATCAACTACTCCATACTAAGCATATTATAGTAAATTATCAAACATGCTTAATTAAACTAACAGTTGATAAAATAATGACCTTATAAATGTCAATACCAAGAATTCCAAACTAAGCATGTTAGAGCAGATTAACAAACATGCTTAATTAAACCAATACAGAAACCATAACTTGATCTTACAGGACTGTATCTGTATTATAACTCTATTCCTAGTTTCCATATAATTAACAGAGCCTAAATAAATATTGTCTCATTCAATTCCATGGCATGCAACATAAATATAAGTAAATTATCATACTTATAATTTTCTGCTCAACAGATTGATGCACTGCATTTTAGAAATTTAATCATCAATTAATCTTAAGAAAACATAGACTCCTAGCAACTATTTCTATTCTTTGAATATGAAATTAGCAGTGAGCAACTCTCACAGAAACTTCTAAAATAATTAAGAAATAAACTATCCAAAACCAAACAAGTCTGCCAAGCACATACAAATTCCAAACAGTTACAACGATTAAAACTCGGTGTCTAAATCTATGTTCTTCTATTCCTTTAGACTTTAATCTTCCTCTGGACAGTCTCTAAACATCCATTACAATATCAATTCTTCTCAGAATAATTTAGAAAATCAACCACCAAAAACCTTGATTACTGAAAATTGAAAAGAAAAGAAACAAAACGTGGAAAACTGAAGGAACCAAGATGGAGCAGGCTCTAAAAATCCTTGGAGCAGCCTCCATTGGCCTTGGAGCTGCCTCCAAAGGTCTTAGAGCCACCTCTTCTTCAAGGAGAGCCGGCTCCCTCCAAGTGAGAGCCGGCTCTCTCCCTCATTTGCTTTGTGTTCTCGCTTTCCGGCATCGCCTACGCTTTCTGCACTTCAGTATTTGGGTTCCCAGAATTTCTAGCTTGACACAAGTAGGTTCCAACCCTTGTTTGAGTCTTATTACATGACTAACATGAGTTTAAACAGAGGTCTATGCAAGAAACATTCATGTTTAAACAATTTAGCAAGTGTACACAAAATATTCTTAAGAACCAAGTTTAAACATGGAAACAAACCACGTTTTTTATTATTATTATTATTATTTTTTAACATGTAATTGATCCTGGAACTATTTAAGTATGCAAATAACATGAAACCTAAAGGAGAGAGTTAAGACAGGACATGCCTTTGAGACTTTTGTTCAAAATCTCTACGCCGTCTTCAAAGATTCCCGGCAATTTCTACTAAAAAATTCCTCTGTTCCTCCTCTGCCTCTATAGACGTGTATAGGTTTATTTTTCTTTTTCTAAAACCCTAAATAGAGGTAACCTATATATTGATAGAGTTGTACCAAACCCTAAATTAATTCCAAGCCCCAAGCTGAATCCTAATCGGCCCAAAGATATTTAATTAAAAACCTACGTCGGCTACAAACATGACTTTTAAAAATAAAACCCTAATTAAATATAATTAAATCAAGACAATTAATAATTATAGGGAATATTGTGTGCACGACCCCAACTCATTTTGGGTGTCATTTAACCTACCTATATAAGAATAAGGATTACTTTTTACAAAGGGGAGTTAATATCATTTTCATATCATCTCTTGGAGAGCAAGCTTAGAGGAGGAGGAGGCTAGAGACACCATTGGAGACTCTTTATCAACAAGGAGCAGATTTCAACCATGGAGTTAGCCCTTGAGGGTTGGAGCAACATCACCAAGAGTGGCTAGACATCCTCTTGGGGCTAGAGTTAGCCCCAAACATGCTTTCTATATCTTAATCTTGTGTATTATTGAGGGATTAGTGTTGTAATTGATGTTTTGATACTTTGATATATATAGATCTTATTTATTCAATGATTTATGTGGTTTAATGCTTCCAATTGATCATTTCATTCTATCCATGTCTATGTATGCTAGAATAGTTGTTCATGTGTTTGCCTCTATTTCTTGTGTTATTGATGCATGTCTATGTGTATTGATGCTAAAGATTTAGAGATTGTTAAAATATAGTGCTTAAAGGAATGCTCTTGTGATTCTCTTGATGGTTCATACTTATTTCGTGATGGATTGTGCCTCTCCCCTAGTTTATTTTCATGCTAGTAGTGTAGATGTAGTGTAGTGTTAAATGGGAGGACAATCCATGCTTGTTATTTGATGATCTAAGCTTTTGAATGCAAGTGTCTCTAACTTTGTGTTGTATTTGGATTGTAAGCTTAATGAAAGGATTAATGACTTGTCTTGATCTATTGTGCCTTTTACATGTTGTTTAGACAATATGTGCTTCATTACTTAGATATATTGTGCCGTTCACATGATGTTTAGACAATACATGCTTAACTAGTCATCCTTGCTTGTTGAATCAACTAAACACACACACATACCAATATTGCAACACACCATTTGCCCTCATTAGTCACTAGTTAGGAGTGTAGAAAAGCATTGCTTGGTGGTGACCTCTAAACCCCAAGATTTCTCTCTCACTTACTTACTCTTAATTGCATTCTTTTGTTATTACTTAATTCAATTTAGTTCTCTCTAATCAACCAACCAACCAATTGTTTGATCATTCGACCTACTAGCCCTAATAGTGATTCCACAACCTTGTTCGATCCTCATAATCCCTTGGGACTATCCCTACTCGCCCTAGCTATATTTATAGTGAAAGGTAGTAGTGGCTTCTATAAATGTAAAACTCTTGGCACTCGCCTTAAATTTCACACTCTTTAAGCTTATGGTAGGACGACGACCATCAGTTTTTGGCGCCGTTGCTGGGGATTGGGCAACGTCGGATTTGTGGAATCAATAAGGATTAGTACTCTTTTGATCGTATCTTTACTTTATTTTTATTTTTCTTTTTGGTTACTTATTATGTTGTTCTTACTTGACTAGGTGCATTGTTGGAGAAGAAGCAAACAAAGGAGCCATCAAGCATTCAAGCAAGCAAAGAAAGTAAAAAGCTAAAATTAAAAAAAATTTGCTAAGCTAAGCTTTAAATTTGGAGTTAAAGTGCTAAAGGACCTTTGTGAGACTTTCTTTACTCAATCCCTTAGTTAAATCGTTTGCCCGTGTGGAGGCTTGTTTTTAATTGTTCTTTGCATCATTGTTGTTAAAGCATGGGAGTTTGAATTAAGTGTTTGTGGAAGAAGTCTAATTGCATTATTGTGAAGGCATAATGTTTGTCATTCTTTGTGTTTGTTGTGTTTTGCATTGTGCATGCATGGACGTTGTTCATTAAGACCAACTCTTGTCCCTTTAGATTTGCATCTTGAATCCATCGTTAGAAATTGTAGGGTAAGAGAAAGTTCAAATTGAACCAATCTATCAATGGATGACTATAATAATGATTATGTTGAGGACCTTGGTCACATAGACCAACAAGGTATCCTTCATCCCAATGTGCATAATGAGAACATACAAGTACCATTAGGTATGCCAAGGCCATTCATTCACTAACCACCACAACAACAAGGCCAAGTTCCATATGGAATGCCAAGGCCAATGTATGCTCCACAACCTCCCATCATCAATCAAGGAATTCAAAACCAAGGTGTTCATGTTGCACCTCAAGTAGCTAATCCACCTCTTGCTTTAAGAGACCATTATGTGCCTAACGAGTATGATGCACCTACATGCATCCAATTGCCTCCATTTAGAGCATATCATTATGAAATTAAGCCATAAACCATTCAAATACTTCCTAACTATCATGGACTTCCAAGTGAAGAACCTTACAAGCATTTGGATGAGTTTCTTGAAGTATGTTCCACCGTAAAATATACGGACATGCCGGAAAAGGTTTTAAGGCTCAAACTTTTTCCATTCACCTTAAAAGAGAAGGCAAAGTATTGGTTTAACAATCTTAGGCCTTTTTCAATCACTTCTTGGGCAGAAATGCAACAAGAGTTCTTGAAGAAGTACTATCCGGTTTCTAAGACCAATGCCATGAGAACCTCAATTCGAGAATTTTCACATGGGAATGCTTCAATGAATTGCTTAGGAAGTGTCCACATCATGACATGCCCAAATGGCAATTAGTTCAATACTTTTTTGAAAGCTTACCGGACAACTATAAGGGTATGGTTGATGCTTCCATGGGTGGCTCATACATTAATAGGCATGAGGATGACGTGTGGCATCTTTATGAGAGCATGAGTGAAAATTCTTTACATAGAACATTATCATCCAAGAATGGTAGAAATTCACAAGGTAGGAAGAGTGTTGGCTTACATCAAGTCGACCATTCAAATGAATTAGCCGCCGAAATGAAGTCTTTATCTCAAAGGTTTGATCAATTTTTGATTAACCAAAACTCGGCAAACCAAGTATCTTCCTTCCCTAACCATTCTCATCGTGCATCAAATGAAACATGTATAACTTGTTCTAGTGTTCTTCATTCTACTTCTCATTGTCCTCACGGACAAGTGCAAAATGAACCTAATGAACAAGTCAATGCAGCTTTTGTGAACCAAGGGAACAATCCTTATGGTACTCACTATAATCCAAGTTGGAGGAATCATCCGAATTTCTCTTGGAAAAACCAAGGAGAGGGCTGAAACCCTTCCCAAGGCGGTTTTCAAGGGAAGTACAATCCACCTCCACTTCAAAACCAAGGATCCTAAGGTTATAGACCTTATCAATCACAAGGGAATCAATTTGCTAATTCTCATTTTCCCAACCAATCTTATTCCCAAGGTAATACTAGAAGTCCCGCCTTTGAAGAAAAAGTTTTGAATGCTTTGGGCACTCTAGAGGCTAACACACAATTGCTTCATTCTCACTCTCAATCTATTGCGAAGCTAGAAACCCAAGTAGGGCAAATAGCAAGCACTATCAATGCAAGAGAGAAGGGAAAAATGCCTATTAATGCCCCACCTAAGCAACAATGTGTTCTGGAAACCCATTCCTCAGCGGAAGGCCATAGCATTGAACATGTTAATACGGTGACTACCTTACGGAGTGGTAGGATTGTAGACAATCAAGTTGAAATGTCAAATGAAGAAAGTGAACTGGTGCAACTTTAAGTTGTCACCCATCCCGTTTCACATCCTATTCCTCCTTCAGTGCATATACATGACCTTGTAAATGAGAAAGTTTTGAAAAATGTGCTTGAAAAAGAAGTTTTGAAAAATGATGTTGAAATGGTTTTGTTGAAAAAAGATTTGGAACAAAATGATTTAAAAACTTCTTGTGTTGAAGAGAGTTCAAAAGAAAATTTTGAAAAAGTGTTTGAACCAAAAGTTCCATTTTCGGATGCCTTAAAAGGATCCATTTCAAAAGACAAGTAAAATACAAAAACCAATGAAATTATGGAAATGTTTAGGCAAGTGAAAGTTAATCTTCCACTATTAGATGCAATCAAGCAAATTCTGGCTTATGCCAAATTCTTGAAAGACTTGTGCACCCAAAAGCGGAAGAATAAGAGCCAAGCACCAAGAAAAGTGGTTTTGACCGAGCAAGTAAGTTCAATTTTGCAACATAACACTCTTCCAAAGTTTAAGGACCCCAGTTCACCCACTACATCATGCATTATTGGTGATCATATCATTAATCAGGCGCTTCTTGACTTAGGAGCAAGTGTTAATCTTCTTCCATACTCGGTTTATGTCAAATTGGGCCTAGGTGAATTGAAACCGACGTCGATAGTTTTGTAACTTGCCGATCGATCCATTAAGAAGCCTAGGGGTATAATTGAGGATGTTTTGATTAAAATTGACAAATTCTTCTTTCTCGTTGATTTCGTTGTCATTGACACGGAATCGGTTCCCAATCCTAAGAGCCAAATTCCCGTTATCCTTGGCCATCCTTTCTTGGCAACCGCTAATGCCAACATCAATTATAGGACGGGGATAATGAAGATCTCATTTGGCTACATGAAGGTGAAGTTGAATATCTTTAATCCCACGCCCAATTCATTTGACAAATATGAAGGAGAGGTTAATGTTGTAGATAAATGTCATGATCTTCAATGTCAAGGACATGAGCTTTTATGTAAGACCAAAACTTCCAAAGGATCATCTTCAACCTTGCATTCTCAAAATATTGTTTCAAATTCTTGTTTTGAAAGGGCATGGAAGCCCAAAGGTTGTAATTGCATAGACAAAGGATCAAAAGTTTCTTTTGAGCTTAATCCAACAAGTTCTTCAAAGAACCATTTATTGGGTGGAGTTCAAAGCATCTATCACCCCAACAAGGAGGGGTTGCATTATAAGATTTTAATCCGGGCTAAAAGAGCCCAATGTCTTGCTAGAGACGTTAAAGACTAACAACGACATTTCGTAGGGTGTCAAAACCCTATTCCTCCCCCATTTCTATCTTTCATTTCATTTCTTGCGAAGTCTAGATACCTTTTTTTTTGGTTCTCATATGCATTAAAAGGAACTTTGGTGAGGATTGTATGAGCTTTCATATCATTATTGAGCATTCTGCATAGTTCGATCGATCTCAAACCTGAGTTCGATCGATCGAACTCCATTCGGTATCCAACACTTAGAAAATTTTTCGACCTGCAGAAACCTGCATCTAAATCACCTCTCTGTCCCATCGTTCGAACTAACTCTTAGATCGATCAGGAAACCTTCGATCGATCCAACTTCCAAGTTCGATCGATCTCATGATTCAACACTTAGAGAAATTTTGAGCCTGCATAAACCTATATATTTCACTTTTCTGTCTCATCGATCGAAACATTCCAAGATCGATCTAAAAGTTCTTCGATCGATCCAACTTTCAAGTTCGATCGATCTTCAAGTTCCAACACTTAACCAATTTTCTGAGCCAAAAACCTGCATATTTTTGCTCTCTGTCTGATCGATCGAACTCTTGTTTCGATCGATCTCAGTTATCCATTTCATTATTTTGACTTTGTTTTGACTTTTCAAATTTTAAAAAATCCAAAATATTTTCATTTTTATTTTATTTTCATTTTATTTTGTTTTATTTTATTTTTCAAAAAGTTTTCAAAAATTCAAAAATATTTTAATATGTTTTTAATTATTATTGTTTAGTCAATTAAAAAAAAAAAAAAAAACCAAAAATATTTTATTCTAGTTTATTTTATTTTATTTTCAATTTTAATTTTAGTTTTGCATTTTTCAAAAATTTTAAAAATCCAAAAATACTTTGAAGAGAGTTCATCAAAGTTCGATCGATCTCAGTTGAAGTTCGATCTATCGAACTCTGTCGGGAATGTTTTTAAAATAGACTCGGGTCTCAAGATCAATAATTTAGATCGATCCAACCCTCCAAAACTCCAACCCCTCTTCGTCGCCACTGTGCAATCTCATCTCTCTCATCTCCCGCGAGTTCTCCGGCGAGATCCAAGTGCCAATCTCTCTCTCCCTTCTCGGATTCATCTTCACTCGTTCATATCTCCATTTCTCTCATCGATTTGGGTAAAATCCGAGATCTCCCTTATGATTTAAGCTTCAATATGATCATTAGATGCTTTATATGTTGCATTCTTGCTTTATACATGATTGAATCTCCATTTTTGAAGCTTCGAAGCATTGAGTTTCCATGTATATATATATGTATATGCTTTGTATATATATATATATGTGTTTTATCTATTTTGGGAGGATGGGCCATGATTGGGTGATGGAATTGATTGTTGTTTTGTGTTGATAGGCCCACGAACACGTTCGTGTGGGCCCCATGCTTCCAAAGTCACAGATCTGTGACTATTTATATTCATCGCACAGTTCGATCGATCGAACTTGTACCTCAGTCGATCTTGAGAGATCGATCGAACTCATGACTCCGATTGATCGAAGTTGTGAGATCGATCTCACTTATTTTAGATTGATCCAACTTTTGTGATCGATCTCACTTCTTTTTGTGATCGATCGAACTTCTCAGATCTCACACACACACTTCATTCTTCACATCTTATGTTCATGCTATCTCATATATGCCCAATGCCTGTGATATTCCGCATTGGATGCATTTCATACTTACATTGTTTAGCATGTTTCCATTTGCATAGTTCATGTCATATCTGTTTTGTCTATTTTTACTTGACATACATGTTTCTATTTCGTGCTTAAAATTTCTTCTTCTGGCACTAACTCCCATTGCAAGTTTTTCTTTTTCTTTTTGTAAGCCATGGTTAAGAGGAAGACCGTTGCTAACAGGCAACACGGGCCCCACCAACACATTAGACCACGGACGGAGGAGCCAGCAGAGCCCTCTCATGCACAGGAGGAGCCAGCACAAGCTACCCCACCTCAGTCACCATCTCATGAGGCTGAGGATGACCATATGCCCTCTACCTCTATGACTCATCCTGCATTTACACCATCACCATCTCCACCACATACTGGAGCTGAGCATTCACCTGTACCAGCTCATCTGGAGTGTGATAGGCCAACGCCTAGATATGCGTATATGGCGGTCGACCATGAGTCAGTGTTCGACACGGCCTTTTTCTCCAGATCGGTGCTGACCCGATCAGCTTACCATGACATCATTTAGAGGGGCCTGGCCACTATTCTTGCCCCAGTCACAGAGCCATTCTACCTGCGGCTGGTACGATTGTTCTACCAGAACCTCCAACCATCCCCACGTACCACAGTAGAGCTGGTCATTTCTGTAGATCACCATCATAGTGAACTCGCTCACCCGCTCTTACCACTGCCCACACTGCTGTCCTCCAGAGCTTCAAGAGACATATCCTAGGCTATACAAGCCTTCATATGCCGATATGGCAGTTTTTTTTACAAGTCACCATGCCGGTGGCGAAGCCTTCGCCACCCGGACATTCCTTCCAGACAACCTATGGTTCATCGATTTCGTGCTCTTTCGGAACATTTACATGGCCGGGCACAAGATTCAACGGAGGGGGGATTATTTGACAGCCCTCAACGCATTCTACACCAGGCACTAGGTGTCCATTCCCACGCTCATCTGTAGTGTGATGAGGAAGTTTTATGATGAGTACATCAGCAAGGAGATACCCGAACGGGCTAAGTCTCTTCCATTCAGCCACCTCATCAACCAGATTCTTATAGACCAGCGCTACCCTATTCATCCTCGGAAGCACCTCGAGAGAGGTTCATGTCACTTTCTGAAGAAGGACTGGACCAAGAGCTACAACGCCATTATCACTAGACTGCAGGACCATGCGGTAGTGGCTGTAGAGGAGCTAGAGGCAGAGGAGGAGGCACAGGCAGAGGCACAGGCAGCAGCAGAGACAGCAGCAATAGATCCCGCAGCGGACGATGCACCAGTCGATCCAACTGTTGAGCATATAGATATTAACTTAGAGCGCCCTGCAGATGCCACAGAGCAGTACTCTCCAGCTGGGTCACCCATTCACAACCAGGAGCAGACTCAGGAGTTTTTCTTCTGATTCATCTATGCTTGAGGATCCAGATCTGACCCCCGGCTTTGGAGTACATCTACAGACGCTTGGGGATGCTGTTGTTGCCATACGAGCTGATCTCATAGCCTACAGAGCTGATTTTGCTGCCTTCCCCATGGATGTCGCGACTATGTTCTGAGATCTATCCAGAGATATCCGCGAAGCTTGACCTGCCTGTCCTACCTCATCCTTCTGAGTTTCCAGTTCTATCTCATGATCCCTCTCTCCTATTGATACTTTATTTTTGTCACTGTACAGTACTATTATTTTTGTAACCGGCCTGTCGGCTTTGATATTTTTATTATACCTGCACTTTATCTATTTGATATATCTATTTTTGCTATGGATGTTATATGATTATATTCTTATATCTGTATGTTTGACTCCATCAGGTGCATCATAGTGACTTCAGTGAGAGAGTGCTACCCAATTTTCAGGACCACCCTTATACCTCTCTTATTTCTTTATCTGTTTATCCTATTTACACTTGCATGTCCATTGTGCACTAATTATCCCATTTTGTTATCTGATGAGTTTATCCAAGTGCTAATTTTCAGGACCACAGTTCATCCCAAGTTTAGGGGGGCTATGCCACCCACTTCGGATACTTCAGTCCCGATCATTCTATGCCTTAGTTGCACTGGTGTACTCTTTCCTTTGTTCTCTTTGCACATTGAGGACATTGTGCCATTTAAGTTTGGGGGGAATGGTGCTTTACAGTGATAGTTTTAAATTCAAAATTTTGAGCATGACTTGTGTATTTGAGGGACATTTCTATGATTGGTCCATATCTAGCTATGATTTTGATCTTTTGAGGACTATATTGCTTAAAATTTAAAAATTCCTTGACTTGAGAGTCCAATACTCCTTGTATGCCTTAGGGATGCCATTTAGGAGTAAATTTTTCAAAAGATTGATATCTTGCTTGCACTTGTGGTCCACATCATCTTGATTTTGTGATTACTTTGAGATTCATTCTAGGATTCTACACTAGCACCGGGGCACACTAGCAATCATTTGTGGGGTACATGTTTTGTTGATTATTGAATTGGTTATATCCCAATTGGACTAGTAGTGCATTGAAACCTTTTATTCTTGATAAAGGTGGATAACAACCCCTTTTCACTAAGTAGCCGAGATTCTAGCCTCATCAAGCATTGAACTTCTCGCGCCGAAAGGTGGAGGGCCCAAACTCTAGGTTAATAATTGAATACAAAAAAAAAGAGCAAAAGCAAAAGCAATAAAAAAGTGAGAACTTCTCCCAAAAGGTAAGAAGTGGGAAATGATTAGATGGTTGTTGTCTTGATTTGTAGCCTAGTTGATTTGAGCTTGTAAGTCCGTAGGGGTATTTGAATGCCTAATGCCCTAAAGCCGTCTGGTTTGGGAGTCATTAACCTAACGCTCGATCTCATGAATCGTTAGAAAGCTTAATAGATCAACATATTGCACCATACTTCCATGTTTGATCCTAAAAAAAATAAAAAATAAAAAAAATAAAAAAAATCGAGTGAAAAGAATAAGCGCACATAGAACAATAAAGCTTTAATAAAAGGTCTACTTTTTATCTTGATGATCGGTACTAGATTTGTGTGCTAGTTTGAGGGTAAGGATGTGATCATTTCTTTAGTTGGCTAAGATAGCAACATATTTGATGCCGGCCCACTCAAAAGGATTCTAGAGTTGTTTTGATTTGCATGATCATTTTCTTGATGTGTGGAAGGCCATACTTGCTTGCTTGATGTTGAGATTTTGGGAGATTTTGAGGTAGTTTTCTCCCAATACTTGTTTGCAATACTGGTGTCTCTTTTGAAAGAATGAACTTAATGTTTGTGGGTACCATTTCTGGAAACCCTCACGAGACTTTACTCGTCCACTAAGGGTAACCTAGGGGTAATCGTGTTCCCTACGAAAGTGGCGTTATCCATTTATTGTTTTCTAGCTCATAGTTGTATAGTTGTTCATTTCATTCCTTTACTTTCTAGTTCATTGCTAGGGAATAGCAATATTTAAGTTTGGGGGTGTGATGAGCGCTGAAAACTGTATATCTAAACCCCTTAAGCTTAAGCATTCTAGTACCTATATCTATCTTGCTTTACTCTTTTAGATTGATTTCGTATTATTTCCATTTTCAGGCACTTATCCCGAAAATAAGCTAACTCAGCCAAATAAGAACTTAATTGAAGCAACTCTGGGATTAAACAAAGAAAGGAGCAAAGTGGAGAAAGAAAGGAGCAAATGAAGCCAAAGGTGGGAAGCAGCAAAGTTCGATCGATCCAACTTCAAGGTTCGATCGATCGAACAATGATCGATCTCAGCACTTCAAGATAGATCCAAGCCTTGGCCTAAACG
The DNA here is from genome assembly GCF_030987335.1 of Cornus florida. Classification (NCBI taxonomy): domain Eukaryota; kingdom Viridiplantae; phylum Streptophyta; class Magnoliopsida; order Cornales; family Cornaceae; genus Cornus; species Cornus florida. The sequence continues at coordinate 42,260,188 of NW_026775573.1, read as the reverse complement.
TATAAAGTCCAAAAGTTCAATCGATCCAACACCACCCTTCGATCGATCAAACACTTTTGTCCTTATTCACATGATTGATCCTATCCACAGCTGTACCACCCACTAACCACTTTTGTCCTTTTCCCAAAAATATCTCCCCAAAATATCTCGAATTTGTGTTTTCCCAAAAAGCTCAACCAGTTGGATCGATCCAGCCTAAGTTCAATGGATCTCAGCCAGTTCGATCGATTAAAGTCCAAGGTTCGATCGATCGAACTTCCTCCAGTGCGAAAAAGTTAAATTTCCATCTCATTGAAAGTTGTCCTTTATCCAATCATTAAGGAATACTGTGTGCACGACCCTAGCTCATTTTGGGTGTCATTTGACCTACCTATATAAGGATAAGGATTGCTTTTACAAAGGGGAGCTAATATCATTTTCATATCATCTCTTGGAGAGCAAGCTTAGAGGAGAAAAAGGCTAGAGACACCATTGGAGACACTTCGTCAACAAAGAATAGATTTCAACCATGGAGTTAGCCCTTGGGGGTTGGAGCAACATCACCATGAGTGGCTAAACATCCTCTTGGGGCTAGAGTTAGCCCCAAGCGTGCTTTCTATATCTTAATCTTGTGTATTATTAAGGGATTAGTGTTGTAATTGATGTTTTGACACTTTGATATATATAGATCTTGTTTATTCAATGATTTATGTGGTTTAATGCTTCCAATTGATCATTTCATTCTATCTATATGTCTATGTATGCTAAAATAGATATTCAAGTGTTTACCTCTATCTCTTGTGTTATTGGTGCATGTCTATGTGTATTGATGCTATAGATTTAGAGATTGTCAAAACATAGTGATTAAAGGAATGCTCTTGTGATTCTCTTGATGGTTCATACTTATTCCTTGATGGATTGTACCTCTCCCTTAGTTTATTTTCATGTTAGTAGTGTAGATGTAGTGTAGTTGTAGTGTAGTGTTAAATGGGAAGACAATCCATGCTTGTTATTTGATGATCCAAGCTTTTGAATGCAAGTATCATATATCTCTAACCTTGTATTGTATTTGGATTGTGAGCTTAATGAAAGGATTAATGACTTGTCTTGATCTATTGTGCCTTTCACATGTTTTTTAGACAATATATGCTTCATTGCTTAGATATATTGTGCCTTCACATGATGTTTAGACAATACATGCTTAACTAGTCATCTTTGCTTGTTGAATCAACCAAACACACACACACACCAATAGTCACTAGTTAGGAGTGTAGAAAAGCATTGCTTGGTGGTGACCTTTAAACCCCAAGATTTCTCTCTCTCTTACTTACTCTTAATTGCATTCTTTTGTTATTACTTAATTCAATTTAGTTGCTCTCTAATCAACTAACCAACTAATTGTTTGATTACTCGACCTACTAGCCCTAATAGCGATTCCATGACCTTGTTCGATCCTCACAATCCCTTGGGACGATCCCTACTCGCCTTAGCTGTATTTATAGTGAAAGGTAGTAGTGGCTTCTATAAATGTAAAACTCTTACCCCTCACCTTAAATTTCACACTCTTTAAGCTTATGGTAAGACGACGACCATTAGTGAGCATAAGCTTAGTAGGAGGTGCCTAAAGTATACCTCTTGAGACCCCATGAATCCACACAATGAATAGGAATGAAGGAATTGGGTCATGCTACTTCAGGGAAGAATACAACCACAATAGCAACATCAATAATCTGAGTCATGAATAAAAATGTCGTGCAATGGGATGCAATGCCATGTAATGTCGCTCCCCATATCTAGAACCATTTCCGTCATCACTTCCAAACTGTTAGTGCAACCCGTCCCATGGCAACTCCATGGCGGCATGAGAGGAGGATTGACTAACTGTCCCTAACCCATGGCAACTTCATAACGTCATTTGGGGCCAAGTAACTCAACCACACTAAGGCAATCTCCCTAGTCCCCTTTAGGCCACATTAACACCGCGGTCCTTAGGCAACTCCTAAGCGACGGGGTTTTCGCAAACCCTTTCAAAACTTTTCCCAAGAACCCCTTTTTATTTCCTTTAAAATTAACTTCCCATTTTTTTTCCAATGCTTATGCATGAATGCATCATGCCATTTCATGCCATATCAATACTCATAATCATACGTTTAATTCAAGCATAAACCATTTTGCATGCTTTACAAGAGTTTAAAAAAAATACAACATACTTACATTCAACAATAATCAAGCATGGTAGACATATAAACATGAATTTCACATCATACAAGCATGTTATTTCATGTAATATCAAATAAAACACATAGTCACATACTTTATTTACAACAATTTAATCATACTAAAGGAATTTCAACATAATTTAGCATGCTAAACAACAAATCAAGAAAAAAATTCACTAAAGTACAAGAAATTGTACACTATAAACCCCTACCTCACTTAGATACAAAAAACCCTAATTTGAACCCTCAAATTCAAAATTCCTAGGGTTGGCCAAAGAAGAAATTATTTACATCAACGTGTAGATCTCGCCGAGTTCTCCGTTTTGCCACAAACGGCGCCAAAAATTTCTTAACGGTTGGAAAGTAATCTAAGCTTGAAATTAATGTAAAAAGAAAAGGAAAAAAAAATGAGAGGGGGAGGGAGTGCTAACGGGAGAGGAGAGAATTTGAGGCCTAAATGGCCTTATGGCCATTAAAAACGAGAAAGTGGTGGGTCCCACCACTAAGAAATATCTTTTAACTTTTTAATTTCTACCACAAACTCACATATATATATTTACAATAAGCCACAACCACACATTTTAATACACTATCATCATAATATGCATGAAATAATGCATGACATGCAATGGACCTGAGTCGTAACCCCTGTACGCAATAATTCCGGTAGCGGATCCCACGCGGGACCTTCAGGCCCGAAAAATGGAAAAATGCTGAAATGGCAACCGATGCATTTTTAAGAGTCCTGAACTCAATGGAATGCCCCAACCAACTCTTGGACATACTCGGCACACCCCACAGTATCTGGCACACAAAACGAGAAAAGACAAAAATACCCTCAAAAAATAGAAATATTCCGAAAAAATGAAAAATGGTAAAAATTGGAAACATTACATTTCATATTTAGTTTTTGTCAAAAAGTGATCAGATATACTTATTTGCACAAATTTTTTTCAATTTTATAGACTAACATGCACAATTTCAAAAAGTACGGACTAGTTATGCACAAACCCTATATATTAGGGATTTTTTTTACACTTAACCCTATTTATATATTCGGTGGATGAACTAATATACATATATATAGATATGTTATATTCCAGTCTATGTTCCTTGCTTCTCTCTTTCAAATTACAGATCACATAATCTATTGCAATTAAAGTCCCAATTTCATTGTTCTTTTTAGAGTCTCCAATAAACAATAACTATCAATCACCGGATCAATCTTAAATCTTCAATTTTTGTTTCTTCAATTTGATTTTGGTACGAAGCATTTAGGGATAGTTTGGTAGGTGGAATTGAAATGAAATAAAGTAGAATGGAATGCTTTTAATTCTATTCTTTTGTTTGGAAAGTAATTTTAAAAATGGAATGCCCATTCTCCACCTTTCTCGGAGAATGGTCTTTCCATCAAAATCAATCCACGTTCCAACAAAAAGAATGTGCATTCCATTCCCTACTTAAAAAAATATGGAGTAAAAATAATATTAAAAAATGATTTACTTGAATGATGTGATTGCAAAACACACTTTTCTTAAATAACGAGATCCAATAAAAGTCAACTTTTCTTTGATATTCCCTCCTCAATTTCCAAATATACATCGAAATTATATATTTACGCATATATATATATTTATTTATTTGGTTTACATATATATATATATATATATATATATATATATATAGTTTTTCTTTTTAAGTCATGCATAATGAAACGAGAGAACAGGAATGGTCATTCCATTCTCATTCCATTTCCTGATTCATTCCATTCTTACCTTATTTCATTCCTTCATACCAAACTAGCCCTTATAGCATTGGGTCTTTAGGTAAACCCATGAATAATACACAATTTTAGTGTAAGAGGCACCTGAACAATGATTCAATAAAATATTAAATCAAACTACGATTTTAGTCTTTGTAAGTAATGGTGGCCAACAGAAAAATTGTACTTTTGATATTAGTTTGTATATATAATAGTTATAATTTTGTATTTTTGATGTAAAATATGGGTCCATCACCCATCAAATAACCAGTGATGGTGTAAACATAAAATAGGTGTATTGATGTGATTGGTGGATTGATGTACAACTACGTGATTGGAGCAAGTTGTAAGTGCTGAAATCAAAAGCAACAACTGAAGGCTACAATCTATTATATATATATATATATTAATGTAATTGACATTGAATGGCAATGAATAAGAGCAACTATCAACTGCTCATTCTTCTACTCTCGCATTGTTCTCTCAATTTTTGATTTATATACTTTGATAATACTATTATATTTCTATTATAATACATTATCAGCACAAACTTTAACCATCTGAGACTTGATGTAAAAGCTATCTTAACTCTATATATCTATCGCGTGATATTAGTTTTGATAGATTGTTATGTTTGCTTATTTTACTAAAGAAAATTGTATTTCTCACTCCAAAGGTTATTCTGAAAATGTCAAACTTGACAAAACTGGAATTAGTGGCTCTGGGCATTTACGGCAAAAATTATTTATCTTGGATTCTGGATGCTTAAATCCATTTAGATGCCATGGGTCTAGGAATCACAATTCAAGAAGTAAATGATGCATCGTCACAAGATAAGGCAAAGGTCATGGTTTTCCTTCGTCGCCATATTAGTAAGGAGCTAAAATTTGAATGCCTCATTGAAAGAGATCCATTGAATTTGTGGAAAATTTTAAAAGAAAAATACGATCATCAGAAACCAATTATCCTCCTAAAAGCTCCAGCTAATTGGCAGTAACTACGGTTGCAAGATTTCAAAATTGTGGCTGAATACAACTCTGTTCTATTTAAAATTAGATCTACACTAAAATTATGTGGTGATACTATCACTGATGAGCTCCTATTTTGCAAAAAACATACACCACATCTCATGCATCGAATGTGCTCTTACAACGTAGATTTGAAACATATTTAGAACTAATATTATGTTTACTTAAGGCTGAACAAAAATAATGAGCTTTTGTTAAGAAACCACCAGTCCCATCCAACTGGATTAACACTATTCACTAAAACATATGTTGCCACATTTTGTGGACGTTGGCGTGGATGTAGATGTGGATGTGGGCGTGGTAGTGAATATGGTCGTGGTGATTGAAATGACAATAAATATGGTCATGATAATCGAAATGGTCATAATGAAAAATATGGTTGTGGAAGAAATCATTTTTATTAGCGTGAATGTTATCAATTGTCAAATTCTAACAATTAGATATTCACATCATATCCCCAATTACGGGATTATAATAAAAAGGGGAAAGGTATATGTCGTACGTCTAAACACTGGCAAAGTATATGTCGTACGTCTATACACTTGGCTGATCTGTACCAAGCCTCACTGAAGGAAAAGGGGAAAAAAATAAAAATTAATTTCATTGATATCAATGAGCCAATAAATATCACAAATTTGGATGTGTCAGATTTCTTTGACGATCGTGATGAAAAAATTAACCACTTGATTGGTGATGGAAATGTCTATACCAGTTAAACTCTACTTTCTTTTATCATGTCAAAATTAGTTTGTGTTTTGTTATTATTGTGCTTATACTAAAGTTTCTTTAGTTACTTTTGAATTAAAAGTTTCTTTTACTATCCTTATATTAAAGTTTTTGTTGTCATAATAAAGTCTAAATATGAATTTTGCATGATGTATATATGCATGGATCTGTCAAATGCATTGGTTAATGGCGATGATATATGCCTTGCAAATAATGGAACACCAAACACAATTCTTCGAGAAAAAAAATATTTTTCCAACTTAACATTGACTGAGGCTAGTTGATGGGTCGTCAATGAGCAACGCTTGAATTGTGAAAAAGATGTGGCCAAGCTTAAATTTGTAAAAAGCCACTATCACTACTAACTACTAAAGTAGCAAGAGTGAGTAGGAATCATCCCAAGGGAAAAAAAAGGTATTCCGGAATTAATGTTGGATTAGTAGTTCGAATGATCAAAAATGGTTTTGTTGGTTTAATTATACTATAATGTAAACTAAAATAGTACAATATAAAGACAACTAAAAAAAGTGAGATGTAGAGAATGAGAGAGGGTTCTTGGGATATAGTGTTCACCATTAAGCATTGCTTTCCTAGACATTCAACATTTGACAAATTAGGGGGATTGTTTGTTGTAAACAAAGTGTGTGCAATTGATTGGATTGTTAAACTTGGATGGCCAAGTAAGCATACATTATCTAAATAATCAAGTGGATAGCACAACATATCAAATTAAGCCATTAAACCTTCCATAAGCCCACAATCAATGGACACTTAAGAATTTAGAGAAATATACTACTTGTATTCATAAGCATGGATCGTCAAACAATAAGAATGGAATGTCCACCTACCTATCTAGGAAATTAATGCAATTAAACTACAACTATGCTAATGACATGAAAATTAAACTAATTAAACTAAGGAGGTGGCACAATCCATCAAAAAAATAAGTATGAACCATCAAATAAACCCCAAGAGTAATCCATTAAGCACCATGCGTTGACCAACATTAGATTTATCAATTTAACACACATAGACATGTATCAAATGTAAAGAATCAAGTGTAAAGCACATGACCATTCATTCCAACATACATAGACATATGAATAGAATTAAAAGATCAATTGGAAGTATTAAGCTACACAAATCATGTAGAAACAAGATTTATATATGTAAGAGGTCAAAACAATAGTTGCAACACAAATCCCCATTAATTACAATCATCAAAGTCTAGGAAGCATGCTTAGGGCTATCTCTAGCCCCAAGAGAATAGTTTAGCCACTCATGGTTGGTGTCATCTAACCCTTAAGGGTTTTCTCCATGGTTGAATTCATCATTCTCCTTGGTTGTTCTTTGTGGAAAACCCTAAAAGAATGAAGAACTCCCTCCAAAGTGTAATGTTCTTTCTCTAATCTCCAACCAATCTCTCTCTAACCAACCAACCTCCTTGCTAAAAATAGCCAAATTCCTTATATAGGTAGCTCAAATGTCACACCCAATGGTCAGACCTTGTGCATTAGGACCTCCAAATGATTGCGCAATGAGCACACCTTCAATTCAGCTTGAAATCTATTTTGTACGTAATTTGAGGAAGTTTGATCGATCACATGGTTGCTCTGATCGATCAAAGTAAGGTGGCACATTTATTTGGATAAGGACAAAGGCTAATATATTTATAGGAAAAGGATAAAAGTGGTTGGTGAGGATAAGATCAAAAGGTTCGATCAATCGAAGGAAAGGTTGGATCAATCGAATAGAAAATTTTCCTGAGGATAAAGACAATGGGTTCGATCCATCATGGTATGGTTGGAAAGGTCACAGTACGATAGATCACGGCTCGATTCGATCAATCATAGAAGATTTTTCACCACTTTGCTTCCACTTTGTTCCTTTCTTCAACTAGACTTTAGATTGCTTCCTCCAATGCACTAATCCAACTGATTTGACATGTTTGTAGATAAAGGCCTGAAAAGGGGAATAATATGAAATTAGACTAAAATAAGAAAATAAAATAGATAAAAGTCCTAGAACATTCAAGATTAAGGGGTTTAAATACGCACTTCTCAGCGCTTATCACACCCCAATCTTAAATATTGCTAGTCCTTATCAATAAACTACAAGGTAAATAAATGAAATGAACAACTATAAACTAGAAAGCAATAAATGGATAACGCCACTTTCGTAGGGAACATAATTGCATTTAGCATATGCAACAAGCCTTTAAAACCCTTATGTTACCCCTAGTGGATGAGTGAAGTCTCATGAGGGTTTTCATAAATGATACCCATAAACATTAAGCTCTTTCTCACTAAAGAGGCACCAATATTTCAAACAAGTATCGAGAGAAAACTACCTCAAGTATGCAATTTTTTAACCACCTCTAAGCAATCTCCCAAAATTTCAATATCAAGCAAGCAAGTATGGTCCTCAACACATCAAGACAATGATCATGCAAATCAAAACAACTCTAGAATCCTTTTTAAGTGAATCGGCATCAAATATGTTGTTACCTAAGCCAACTAAAGAAATGATCACATCCGATCTCAAGTTAGCACACAAATCTAGTACCGATCATCAAGACAAAGAATGAACCTTTTATTGAAGTTTTATTTATCTAGGTGCACTTATTCTTTTCACCCCATTTTTTTTTTTCATTCTTTTTTTTTTTTTTACTAGCGTTAAGGATCAAAGATGGAAGCATAGTGCAATGTGTTGATCTATTAAGCTTTCTAGCGATCCATGAGGTCGAGCGTTAGGTCAATGACTCTCAAACTGGACAGTTTTAGGGCATTAGGTGTTTAAACACCCCCAAGGACTTACAAGCTCAAATTAACTAGGCTACAAATCAAAACAACCTCCATCTAATCATTTCCTACTTCTCACCTTTTGGAAGAAGTCCTCACTTATTCATTTGCTTTTGTAATTTTTTTTGTTAACAAGTTATTAACCTAAAGTTTGGGCCCTCCACCTTTCGATGCAAGAAATTTAGTGGTTGATGAGGCTAGAATCTCGGTTACTTAGTGAAAAGGGTTTGTTATCCACCTTTGTCAAGAATGAAAGCTTTCAATGCACTACTAGCTCAATAGGGATATAACCAAATCAATAATCAACAAAGCATGTACCCTACAAGTGAATGCTAGTGTGCGCCTGTGCTAGTGTAGAATCCTAGAGTGAATCTCAAAACAATCACAAAATTAAGATGACATGGACCACAAATGAAAGCAAGATATCAATCTTTCGAAAAAATTACTCCTAAATGGCATCCACAAGGCATACACGGAGTATTGGGCTCTTAAGTCAAGCAATTTTTAAATTTTAAGCAATATAGGTCTCAAAAGATCAAAATCATAGCTAGTCATGGACCAATCATAGAAAATCCTTCAAATACACAAGTCATGCTCAAAATCTTGAATTGAATGCAAAGAACACATATTACCCCTAAACTTAAACGGCACAATGTTCCCAATGTGCAATGAGAACAAAAAAAAGATAAAAGAGTATACTAGTGCAACTATGGCAATGAATGGGCGGGGCACAAGTATCCAAAGTGGGTGGTATAACCCCCCCAAACTTGGGATTAACTGTGGTCCTAAAAAGATGGCACTGGAATAAAACCTCATTAAATAACAAATGGGATAATAATGGTGCACAGTAGGCATGCAAGTGCAAGTAGGATAGTAAATGAAAGAGAGAGAGAGGGATAAGGGTAGTCCTAAAAAATATGGGCAACACTCTCTCACTGAAGTCACTGTAATGCACCTGATAATGGAGTCAATCATCAATGGATATATCAATAGAATATCAAAACATCCAAACTATCAAAGAGGAAATAACAGTAAAAACTCCATCACAGTAATCAGGCCAACAGACTAGCCACAAAAGTAGAATAATTGTATCAAAGTAACAGTCTAAAATTATAGTATGAATATGAGATAAAGAGAGAGGTCAGGCAAAGGATGATGGTCTGATGGGGTGTGAACCCTAGATGTGTCTAAAAATATCCTGCAGCACTGTCATGACATCAGTGCGGAGAGTAGTCACATTTGCTCTGAGGGAGAAGACTGCATCCTCTAATGTCCGAATACGCTCCCCTAAGCTGTCAAGCTGAGTCTGAGTGTCAAGAATGACTGGGTCATCCTGATGGTGCAATCTTGAGTCACTAGTAGACTGATACTGATCCTAGCTCTGAGAATGATGGCTCTACTCCTGTGAAAGATGTGGTAAACCCAATGAAGGCTCCTACTCCAAGTCAATGTCCATGCTAACTCTCTTTGCCGCCGATGCTGCTACTGTTACCTCATCTACTAGGCTCTTGCAAAGAGCATTATAGCTCTTCAACTAGTCGGCCCATCTGAAATGGCAAGCTCCAATCTCAGTGACTCCTCTGGGTCGAGTGGATAGTGCTAGTCCTAGAGGAGCTATGTAATCAAATATGCATAAGGGAGGAACTTGGCCCGCTGCGAGTCCTCTTGCTGATATACTCATCATAACACTCTATATGAATGTAGGAACTGAAAACCAATGCCCTGTATCAATGGCATATAATGCTGTAAGAAAGTCTCCCTGCCACTGAGTCTTGTGCCCAAACATATATACATTTTGGTATAAAACCAAATCAAATAACCACATACGATCTGGCATGTAGGTCCGGATGGCATAAGTATCGTGGGCAGTAGCGCCATGAAAAGCTATAGCCATCTCTGCATATGATGGCTTGTGTAGAGTAGGGTAATCAATAACTGGAGGACATGTATGGGGGCACTGAGAAGCTGTCGATAGTGTCTCAACAGTAACGTGGATAAGATGCCCATCAATGGTGGTTCAAAGCTCAACTAGGTTACTCAGAGTTGGCCTGAGGTTCTGATAGAATAGCTGAATAAGCCTTGGGTATATCGGGTTGGTCATGGGGCCAGAATGGGAGAAAGGTAAAAATAGTAAATCTCATCACACGACCACTTGGTCGTGGCAGCCTCTGCAAAGGTCTCCTCATCAAATATGGACTCATGAGAAGCTGAGAGTTGCTCGAACTTTTCAGTAACCTCCTCCCGGTTAATAGTAGGCTGGGTCGATGGTGGCACAGGTGCAGGTGCTGGAGGTGACTCAGGCTCACCCTCTGAAGAAGAATGATGCTCAAGTTAAGAAGGAGTTGGCTCCTCCGTCCGGGGTCCCACCCGGTGGTCATAAGTCCGCTTGGTAGTGGTCTTGAACCTAGTCATGGCCTGCAAAAAGAAACACACTTACAAATGCAGTTAGTAACAAGGAATGAGATATATAAGATATAGAAATTAAAGCACGACAGATAGAAACATGCCTGTCAGATTAAGATAGACAACACAGAATAGAGCACATGAATCTATCTATGCAAGTGGTAAAGCAACCAAGGATATACCGTGAATGAACAAATAATGTGAAACATGCTTAACATGACAAATACATAATACAACCAATGTGGAAAACACAGGTATTGGGCATAAATATGATAGCATGGACACAAAAATTGTGACGGCCCAAGTTTTATAAACCCGGTGCGCCAGTGATGACTAAAAGATGACCCGATAACGGATCCAAAATGCGGAAGCGACAGGTGAAACAACGGTCTCTAGATATAAAATGCGTCTCTAAAACATCAATGTGGCCCTCAATGGGGTCATGGAACCCAAAGGAAAAAAAATGCGGAAGTGTCGTTTCAAAAACGAACAAAAAGGAACCTAGGGGCAAAGTGGTCATTTTGCAAAAAAGTGAATTCAAGTGCTATTGAGCACACCACTAGGAAGACAATGAAAAACTAATCATGATGGACTCAAGAATTTCATTATTCGGATTCCGGACGAAGGAGAAACAACAAAACAAAGAAAAACGAGCAATAAAGCTAAAAGGGGTAAACTAATAATTATCCAGAAATATTTGGGTGCAACCAAGCACACCGTTGGATAGACAATGAAAAATAGATCAATTTCAAAAAAAAAAATCACTTGATTTGGAGTCCGGATGAGGGAGAACGGTCAAAAACAAAATCGACATCGCGGCGGCCCCGACGAAGGGCATGACAGCTACAGTGCCGTCAACTCACTATTGCTGCAACTGAGAGCAAAAATAGGCATCTAAATGGACTTTTCTGGAAAAACTCAAAGAATAAACTCCCCCTAAAATCAAGTTTCCTGCCCTGATTATGGACGGAAACAAAAAAAATGCATTATAAAATGCCAAGAATGCCCCCAAGAAAATATGGTCAAGGGGGTAAAAATTTCTCCAAGCCACTGCCCAAAGAAAGGAAATAGGGCTTCGGGAGGTTTTTAAATTTCCTAAATTAAAAATGCAATCTTAAAATACACCCACAAGACCCCCGGAAGTTTCGAATCGGGCGTCACACTTTTCAAAAAAAAAGTCGATGAATAGTACCAAGTACATTTGCACTAAAAATCTGCAAAACCTGGCAGCAAGGATTTTTTGGACAAATATGGATTTTTGAGGGCCAATATGGCATTTTCTGGAAAAATACAAAGTAGAAACCCCCCTCAAAATTGAGTTTTCTACATGAATATTGAGGAAAAATGAAAAAAAATGCATTGTGAAATACCCAAAATGCCCCTGGACCAAAATAGGGTAAAATTCCCTAAAAATGCTACTTAGAGTTTTTGTTTCATTAAGGATGGTGTTGTTTGCCAAAGTGAGTATGCAAGTGCATGCAATATGATAAAATAGATGTACTAACATGGCCTAAAGCCTCTTTACATTCTATTAACAAGTTTTAGCATACAAAGCCTCCATTTCTCACAAATAAGCTATAATGGCAATACTTGAGTTTTAGAGGAAACATACTTGTAACCTTTCAAGTTAATGGCCCTTGGCCTCATGTCATACATGTAAAATGCATTAAAAGGAGTGTACTTATGTACATTTTACATACGTAGAATCAAAGAATACAAGTTTGATACATAAAGCTACCAAACGATCCAAGGCAATAAAATCTTCAAGTCTTAAATCCTGTACCTGAAATATGCCCCAGTATCGTAGGGGTGAGTAACATAAAGCTACTCATAGGAGATGAGCATGCATCGACCTAGCATTTTACAATTTTATCACCTTAAGGTGAAACATATCAAAGTGGTTCATGCCACCTAACGTCTATGTCAAAATGAGACTCAAGAAGCATCCTAAGCTACCTTAAAACATTTTTAGCATAATCACATTGTTCATGCAATTCAAACAACATGGAAACATGTTATACAAAGCAACAAGATATAGATTCTCAAAGTCTTCAACTTGAAATCCAAGATATGAAAACAACAAGAGTGGGTCATGCCACCTAACGTCTATGTTCAAAGTGAATCTATAGGATCATTCCTAAACTACATTTGAACATCAAAACACAAATTATGATATCTATGCAAATTAACCAACATTGGAACTTCCAATACAACGCTTAAAGCATGATTTCTCAAAGTTAACATCTTGCAACTTAAAATGGGAAATCAAATAAAGAACAACAAGTTACGATATCATCTAGTTATTAACTTGAAATGAAATACGAAATCAAACAAAGTGGATACTCGGACGTCACGCTGGATTAGATAGACAACATAGTTAATTTAGGGTTACTAGCCCATGGGTAACCTCCCTATGTGCGCACTAGACTATATAGAGGGACAATCCCCTGTACTAGAACCAAGTCCAAGCCGTTGCCAACAACGACATCCCTAAGTTTCCAAAATCTACAAATTCTACGACAACGTATATATATCAACATGTATATACAAGATATCAACCATTGACTAAGCACAACCCAAATTATGGAAACATATACAATACATGCTCAAAGTCTACCACTAGTATGGCATGAAAGATGTCAAATACAAAGTGTGCAATTCCTTACACATAGCAACAATATATTCAATAAGGAAAAACATATTCTCATGAATATAAAAGTAGCAACTATATTATCCAATACTCAAAAGTAATCAAGTGAGCATACACCAAATCCAAATCCATGATTTAAATATAAAAACAACTTCCAAAATGCAATTAAATCCAAGGAGTAATAAAATAGAATTTAATTAGACATAAATAGTTAAATTCTCTAAATTCCAAGTTAATCCCAAATAACCTCAATTTAATATATATGGAAGGACATATGATGGTCATCACATATATAACATCAAATGACAATTTTAGTGATTAAAGCACTTAAAATAAAATTAATCAAGCTAATTAATTAATTTCCTCTAGATTTTTAAAAAATTCCAAATGCCCTCAATTTAATCTATGTTAGAAAATATGCCAAGACCTATTTAAATACCACATTACAACTTGATTTTATGCTTGATACAACCATGTGAATTAAACTTTCACTAAAGATAAATATTAAATAAAAGTTGTAATTCTTAATCAAATGAGCCAAATTTAATATATGTTAACCAACATATCCAAGCATAATTTCTTAGCATGTTATAATTCAATTCCAAGTCATACATATCCTTGAGCATTAAATCCATTACAAAGAAATTAATTAAAATAAAATTCCAAGATTTATACAAAACATGCATACAAGTTGTATAAGCATATATAATCATCAATACAATACAAATATAATCCTAAGACACCCCCTACCTCAATTTGAGATGAAAATCTCAAAAGCCATCAAAACGAAACGGCTCCGAATTCGACGAAACTCCTAGGTTTTGTCGGCGACAACACGATCTATATGAATCTCCAAGAAGCCCCATGAAAATCCAAACTTGGCCTAAATCCCAAACTCAAAATTTGGTCATAAATGGTTTCTAATAAGGGGTAATGGTAGAGCATGACTAGATGAGCAACAAATGCAAAGGCTGAAGGATTTTCACTTAGGAAAAGTAAGTTAAAGGAGGAGAGAGGAGATGGCAGCTCCATGGGTATCCATGGATACCTTTGGTCGTGCAAGGTGAGGAGGAAGAAGAAGAAAATCTAGTTTTTCTTCTTTAAGGCACCTATTCATAGTAAATCACAAAAAGTACCCCGAAATGGCCCCGCTGGGTCCAGAAAAGGGGATTTTGATCAAACTCACTCAAACGGAAACAATCCGTTAACAAAAAAGATTCAAAATGATAAAATATGAACAATGGAAGAAACGGCATCGAAAAGTGAGTCCCGACCAAAAAGTTATGCCCCAAATATGTTCGGCAGCAACTTAGTCCAAAAACTCTGAAACTGGAAAAAATGACCAGAATGGAATTTTATGAATTTATGAGTCAACAAAAAGTGAAAATGAATCCCGTACGAGGATCTAGGCTCCAGACGAGACATTTTGTAATAACTTTCATTAATTGCACAATGGCCCCTACAAAACGGGTTAACTGCGAAACTACCCCAAAATAAAAATATCTTCCAAAAGATATTTTCTTAGATGCCCCTGAAATAAAATATCTTCAAAATATATTTATCAAAAATACCCCAAGAAATGAAATTAATTCCAAAGATTTTTGCATCCATGCCCCTATGGGCATCGGGAGCAACTAGAGTACTTTTTTGCAAAAACAAAGATACGTATTTCATAGAAACCACTCACGGTAAGGGTACGTGAAGTTAAAAACCATCTCCAAGCACAAGAAGTGAGGTTGTGCCAAAAACTGACAAATGGAAATAAGATGAAATAGAGAAAATGACATAATAGGGAAAAGACGAAATAGCGCATAGTGTCCAAAAACGAAAAATGCAAAAATAACTCAGTCCCCAAAGGAAGTTGTCAATTCACATGAAAGAGTCTCAGAAAACAATTCTGAGCACTCAAGATGACACTAAGCAACGAAAAACCATCCACAGAAAAGAAAAGACAACGGAAAAAATTTATCCGCAAAATTTTAGAAAAAAAAAAAAAAAAGGAAGAAAATGACCTGGTCATTACAACCTTCCCACCTTAAAGGGATTTCGTCCCCGAAATGCAGCCCCAACAAAATAAAAGGCAAAACTAGGATAACTACGGAGTACATCTCCGAGTACCCCAAACAACATGCAACAAAAACAACCCCAAGGCTGAAAGATAACGCTCAAGCCAATGACATTTGCACCCACATGCTTACGACTAGACAACCTCTCAAAAGAAAAATGACCGCATGGCCACACGACAAGTCAAAGGTCACTCATATAACCCAATGCCAGATAAAGGAACGGAAGACAACAACCGTAGCATTTCTCCTGATGAACCATCATACCGATCCAAAAATAACCCAAAAAGAACTCCAAGATCATCACAGATCAAATCAAAGTACAAAACAAAGACAATGTGGCAGTACGAATAGCGACCAGAACTCGCCCACACTTACTCGTCAATAAGGTAGCATGACAGTATAAGGCACTAATTTATAACCTGCCCCCCACTAGGTCTACCCATGAAACCTCTCGATACAAATGACATCAATGTCGTGAATCATCATTACCAAAAGCACTACGGGAACCAGGCATCTTGTGAGAGTTGGGGTAGCTAATCCCAAAACTCTGACAACAATGTCATAAACACTGCTAAGCTTAAGGTCCTAAGTCCTCAATACAACAAAACCAACAACTCCAACGCCTCAAAATACTCTTGTTAAAAACCTAAATTAGGAATCCAAAGCCTAACAAACAAAACATCATCTCTGAAATCCTATATATCATCCTGAAACAGATCAACTACGAAACCACACCGAAATCAAACGTCGAATCAAAATCCCTACTACAGGTGACCAAATCCTCGAAATACAAGTCCACTAAGTGGTACACACATCAAGTCCTGACAACCAAAGTCACAAAACTAATCTCTCAAAACCGTGCTTGGCATCACCAAGCTAAATCAAAATCCTTTAATTTCAATTCACAATCAATCACTAGAACTACAATTCCTCAAAACTATGCCTAGCCATAACTAGGACGAGAAAACTCCATAAACAAGCCAAATCCAACGACGATCTTTCAAGACTTCTCCTAAGGGTCAACCATATCCAGGTCTCCAAAAATACAAAACAAGTTTCCAAAGGACATTCTCGAAAGAGTAGCGAGTTCACCTCACAAATTAAATAAATCCTCAATCAATTGGACACAAGTCCCCAAAAAATGATCTCACACCAATCAACTCACTCTGAGCACCATAACTCCTTCAACAACCATGGCAAAACTCCCCAAGGAAAGACACTAAGGAAAGGAAACCACCAGCCCTAAGAAGGATAACACCATGACTCCACCTCTGAAACGAATGACAACAAGGTCAAAGACTTCACCCCTTACATAGAAGTAAGTCGGCCAAAATCCAACAAATCCTCGCTAAAGACTCAAATCGACAACGATGATCTTTACGGACCAACTAACCTCAAACTGCGCACAAGGCGACGAAGAGAAAAGACTTACTCCTTGTGAAGTCCCAACCACGAACCAAGTAAGAAGTGGAATCCCATTCTCCCACAAGGGTCAACACGACGAACACGAAAAGGAAGCTTTCTTCCCACCTTAAAGAAATGGACAGCTTAAGACTAAACAAATGGGACAACTCCTCTACAAGGAATCTCATAACAAAATTGTACACACTACGTACGACTAAGGGAAACAAAAAGGAGAATTAAACACAGAAGCCATGCATATGATAAGGAATGCAACTACCAAATAAATAAATCTACTCTCATAGATAAAATCAAAGGTACATGCGGCACGCCTCCATGTAAACACAAAAGCATGTCATTAAAGCACAACAACAACATTACATCTCTAAGCATATATGCAGGGCATGCTAATGTCACAAAACAAGAAGACAAATGTGGATAGACCTCCACCTACTCATGCATCGCAATAACATAAATCATACTACTAACATGATAGTAAACGAAATTACAGAAGATAAAATGATGCAACAATGAACCCTATGGACATCGTGTCCTAGAGTATCTAGATAAAAAAAAAAGGACCAATCCTAGCCACAATCTGACTCCAAAACCAATGTGACAACAACCTATCTTAAAACAAACATGAGCCCTTACCACGATGGTAAGACTCTAACAATCCATTTCCAGTCTAAAGGTGACACTAATAGTGCAATACTCTCACCAACCCTAAACATCAATCAATTAACTTAATCCCAAAAGCGTTATCACGCAAGGAGAACTTAAATGAAATGGCCACTCTAGCCATACAATCGAACAATCAAAACGATTTCCAAAATCATCCTCAAAACGACTATTAATCGCTGACCAAAAGGACTACACCTGTCGGAACAAAACCCAACGCTGATTCCATCCGAACTGCACTCGTAGCTTACCAGTACGGTAGCATGACAGTGCCATGCACCTGCCCATAACGTACCCGCCCACGAAAATTGCAATCTCAGAGGAACCTTTCAAAACAACCAAGGATCCCAAAAGGTCCAAAACCTAACCATGGCCTAAAATTAACAAATCCAGTACTACGGTTGTGCCTAATGGCTCATCCCATGAGAGCCTAAACAAAAGGTGTCTCTCCACCTACCTCAAAACCAACTCTAGGTCGACAACAACCTAAACTACAATACAACCGTGACTACAATCACCATCAACCTCAACTCGTGCCTCAATGACCAATCCCGTGTCATGCCAAATATGTAACATAGTTATATATATGCGAATCTAATCTATCATACATCATATGTCATGCTTTTTATATTGAAATCAAAACAAGTTAAACAGATAGCATACCACGTATAACACATAAGCACCTAAACATGTTATCAAACCAAAGCATGTTATCGTGAAGCATATAAGCACGTAAAATAAAGCAACAGAAATGTGATATGCACCCAAAACCCGTCATCCCAAGGTATTCAAACTTGGGAGCTCTGATACCACATGTGACGGCCCAAGTTTTGTAAACCCGGTACGCCAGTGATGACCAAAAGATGACCCGATAACGGATCCAAAATGCGGAAGCGACAGGTGAAACAACGTTCGCTAGAGATACAATGCGTCTCTAAGACACCAATGTGACCCTCAATGGGGTCATGGAACCCAAAGGAAAACAAATGCGGAAGTGTCGTTTCAAAAAAGAACAAAAAGAAACCTAGGGACAAAATGGTTATTTTGCAAACAAAGTGGATTGAAGTGCTATCGAGCACACCACTGGGAAGACAATGAAAAACTAGTCATGTTGGACTCAAGAATTTCATTATTCGGATTCCGGACGAAGGAGAAATGACAAAACAAAAAGAAACGAGCAATAAAGCTAAAAAGGGTAAACTGGTAATTATCCAAAAATATCTGGGTGTAACCGAGCACACCGTTGGATAAACAATGAAAAATTAATCAATTTAATAAAAAAATTCACTTGATTTGGAGTCCGGATGAGGGAGAAAGGTCAAAAACAAAATCGACGTCGTGGCGGCCCGACGAAGGCCGTGATAGCTACAGTGCCGTCAACCCACTACTGCTGCAACTGAGAGTAAAAACGGGCATCTTCACAGATTGTTCTGGAAAAACTCAAAGAAGAAACCTCCCCTAAAATCAAGTTTCCTACTCCACTCACAGACGGAAACAAAAAAAAATGCATTGTAAAATGCCCAGAATGTCCCCAAGAAAATCTGGTCATGGGGGTAAAAATTTCTCCGAGCTACTGCCTAAAGAAAGGAAATAGGGCTTCGGGAGGTTTTTAAATTGCCTAAATTGAAAATGTAATCTTAAAATACACCCACAAGACCCCCGGAAGTTTTGGATCGGTCGTCACACTTTTCAAAAAAAAGTCGATGAATAGTACCAAGTACATTTGCACTAAAAATCTGCAAAACCTGGCAGCAAGGATTTTTTGGACAAATATGGATTTTTGAGGGCCAATATGGCATTTTCTGGAAAAACACAAAGAAGAAACCCCCCTCAAAATTTAAGTTTCTACGTGACATATGAGGAAAAATGAAAAAAAAGCATTGTGAAATACCCGAAATGCCCCTGGAATAGAATAGGGTAAAACTCCCTAAAAATGCTACTTAGAGTTTTTGTTTCATCAAGGATGGTGTTGTTTGCCAAAGTGAGTATGCAAGTGCATGCAATATGATAAAATAGATGTACCAACATGGCCTAAAGCCTCTTTATATTCCATTAACAAGTTTTAGCATACAAAGCCTCCATTTCTCACAAATAAGCTACAATGGCAATACTTGAGTTTTAGAGGAAACATACTTGTAACCTTTCAAGTTAATGGCCCTTGGCCTCATGTCATACATGTAAAATACTTTAAAAGGAGTGTACTTATGTACACTTTACATACGTAGAATCAAAGAATATAAGTTTGATACATAAAGCTTCCAAACGATCCAAGGCAATGAAATCTTCAAGTCTTGAGTCCTCTACCTGAAATATGCTCCAATATCGTAAGGGTGAGTAACATAAAGCTACCCGTACGAGATGAGCATGCATCGACCTACCATTTTACAATTATATCACCTTAAGGTGAAACATATCAAAGGGATTAATGCCACCTAACGTCTATGTCAAAATGAGACTCAAGAAGCATCCTAAGCTACCTTAAAACATTTCTAGCATAATCACATTTTTCATGCAATTCAAACAACACGGAAACATGTTATACAAACCAACAAGATATAGATTCTCAAAGTCTTCAACTTGAAATCCAAGATATGAAAACAACAAGAGTGGGTCATGCCACCTAACGTCAATGTTCAAAGTGAATCTATAGGATCATTCCTAAACTACATTTGAACATCAAAACACAAATTATGATATCTATGCAATTTAACCAACATTGGAACTTCCAATACAACACTTAAAGTATGATTTCTCCAAGTTAACATCTTGCAACTTAAAATGGGAAATCAAACAAAGAACAATAAGTTACGATATCATCTAGTTATCAACTTGAAATGAAATATGAAATCAAACAAAGTAGATACTCGGACGTCACGCCGGATCAGACCGACAACATAGTTACTTTAGGGTTACTAGCCTATGGGTAACCTCCCTATGTGCACACTAGACTATATAGAGGGACAATCCCCCATACTAGAACCAAGTCCTAGCCGTAGCCAACAATGACATCCCCAAGTTTCCAAAATCTACAAATTGTGCAACAACGTATATATATCAACATGTATATACAAGATATCAACCATTTACTAAGCACAACCCAAATTTTGGAAACATATACAATACATGCTCAAAGTCTACAACTACTATGGCATGAAAGATGTCAAATACAAAATATGCAATTCCTTACACATAGCAACAATATATTCAATAAGGAAAAATATATTCTCATGAATATAAAAGTAACAACTATGTTATCCAATACTCAAAAGTAATCAAGTGAACATACACCAAATCCAAATCCATGATTTAAATATAAAAACAACTTTCAAAATGCAATTAAATCCATGGAGTAATAAAATAGAATTTAATTAGACATAAATAGTTAAATTCTCTAAATTCCAAGTTAATCCTAAATAACCTCAATTTAATATATATTGAAGGACATATCATGGTCATCATATATATAACATCAAATGACAATTTAAGTGATTAAAGTACTTAAAACAAAATTAATCAAGCTAATTAATTAATTTCCTCTAGATTTTTAAACAATTCCAAATGCCCTCAATTTAATCTATGTTAGAGAACATGCCAAGACCTATTTAAATACCACATTACAACTTGATTTCATGCTTGATACAACCATGTGAATTAAACTTTCACTAAAGATAAATATTAAATAAAAGTTGTAATTCTTAATCAAATGAGCCAAATTTAATATATGTTAACCAACATATCCAAGCATAATTTCCTAGCATGTTACAATTCAATTCCAAGTCATACATATCCTTGAGCATTAAATCCTTTACAAAGAAATTAATTAAAATAAAATTTCAAGATTTATACAAAACATGCATACAAGTTGTATAAGCATATATAATCATCAATACAGCACAAATATAATCCTAAGACACCCCCTACCTTAATTTGAGATGAAAATCTAAAAAGCCATCAAAACGAAATGGCTCCGAATCCGACGAAACTCCTAGGTTTTGTCGGCGATAACACGATCTATATGAATCTCCAAGAAGCCCCATGAAAATCCAAACTTGGCCTAAATCCCAAACTCAAAATTTGGTCAGAAATGGTTTCTAATAAGGGGTAATGGTAGAGCACGACGAGGCGAGCAACAAATGCAAAGGCCGAAGGATTTTCACTTAGGAAAAGTAGGTTAAAGGAGGAAAGAGAAGATGGCAGCTCCATGGGCATCCATGGATGCCTTTGGTCATGCAAGGAGAGGAGGAAGAAGAAGGAAATCTGATTTTTCTTCTTTAAGGCACCTATTTATAGTAAATCACAAAAAGTGCCCCGAAAGGGCCCCACCGAGTCTGGAAAAGGGGATTTTGAGCAAACGCTCTCAAACGGAAAAACTCTGTGAACAAAAAAGATTTAAAATAAGAAAATATGAACAACGGAAGAAACGGCATCAAAAAACAAGTCCCGAGCAGAAAGTTATGCCCGAACAAGTTCGGCGGCATGTGGGTCCAAAAACTCTGAAACTGGAGAAAAACGATCAGAACGGAATTCTATGAATTTACGAGTCAACAAAAAGTAAAAATGAATCCCGTACGAGGATCCATGCTCCAGATGAGACATTTTTCAATAACTTTCGTTAATTACACAATGGTGCCTACAAAAAGGGTTAACTGCGAAACTGCCCCAGAATGAAAATATCTTCCAAAAGATATTTTCTTAGATGCCCCTAAAATAAAATATCTTCAAAAGATATTTATGAAAATCACCTCAAGAAATGAAATTAATTCCAAAGATTTATACATCATGCCCCTATGGGCACCGGGAGCAACCAGAGTACTTTCTTGCAAAAGTAAAGATACGTATTTCGTGGAAACCACTCATGGTAAGGATACGTGAAGTCAAAAACCAACTCTAAGCACAAGAAGTGAGGTTGTGCCAAAAACTAACAATCAGAGATAAGACGAAATATGGAAAATGACAGAATAGGGAAAAGACGAAATAGCGCATAGTGTCCAAAAACGAAAAATGCGAAAATGACTCGGTCCCCAAAGGAAGTTGTCAATTCACATGAAAGAGTCTCAGAAACCAATTCTGAACACCCGAGATGAACCTAAGCGATGAAAAACCATCCACAAAAAAGAAAAGACAACGGAAAAAATTTATTTGCAAAATTTGAGGAAAAAGGGAAAAGGAAGAAAATGACCGGGTCATTACAAAAGTGGGTACAGGAACATCAATATGCAAAATAGTGAAGTTCGAATGATCATAGAAAAATGTGATTGACCCTAAGATTGATCGATCATGACATGTATTGGATCGATCATGGTCTTGATCAATCTGAGTAGTGGTGTGATTGATCAAACCAGTTGAGAAATGAAAAGTCACCCGTTCGTGACGTGGAAGGCATGGGGTGAATCCTAATGGTCACATCAAGGCTCGTAACCCCCTATACACCTCAACAAAACTTATATGGTCACTTGAAACGGCATGTGACCCCCAATTCAAATTCAGAAATAAAATATATATACATTTATACACATTTTCACAAGCCCAAAAATGGAAACAAAATCATCATGGAATATTGAATCTAAGCATATGAGCAAGGTCAACATCAAAAATGAAACAAAAATGGAAAAGATAAATTAAAAATATACAAAGGGGGAAGAGAAGAGAAGAATCGAGAAAGAGGAGAAGAGATAAGATGGAGATATGGAGATTGAGGGTCACCAGAGGATTTGTCCTCTCTGGACTGGACCTATTCTGATTCTGAATTATCCGTTACCCCTTCACTAATCTAGGTCCGACTTTCTTGTGGGTGCACCGGAGGAGAGGAAGATGGCCGAAACAATGAAGAGGAGAGAGGGGGCTTGGAATGTTCAATGTGAATGATCCAATGACCCCTTGGGTCTATTTTTAAAAACTAAGTCCAACATGTACGATCGATCACGAGGTCCAATGGATCGATCGAAGTTCGATCATTCATGAAGTGTTTCGGATCGATCGAACTTACAAGACGACGAAGTATTTTTGAAAATTTTTGAATTTTTAAAATTGAAAAATGTATTTGAATTTTTGAATTTTTTTTTTTTAAATTTGAATTTTGAAAAGTTAAAGTCAACAGAAAGAAAACAAAGAACTTTGAACAATCGAATCATGATCGATCGAAACCTTAACCGTTCTAATGTTCGAACGATGCATAGAGGACTGAAATCCTACAAAAAACTTTGCACAATTGGATAGAGAGCTGAAAGTTTGCACAGGTCCAAAATTTTTCTAAGTGTGGAAGTACGATCATTCACAGGAACATTAGATCGATTGAAGGTTGCTTCGAATGATCGAACAAGAAGGTTTGCACGATGAACAGAGAGTTGAAAACAAGCAAAAAATCCTGAACGATGGGATAGAGACCTGAAAATATACAGAGAAGTGGATGCAGAGGGGTTCGATTGATCAAAGTTGCTCCTGTGATCGATCGAACATGCACTAAATGCATAATTTGGAGATAAAAGTGAATGCATTCCCTATCAAAGCCTCAAACAACATATATGATCCCAGGTTGTATCTAAACGATGCAAGAAGTGAAAAATAAAAAGAAATGGGGGAGGAATTGGGTTAAAAAACCCTATGAAGTACTGTGTTTAACGTCTCTAGCAAGACATTAGGCTCTTTTAGCTTGGATCGAAGATCTTATTAGGCATCCCTTCCTTGATTGGGTGAATGGAAATTTAAACCCCATCCAACAAACCATTCCTTAAGGAACTTGTTGCATTTAGTTCATATAACGGCCCAAGTTTTTTAACCCGGTGCGTCAATGATGAACCGAAAGATGACCCAATAACGGATCCGAAATACGGAAGCAAAAGACAAACAATGGTCTCTAGAGATACAACATGACTCTAAGACACTATTGTGACCCTCAACGAGGTCACGGGACACCAAGGAATCAAATGGGGAAGCAACGTTTCAAAAACGAACAAGAATGAACCTAGGGGAAAATTCATCATTTCTAGCCTAAAATTGGGTGCCATCGAGCACACCATTGGAAAGACAATGAAAAATCAATGAACTTAGACTCAAAAATCACTTGATTCAGAGTCCGGATGAAGAAGATATGGCTAACGGAAGAAAAAGGGGCAAAACGGTCAAAAAGATGGCAACCAAGAACATCTAACCGGTTAGGAGACCTTCCTAACCAGTTAGGAAGCCAAAAATCTTGCCCAAAACACTGCCCATGCACATGTAACCAGTTACAAAACCCCTCGTAACCGTTTACATTTGAAGGAGGCAGAATGGGCAGCCTAAAAACCCAGCAGCAAGGGTTTTTCCGGGAAAAATGGAAATTTGAGGGCAAAGATGACATTTTCTGGGAAAATTCAAAGAAGAAACCCCCCTCAAAATCGAGTTTTCTACATAACTTTCAAGAAAAATAAAAAAATACGCAATGTGAAATGCCCAAAATACCCTCCCAAGAAAACTGGTCCAGAGGGTCTAAAAAGCTGCTAAATTTAAAAACTGAGAGCTGAACTTCGGATGCGATTTCCAATGCCAAGATGGCATTTTCTAGAAAAACATGAAAAAGAAACCCCCCCTAAAATCATATTTTGTAATCAACCATGTAAAGAACAGAATTTATTTCCCAAAGAAAATTCCCAAAATACCCTTAGGTCAGAATATGCAACAAAAGTGAAAAATGAGTCCGTAGGAGGCTCATTTCACCAAAGAAGAATCCTTGCCCGGAAACGACCATGCACGCAAACGTAACTTACCTAGTAAGACATGCTACAATGGCCCATCGCTCCAAAATATGGCC